>NC_136301.1:8037490-8637490 GCF_964198595.1 Lampetra fluviatilis | reverse complement strand
CATGGGGGGAGGAGTTAGGTCACGTGTGAGAGAGGGGTGAGGTCTTAAGGGAGAGATACCGGAAGAGACGGGAGAGTGTGGGAGATAGAGTTACAGTGAGGCCACGCAGGGTGGAGGTCGAGGAGTGGCGAGATCGCCACACACACGGAGAGTAAGACTTGGCACCGTCGGCCAGCGGTGACCAAGCACGGAGGAACGACGGGCAGCGGTGGAGCTGCAGTGAGGGCAGCCGGAGGACTGCACAGGGGATCTGCAGCGGAGCTGCAGAGGTGTGGAGGCTACGGGAGCGAGGGCAACTATGGAGCTGCCAAGGGGAGAGCTCTGAGCGAGGGCCGTGTGGGAAAAGTGTAAGAACCCGAATAAAGGACAACGGAGACAGACCCAGGATCGAGTCCTTTATTACACATGTGCCAAAATAGGCGAGTAACACTGATCAAAATATATCTTCATTAGTGATGTTAAGTTTCTTTGTGAAGTTCAGCTTTACAAACACACTCCAACCTGCTCTTCTTCGCTTCTTTATTTGCATTGCTTTAGCCTCCGTGCCAGTGTTGGTGAAATATCGCATGAGGAAACAATTGGCGTTCAAGTTACAGCGTTGGCTGTGATTCGTAAACTCATACGGAGGGTGCGGTGAGAATGCGGGTGATGCATTGAGTCTAGAGTCGATGCATTGACTCTATAACGACCACCAGTCCCTGGGAACACTCCTCGGTTGGTTGTTGTTCAGAACCAACCCATGCAGATTCCACAAGCGGTGAAATACCCCAGCGGGACGAGCCTGCAGCTGATTCCTATTTAGATCCAGAATTGTGAGCTGGGTCAGACTCTTAAACACCCAGCAGGTACTGATAACTTGTGCTGATGATAATGACCTGTTAGTTCAAAGTGGCCTCTATTCACGTCTAGAGAACTCCATGCTATTTACTCAAAGCGAACTCTCACTGCTCTCACGGATATTTGTAAGAGAGAGCGAAATCCATTCACATGAAGTTATCAACCAGCCCCACGTCCATTCACTTTCATGCAGACACGGGAGTTGACAAAACCTCCATTCGCTATCATAGACACGTGTTGTTTAAAACAACGCTCACTTACTTCCCATGAAATCTGGCAGTTGAAGTGCGATTCCGGTTACTTCCATCGAGACCTTCTCGTTATAATGAATGTAATTTACTTGCAGAGACATCTGTGAGTTTAAGACACCTCAAATCACTTTCATGGAAAGACGTGTCACGTAAATAAACAACATTTTATGTAAAAGATAATCGCGTTATTAATTACCACGTGACCCATTCGTTTTCATGCCTCTCACAGAGACTTACAGTCACATCGATTCGCTCTAACAGAGATGTATTAACTCAAACAAACTCCATTTACGTGATGCACAAAAAACCCTTTCATGAAAAGATGTTATTTGCAGCGATATGTTTGCAATCAAAAATATCTCAGGTAAAATCACCTCCATTTGGATTATAAAAACTTGACTTTTTAAAGGTACACATATTCACGTAAGCGATGTCCGAAAAACAATGTAACATTATCTTTTGTGCAAATATGAAAGATATAATTTTGATCGCAAGAGCAGGAGCCTCATGGTCTCGTGTCTCCTCCAGTGCCGTCAGACTGTCAAACACCCCGGGCTCGAGCTTCTTGATCTGATTGCTGCTCAAATACAGAGTCTACGTGGTGGTGGGGATTTCCGCAGGCACAGACGCGAGGCCTTTGTTCCAACAGTTCACTTCTGTCCCCGAGCACGAACACTGCGAGGGACGGGCGACGGTTTAGAGACGGCTCACAACGGCCTCCCCTTGCACGGAAACGGCGTCGCGTGTGGTCCAACATTTAGACGAGTTGAGATATCCGTGAAATTTTTTTACCCCATTACTTTTCAGAGTGCTGCTTTTAAACATTTATACGTTAACACTGATCACTTTCGATTTGCGTTGGGATTTGTCTTATATTTGTGTCTATAATTATTTGTAATTATATTGGATCGTTAAATAATGTGTTTACCAGGTGCTCCTTTGAGCATACAGGTGTCGTGTTTTGAATTACGGACGAATAAACTCATTTGAGGCACACATTGTTTATTGTCTTTTCTGCGACACGGTCCCTAACACACAAGGGGTATACGGTCCCCTTACCCGCTAACCTAAGGAGGTACAGCCTCCGGACTTGGCGGGACCTACTCACAAGTTTACCCGCTAACCTAGCGTCTTCTGGCTGGGACCTAGGGGAGGCTAACTGACCCACCGCTGGCTCGGTGAGTCCCCGACCACTTGTCACGCTGAGCCTCAGCCCTTAGAAGGACTGCAAGGCTGGGTTCCAGGGTCCTGCCGATCCAGGACCTACTCTCCCCTGACCACTGGTAACACTGAGCCTCAACCCTTAGAAGGGCTACAAGGCTTTGTCCAGAGTCCTAGCTTTCTTCAGCATGGGCTTCGGTGTTCGTGTAGGTAGATCTCTTTCGCGCTCTCAGCTCTCACACTTTTATACCGGTTCGTGGCTGGCCCTGTCCAATCCACTGCTCCTTCGTGGAACCCTCTGATTGGTCCTTCCCAATCTGTCGTTTTGATCCGCTTTTACCTTATCTGACCCCGGCCGTTTCCCGAGCAGGAATCTGTGTTTTTGATCCGCTCTCACCTCTACTTTTCCCGAGGGAGGTAACGCTGCAGCGCCCCTTTATATATCAGAATAGACTAATCTAAGAATGTGTATTAGAGACAGTCATATTTTATTTTCTATTTATTTTCGAAAATGGTTATCTCGAATAATGACGGGACAATACGAACAAGGAATACATTACTGTGTTATCTTGGATTGAATCGTGACAATTTGTTGAATTGCTGTGTAAATGTGCCTGCCCTGCATAAATGTACTTAGGCTGAGTCCCATGCTGACCAACACAAGTGTAAATCTGTATGATTGAGTAAAAATACCTTAACATAACGGTAATGCTCTCTTCTCTTACATATGTAATAAAAGACTTGACCACGATGTCTGGCTCAGTGTCCTTTATTTGGTTCGTACTATATTTCCCACACGGCTGTCTCCTATTTGTTCAGTCCCCACAGTGCTGACTCCGATGTCGCTCCAGTCACCACCAGCAGCCCCGCTGTTGGTCTTTGTCGCTCCCGTAGCACCACAGCAGCTCCGCTGCTGTTACTCTCACACAGCCCCCCTGGCTGTACTCGCGGCAGCTCCTCTCTCTCTCGGTCACTCCGCAGCTCTGACAGCCTCGTGCTGTCTCTCTCTCTTCGTCGCTCCTGCAACTCCTGGCAGCCACACCGCTGCCTCTAACACACAGCCTTCCTGGCTGAACTCTCTGCCGCTTCACACCACCCAGTAGCTCCCTACTGTTCTTGGGGTTGGCTCCCGCTGGCCGACGGTGCCCCCCTCCTCTCGTTCACCCGCGTGGCCTCACCCTTTTCCATTCACAACCCGACTGACTTCTCCTTCCGGTTTACCCGCTTAAGGACCCGAACCTTCCTCCCACGTCACATGACTCCACCCCCCCGTGACGTCACATCCGGAAGGTCGCTTACGCCCGCATTACACCACCCTCCCCCGTAGAGAAAAACCCAGCCGACCTCGGCTGAACAATACCAAACCGTAATGCGGCGAACCGACCTTCCCCCCTAAAGGACACTAAGCATGCAATATAACAGCAAGAACAACAACACAAAGTAACATCAAAGAACGTACGAGAAGCATGCAATAAATACAGCGGTAAGAACAAGAACAACAACACAACATACAATCAACGAAACGTAAGCGATTTAGAACGTGTGCGGGTCGCCGGCCCGTCCCGGACGGTCGGCGGCCCACTCGCAGAACGGGAACGCGATGGAACTCGAGGAATGACAGGGGGTAATTCTCCTGTTGCGGTTGGAAGTCCACCAACATCCCGTGTCCCTGAAGAATTAGTCTTGGGCGTGTCCCGCGAATGTGCCTGCAGCGGGGTCGGAAGGGCTGCAGGGCTCGAAGGTCCCGCAGACCTGGCAGGCGCCCTCCGAGCAGGACCCCTCGTCCCCCGCGGTGTCACGGCCGGCCTGTCTGGAACAGGTACGACAGGCGCTCTAGCAAGATCAATGGACGCAGGCAGGGGAGAGTCAGCAACAACAGACCCCGGCAAGGCAACATTGGGAGATGACGCATCATGTAGGGGAGCAACATACGGTTTCAAGTGCGACGTATGAACAAACCAGCGACGAGATCCAATCTGAACGCGTGCTGACTGTGGGTTGGGAACCTCAATGTGGCGTACGAGACCATGCCAAGGTTTGTGCAATTTAGGCGAGGTTCCCGGCCGTACCTGCGGACAATGGAGCCAGGCCAGGTCCCCAACCTTCCAGGGGCACTCCCCCTCGGACCGTCGAGCATACCGCTCGTTCCGGGCCTGGGCTTTGGTCGTAGCCACGCGGGCATTCTCCCGCGCCTCCGTGACCCGGCGAACCGTGTCCTGAATATATTCAGGGAGTGGTTTACGAGGTCCCTTCACCCCAGTTCCCAATTGCACATCCACCGGCAGCACGTTTTCCCGACCATACATGAGGTAAAACGGCGAATACCCTGTAGCCGCATGAGGCGTCATCCTGTACGCCGAAAGCACTCCGGGGATGTGCAGATCCCAATCTGATTGTTGTTCACTCACAGTATGGCAAAGCATGGCAGACAATGTCCTGTTCAGCCGTTCAACCATACCATCCGTCTGCGGATGGTATGGGGATGTCCGTACTTTCTTAGTCCCAAGGCCCGCGCACACTTCCGCCAATAATTTAGAAGAGAAATTTAGGCCCTGGTCCGTGAGGAGTCTCTCAGGCGCCCCCTTGTCCATAATGTACCCAAACAAAAAGGCGTCGGTAATGGCCGCGGCCGACTGATCAGGCAACGGCCAGGCCATCGGCCAACGGGAGAGGTACTCCACCCCTACCAGCAAATATTTATTACCCCTCGCCGATGGTGGGAAGGGTCCCAATATGTCCAGTGCCACCAATTAATTGACTCGAGACACCTGAATCGACTGGAGAGGCGGCACGTAAGGATGTTTAGGCGGCTTACGTCGGGCGCACTCAGGGCACACGCGCACGTGCCCTACGACATCTGTCGCCATGCCGTGCCAAAAATAATGACGTTGCAACGTCAACAAGGTCTTCTGCACCCCTAAATGTAAGAGTGTGTCACAATGGAGAGTTCTAATCAACTCGAATCGCAAGGACGTTGGTACCACCAGACGCCAGCGTTCCTGGAACCCCTCCCGCCACATAAGCAGACCATCTCGGAGAGCGGGTTGCGGCCCCACAGCCGTACTCGGACTCCCATTGTCCCTCGTAAACCGCTTCCGCAAGGACAACAACGACTCATCCATCATCTGTTCCCGAATCCAGACAGACCGCGGCAGATTCAAAACCCCGTCAGTCGGTCCCGGTTCCATCGGAGTATCCGACTTCTCGACGGCCAACGTAAGCGGCTGAGGGGGGTTTAGAATCGGCGAACACCTATGCGTCCCCGACGCACATTTACAAGGGGCGCGCCGCGGTAATCTGGAAAGTGCGTCAGCGTTCGCATGGCGCACTCCCTTCCGATGTTGAATTTGGAAGGAAAATTCCTTAACTGTGGTGAGGTGGCGACTCCGACTCCTCTTCACGCCGTCTTCCAATGTTGGTTGTTCTGGTGGCAAATTCAAAATGGCGTCGGCCCGCGGCGTGGCCAAGATGGCGGTTTGGCGCCGCGGGGCGCGCAAGATGGCGGCTTCTTGCCGCGTGGCTAATGGCGGCGGCAGGGCAGGCAACGTGGCGGCCCGTGGAGCACCTTCAGCTTCCTCCGTCGTCCTTGGCGTGACGAGTTGACATAGTTGCGCCAGGACGTCCTTGAGTGCCTCCAGTTGTACCGCCATCTGTTGCCATCTTCGATCAGCGTCCGATGATGTTGACGGCCCCGCCATCGCGCCGACATCTTCCACTCCCGTCCCCATGCTCGCTTCAGCAGGGCTCTCCTCCACCACCCCAGCAGGATCCATGGTTGGAGGGAGATCGTCGTCGTCGGACGAAGAAGCCGATGCTGGCGCCGGAGTAATTTTCTTCCTTACTTGCTTCGACATGCCGTTTCACTTCTGGCACCAGTGTAATAAAAGACTTGACCACGATGTCTGGCTCAGTGTCCTTTATTTGGTTCGTACTATATTTCCCACACGGCTGTCTCCTATTTGTTCAGTCCCCACAGTGCTGACTCCGATGTCGCTCCAGTCACCACCAGCAGCCCCGCTGTTGGTCTTTGTCGCTCCCGTAGCCCCCCTGGCTGTACTCGCGGCAGCTCCTCTCTCTCTCGGTCACTCCGCAGCTCTGACAGCCTCGTGCTGTCTCTCTCTCTTTGTCGCTCCTGCAACTCCTGGCAGCCACACCGCTGCCTCTAACACACAGCCTTCCTGGCTGAACTCTCTGCCGCTTCACACCACCCAATAGCTCCCTACTGTTCTCGGGGTTGGCTCCCGCTGGCCGACGGTGCCCCCCTCCTCTCGTTCGCCCGCGTGGCCTCACCCTTTTCCATTCACAACCCGACTGACTTCTCCTTCCGGTTTACCCGCTTAAGGACCCGAACATTCCTCCCACGTCACATGACTCCACCCCCCCGTGACGTCACATCCGGAAGGTCGCTTACGCCCGCATTACACATACATCAGTGAAGTCACTGCATAGAAATTGCATTAAAACACATGCAAGTTTTGGTTAAGCGCCTAATAAACATGAGCTCGACCATAAATCAACGGCTTTTGGATAATCATCGAACAAAAACGGTCACTGCATTGCGCGCTTTCAGATTCACGTGTGTGGTCGTCTGGAGCGTTCTTCCATCCAATATTAGGAAGCCACTGGGAGCTATGCATTTGCAAATCTCCATTGAAAAGTCTCTTTTTGTTGTAAGTTTGCTGTCCTTCCCCCACATATCCGATTAGCACGGTTGGCTACATACCGTGTGAAAGAATTTCAACACTACATTGTAGTGTCAGCGATTCAGAGACAAGGCACCTTCTTTATTATAACATTCACGGTCTCGTCCACCCACTCTCCACAGTCTCTTAGCCTAGCCTGTACACAACACTAGCCATCTATCACTGACGTCGCTGACTGAGACAGCCAACAACTATCCTGTAGCGCAATATCTATCGAAGACGGCAGCGACGACGGCGACGAGACGACAGCATTGACGAGACGAGTCCACTCCCAGAACTGGCAGCCTCGAGCTCCTGCTCTCAGCTCCTTTTATTCTACCAGCGTGGCCTGGCCTCGCCCTGACCGTGCCTCCCTTATCGAACCTCCTAGCAGGTGACCCTTGCCCCATTTCCTCCAGTCTGCCAACACACCCGTGCACACACTCACCAGAATGTGTACTGGCTGTCCACCACAGTTGCCTCTGCTGTTCACCAACCAGCACTATTACACTACATCACCCTACCCCCCCTTGTTTAAAAAACACAGCCGTCCCGGTTAATATACAGCAACGCAACTGGGTGGACAGGCAGAACAATCCCACAACCGAGGAACATCAAAATTCCGACAAAAAATACAACAAACAACTAAAAAACATAGTCGTGACACTTCCCGCGAATCGACAATCACAACAGCTGCTCCACCCAATCATGCCCGGCGCACGGCACAGGCAAAAAACCAACAACATTCCTCCAATATTGGGCCACAAGGTTGGAGCTTCATCATTACCCTGATTGCAATATTTCACCACTTTCCTTGGCACATAATTGCCAACTGGAGGAATTGACCTGATAAAATATTTTCTGAAGCTGTACCGCAACTGAGTTATGTTGACTGATAGCACTTCACTCTGTCATACAACAACAAGAAGCAACAACAACCACCAATAACCAACCACTTACCGGACACCTGAACTGGAACCCACAAAGTGGCAGAGCCGGGGGCACCTGCTAATGACTGCAAGTTTTGTGCAGTAGCCAATCGTTAGCGACTGCACTGAACGTGCCGTCATCTCTGCAAGGTGGTAGCTCCAACACACAAGCTCCACTAATTCAATCGTTACACAGTTTAAAGGAACAGGTTTCAGATGTTCTTAGGTTATTTCGGTAAAGTCACGTAGGTAAAACATTAAAATTAATAAAAGAAAAATAACATAAAAATCACGACGTTTCGGAGGCAACACAAGCTTCTGTCTTCAGGTAGAACCGATGGGCATTATCCATCCAGCTCTAGACACACACACGCCCAGCAAACTTCCCCTGGGAATACTCTTCAGTTGATTGTCGTGCAGACTCAGACCAGTGAGGGGGGGGGGGGGCTTGACAGCCCTTTTACAAATATAAGTATTTAACCAATATTCGTGTTTCATGCGCAGTGACTCTTTATGGTTGGGGAAAGTCAATCAATCCTCTGTCACTTCATATTTCTTATTGATACGTCATGGCGAGAAGTATCCACGGATTGACATTTGTAACTGGGGGAAAGTTGGAACGCTAATATTTTCAAACGCACTCCAAATTGACAGACTTCACATGTAAATATTACAATTTGGATCACGATCTGATCTAAAAAATAGCCCTAAGGAGGATATTCTGATGCGGCTTCAAGCTGAATCCCTCCAACAATTATTTTATCGCACTTGTTTGGTGTTTAGTTTATTATATGAGTGCATATTGTAGTGACTGACTCAGAGACAATAAGAGTAGGAGGCCCTCTGTTTATTAGCAGCCTTAACAGTTAACATTTTAGCAACTACGGTTCCCAGTCAGGACAGCTGGCAGACTGCCTCTGACTGGCGACGCCGAGATGGTTAAGACGGAGACGATGGTGAAGACTCCAGCAGCAGCACGACGGGATCCCACTCCAAACGACAGCCCCGAGATCCCCTCTCGGAGCCCCTTTTATACTGTCAGCGTGACCTCTGGCTCCGCCCCGGCCACGCCCCCCTTCTGGACCATGCTAGCAGGTTCTCGATGTGCCCCTGCCGTAACCTTTCCCCTACATCCCTCTCTCTTGTCTATCATGTGACCTGCTGTCAGTCAGGGTTGCTGTAGCCGCAGATCCCCTTCCCTGCCAGCAACCAGCGCTATGCTGCTAAGGGGACGTCCATAAATGACGTCACGCTATTTTGGACGATTTTTGACCCCCCCCCCCCCTTTGTCACACGACGTCACACGACGTCACAAAGCTCTGCCTCCCCCCCCTAAATTAAACATGCTTCAAATCGCTTTAAGCTATTGTCATTGTAGTGCGTAGTTAATGTGGCGCTGCACTGATGTTGTAGGAGAAAACATTTATTAAACGTTTATTTAATTAAGTAGAACGTGTTGTCTATATTTATTTAAAGTTGTGCATATTTACGTGATGTCAAATTTCTCAACTCCCCCCCCCCTTCGTCACACATCGTCACAAATGTCTAACCCCCCCCCCTCCCCCTAGGTGCGTGACGTCATTTATGAACGGCCTCTAAGTGAACGATTCTATGTCACTGCACATTATGAATTATTTTATTACCTGCAATGATGTAGTTTACATTGACATTCTTGAGGCTATTCATAGTAAAATTTAAGTTGAAACAATGTGTTATTAGCTCAAAAATTGTTTCCGTATTCAAGGTTTTAGCAACATCTAAAAGGAGACTAAAACAATGCAAATAAAACAATACAAACGAGAGCAGGTTGGAGTGTCTTTGTAAACCTGAATTTCACAATGAAACAATTCATTCCAATGTGCCTACAACAAGACACGTTGATCCGTGTGAACCACCTCCGATAGCAGATGGTTCAGAAGCACAACCGAGAAGTGCGCACATAAGCACTCCGAGTTACATGCTTAGAATGACATTGAGAGATAGAGTAACACGTGGATCAGAGAATACACTTTAGCAAGTTACATCAAACAGATGAAGGTAAACAGGCTTGGCCAGGCTATGGCACGAGAAGGGATGATGGATTAATCCACGATGGCCAATGCACATTGACCATGGTCGATAACAATAGCGGGGTGGCATTCAAGGTAGGGAACGCGCCCTGAAGTACGGATACCATGGAGATGGAGTAATGACAGTAAGCTCGTGCGCAGGTGCGAAGTTGTTTAATACATCGCATGGTTGTGACTACGGATTGTAGAGACCTTCATCCAGTAGTGGGATGATCATGGCGAGCATATTGGAATACAGATCTCTATTTTCAAGGGATACATCATGATCTTAATACATCATGAATAAATAATTACACTTATGATCCAAACCAATTACAGTAATTAAAATAAAGAAACAAATAGATTTCACAACAAAACTCCGAAACAATCAATTTATACCATTCATTTATAAATGCACTAAGCACTCAAAATTTTTGTGAACAATGTTTGCAGGGAAGTCTTCAGTAAGAGGCAACTCGTGTAAAGGTTGGATCACACGCGACGCCGCTCACGTGTAAGGGGAGGCCGTTGTGAGACGCCTCTAAACTGTCGCACGTCCCTCGCAGTGTTCGTGCTCAGGGACAACTGTGAACTGTGCAGAGAAAAGACTCGTGTCTGTGCCTGCGGGAATCCCCACCACCACGCGAGATCTGTATTTTTACACAAATCAGATCACGAAGCTCGAGCCCGGGGTGTTTGACAGTCTGACGGCACTGGTGGAGGCACGAGACCCTGAGGCTCCTGCTATTGCCACGGCGATAGTGATTCGTTACGAATAATTACAACAAAACAAAGATCCCCCATATAGACTCATCACACTTTTGGGGCAAGTGCTGTGAGCCAGCATCTATGAAGACCAGCACGGTAGACGAGGGGGTGGGTAGCCAGCATCACGCTCCGCCACATTCGCCTCCCGAGTGGCGATGTTTACACACCACACCAGGTAACACTTTGAGGCTGAGCCATGCAATTGCAGGGCTGCACCTTATTCTGTTAATTTGTTACTCCTCGCTGGAGAGATTGACAACTGACCCGGGGCATTGAGCGCGGCCAGTGCTGAGCGTTTTGCCCGAGTTCGGCTCGAGCCTCGTGTGTACAGCACACGATGAAAAGAGCAAACCATTATCTTCAACTGGTTTAGGTCCAGACCGACATGAGTCAGTGTCGACAACTTCTCTGCGCATGCGGTAAACTCCGTAAATTTGTTACCACCGAGGAAAATCTCCCGTAGACTCACCAGCGGGGTCAGGTGCTGTATTCATTGGGTCTGAATGTGTTCCTGAAACCACAGCCTAAGTCGACTCGACGACGCCTTGTGTAACTTGACAAATAACTTGCTGATACCGCCTTGACAAACAGTGGTACACAAGCACAGGTAACAAAACAAACTCTACACCGTTCCTGGCAGTGCTGGTTCCGCTTGTAAAACGCGCCCCTGGGAATGCTCTTCAGCGGGTTGGTGTCCAGAACCAGATGAGTGAGCTGGGTCAGTTTGTCAAACACCCCCGCGGGGAAAGACGCGAGTTCTTCACTGAGCAGAAACCATTAACCATAGGCACTCACCTACTTAGTATGAAATGTATATTAATCAATACGTAGATACGTAATTAAAAAGAGGCATGATCAATCCACTGCAAGCCATCGTCACGACGATGCGATGTTTTAATACACCTAGCACCTGCACACGAGCTGCTGTCATTACTCCATCTCCATGGTGGATGTCCTTCAGGGGCGCGTTATCTCCCTTGCTTGATACTCCGCTATAGTCATGGACAATTGTCCATGAGCATTGGGAATCAATTCGCATTGATGCCTCTCACATCCTGATTCGGTTTCACAGAGATGTATTTACTCAAGCAAACTCAATTGCTGTTCACAAAGATCTGTTATCCAGAGAAAACACTTCCCTGTTATTTTATCTGACAGATATTTACAATCATAAACATCTATCAGGTAAAATTTTCTCCATTTAGATTGTCAGAATTATCCTTTTTAAAGGCACATATATTTAAAAAAACGATGTCCAAAAAACAATGTAATGTCATCTTACGTGTAAATATTGTAGGGGTGTCAGGGGAAGGATTCCCACCAATATGAGGGTTAGTGTGACGGTGACAGGAAAAGGGGGAGGGGTATTCAAGGAGACATAAGGGGAGAACGGGTGGGAAGAGGGGAGCTTTGGCGGGAACGAGATTGAGATGGCTGGGGACAGGTGGGGATGGGAGAAAAGGAATAAAGGACAAACCCCCTGCAACCTTGTGTCGGCTCCCCTTTACATCTGGTGGCAGCTGTGGGATTCACATTGGCTACTAGGAAGAATTCCCGCGGAATGGAGCCAACAGAAGAGGAAACAGGGGCCGGGGATCCTCTACGTGCAGGGCTACCAGGAGCAGCAGCAGGGGGCCCGTACCCCATGGAGGACCCCATGCAGGACCGCATGGCCCGCGTGGAGAGGGCATTCCAGGAGCTACTGCAGCGGCTCCCTATGGGGGGCCCGCCGGCACCGGGACCCCCACTCCCACACGTACCACTGAGGAGGGGCCCCGGGACCCGGAGGCCGACCAGCCAGCCGGGCGGGAGCCGCAACCAGCCTCATCACGCCAGCCACCGCCGCTGCTCCTGCCAAAACCACCAGGGCTAACCACCCAACGCGGGGAGCAGGTGGCAGGACGGGTGCACCGGCTCGGGCCCGTCGAGAAATTCGTGGCCGAAGGAGGGGATTGGGAGGCGTTTGTTCGCCTATTCGAGGCTGCCTTCCACGCTCTCGAGTGGTCAGATGAAGAGGTACTACGAGCGTTGCCATCCGTTCTGGACGACGATGCGCTCGCCTCTTACATCTCCCTTCCCTCACACAGCAAGATCACGCTACAGGCAGCCTACGAGGCGTTGGGGGAGATCTATTGCCCAGATGAGGGCGCCTTAAGACGGTTCCAGGACCGTCAGCGGGGGGCTAGAGAGTCCCCTTTAGCCTACAGGGGTGCACTGCTCGTGTTGGCTAGGAGGGCTTTCCCTCGCCTGGCTGACGAGGCGCTCGAGAACCTCGTGGTCGAGCACCTCATCGCCTACGCTTGCCGTGCCGGCGTTGTATTGCGCGTGGTGACGCCGGAGGAATGCACCTCGCTGTGGGCTGCCCGGATCCTGCAAGCCCATTAACAGGTCATGGGCCGGGCGCTACCCGTGGGCCAGGTGGTTGGCGCGGCGGGGGGGCGCAGCCGAGCCGTTACCGCGGCGCTACTGGGACCAGCGACACCAACCGCCGAACCTGCACCATCGCCGTAGGCTGCCTGGGGAGCAGCTGGGAATGGTCCCCCGACGTCTGAGCCGGAGCCATCGCTGCAGGAGGTCTACGCGGCAATCCGGGGACTGTCGGAGCAAAGAGACCAGGGGCGCTACCAGCCGCCGCGCCGCTGGCAGCTGCCTCTACAAACCGCGCCGAGCCACCCCGACGAAACACCCCGTTCTGCCACTATTGTGGTCGAGAGGGGCATGTGGCGTGGGGGTGCCGCACAGAGCCGGAGGCAGTCAAAACCACCTGGAACCCCCCGCGGCCGAACGCCAACAGTAACCAGGCGAGTGATGCCGTCCTGCCCGGCCTCTCGGTCGGGCGGAAAAAATACACTCCCGACGCCGCGACCTCATCAGGATCCTCCTCGGGGTGGGCGCCGTCAGTGTCGGGCCCCGGGCTCCACTGTCCTGGTCGGTGGAAGGGGACCATGCCGTGGCCAGAGATCGCGTCGCGGCCTGCAATCGCATCACGACCGGAAGTGGAACTGCGCCGGGGATCGCGCCGAGGCCGGGGACCGCGCCGGGGATCGCGCCGGGGCCGGGAACCGCGCCGGGGCCGGAAGTGGCGTCGCGGACGGACATGACGTCGCGGCCGGAAGTGGTGTCGCGAACGGAAGTAGCGTCACGGCCGGAATTGATATCGAGGATGAAAGTGGCGTCGCGTACGGAAGTAGCATCACGGCCGGAAGTGACGTCGTGGCCGGGGTTGGCGGCGCGGATGGGCGTGACGTCACAACCAGAAGTAACGTCACTATTTATCTTCGATGCCAGCGAGTCGCAGGTAGCACACACAATTGCCAGTGCGCCGTGGAGCAATTCCACGCAGCGCCTCACCATTGCTTTGTGGCGGAGAGAGACAGGGACCAGGGGGGCCACACCATAAAGGGGGCCAACGCCCCTTGACAAAGGACGGAGAGGGGAGAAGGGATGGGCTCACGAAAAGGCCCACCCCCCAATCCCCACCTCCCACTACAAGGGGGGGCCGCCCAACACCACAATGGGGGCCCATCCTACGTCACCAAGGGGGAGCAATTCGCACCACATGGAGAGCCCAGCCTGCACCCAAGGGGGGAGCCCACACCATGTAACAAGGGCGCATTCACCCTGCTGCGATACACTCCAAAGGGGGGAACCCCATCTTCGGCCCGTTCACATCCATCCCCCGTCATCTCACCATGCACTGCAGGATAGTGAGCCGCCTGGTCAGTGGCCGGACTCAGCCACACAATGGAGGAAGCTGGCAAGGCGGGTGGTAGCGGCCACGTCTGGAACCTCGGTCCTGGTTGGTTGATACAGGTGCATTGGCCACAATCATCTCGAGCACCATGCATGAGATGTTGCCGGAGAAAAACCGGCCTTTAGTCCCCGTTAATACGATGTTCATTGCAGCAAATGGAGGCAGCATGGGCTTCCTGGGCCAGGTTGAAGCCCCCATACAGATTGGGCAGCTTTCGGTAGCAGGACCCATCCTTGTCTCCACAACGTTGCCCGTATCCTGCCTGAGGCGGATGCCAATGAAAATCGATTTGACCAATGGGCGGGTGGAAGTCCAGGGAACTCATCTCCATTTCCTAAAGGTGGAGGGGGCCGGCCGGGGGGTACCATACGTTCAGGCTCTGGTCAGTGAGTCTGTCTCCATTCCTGTCTCCATTCCCCCGGCAGCCCAGATGCTGATTCTGTTGCGATATCGGTCCTCCTTCGTGACTGCCCGGCCGGACTCACCCATCCTGGTGACTCCGGCGTCAGCTGCCACAGATCGCCACGCAGTGGTGGGGGCCGAAACCATTGTCCAGAGGAACCAGCATCTGTTCATTCAGATGCTGAACACCTCCAACAGACAGCTATGGTGCAGGCGGGAACGGTTCTGGCCCACGTTAGTCCCTTGTCACTAGGAGCCCCCGGGATGGAGCCTGAACTTGTAGGAAGCATCAGCCAGTCTGAGGACAGGGGGGTCGACTCGTGGATGGACCAGCTGGCGGGGCCTGAGCCGGGATTGCCGCCCGACCAGAAACACCAGCTGCACTCGTTATTGCATGAGTTCTCGGACGTGTTCAGCTGGGGACCGTTCGACCTAGGACACACAAATCTGTTGCAGCACCGCATCAACATGGGAGACGCTGCACCCATGCGCCAAAACACATATAGAATGAGCCCAATGGAAAAAGGGCACATCCAACAAGCAGTGCAGGAGATGCTGCGGTCCAACATAATTTCTCCATCCTCGAGTCCCTGGGGGGCACCAGTGGTCCTAGTCAAGAAGTCAGATGGGTCACTGAGATTCTGCATGGACTTCCGACGCCTCAATGCCGTTACGCTTGCCGACGCATATCCCCCACGACGTATTGACGACTCACTTGATGCATTGTCCGGGTTCTGGCAGGTCCCACTAGATGCGAACTCCCAGCCTAAAACAGCGTTCCGGACACCACAGGGCCTGTTCGAGTTCAACTGTCTGCCTATGGGCCTCCAGACTGCACCGGCGACGTTCCAATGCTTAATGGAGTTGGCCTTAACAGGCCTCTAATGGCAAACGTGCCTCATCTACCTGGACGATGTCATTGGCTTCAGCCGATCATTCGAGGAACACATTGACCGATTACGTTAGGTATTCCTGCGGTTCCGGAACACGAACTTGAAGTTTAAGCCGTCGAAGTGCCACCTTATGCAGTCGTCGGTATGCTACTTGGGCCACGTCGTCAGTGAGTCTGGAGTGGCTACAGACCCGGAAAAGACGGCCTGCGTGAGGGCCTGGGCTGTTCCCACAACGGTTCCAGAGGTACGCAGGTTTGTGGGTTTCGTGTCCTACTACCGCCGGTTTGTACCCAACTTCTCAACCATTGCGAAGCCCTTGCACGTGTTGACAGTGAAGTACCAGAGGTTTTATTGGGGCCCTCTGGAGGAAGAGGCATTCCAGCAGCTGCGCTCGCGTCTGACAGATGCACCACCATTGGCCTTTTTGGATTTTGGCCTCCCCTTTTATCCTGGACAAGGACGCCAACGATGTGGGCATCAGCAGTGTCTTGGCGTAAGTCCAGCAGGGTCGGGAGGTGGTTATCGCCTACGGTAGTTGCGTGTTTTCATCAGCTGAGCAGCGCTGGTAGTCGTGGGATTGTGGGTCGCATAATTGCTACAATAAAAATAGGGGATATACGTATGGATGGCCCTGTGTTGATTTCCACGACTTTGGCCATGCTGTACTTATTGGGTGGGGATTTCTTGCGCAGGATGCCCCTTAACATTCATCTGGATAAGGGCTGTATTGAGATGCCATCGGGGCAGCGTCTAAAATTATTGACAACACCTACGAAGTATACTGCGATCAATGCTGTTGTGCAGGCTATGGTTAGCCGCACGGTACGTGTTCCACCAGCCACGCAGATGCTTGTGCCATTAAGGCTGCATAAACAATTGCCCTTGGTGAACCCGGCGGAGGGAGTCTTATTGACCCCCTCGAATGCGGTGTCACAGACACCCTCTTTGGTGGAGGCATTGACTGTGGTGTCAGCAAATAGCGACCAATTTATTCAAGTTGTTAGTGTAGATTCGATGCATCACAATCTCTGTGGGACTGTAACGTGTGTAGCCACCACCAGTCGCGCCCCTAGAAACGCTCTGCAGCTGGATCATGTGCAGAGCCAACCACTGCAGATGTTGCCCGTCCAACGCAGTGTTCATGCCCAGGGACACCTGCATGTGGAGAAGCCTCGCGTCTGTGCCTGCCGGAATCTCCACCAACATGCAACCTCTGTGGTTGTACAGCAATCAGATGACAGAGCTCGGGAATCTGCAGCGGTTGGCTTTGAACATCAATCAGCTGACGTATCCCCGCTGGAGTGTTTGACAAACTTACCCAGCTCACATATCTCACTCTGCACACCAACCAGCTGAAGAGCATTCCCAGGGGCGTTAGAGAGTCTCACGAGGTTATAATGCAATTAATTAATCCATCATCAGCAAATATCTCAGCGTAGAGAGACAAACGCCAAAAATAAACGATCGTAAATCGCAATCACGAGCTGTTGTGTTTAACAAATGTTACACTGAGAAAATTCTCAAGAATAAAGTGGCAAAGTTGAATAATTTGGAGCCATTCCTGTAATAATAACAATAGTGCTGCTTACATAACGGATGTCAGCAATGATGTCAGTAAAGACTACATTTTTACTGCTTAAACAGAAATTCTACACAATGCATCGATTATCTTCTAAATAAATCAGCTATCATGTACAGCACTTCAGTGATAACAACGCTGGTGATATTGAATCTACATCTCCTATAGATATACAAACTCAAATCTACATTTCACCAGACGAGATACTTTTGAAATCCATTTCTTTTATTGGAGACCTTGTAAGAAAAACATGCAAATGAATAACCATCAATCAATGTATAATGAACGAACCAATATAACCACTTAAACACGTCAACACTAAGCACTGTAAAAAAATATTGGATAAGAACATTGTTACGAAGAGATTCAGGAAGAGGAAACTCGTGTCAATGTTGGACAACACACGACGCCGCTCGCGTGCAAGGGGAGGCCGTTGTGAGTCGCCTCTAAACCGTCGCCCGTCCCTCGCAGTGTTCGTGCTCAGGACCAACTGTGGACTGCCGGAACAACCGCTTATCGTCTGTGCCTGCGGGAATCCCCACCGGCAGACAGAACCTGTGGTTGAATGGCAATCAGATCACGAAGCTCGAGCCCGGCGTGTTTGACAGTCTGACGGCACTGGTGGAGGCACGAGACCCTGAGGCTCCTGCTATTGCCACGACGATAGTGATTCGTTACGAATAATTACAACAAAACAAAGATCCCCCATATAGACTCATCACACTTTTGGGGCAAGTGCTGTGAGCCAGCATCTATGAAGACCAGCACGGTAGACGAGGGGGTGGGTAGCCAGCATCACGCTCCGCCACATTCGCCTCCCGAGTGGCGATGATCTCTCCGTGGTCGCGTCGAGTTTTTTTCTCCAGGTCCTCGGGTTTTTGTCCCTCCACATTTAAAAACACACGTTTAGATTAATTAGTTGCTATACATTTCCACATAAGCAACTTCGTTAAGCTCTTATTTGTGGCCAGGTTGCTTCGGAAAAAAGAGTTACATAGCTCATTGAGTTTTACTTATAAAAATAATTTGCGTATGAAAAAAGATTGAGTAAAAAAACAGAAACATTCGAATTTTAAGTCCAACAGGTAAATCTAGTCTGTTATATCTGCTGTGCGGGCCTGAATCCAATGTCTTTGAGGCTCCTGTATTCGAGTATCACAACGCCGCTATAACTCCACTGTCCAATCTCGACAGCCGTCCCACTCACCACGGTGATTCAGTGCCAGCCACCCGCGCCACTGTCTGTTCGCATGAATCATGTCTGTCCCGTATTTTTATTCCGTGCTGTATGTACCGCCTGTATCATGTGAAAAGACTGTCCTGAACACCGTGCGGGTCGCTGTACTGCACCGCACAGACCATGGGCACGGCATGGAGCGAGGTGCCGAGATGTGAGGTGAACACGACGCCGCTTATGCGACTTAGGGACCCGTGTTGAACTCCACTGCCGTATGCAGAGCGACGCTTTCTTGTAAAGGCTGCTCTACAGCAAGAAACGGAGGCTGCTGATCTTCGATTCGTGCTCAGTGATCAACTAACAGCTCTCCCCCCTGGAGTGTTTCGCTCAGTGGAATGAATTCCAAAATTCGCTTGTCCAATGCAGCCTCTTCGAGTCCCGAGACTCTGTCTTCAGTAGGATGCTACTACAGTGGGGTGTGTGGCAAATTTCTGTTTGAGGAGAGTTTTGCGTTTGTGTTGTTGCTCTTGTTGTGCTGTTCTGTGGTGTTGGATGGTTGTTTTGTTAGGGTGTTGTTTTTTCATGTATTGTGTGGATGTTGTGCTATTTTATGACGTTGTTCTGTTGTTGTTTCTGCACTGACCAAGTCCGCACATCACGCGTGAGTTTCTAAAAACGCGCAATATCACCTATAATTATTCACACAATTCACTCCATGCAATGTTTACTGATGCTCACCTCACTGCTCAGTGACACTGCAGATTAACTCGTAGCACAAGAGGGCACCATGACGAGGATGATACTAACGATGACCGTGGATGTCAATAACGTGGTAGCTTTGCAAACTGAACGCTACTCGTGCTGAGCGTCGTCTCTTTTCCGGTGCCCAGAAATATAGCAGCAACCGTTCATGGCAGCGCCCCTGGGAACGCTCTTCAGCTGGTTGTTGTACAGAAGCAAATGAGTGAGTTGGGTCAGTTTGTCAAACACCCCAGCGGGGAGAGACGCGAGTTCCTCATTGCGCAGAAACCTCAGATACTCGCTGTCCACAATTGTATGACTATAGCTGCGTCAATGTAACAACGACTACAAACAGCGTTGGTTGCATTTTACTCACCGATCAAGCTTGTGAACGGCTTGGTGTTGTTCGAAACATCAAATGCATCATTCCAAGCCCTTTGTCTATCCACTGCTGGTCTGATTTCAAATATGGTGGCCGTTATACTGATATTGGTTGGAGCGTCATCATTACTGTTGTTGCAACATTTTGACAATTTCTTCGCAAGGCAGATGTGGAAATTCCACACTCCTATGTCGGGAGCCAGTACATTCAAGATCGATTAATGAACCGACCACGGGCCATCCCTGCCATAAACCATCACTGATTCGACTGATCCCAAGCCGTATCGATGTCCGTTGTGTCTACTCCTCACCTGTTTGATGTCACGCTCTGCCAAGTCAGCGCAGATGCTATCTCACGTGAAGCTGGGCACGCGTGACTTGTATTGCAGTATTAACAGAATGCAGTGTAAAGTAATCGCTGGGAGGGTTCTTTATGAAATACATTTTATCTTGGTTATGTATGATTGACTTATTTCGCCTTTGATTCTTCTGGACGACCCTCGGTCCAAGACTTCATAATTATTATTTGGTTTATTTTTATCCAAGATTTTATTTTTTTGTTCTTTCGGTCAAGTCGTGTAGATGGAAGGATAATAATAATATTTAAGGTGAATAACATTAGTATTAAAATAATGAATGAGAAATAATAATAACTAATGTAGATTTTAGCCTGATTTTAATCGGAGTGTGTGGGTCTATAGTGTTCACTTATTCTTGTCGCTATGTTTTGAAGTTTTCCCTTAACTAAAATAGCCTACAAAAACGTGTCTGTTTGGTTTTCGCTGCCCTGGACAAGCTGGCCGCCTGTTTGGTGGTGGTCATTCAAGTTGTCATGAGATCTCCCCAGAATCTCATTAGAGAACTCCCGACATCTTCTCTTTTGTTCTGGTTTTTTTTTATTACCATTTTATGGTTTACTGTACCTCCGGCTCTCTGGTCCCGAGTGACAAAGGCGGCTGCTCGTGAGGGGGGTGAGGGTGGTTTACATTTTTTGTTTGTGCCTCATGCTACACCCCGATTAATTATTAAGGAAAAAAATATTGGCAGAATTACTCTTAATATTCATAATGGAAAAAAGGCCTATATATACAACATGTTATCATAGCAGGTACCACCACAGTCAGTATACACTGCTGTAATCATAGCAGGTACCCCCACAGTTAGTATGCACTGCTGTCATCACAGCAGGTACCAACCACAGTCAATATGCACTGCTGTAATCACAGCAGGTAACACCACAGTCAGTATGCACTCCTGCTATCATAGTAGGTACTACCATAGTCGCTATGCACTACTCTAGTGATAGCAGCTGCCACCACAGCCGGTATGCACTGCTTTAGTGCTGGCAGGTCCCACCACAGTCGGTATGCCACCACAAATACCACCTTGATGGCGTTCTTTGTTTCGTGCCAAAGTTACCCATTTGCTACCAACCTGCTCCACCATTAAGTTCCCTCTTACTATACATGGACTGCTAAAAAAAATGGAAGAGACGTGCTGCTAATGGTGAATCTGATGCCTTACGAAGACTCTACACAGTTAATTCCAATAAACAGGAGTGCTACTTTCTCCGAATGCTTCTCAGTCTTGTCAAAGGGCCCAAATCTTTCCAAGACCTCAAAACAGTGAAAGGGATGTCTGTCAAACATACAGAGAAGCTTGCAATTTTCGTGGAATTCTTGATGATGATCAGCATCTTGATTAAGCTATGATAGAAGTGTCTGTTAGTCCCCTTCCCAACTGATATTGCTCTTCTGCATACATCTTCAAGTTTGCAGCCCATCTAACCCCATGGGACTCTGCCAAAAATACAAAGAGGCCATGAGTGAGGACATCCTCCACAGAGCTCAACGAGAAAATTCAAACCTCGACGTCAACTTTTCTGATGCCATCTTCAACCAGGCCCTCATTCTCCTTGAGGACAAACTAAACTCCATTGGTGGAAAAGACCTCATGTCTATGGGACTACCAACAGCCTACAGGGACAACCTGCATGCCCTTGCTCAACAGATCCTACGTGAAATATCATACGATGAATTACAGCTTCTTAAATGTATTGAGAAAAATTTACCACAGCTGATGGATGCACAAAGAGAAGCCTACGCGAAATTTTGGAAGACATTAATACTAAAAATTGTCATTTCTTTCCTCGAAGCACTTTTGCGGTACTGAAAACACTTTTTTTCTAGATTTAAAGTTATCGTGATTGCAAGGATCCATACTCTTTGGTTCTTTCGGTAAAGTCACGTAGGTATAAAATAAATAAATTAAATAAATCACGACGTTTTGGGCGCAACACAAGCGTCCGTCATCAGGTGGGAACAACCACAGCAGGACTTTCCTGAAAGAACCAAAGAGTATGAACACCTTTGTTCCTCGCTAAAGTTTGCCAGAGGGAGAAAATTGCTCGAGCTGTGGCATCATCGGGAATTGGTGTCTAAGTCGATGTGTGTGTTTGAGTCCATATGTGTGTGCGTGTAGGTTTACGTGTATGTGGGTCAATATCTGTGTGTGGGTGTAAGTCTATATGTGTGTGTCTTTTTTGCCCAGGCAACGCCAGGTACTTCCCGCTAGTTAAGTTAAATATAAAATAGTGATACATGTGCCTATGACGCACGCGTGAGGTTCATCATCAATCACTGTTACGCGGCTTCTGTGATTGGCGCAAGTCGACCCCAGCCATCTTTCTGTACAACAACCCATGGAACTGCGCCTGTTCACACGGCCTGCGTCTCAGCTGGTGAGTGACTCGAGCCGAACTCGGGCAACGTCGCCTCGATTGGTGACACCCAATGCCCTCACTCGTTCAGTATCGTGAAGAGATGGTGATGATCATGAGGATGATTCATAATAATTATATGTTAAATGCAATACTCCTCAAGTTATTGTCCAACATTCCAAATAAGATTAATCTGAATCTCTTGAACTAAACTTTACTAATGCAGGCAGTGGTTAGTAAACTCTGTTGTGATTTCAAATTTGGTGGCCGTTACACTGACACTGGTCCCCAGGGTTCTAGCTTCGTCATTACTCTTCTTGCAATGTCCCGGAACTGTCGTCAGCACACAATGGCTAACTCGAACAATTGACCTGAGGAAATATTTAACGAAGCTCTACTGCAAACGGTGCACTTTGACTAATAGTGCTTCACTCTGCCATTAAGAACAGCAACCAACAATAACCAACAACAACAATAAACAATAACCAATCACCAACCCGACACCTGAACTGGAATCGACAAAGTGGCCTGGCGGGGCACACCTGCTGGTGGATACAAGTTTTTGTGCAGTAGCCGATCGTTAGCGACTGCACTGCACAAACCGTGGTCTGTGCAAGGTGGTCCCTCTCACACACATCCTCTACCCATTCATGCGTCAAGCCGTGCAGAAGAAGAGGTTTCAGATAGGCATTGTACATCCAGCTCTAAAGACGCACATGCCCAGCAAACTTCCCCTGGGAATGCACTTCAGATGATTGTCTTTCAGACTCAGTTCAGTGAGTTGTGTCAGTTTGTCAAACACCCCGGCAGGGAGAGCCGACAGTTGGTTCGCGCTCAAATACAGCTTCTGCAGACTCATGAGGCGGTCAAACACCCCCTGGGGAAAGACCAACAGCCACTTCCCAGACAAATACAAAATGTGGAAATGTACCAGCATGTGCCTGGCTTGGGGTTCTATATATCTCAACTTCTGGTGCCATTTCGGCTCCCGCCTCGTTCAAATTTGGCGCCATTTCCCCAACGGGCGCACCACGGGAGTTGGGCGCCAGTTTGGCCACGACGCAGCCATCGAACGCCATTACCACTGCGACTCCGCAAACCGCCGCCATTACCACTGCGACTCCGCAAACCGCCGCCGGTGCCGCTGCGACTTTGTACACTGCTGCTGTTGCCACCGTGACTTTGCACACTGCCGCTGTTGCCGCCACAACTCCGCACACCGCCGCTGTTGGCGCCGCGACTCCGCAGCCGGGCGCCGGAGCTGATGCAGCTCAGCAACCCGGCATCGCTGCTGCTTCCATTGCGACGCCGTCGGATGGGCCCATGTTCATTTTGGGCGGCCAGCAGCTACGTCGGTTGCCACCAGTCCGCCCATTCATCGCTGCTTCGATGCGGCATACGCATCAGTGGGTTGGCCAATGGAAGAGGCTCTGCGGGCGCTCCCTACATGCCTGGATGACAGGGCACTGCGGGCACTCCGGCGGATAGGGCGTCGCTTCTGGCGGCAACCTAACAGATGGCTGCGGTGTTCGAACCACCGTCAAACACGTGCCTGAAATTTTCGCTGCGGCGGCGGGAGGAGGGGTAGCCACCATTTGCCTTTTCTTCTCCCTGCTGGCGCTGGCACAGGCTGCCTACCCCGGCCTGGAAGGCAAGGTACTGGACTCGCTCGCCTTGGAACGATTGCTCTCCCTGGTGTGTGAGCTCGGGATCATTTTGTCTATCACCGAGGAACGCCAAATTACATCACTAAAGGTGGCACAAAACATACAGGCTCACCTTGCCTTGCGACAGTCACCCAGTGTGGCGGCGTGAGCGGGGGTCCCAGTGCCTGCGGGGGTGGCCGGGTGCCTTTGATACCTCATGGGAAGGACTCCCTCGTGGCCCTGGTGGTGGCCGATAGCCGCGGGAGGGGTGCCGGAGATCGCCGGCCAGAGCAGCAATGGTGGGCAGGACCTCCTCACCCCCAAGGCTCTGCAAACCTGGCCTGCTTCCGATATGGTCAGCAGGGCCACATCGAGCGGGGCTGCCGCAACGCTCCTGGGGCCTTCAACAAGGCCTCTCCACCTTCCCTCGGCTCTACGCAGCATCGGCTACTGAGTCCCAGGCGGGTCGCGATGCATCAATAACACGGCTGCTCCCCTCATCTCACGCATCTAACAGGGTTAGGGTCCATCATCGCAGGGTCATCGCCGGCGGGTTGGGTTCATCCCCTGCGCACTCGTTGCCATCCGCAGGGTGGCCTAGGCAGATCCGCCAATGGGATGCGCTCGCGCATCGAGTTGTGGCGGCCGCTGCCGGGTCCTCGGCGGTGGTTGGGTACGTGCAGGGGGTCGAAATGCGGGTTTTGGTGGACACAGGGGCATCCGCCACTATTATATCCGAGTGCATTTTTCAGTTGTTGCTACACAACGTTGGTCCATTACGGCTGATTCAAGGGGGTTGTGTTGTGTGATGCCGCCGCCAAGAAGCCGTTCGGCAGGCACCCCATCCCCGACCTCACCACCACCAAGCGACGGAGCCAACCCCTCGTCCCCCTCACCTCACCTCACATGAACACACCCGCACGCACTTTCCCCCACCCATAGAGCTGGAAGGGGAGATCACCTGAGCGACCGGTTTTTATCCGAGAAGCCCTTATCGGGATTGACTTTCACGGTTTCCGGCGACTAGGGAATTGGACGACCTCCCCCGACGCTACATTGCACCGCGGCGCTGCGACCGACCTTAAGATGGTATGGTTGCGGCGAGGGGCATTCGGCCACCGCGGTTGAGGCGCATCCCCCACACACACCCCCCACGTGTCGACGAGGCAAGCAGGGACGGGACGGCATAATTAGCAGGAATGCGGCGGCTCTTGCATAGTCGCGGATGGTTAGGATGGTTGCGCTCGAGCGCGCAGGCACCATTGTTAGGGAAGGTAAAGCACTAAGCGGAAAGTATGAATAATCGGGAGGGCGGACGCACGCGGGGAGCCCGGGCACAAATTCCCACGACGAGCCTTTGTAATGGACGCCGCCGCATAATCTGCAATAACAAAGGCATGCGTGAGAAAGGGATTAACTTGCGTAACGCCGCACTTGCGGCACATCCGATTAGCATATCAAAGGCACCCGGTACGTGGGAAGGGGGTAGGGGCCTGAGTCCGGGAATTAGGATAAAAGGGAGCGTAGCAAGGTAGGGAGGCTCTCTCCTCACTTCTCTTCAAGAGGCACGCGTGCAAGTCGGCTCCCAGCTCTGCCCTCCGGACGTCCGCGTGACGTGCCCCGACGGCATAGAGGAAAAGCCACAGGACGCCGAATACTTCGAACCGTGAGTAGGAAGGTGAAGTAGGATCATAGCCGATAAATAGAGAATAGATTCAGGGATGGTAGAATAGGCCGGCCTCGTCGACTCATACTGATCTAGCATCAATTCGCAGGTAGCAAATAATAAATCATTAATAGCGAATCGTGGCCTCGTGTGATCTCGTGAGCGGTGTGAACGCGTGAAGCGCTGCGGCTCGCCTCGGGGGAGCGCTGCGCAGAGCGGCGCGAGAGTGGGTGTCGCGTGTGGAGCTGCGTGTGTGCGCGTGTGTTCACTCCGTGTGTGATACAGGTGCGCGATCACAACGTGAGTGCTCAGTGGCGAGTGAGCACTCGGGGAGCTGTGTGCGGGAGTGCGCGTACGTTCGCTACGTGTCAGATACGGGTGCGCATTGGTCACGCGGTTATTCGACGTGGAGGCGAGTGCCGCACCGGGCTGTAGACAGGCACACGCTCGCAGCGTGCGAGAGCTGTACGTAGCGGCGTAAAGAGGGGGAGTATGGCGTTTGAGTGATGATGTCGTGCGCACGTATGCTCGCAGCGTGGGAGCGCTGCGCGAAGCTGTAACAGTAGGGGCGTCGCGTTTGAATGCCGGCTAAACCTTAGCGGGGAATAGGGCGGTGCGACAACGCAACCGGAATAGGGGATGCGTGAGGGAGAGACCCCGGGGGCCAACGGCCCCCACAGTTGCTGCAAATGGCGACAGTTTGGGTATTTTGGGCACATTGTGGCATCGGTCAGGATTGGCAAAATCTATTTGGAGGGGCTCATTCTAGTTTCCAGGACCTTGGCAGTGCCATTCCTCTTGGGAACTGACTTCTTGGCCAAGATGCCCATTCGCATTTTCGTGGACAAGGGTTGTGTGGAAATGCCATTGGGGCATCGGTTACACTTCCTCCAGTCTCCCACTATTTTGTCCCCCCTGGCCACCAGTCTACGGGCCTTAAATAAGGCGTCCGTGACCGTTCCACCGGTGTTACAAATCCTGCTACCCCTCAGGCTGCGCAGACCCCTGAAATTGGACTCACCGGAGACGGGCTTCCTTTTGTCTCCCTCTAATTACTTTACAAGAACACCCGGGTTGTTAGGTGCCTTGACGGCCGTGTCGGAGGGCCAGGACCTCTTTTTGCAAGTCCTCAATTAGGGGCCCTCGCCGATCGTGGTTCTGGCCGGTGCTGTTTTGACACACACAACCCTGGGCCCTCCACCGGCTGGAGGGGTTGTGGTGAGCGTGATGCACGAGGGGAGGACTGACACATCTTGGATCAATGCGCTGTGTAACGAGAACGTCTGGTTATCCTCCGATGAGCGCCAGCAGCTCCGCAAACTTTTCGAGAAGTTCACCGATGTGTTAAGTCAGAGTAAATTCAATTTTGGTCGCACCACTCTTTTGGAACATCACATAGACACCTATTCGGCTAAATTCACACCGCTTCAGCCCGGCAGAAAAAGAGCATGTCCGCTTGGCCGTCGACGAGATGTTGGCAGTGGACATTTTCTCCCCATCCACTAGCTCTTGGGGTGCCCCCATTGTGCTAGTCAAGAAACGGGACAGGAGTCTCTGGTTCTGCATCGATTTCTGTAAATTAAGCAAGATCTCGATGGCTGCTGCATATCCATTGCCTCGCATGGATGATTCCCTGGATGCCCTCTCAGGTGCGCAGTTCTTTTTGACCCTAAACTTGCTCTCAGGCTTCTGGCAATTGCCATTGGACGAGGCTTCTAGACCCAAGACTGCATTCCACACACCCCAGGGGCTGTTCCAATTCAATCGGCTTCCTATGGGTCTCCATTCATCCCCGGCCACCTTCCAGCGTCTCATGTAGATGGTCTTGGCGGGGCTACAATGGGAGTATTATTTGATTTACTTGGACGACGTTATTGTTTTCAGCAGTACGTTTGACGAGCACTTGCAACGCCTTGAATCAGTGTTCGTCAAAGTGCGTGCTGCGGGCTTGAAATTTAAGCCCTAGAAATGTCATTTGTTATGTAATGCGGGCGAAAGCGACCTTCCGGATGTGACGTCACGAGGAGGTGGAGCCAGGTGACGTGGGTGAAAGGTAGGGGGTCCTTAAGCGGGTAAACCGGAAGGAGAAGGCAGTCGGGGTGTGAGCGGAAAAGAGTGAGGCCACGCGGGCGTGTGTGGAGAGGGGGGGCGCCGACGGCCATCGGGAGCCAACCCCGAAGATAAGAGGAAGCTGCGGAGTGGTGTGCAGCTGCGGAGGAGACAGCCAGGAGGGCTGCGTGTTAGAGGCAGCGGTGTGGCTGCCAGGAGGAGCTGCGGAGAGAGAGAGAGAGAGGGCTGCTTGTTAGAGGCAGCGGTGTGGCTGCCAGGAGGGAGCTGCGGAGAGAGAGAGAGAGAGCAAGAAGCTGTGAGAGCTGCGGAGGGAGAAGAGCAGCAGCGAGTACAGCCAAGGGAGGCTGTGTGAGAGAAACAGCAGCGGAGCTGCTGTTGTGGATCGGGCCGACATTGGAGTCAGCACCGTGGAGAAGCTGAGAGAAACAGCAGCGGAGCTGCTGCTGTGGATCGGGCCGACATTGGAGTCAGCACCGTGGAGAAGCTACAGAGTAAAGACAGCCGTGTGGGTGTACAGCACGAACCGAATAATAAAGGACACTGAGCCAGACATCGTGGTCCAGTCGTTCATTACACTGGTGTCGGAAGTGCAACGGCATGTCGAAACAAGTGAGGAAGAAAGTTAATCCGGCGCCTGCATCGGCTTCTTCGTCCGACGACGACGAACTCCCTCCAACCACGGATCCTGTTGGGGTGGTGGAGGAGAGCCCGGCTGAGGCGACCACGGGAACGGGAGTGGAGGATGTTGGAGCGGTGGCGGGTCCGTCGACATCATCAGACGCGGATCAACGATGGCAAGCGATGGCGGTACAACTGGAGGCACTTAAGGACGTCCTGGCGCATCTATGCCATCTCGTCGCGCCAGGGACGATGGATGATGCAAGTGGTGCTCCGCGGGCCGCCACGTTGCCTGTCCTGCCGCCGCCATTGCCCACGCGGCAAGAGGCCGCCATTTTGCGCGCTCCGTGGCGCCAAATCGCCATCTTGGCCACGCCGCGGGCCGACGCCATTTTGAATTTGCCATCACAACCACCACCATTGGAAGACGGCGGGAAGAGGAGTCGGAGTCGCCACCTTACAACGGTTAAAGAATTTTCCGTCGGTGGGGACTGGAGCGCGTTCGCCTGCCGCTTCTTGGCGGCGGTACGCACAGCAAGATGGACCGATGCGGAGGCTTTGGAGGTGTTGCCGACTCTCCTGGACGACGAATCTGTCCGATTCTTCCGTTCCATAGCGACCGATAAGAAGGCAACTTTATGTGGTGTTTTTCAAGAAATGGCCGATGCTTATGAGCCACCAGATGATGCGCATCGGCGATTCGCTCAACGACAACGAGCACCAGAGGAGTCGCCCGTGGCGTTCAGGGGTGCGGTGCTGGAGCTGGCCATGGCAGCTTATCCTGAGACGCCACAGGACCTGCTTGAGCCTCTCATATTAGGGAAAATGTTGGAGCTGTCTCGGGATCTAGGGATCCCCATGCCTGTGTGTGGGCATGAGAAGCTAACTTCCCGGATGGCTGCTAAGTGTCTCGATGCGCAATTCAACCTCCGTCGCTGGAAACAAGTGACGGCGTGGACGGGGGGGCCCGTCAAAGAAGGGGAGGCGCTGGGGTGGAACCCTGCGCAGGCCGTCTATGTTCCGGATGACCGGGGCCCTCAACAACTGACGGCCGCCTCCGCTCCATGGACGGGACGCGGCGGGCCGAGACCGCGCGCGGTGCTACCAGGACGGGGCCGTCAGGAGGCGAGGCCTGCGCTTCGGCGCAACGAGGCCGAATGTTTCCGCTGCGGGCGTAGGGGCCACTACGCCAGAGACTGCTGGGCCCGCTTCCCGGCTCCGCCGCAGCAGGAGGCCTCGGCACCGGTCAAGTCGGCTAAAGATCCTCCGAAACAGGCATGTCGGCACGCACCAGACACTCGGCAAGGCTTTCCACCTCACCCACCACCTGTGTTGCGCGATCCTATTGTTGTTGTTAAAGAAAGGCCATCGACGGGGCCTTTTCATTCAGTTACGCAGTGGCGCAAATTGGCACGGAGAGTTGTCGCGGCCGCTACGGGTTCGTCCACTGTACCGGGGTCCATACAAGGTGTGGACGTGCGCATTTTGGTTGACTCGGGGGCGTCTGCGACTATTATATCGGATGTCATTTTCCATCTGTTGGGCATTCCGTCGGGGGCTGTGCGTCCGGTTTATGGGTCGTGCGTCGCTGCGAACGGGGGTAGCATGGGTATCGTGGGTCAGGTGGATGCTAAGATATCTATTGGGGATGTGTCGGCCTCGGGTGTTGTGTTGATATCGAGATCTTTGGCGGTTCCTTGTTTGTTAGGCACCGATTTTTTGGCTAAGATGCCCATTTTGATCAAAATCAATGAGAATTGTATTGAACTGCCGGGGGGCCGTCAAATCTCGTTTCTGCCGTCGCCCTGGGGGCGACCTGCTTCGGCCGTACAAGTGCAGGCGCTGTCCGTCGCATCTGTGGACATCCCACCTGGTACACAGATGCTTATACCCTTGCGGTATCGGAAGCCCCTGCCTGATCGGCTAGGAGCAGTAGGGGTCTTGTTGTCACCGTCCGCCACGATAACAACCGGGTTGGCGTTAGTGGGGGCACAGACCATCGTCCGGCCGGATCAATTACCGTTTTTACAGGTGCTTAATGCGGGGGGGGAAAACGTCCGTGTCCCGGCCGGTACGGTTGTGGCACATGCCACTACGGCGTTTGCGACCCATGATTGTCCACATAGCCGGGGAGTCGTTGCTGGGGTTTCCGAGCCAAGGAGTTCGGATGATCGTTGGGTTGCTCAGTTATGTGACGAAAATTCTTCCCTGTCCATGGAGCAACGTGGTGCGCTGCGTAAATTGTTGTTGACATATTCCGATGTGTTCAGCTCCGATGATTTGGATTTGGGCCGCACTTCCTTGCTTTACCATCACATTGAGACGGGCGATGCTGCCCCTATTCGATTAAATTCGCATCGGATGAGTCCTGCGGAGCGAGAACACGTACGGGGGGCAGTGGAAGACATGTTGGCTGCGGACATTATATCGCCATCTAACAGCCCATGGGGCGCTCCAGTCGTCTTGGTTAAGAAGAAGGATGGCAAATTGCGATTTTGTGTTGATTTTCGCAAATTGAATAAGATATCGGTGGCAGATGCGTACCCCCTGCCGCGTATGGATGACTCCCTCGACGCATTGTCGGGGGCTAAGTTCTTTTCCACACTGGACCTCTCTTCGGGATTTTGGCAGCTTCCCCTTGACGAGTCCTCACGGGAGAAAACCGCATTCCGTACGCCGCAGGGGTTATTTCAATTCAACTGTCTCCCGATGGGATTGAATGCGGCCCCTGCTACATTTCAAAGATTGATGGAGCTCGTTTTGACGGGGTTGCAGTGGGAGACATGTCTTATATATTTGGACGATATCATTGTCTTCAGCCGCACATTTGATGAGCATTTGACGCGGCTGGAGACAGTGTTCACGAGGATGCGTTCTGCCAAATTGAAATTCAAACCAAAGAAATGTCACCTACTGCAACGGTCCGTCCGCTATTTGGGGCACATTGTGAGCGCTGAGGGAGTGTCCACGGATCCGGAAAAGACGGCGTGCGTCCGGGATTGGCCGACTCCGGCCACCGTGGGGGATGTTCGGCGGTTTTTGGGATTTGCCTCGTATTACCGAAGATTTGTGCCGGGTTTTGCGACGATTGCGAGGCCTTTGCATCTCCTTACGGGTAAAGGACGGAAGTTTGTTTGGGGACAACCGGAGGAGGCGGCCTTTCGGAGTCTGCGTGATCTATTGGCCACGGCCCCAACATTGGATTATCCCGATTTCGATCACCCATTCATTCTTGATACGGACGCGAGTGACACAGGTATTGGGGCGGTGTTATCACAGTCTAAAGGGGGTGTAGAGCGTGTCGTGGCGTATGGTAGCCGAGTCTTGTCTCCTGCGGAAACCCGCTACTGTGTCACTCGCAGAGAATTATTGGCGGTTGTTTTTTTCCTACGGCAATTTCGACCATACCTCTACGGTCGTTCTTTTATTGTGCGTACGGATCATGCGGCCTTGCAATATGCCCTTAAAATTGACCAGCCATCCGGACAGTTGGCACGTTGGTTGGACACGCTACAGGAATTTTCCTTCCAAATTCAACATCGGAAGGGAGTGCGCCATGCGAACGCTGACGCACTTTCCAGATTACCGCGGCGCGCCCCTTGTAAATGTGAGTCGGGGACGCATAGGTGTTCGCCGATTCCAAACCCCCCTCAGCCGCTTACGTTGGCCGTCGAGAAGTCGGACACTCCGATGGAACCGGGACCGGCTGACGGGGTTTTGAATCTGCCGCGGTCTGTCTGGATCCGGGAACAGATGATGGATGAGTCATTGGTGTCCTTGCGGAAGCGGTCTGCTAAGGACAATGGGAGTCCGAGTACGGCTGTGGGGCCGCAAACCGCTCTCCGAGATGGTCTGCTTATGTGGCGGGAGGGGTTCCAGGAACGTTGGCGCCTGGTGGTACCAACGTCCTTGCGATTCGAGTTGATTAGAACCCTCCATTGTGACACTCTCTTACATTTAGGGGTGCAGAAGACCTTGTTGACGTTACAACGTCATTATTTTTGGCACGGCATGGCGACAGATGTCGTAGGGCACGTGCGCGCGTGCCCTGAATGCGCCCGGCGTAAGCCGCCTAAACATCCTTACGTGCCGCCTCTCCAGTCGATTCAGGTGTCTCGAGTCAATGAATTGGTGGCACTGGACATATTGGGACCCTTCCCACCATCGGCGAGGGGAAATAAATATTTGCTGGTAGGGGTTGAGTATCTCTCCCGTTGGCCGATGGCCTGGCCGTTGCCCGATCAGTCGGCCGCGGCCATCACCGACGCCTTTTTGTTTGGGTACATTATGGACAAGGGGGCGCCGGAGAGACTCCTCACGGACCAGGGCCGAAATTTCTCTTCTAAATTATTGGCTGAAGTGTGCGCAGGCCTTGGGACTAAGAAGATACGGACATCTCCATACCATCCGCAGACGGATGGTATGGTTGAGCGGCTGAACAGGACATTGTCTGCCATGCTTTGCCATACCGTGAGTGAACAGCAATCGGATTGGGATCTGCACATCCCCGGAGTGCTTTCGGCGTACAGGATGACGCCCCATGCGGCTACAGGGTATTCGCCGTTTTACCTTATGTATGGTCGGGAAAACGTGCCTCCGGTGGATGTGCAATTGGGTACTGGGGTGAAGGGACCTCGTAAACCACTCCCTGAATACATTCAGGACACGGTTCGCCGGGTTACGGAGGCGCGGGAAAACGCCCGCGTGGCTACGGCCAAAGCCCAGGCCCGGAACGAGCGGTATGCTCGGCGGTCTGAGGGGGAGTGCCCCTGGAAGGTGGGAGACCTGGCCTGGCTCCATTGCCCGCAGGTGCGGCCGGGGACCTCTCCTAAATTGCACAAACCTTGGCATGGTCCTGTGCGCCTCATTGAGGTTCCCAATCCACAGTCGGCGCGCGTTCAGTTTGGTTCTCGCCGTTGGTTTGTTCATACGTCGCGGTTGAAACCATATGTTGCTCCCCTACGTGATGCGTCATCTCCCAATGTTGCCTTGCCGGGGTCTGTTGCTGCTGACTCTGACTCTTCCCCGCCTGCGTCCATTGATCTTGCTGGAGCGCCTGTCGTACCTGTTCCAGACAGGCCGACCGTGACACCGCGGGGGAGGAGTGGGCCTGTTCGGAGGGCGCCTGCCAAGGCTGCGGGACCTTCTAGCCCGGCGACCCTTCCGACCCCGCTGCAGGCGCATTCGCGGAATATGACCAAGACTGATTCGTCAGGGACACGAGATGTCGGTGGACTTCCAATCGCAGCAGGGGAATTACCCCCTGTCATTTCTCGTGTTCCATCGCGTCCCCGTTCTACAAGCGGGCCGCCGACCGTCCGGGACGGGCCGGCGACCCGCACTCGTTCCAAATCGCTTACGTTTCGTTGATTGTATGTTGTTATTGTTCTTGTTCTTGCCGTCGTATTTATCGCATGCTTCCGTACGTTCGTCGATGTTACTTGTGTGTTGTTCTTGTTGTTATATTGCATGCTTAGTGTCCTTTAAGGGGGAAGGTCGGTTCACCGCATTACGCTTTGGTGTTGTTCAGCCGAGGTCGGCTGGGTTTTTTCTATGGGGGAGGGTGGTGTAATGCGGGCGAAAGCGACCTTCCGGATGTGACGTCACGAGGAGGTGGAGCCAGGTGACGTGGGTGAAAGGTAGGGGGTCCTTAAGCGGGTAAACCGGAAGGAGAAGGCAGTCGGGGTGTGAGCGGAAAAGAGTGAGGCCACGCGGGCGTGTGTGGAGAGGGGGGGCGCCGACGGCCATCGGGAGCCAACCCCGAAGATAAGAGGAAGCTGCGGAGTGGTGTGCAGCTGCGGAGGAGACAGCCAGGAGGGCTGCGTGTTAGAGGCAGCGGTGTGGCTGCCAGGAGGAGCTGCGGAGAGAGAGAGAGAGAGGGCTGCTTGTTAGAGGCAGCGGTGTGGCTGCCAGGAGGGAGCTGCGGAGAGAGAGAGAGAGAGCAAGAAGCTGTGAGAGCTGCGGAGGGAGAAGAGCAGCAGCGAGTACAGCCAAGGGAGGCTGTGTGAGAGAAACAGCAGCGGAGCTGCTGTTGTGGATCGGGCCGACATTGGAGTCAGCACCGTGGAGAAGCTGAGAGAAACAGCAGCGGAGCTGCTGTTGTGGATCGGGCCGACATTGGAGTCAGCACCGTGGAGAAGCTACAGAGTAAAGACAGCCGTGTGGGTGTACAGCACGAACCGAATAATAAAGGACACTGAGCCAGACATCGTGGTCCAGTCGTTCATTACAGTTACAACCATTGGTGAAGTATTTGGGACATATTGTGAGTGTGTCAGGTGTCACCATGGATCCGGAAAAGACAGCTTGTGTCCGGATGTGGCCGACTCCCACATCTGTCGCTGAGGTGCGTAGCTTTGTTGGCTTCACATCGTATTATCGTCGATTTGTGCGCGATTTTGCGATGATAGTGAAGCCACTGCACGCACTCTCTGCCAAAGGCCAAAGTTTTTGCTGGGGCGCCAACTTTGTTACGCTTCGCACATCCTTAGCGGATGCGGCGCCCTTGGGGTACCCAGATTTTACAAAACCCTTCCTTCTCGACACCGATGCCAGCGACATGGACATTGGGGCAGTCCTGGCTCAGGTGGTCGATGGGGTTGAAAGGGTTGTGGCCTATGGCAGCCGTGTTTTTTCCCCCGCTGAACAGTGGAATTTTGTGACCTGGAGGGAGCTGCTGGCCATAGTTTTCTTTGTGCAGCTATATCGGCCCTATTTGTATGGTAGGTGGTTCACCGTCCGGACTGACCATGCGACCTGCAATATTTGCTGCGGATCGATCAGCCCTTGGGTCAGCTGTCCTGCTGGCTCGAGGTGCTGCAGGAATACCTTTTTGACGTCATCCACAGGAAGAGGGCACAGCATGGTAATGCTGATGGGCTGTCCAGGTTGCCTACGGAGGGTGGTTGCACTTGTGCCCTGGGTTCAAGTTGCTGCAGGACCCCAGTGGACGCCGCGGCCCAGTTGGTTGCATCGGTTGAAGCGGCCCCCCCTCCAGGTGTGGCGTTGCCCATTGATTTTATCCTGGAACTCCCCCGAGAGGTATGGTCCAAGTTGCAGGTGGAGGATTCCTCTCTGCTGAGGCTACAACGCCGTTTTGGGCCAAATGACCGAGGCCCAGCTATGTCGGCTGCCCCGGTGATCGCTGTGCATAACAGCCTCCTCATGTGTTGGGATGTTCAATTGGAACATTATTGTGTTGTTGTACCCACTGCCCTGCGAGGTAAATCGACCCGGGCATTTCACGAAAAACGTATGCACCTTGGCTACAATAAGACCTTGTTGACCCTTAAATGGGACTACTACTGAACGGGTGTTGAGGGTGACGTGGCACTAATTTTGAAAGGTTGCCACGACTGTGCGTGGAGGAAGGCCCCAGTTGGCCAGGATCGGGTTCTGCTGCAGTCAATCCGGGTTTCTCGTGTCAATGAGCTCATGGCACTCAACATTTTGGGCCCATTTGCAGCATCCAAACGGGGCCATAGGTACCTTATGGTGGGAGTCGAATACCTCACACGTTGGCGTATGGCATGGCCTCTGGTGGACCAATCGGCCTCTTCCATCACCAAGGCATTCGTACAAGGGTCCAATCTGGACAAGGGTGCCCCTGAACAACTGTTAACGGACCAAGGGTGGAAGTTTTCTTCCCGGTTGCTCAAGGAGGTCTGCGACCTCCTTGGCACCAAGAAAATACACACCTCGCCCTACCACCCTCAGTCCGACGGGATGGTAGAGCGGGTGAACCGCACCCTCACGTCCATGCTGTGCCACCATGTGAATACGTCCCAATCAGACTGGGACCTGTTCATTCCGGGGATCCTGGCCGCATATTGGTTGGCTCCTCATGCCTCAACGAGGTTCCCGCCATTTTATATAATGTATGGAAGGGAACCAGAGCCCCCGATGCACATCTAAATGGATGTAGGGACTTCCAAAAAGGGGTCGTCAGTGCCCGCTCTAATGAAGGTCGCACTTGACCGGCTGCACGAGAGATAGCAGGCGGCTGTGGATAATTCGACCAACCGGCAGGTGGCTAACAAGTGCCTGCCCAAACATTAAGCTGCCGGCCTTCCATGGGAAACAGGCCAAAAGGCATAGCTACGCTGCCCCCAAGTACCAGTTGACACGTCTCCTAAATTGCATCGCCCTTGGCAGGGCCCTGTTGAGGTCGTGGAAATCCGTCGGCCGCAATGTGTTTGGATTCGGTTCGGTCGCCGGCACTGGATAGTACACCTGTCCCGGCTCAAACGATATGTGCCACCTAGCCTCGTGGATTCATCCTCACTTCCTGAGTGGCCGGTGATTGATGCGTCCGACAAGCCGGGCCGCACGGATCGTGATGACAAGAGCGATGTCCGGCCTGTGTGTGCGCCTGCAGAGCCCTCACCAGTAACACCTGCGGCGACGCCTCATCCATTGGAGGTCCCGGCGATGGGCCTGTCACCTGCTGGCGTGCCGCCTGTGCCACCAACCGACGCCGCATGGGGGAGCGGGCCTGCGGCACATATGCGCTTGAGGGGCATGCGGCTCCGGTGAAAGCCAGTGTGGCCGTTTTCATCGGCCTCCAGCCTTCGTCGCCCAGTCCTAAGTTGTCCCGTGTGATGAAGGCCTTCAAACTTTAGTTTATATTTATACCGTGCTGCCCTAATGCTGTGTTCATAGTTTGCAGATGGTCCCGCCTCAACACACACATCACATGGTTTTTATTGGTGTTCTGTTGATGTCTCCCTGTCCGGGTTGCCGGACTTTGCTTTTGTAGTGGTTACAGCCAGGTCGGCTGATTTTTTTTGACGGGGGGGGGGGGTAATGTAGAGGAGTAGTTCGGGGATGTTACGTCACGCGCACCTTCCGGTGTGATGACGTCATAGAATGTGACAGCATGCGCGCCTTCCAGTACAATGACGTCATGAGAAGTGACGTCATGCATGTGGGGCGGGGCGATGACGTCATATCTCCTCGGGGTACTTAAGGTGGAGCCCGTGACGAGAGCGGGGTCGTTATAGGAGCCCGGGAAGGTGAACGGTGGAAGAGTTAACCAGGGGTAGGGCTCACGGAGTCTGGAGCGATAGGAGTGGCTGCTCTCCTCGGTCGGTCGGTGTTGGCTAATCCTCCGGCCGACGCAGAGGAGAGAGCCCGGGAGCTAGCCGAGCTACAGAACAGACAGTGTGGGTCCGGGTGAAGGACCGAGCATAGGACCCCTACCCCTGGGGAATAGTTTGTAATCCCTTAATGATACCGGTGTAAGCCCTTAATAAACCACTGACGTAAGCCCTTACAGAAGATCTGCCTCCGAGTCGTATTTTGCACCTTAACACTAATATACAGTTGGTAGATGCAGACACCACCACAGTCAGTATGCACTGCTGTAATCATAGCAGGTACCACCACAGTAGGTATGCACTGCTGTAATCATAGCAGGTACCACCGCAGTCAGTATGAACTGCTATAATCATAGCAGGTACCACCACAGTCGGTATGCACTGCTGTAATCATAGCAGGTACCACCTTAGTCAGTATGCACTGCTGTAATCATAGCAGGTACCACCACTGTATGCACTTCTGTAATCATAGCAGGATACCACCACAGTCAGTACGCACTGCTGTTAGATTTTTAAGAGTAGTTTTGAAATATTTTTAAGACCCGGGCAATGCAGGGTACTTCCTGCTAGTTTATAATAAAAAAACAACAACGTTCATGACTCGCTCACCGTCACAGTCCGAGTTTGCAATGCTTACGGTCTTCCAATGCGTGTTTACAGGAAATATTAATTAAGTCACTGTTAGGGGCCGTCCATATATGACGTCACGCACATGGGGTGGAGGGGGGTCAAACATTTGTAATGATGTGTGACGAGGGGGGTTTGAGAAATATGACGCCACATCAAAATGCGCAACTTTAAATAAATATAAACATCACGTTCTACTTAATAAAATATAATTATTATAACAACAGTAATTTGTATTAATTTTCATTATTAACTATTTGATTAATTAAATTTACTAAGGAGCATTTTGCTTCCCCATGGGAGAATGGAGAAGCATACATTTTGTAAAAAATTTGAATGATTGTCATTAAACATTTTGATTTTAATGATTTTACAAGGGCTTTTCATTCTGTGGAATGAATATGTTATTGTTATAATTGTATTCTCCATTTTGCTTCGTTCTACTACAAAGTTTCAAGTATTTTTTATAGTTATAATTATGAGAGAATTTCAATATAATATTCTGAACATCTGCAGTTTTAGTTACACGTTGATTATTTTCAAGTGAATTTTATGCTAAATTTCAGCTTTCCACCGCCTCCTTTTAAATATTTGTTTTCTCCTACAACATCAGAGTGCAGCACCACATTAAATACGCACTACAATGACAATAGTTTAAAGTGATTTGAAGCATGTTTTATTAATCGGCAAAAATCGCGTAACGTCATTATGGACAGCCCCTTACTTCAACGAGGTCTAAATACATAATATCTATACGATGGTCGGTTCAATGCAATGCTGTTTAATGTGTATGATATGCCAACGTGTCGTGCAATGGTCCTTCTTCAGAGCAGAGAGAGAGAGGGCAGTTTGACTGATGTATGGTTGAAGCCCGCGCTCCACAGTAGGGCCCTTTAAACCCTTGGATAATCTGAAGTTGCCGTATTAACCCAGTCTCCCAATGGGTAGCAAACAAACTCCCTCGAGCAGGGAGATATCGATATAGAAAGATCTAATGCCCAATAGGAACCCAGCAGCTTCTGTTAGCGATCAAAAGCAGCCCTCTCATGTAAATATAGACACGTACATATGAATGTAGACATGTCCATATAGACATGTGTACTATACGGATACTACCCGCTTGGGCAGGGCTTCATCTAGCAGTGGATTGATCATGGCTACTGCTGATGATGATGATGATTTTAAAACGTGTACAGATAATTAACAGTGACACTACATCGCGTACCCGACAGGCAGAACACTCAAGGCAGGCGATGCGACTGACAGTGCGCAATTACACAAAAAGGGCAGGCGATACAGACTGAGCATATGAGGCGTACAACATACAACACACGCGCCACAGGGGCAACAACGACGACTACAACAACCACTAGCGCCACAGCAGCAGCAGTCGTGCGTAGCGGCTGGAGAGTGAAGAGCACGCAGACGTAAGTGTGAAACGTCCCTGCGGATCACTATTGTGCAATTTCACTCAAACCTTTGTTTAACACCGTTATTCAACAAAGAGAGCGAGTATTCAACTAAGCAAGGGTCCGAGACCCCACTGGGTCAAACACCCCCACGGGGAGACTCTGTATCCGATTGTTTTGCAATTGCAGGATCTGGGTGTTGACAGGGATCTCAGCGGGAACTGAACTCAGTTCTCTAGTGTAACAGTCAAAATAATGGAGCCTATTCACAGGACCCACGTAGCACGAACACTGCAAGGGTCGTGCGGCTCCGCGTGGCTCCAGCACAGACTTCGCCTCCTTCAAAACTCAAATCATCAAGGAAATTAGATGATTTTCACTTAGCAGTTATTTGCGTGTGATTTATTATCATGGGTTATTATTAAAACACTTGTATTGTTATTTTTTCCTATATATTAATATGCAAGTATCTCCAAGTATTTGATCAACATTCAGGTACCACACAATATTCAGAATATTCAGTTTATGTCTATTCTGTTTCTATACATATGTGCAGTGACACAGCGCTGTCCACCAGCAGAAACTGCAGTGGACAGTTAGTGCACGCGCTGTTGATTATTTACACGGGTGCGCCAGCAGGGTGGAGGAACTGGGGCAGGGAATCACGAGCGACCTCTTTGAGAAGCCCCTGGAACCTGCTAGTGGTGCCAGGCCAAGCCGAGTAGGATAAAAACAGCAGAGAGCAAGAGTTATGTGCTGTCAGATCTGGGATTGGACTCATCTCGTCGTCGCTGTCAGCTTCGCTGCCTTCATCGCTGATGCCTTCACGCGATTATTGCATGCCTGGATAGTTCTTGGCTGTCCTTGTCGACGCCGTCAGTTTAACGCGGTTAGACTTGAGTTTAGGCTGGGCTGTACGAAATCAGGAAACTACGGGGAGAAATTGTCAAGCTGAGAGTGATAAGGTGCCTCCGACAACTACCTCGTCTCTGACTTGTGCTACACTACATCTGGTGTCAGAAGTGGGGTACCCAAGTAACTAAGAAGAGGGACCCACAAATGGTGTCATCAGTACGAGTACGGCAGGACGGCCATCCCTTCGACAATCCCGGGACCCGGGACCCCGTTTATGAAGCCAGTTGGCTGCGGAGCAGCCGGAGAGCCGCCGCGGATCAGCGCGACATCCGCTACACATCGACGGGAGGGCGGCTACGCATCTGCGGCAGAAGCGACCACGCATTGGCGGGAAAGCGGCTACGCATGTGTGGAGAAAGCGGCTGCGCATCGAAAGGAGAGCGGCGCAATTTTTCTGCGGTCGCGTGCCAACCACGTGGCATCGTGGAGGTTCGCCGTGGCGGGAGAGGTGAGGGACATCATGGAGGATGCGCCGCGGTAAGTGGCGCAGAGAGGAGGAGCCCAGACCAGAGAGCGGAGGAGCCCAGACCAGAGATCATACATATGACGGGCACCATTTTTCCCCTGGAGGATCTGCCATGGCCAGCAGCCGCCATTTTGAGGTGAGCGTGTGAACGTGCGGAAAGTCGGCGGTGCTGCAAGAGGCCATTTTTAGCATGCCACGGGAGGCCCTCACCAGGTTCCTCCAAAGGGAGCGAAGGGTGGCCGAGATGCCCTTACATGTTCCGGGAGGCGCTGCTGGTGCTGGGACGGGAGACATACCCACATTTGGGTGAGAGGGCGCTCGACTTCCAGGTAGCAGAAAGGTTGAGGGCGCTGGCACAGGAGTTGAAGATCGCCCTACCATCTGCCACTGGCAAAGAAATCTTGTCTTTGATGGTGGCCCAAAAAGTTCAAGGCTACGAGGACCACCAGTAGTGGTCAAAGGTAGAGGCTGGGCCATGGGGGATTGAGGACGTGATGGCTGCATTGGGTGGTCGGGTGACGTGCGGGAGAAGGTCCCCGCGGGCAGATTGGCGGCCAGGGCAGTCCCTTCTGCCCTGGGAACCCATGGCCAAGTGTTTAATGTGTGGTCGGTCGAGCCACATCACGATAGAGTGCCAGGGAGGCGGCAAGGTGCCAGATGTGCCACCAATGCCCTCCCACCCGCCAGCAACATCTTCTCAGGCCCCACCAAATCCAGGTCTCCAAGGCCTACCGAAAACACCATGTGTGAAGTGCCAGGGACCGGATCCGGACAGGTGGGATAAATATTCAGGGAGGGGCCGCGCCCTTTGGGCCACTGTGTTTGTTTTTTCCCCTTCACCTCTCCATTTCTCGGAGTCCCAAATGTGCAAAACCCTGCTAAGGCAGGAGTGACCTGTGTCATGGACTTGCTCACACAAGCTACGTCCCAAAGGAAATGGGAAATCTCCCTTGCACGGTGGAATTCGGGGGGAGAGTGGGCTCCGCATTGTGCAGGGTGTGTTGTCGGTTCATGGGAGGCGCCGTGTTGTGTCAGGTGTGCTGTCAGTTTGCAGTGAGCACCACGTTGTGCTGGGGGCTGTGTGTTGTTGGTTCGCGGAATGCACCGCGGTTGTGTTGTGACTGTATGTTATGGTTTTTTTTCGGTGTTAGGGGTGTTTCTCGGGTTCGGGGATTGCTCTACCTGTCCACCGGTTGCAGCTGCTGTTTTGTCAGCCGCGACAACTGTTTTTTTTTTAAGAGAGGGGGGAGGGGTGATGTAGTAATACAGCACCAACTGCTGTCCAGCAGCAACAACTGCGGTGGGCAGTTAGCGCACACGCCATTGAGAATATACAGGGGTGTGCCCGCAGGGCGGAGGAACTGGGGCAGTGGTCACGAGAGACCTCATCGAGAAGCCCCTGGAACACGCTAGTGGGTTTGAGAAGGAAGGCTCAGCCAGGGCTGAGCCAGACCGCGCTGAGTAGGATATAAGCTGCAGAGAGAGAGGTCGTCTTCGCCTCCTTTGTTCGATTATTGCGCGACCGGATAGTTGTTGGCCGTCCTGGTCAACGCCGTCAGTGTAACGCGGTTAGGGTTGTGTTTAGGCTGGGCTGTACGAAATCAGGAAGCTACGGGGCAAACCTGTCGAGCTTAGAGTGATAATAAAGAAGGTACCTCCTGCAACTTCCTTGTGCTACACTACATATGTATAGAAGCTATGATGAGATGTTCATGAATATTGAGGTATGATTTTTGGCATGCTGTTTTAATTCAGTAATAACACATTGTTCAACAACATAATAATAACGGTGTTTTGTATGTTTTTAGGGTGGATGGAAAAATAAGTATTGTTGCTTTCAAATCCTAAGAACTGGGTTAGTACGGAAGATAATACACACATAGATGGAGTGGTATTGTTCGATTTGAAACAGCCATGATAATGTACCTCAGTGGTAATAATTTTAAACATTTTAAACATTCACACCAAGAGGAGGGATCTTTTCGGCCTGAAAGAGGTTAATTTGAAATTGTGTTAGCCGGGACGGCTATGTTTTTAAAATAAGGGAGGGGGGGGGTGTAAGGACAGTACGAGGTGATTTAGGGACAGTACGGCTCCACATGGCCATGGTTACTAATTAATGTACCAGCAACAGACAGGGTCACGTTAGGGAAATGTGTGACCTAAGTGGTTGCTAATAATGATTGATGCGACAAGCGTTGACAGGGTCACGTGAGGGGAAGCACGGGGCCTAACGGTCGTAAATTGTAATAAGGGCAGAGACAGACGGGGCCAGGTGCGGTGAGAGAGGGTTCGGGAAGAGGGGCGTGGCCGAGTCTGAGGTGGATAAGAGCCGGCACGAACCGGGGCGCTGGGCTGCTGTTGTGGGGAAATTGCCTTCACCGTCGTCACCTTGGAGCGGGTCGTCTTCATCACCCTGGAGTGGGCACCTTGTAGTCTTGAAAGGCTAGAGTTATTTTGTCTCAGAATAGAGCTATGTAAGTTACCCAAGTGTATATAGTCACTCGCGTTACTATTTGAATCATCAGTGAGTCGGCGGAATTTATTCATAATATACATATAACTGAACAAAACGGTGTCTCTGAGAGCTACATTACACTTGTATTTATTAAAATAAACAACTCCTGCATTTACACCATTGGAACCTCATTTGCCAGTAAAAATATGATAATTGGTTTTTTTACACTTCTATCTGGCAACAAAACTGACACCTTTTTTACAAGGAGTCATATTTACATAGACCACAATACCTGCAGTCATAATGTGTCATCTAGTCCAACCCATGTGAGACTAGGCTCTAAGGAAAGCTGTCTCGGGTGTGGACCAATCAATTTCAAGGACAGTGCACATTATCAGAGTTTTTTTTTTGCATTATGACTGCAGGTATTGTGGTCGATGTAAACATGACTCCTTGTAAAAAATGTGTCAGTTTTGTTGCAAGATAGAAGGGTAAAAAACCAATTATCAACTCCTGCATCATCATCATTGTCACGGGGCAATCTCAGTGTATATATAACCTCAGTAAATGTTATTATTAAATGACATCACAAGGCTATCAGTAACATAAAGCAATTCCCATTTGTAACACAGTATCCTTTATTTGACCGCACCACGTGACACGGGGATTTAGTTCTCAATGAAGCGAGGGGGTGAGGCCCCACTGGGTCAAACACCCCCTGTGTGAGTCTCTCGATGCGATTTCCCTCCAAATCCAGCCACTGGGTGTTGTCAGAGATCCCAGAGGGAACTGAACTCAGTCCCTTTCCTGCACAGTTTGTCCTTTGGAGTCCATAAACCACACCGCATGAACACTGCGAGGGGCACGCGGCTCCGCGTGCTCTCAGCTCTGAGCGAGACCCAAGACTCCTGCACAGACCTCGCCTCCTCCAATACTCAATCATCGCTACTCCGCCAGCACCATCACCACGAATGATAATACTAATAGTATAACTATTTTTGAAACCACTACTACTACGTAACCTTTCGATTTAAAGCTTTCGTGACTGCAGGGATTCATCTTCTTGGTTCTTTCGGTAAAGTCACGCAGAAGGGAAGTAATAAAATAATAAAAAATAAAACATAATAAAATGAAATAATTCTCACGACGTTTCGGCTACAACGCAAGCAGCCGTCTTCAGGTGAAGAATGAGACACTACCAAGCTAGGAGCTTATATATAAACTGGGTTGGAGGTGGAAGAGCGCCTTAACAAAAAATAATGTGCATATGAAGAGGAATTTAGCATATTCATGGAAAATGCGTAGGAGGTGGGCGGGGGGGGGTTTCAAAGGCATATTATGCCCATGCATTATACAGGATCAGCAGCACCAAGGGGGGGTGCAGGGAGTAGCATTAACAAAGGAAAGGAATGTTATTGATATGTAGCTGCAGTTACTAAACAACCACGTAGAAAACTAAAGTATAAACTACATAAAAAACTAAAGTATAAACTGCATAGCACCATCAGTATACTTACTATACTCTACAATAAGCTGAGTTACTAACAGCAAATAATACATTACAATTCTACGTCGTAAAAATTATATAATATGCTTCCATCTAAACTTTATTCTCTTACATCACACGAGCATATACCGTACTATATACTGCCATAGATAAACCCAACATTAAATTATATACTGTATTACTATAAACCACCCTATACCTTATACATTTCAACATAACACTATGTATTATTCTACCCACCCTAATGTGTATCGAAATGGTTTATTACGTCCTTCCAATGATTGCTAAGCCAGAATCCATCTTCTCGGTTAAAATTGTCTCTGTGTTTGTATATGTGGATCGCCTCATGAACGAATCTCTCATGATAGCCAGATGGCTTGCAGAGAACCTCTGTCTTGGAGAAGTCAATGTCATGTGAGCCCACTGAGTTGTAACAGTGATCTGCCACGGCTGAGGTGTTTGTCCTACCGTGTTTCAGGTCAGCTCAAACACGGTAGGACAAACACCTCAGCCGTGGCAGATCACTGTTACAACTCAGTGGGCTCACATGACATTGACTTCTCCAAGACAGAGGTTCTCTGCAAGCCATCTGGCTATCATGAGAGATTCGTTCATGAGGCGATCCACATATACAAACACAGAGACAATTTTAACCGAGAAGATGGATTCTGGCTTAGCAATCATTGGAAGGACGTAATAAACCATTTCGATACACATTAGGGTGGGTAGAATAATACATAGTGTTATGTTGAAATGTATAAGGTATAGGGTGGTTTATAGTAATACAGTATATAATTTAATGTTGGGTTTATCTATGGCAGTATATAGTACGGTATATGCTCGTGTGATGTAAGAGAATAAAGTTTAGATGGAAGCATATTATATAATTTTTACGACGTAGAATTGTAATGTATTATTTGCTGTTAGTAACTCAGCTTATTGTAGAGTATAGTAAGTATACTGATGGTGCTATGCAGTTTATACTTTAGTTTTTTATGTAGTTTATACTATAGTTTTCTACGTGGTTGTTTAGTAACTGCAGCTACATATCAATAACATTCCTTTCCTTTGTTAATGCTACTCCCTGCACCCCCCCTTGGTGCTGCTGATCCTGCATAATGCATGGGCATAATATGCCTTTGAAACCCCCCCCCGCCCACCTCCTACGCATTTTCCATGAATATGCTAAATTCCTCTTCATATGCACATTCTTTTTTGTTAAGGCGCTCTTCCACCTCCAACCCAGTTTATATATAAGCTCCTAGCTTGGTAGTGTCTCATTCTTCACCTGAAGACGGCTGCTTGCGTTGTAGCCGAAACGTCGTGAGAATTATTTCATTTTATTATGTTTTATTTTTATTATTTTATTACTTCCCTTCTACGTGACTTTACCGAAAGAACCAAGAAGATACTACGTAACTATTATGAATCAATAATTCTAACACAATGACATCGTTAGAAATGTATGAAATACTTCCAGAGTTACTGCCACCACTACTGGCGGCAAGAACAGAAGACCCCTTCTGTAACTTGATACCGATTAACTGATTGATCAGTTAAGATCGATTCCTACGCGCCAAATAAACGCATCGAATCGTGTGTGTCATGAATCTCTACCGTTTCGTTTGTTGAAGAAGGAAAGTATACACTTGGGAAGATAGCAGTACAGTACGCGTGTATGTTTGTTGAAATTATTTCGCACCGTACATAGCCAACCGTGATAATTAAATGTGCGGGGGAAGGACAACAAACTAAACACAGAAAGCAGTTATGAATGAATACGTTTTCAATCTAGATTTGAAAGTGCATAGCTCCAGTGTCGATTACTGATTCTGGTTGCCAGAATCAGCAGTCGTACTCAGGACAGTGTGGTGTTTGACGGTTAATTATCTGTGCCTTGGGCAGCCACGTGACTCTTACTTTCAGCTGTGTGATTTACTTGAGGATGATGAATGCAGTGCGCCGTCACCTGGAAAGGAGTGGATCGTGTCTCGCGAGAGAGAGATAATCGTCAATGATACACAGAATAAGTTATGTTCGAGACAAAACATTATTGCGGAACGCCAGAGTTAATGGGGAAAATGTCCGATTGGCTGCCATCTTTTAACTAATGTATATTACGACGCAATGCCCGATCCACAAATACGAAGGAGACATCTCGGTGATACAATCCACTACTCCTTACGGGGTTATTTAGCTTGACCACCTGAATGTGAATTTGTAGTTGTTGCTCCGCATCTACATCAGCCGTATCAAAGAAGGAGAAATGAATGAGTGTGGGATAGTCCAGTTCAGATAACCCTGGCCTGTGGACAACCTTGTGCGGATGGCATTATAGAAAGGAAGAAAAACTTATTTAAAAGAGAAACGCACATGAGTGCAGATAATATGCCGCAACAAAGTTGTGCACAAGGAACTCCCTCTATACAGTGAGGGAAAAAAGTATTTGATCCCCTGCTGATTTTGTACGTTTGCCCACTGACAAAGAAATTATCAGTCTATAATTGTAATGGTAGGTTTATTTGAACAGTGAGAGACAGAATAATTACAACAAAATCCAGAAAAACGCATGTCAAAAATGTTATAAATTGATTTGCATTTTATATGAAGGAAATAAGTATTTGACCCCCTCTCAATCAGAAAGAGTTTTGGCTCCCAGGTGTCTTTTATACCGGTTCACGAGCTACGATTAGGAGCACACTCTTAAAGGGAGGGCTCCTAATCTCAGCTTGTTACCTGTATAAAAGACACCTGTTCACAGAAGAAATCAATCAGATTCGAAACTCTCCACCATGGCCAAGACCAAAGAGCTCTCCAAGGATGTCAGGGACAAGATTTTAAACCTACACAAGGTTGGAATGGGCTACAAGACCATCGCCAAGCAGCTTGGTGAGAAGGTGACAACAGTTGGTGCGATTATTCGCAAATGGAAGAAACACAACAGAACTGTCAATCTCCCTCGGCCTGGGGCTCCATGCAAGATCTCACCTCGTGGAGTTGCAATGATCATGAGAACGGTGAGGAATCAGCCCAGAACTACACGGGAGGATCTTGTCAATGATTTCAAGGCAGCTGGGACCATAGTCACCAAGAAAACAGTTGGTAACACACTACGCCCCCTGCTCAAGAAAGCACATATACATACCCGTCTGAAGTTTGCAAATGAACATCTGAATGATTCGGAGGACAACTGGGTGAAAGTGTTGTGGTCAGATGAGACCAAAATGGAGCTCTATGGCATCAACTCAACTCGCCGTGTTTGGAGGAGGAGGGATGCTGCCTATGACCCCAAGAACACCATCCTCACCGTCAAGCATGGAGGTGGAACATTATGCTTTGGGGGTGCTTTCTGCTAAGAGGACAGGACAACTTCACCGCATCAAAGGGACGATGGACGGGGCCATGTACCGTCAAATCTTGGGTGAGAACCTCCTTACCTCAGCCAGGGCATTGAAAATGGGTCGTGAATGGGTATTCCAACATGACAATGACCCAAAACACGCGGCCAAGGCAACAATGGAGTGGCTCAAGAAGAAGCACATTAAGGTCCTGGAGTGGCCTAGCCAGTCTCCAGACCTTAATCCAATAGAAAATCTGTGGAGGGAGCTGAAGGTTCGAGTTGCCAAACGCCATCCTCGAAACCTTAATGACTTGGAGAAGATCTGCAAAGAGGAGTGGGACAAAATCCCTCATGAGATGTGTGCAAACCTGGTGGCCAACTACAAGAAACGTCTGACCTCTGTGATTGCCAACAAGGGTTTTGCCACCAAGTACTGAGTCATGTTTTGCAGAGGGGTCAAATACTTATTTCCCTCATTAAAATGCAAATCAATTTATAACATTTTTGACATGCGTTTTTCTGGATTTTGTTGTTGTTATTCTGTCTCTCACTGCTCAAATAAACCTACCGTTAAAATTATAGACTGATCATTTCTTTGTCAGTGGGCAAACGTACAAAATCAGCAGGGGATCAAATACTTGTTTCCCTCACTGCACCTACGCATATATCTAGACAATTATACCTGAGGATCGGTCTGCTTAAGCTTAGGTATAACTCACCGTCTACGTACCCACCGATCTACCCATAACATGTGATACAATGGGCCGGTGCAGGTGTGCCGCTTCATTCTGTAGAGTCTCGGCAGCGGGTTGGAGCCTGAACTCCCTGCCTGCCTCCTCGCCTGCCTGAAAATGTGTGGTCACGTGGAGCGCGTGAAAGTGAAGTTTCATGGACAGAGTCGAGCAACGTCGCGCACCTCATATTAGCACGGTTGGCTACGTACCGTGCGACACCTGCTGAGCCGAGTCACCAAGCCAAGGTGTTGACATTTATCTGGCTCATCTCCACACGTGAATCACAGCTGTTGAACCTGTTTTTTTTCTTCTAGTTTACCTGTTTTAAACTCAACTTTGCGCCGCTCCCGAATAATGTCGGGTAATGTTGAGCTAAGAATTGTGAATGTATCCTCCAAACAAGTGCCGTCCGTGAAGATTCACCAGATAATCAAACACCCCAGCGGGCAGAGCCGTCGGCTCATTGGCTTTGGAGCGGCGACTGTTTGAGATTCGCCGGATCCTGTCGCGACGATCGGGTCAGATGGTCAAACACCCGCTCAGTGGGGCGGGTCGAACCCGGCTGTTCGGTTTCACTCAGGCTCGCCGGAGACCGCGTGGCTTCTTCACAGGCCGTAGAGCCCCACGTGTGCGTCCCTGCCTCTGTACAGCGAGGGGCACACACGCGTGCGTTCCTACGCAATGTGTTCAAGCGAAATGATCTGCGCTCGCACGGGACGTCCCGTGTGGGATGAGTCGAGTGCGAATGCGGCATTGTCAGCCTCTTGCAAAACATGAAGTCATAACCATTTTCTCAATGTGCGATGCACGGTAGACTGATAGTTTCAGAAGAAGTACAACATTATCTGTTTTTGTGATCATCTTCCTACCCGTCAACTGTTAATAATTGTTATACTGGTAGGAACGAAGTGGACCAGACCACCAATAGATTAATGTGTCCGTCCGTCCGTCCTTGGCATGACCCTGTCCGACAAGATGGCCGCCCGCTCCCCCTGCGATCTGTGAATTAAACAAGATGGCCGTCGCTTCCGGCGCCTCACGGCGAAACTTTTTGATCGACTGACTATGGGCGAACTCATTTATTCTGGTGGGTGAACAGTGGCGGGGAGGGGTGGAGGAGGAATTGATGATAAAAACAAACTTGCACCATCGATACAGCTGCCGCGACGAGAGATGTGGGAGGAGAAGCGGCGACCGCTGCCTTGCAGGTGAGAGGTGCGTGTGTGTGTGTGCGCGTGTGTGCGCGTGCGTGCGTGTGTGTATGTGTGTGCGTGTGTGTGTGCGTGTGTATGCGCGTGTGTGTGTGTGTGCGTGTGTGTTTGCGTGCGTGCGTGTGTGTGCGTGTGTATGCGCGTGTGTGTGCGTGTCTGTGTGTGCGTGTGTGCGTGCGTGTGTGTATATGTGTGACTGTGTGCGTGTGTGTGCGTGCGTGTGTGCGTGTCCGGCCCACTCGAGCGGCGTGATGAATGGGCGCTATTGGGCTTCGGATCGTTATTCACGGCGAACTGGAAGCGTAGCAACACAACTTCATTACGTGTGCGTGTGCGTGCGTGCATGTGTGTGTACGTGTGTGTGCGTGCGGTGTGTGTGCGTGTGTGTGTGTGTGCGTGTGTACGTGTATGTGCGTGTGTGCGCGTATGTGCGTGTGTGTGTGCGCGTGTGTGTGCGGTCGATATCCCTGTACCAGTATTAGTATTATTCCTACCAGCCCACCCCGCAGGGTCCTGTTTTATAATAACTTGTAACATTTTATTATCATCGTCTTTTTGGGGACTGGTAGGAATGTGTAATGATAAAAGCTTTCTAAATCATCATCAGTGTCATCATTCATCATCAGCACGAGCATTTAGATCGTCAGCAGCAGCTGATTCCATGCTCAACAGTCATGTTTTGTGTCAGGGACGCTCTTCAGCTGGTTTCCTTGCAGAGCCAACAGCTTCAGCTTGGTGAGTTTGTCAATGCCAGTGGGCAGCTGTGTAAACTTGTTGCAGCACAAATCCAGAGCCACTATATTCATGAGGCGGTTAAACAGTCCCTCGGGTAGAACCGTCAGTTGGTTGCTGTAGAGCTTAAGATCCTTCAGATTCGTCAGTTTGTCAAACATCCCGGCGGGTATGGACGACAGTCGGTTCTGATACAAAAACAGCTGTTGCAGATTGATCAGTCGGTCAAACACCCCCTCGGGTAGAGCTGTCAGCTGGTTGGTATGAAGGCTGAGATAAGTCAGTTGCGTTAAACTGTCAAACACCCCAGCGGGGAGAGCTGTGAGTTCATCACTGAGCACGATTCTGATCTGCGGATCAGCAGCCGCCGCCTCTTGCTGTAGAGCAGCCTCTACAAGAGAGCGTCGCTCTTCACACGGCAGTGGAGTTCAACACGGGTCCCTAGGTCGCGTTAGCGGCGTCGTGTTCACCTCACATCTCGGCACCTCGCTCCATGCCGCCCGCTGTCTGTGCGGTGTAGTACAGCGACCCGCACGGTGTTCAGAGCTCGCCTCGCATTCCCTCTGGAACATTTTTTCTCGATCAGTAGAATTAATTCTGGAATTCCCCTGTCCATGGGAGCCTCATCGAGTACCGAGTCTGTCTTCAGGATGATGCTGCACCAATAGGACGTTTGCCTAATTTATGTTTGTTAAGAATGTTGCGCTCCTGGTGCTGCGTGTGTAGTCGCTCTTGTTGCGCTGTGCTGTTGTATAGTTTTGTTTTGACATTTCAATTTTTTTGCTTTGCGTTGCTGTGTGGTTGTTGTTGTGATTGTTATTATTGTTGTTGTTGCTGCACTACCACAAACCCGCACGGCACATGCGAGTTTTTGTTCAAGATCAATATCAGCTCTCATTATTCACACAATTCACTCATTATTCACTAATATGCAGTGACACTGCAGACCAACTTGTAGCACAAGAGGGCACGATGACAACGATGATGATGACGATGGCTGTGGATGTCAATAACGCGGAACTTTACAAACTGAATGCTACTGATGACGAGTGTCATCACTATCCCGTTGCCCAGCGACACAGCAGTGACCGTTCCTGACAGTGTTGGATCCGTTTGTCAAACGCGCCCCTGGGAATCCTCTTCAGCTGGTTGTTGTACAGACGCAGCTGCTGCAGATTCACCAGGCTAATCACATCACACGAAGCTCGAGCCTGGGGTGTTTGACAGTCTGACGGCACTGGAGGAGACACGAGTTAATGCATCTCTGTGAAAGCGAATCGAAGTGAATGTAAGAGGTCTCTGTGAGAGGCATCAAAACGAATGGATCACGTGGTAAATAGTAACGCGGTTTTGTATGAAATGAACTCAAGTGGATTTATTTGACACTTCTTTAAATGAAAGGGAATTAAGGTCTCCTAATCTCACAGGTGTTTATGCAAGTAGATTACATTAATTTTATCTAGCAGGTCTTGATGGAAGTAACTGGAATCACTTTAACTGTCAGGTTTCATGTGAAGTGAGTCGGAGTTGTTTGAGATCAGAAGTGTCTGTGATAGCAAATTGAGGTTTTGTCACCTGCCGTGCCTGCATGGAAGAGATTGCAAGTGGTCTGGTTAATAACTTCATGTGAAAGGATTTTTATCATTATCATATAATCGTGCGAGTGGTGAGAGTTCACTTTGAAAGAACCGGTCACTATCATCATTCTAAGCCATGAGTAGCCGTTAGGGTGTTTAACAGTCTGACCCAGTTGTCTATTTTGGATAATAGCAACTAGCTGCAGGCTCTTCCCGCTGGGTTGTTTAACCGCCTGGGGAATCTGCAGCAGTTGTCTGAGCAACAACAAGCTGAAGAGCGTTCTCAGAGGCGCGACTGCCGTCGCTAGAGTCGACGCTTAGACTCTACACTCAAGTAAACTCGCATTCTCAGCCCACCCTCTGTATGAATTAACAAATCACCGCCAACTCGACAAAGCTGTAATTTGAACAGCAAATTTTTCCATATTCCTGGGTTCGCCAACATCTATAAGAATACAAAAAAATGCGAGTAAAAGGCGAACGAAAGCGACTGAGAAATGCGCACAGTAGCACTGCGAGTTGCAAGCTTGGATAGATTTAGAGGCAGAGACAATAACGATCAGAGAAGAAACGCTTGTGAATGGTATTTAACGGTTTACAAAAGTAAGCTGGCTTGGCTAGGATATGGCACGAGAAGGGATGATGGTCGATAACAACAGCGGAGTAGCACCCAAAGGAGGGAACGTGCCCGGAAGGGCGTTCACCTTTAGAGATGGAGTAATGACAGCAGCTCGTGTGTAGGTGCGAGGTAGATTACTACATTGCATGGTCGTGAATACGGCTCGCAGTGGATTGATCATGGCTGTGTATGATTACATAAACACATATTGATAAATATACATTTCATATTAAGTCAGTGATAGCCACTTGTAATGTATACTTCTATTTTCAAGAGAGACCTTAGAAATATATTAATTCGTTATTCTATAGATTTACTAATAAGTGAACTACTAGACGCAAATACAACACAATTGAAAACAAACCTCAAAAGTGGTCAGTATTTACGGCATGTAGATGTTCAAACGAAGCAGTCTTTAAAGTATTAGGGGGGAAACATTTTCACGGAGATCTTCAAGAACAGGCAACTCGTGTAAATGTTGGACCACACGCGATGCCTCTCGCGTGCAAGGGGAGGCCGTTGTTAGCCGCCTCTAAACCGTCGCCCGTCCCTCGCAGTGTTCATGCGATCAGACAACAGTGTACTGCCAGAGCAAACGCCTCACGTCTGTGCCTGTGGGAATCCCCACCGACAGGCAGAAGCTGTGGTTGTACGACAATCAGATCACGAAGCTCGAGCCCGGGGTGTTTGACAGACTGACGGCACTGGAGGAGACGCGAGACCCTGAGGCTCCTGCTAAAGCCGCTGTGAACTTGCACCGAACTTGACTCCTCTACCGAAGGGCTGGTCCATGGTCCAGCTTCCTCCATCTGATGCGAGTTGAGATCACAGTAAATACATAATTTGGTAGCTGTGTTGGCAGTGGCGCAAAAGCAAAATTAACAAGAACACGTGTATTCGTCAATCACCCTTCAGAGATCAGGGGAAGTGAGCAGATAGCAAGCAATGTGTTGAGCTGATATACGGTCTCAGTCCAAGAACGAATGACTTAACACAAATAAACAATCTAATGAACCAAAATCAAATATAATAAAGTTACCTTTTCAATTTCAACTTGACGTGGCTTATTCCAGCTTGGAAATTTACATCTGTGTTTTGATTTACACACGAGGAACCAACTCTGTAGGGCACGCGGGAATGTGAACCACTAAAATAGGCTGAAACGGTTAAATGGAATCCCTTTTTAGGGTCATACTCTGGCACAAGTGTAAGTTCCGATTAAATCATTTGTTATAGCCAGGTCGCTTCTAATAAAGCTGCATGGCTCAGGGGCCTTACCTGGTAAAATTAAAGTAGTTTACTTTAAAAAAAGTTAAGTTGAATAAAAATAATATTTTGTAGGCAAATTGGAATGCTAAGTTGCATTATGAATTTGAGATTCACAAAATGACTCCAATATGCTCTCATCAACCACCTTATTTGCGTCGTTTTAATATGCGTATACGTTTTGTTAAAACTTATAACAACTATGGAAACAACTGCCGTTCAAATTACAGCTTCCACTTTTGGCAGTGATCCCCGAACTCATATGGAGGGTGCGAGGCGCTTGAAGGGTCTGCTTTTTGTCAGTAACTTTGTCCTGGTTTATGGGTTCGTTCGGGTTCAGGGTTCGTGATCTCCTTGTCCGGGTTTATTGGTTCCTATTCCGGGATTGTGGTTCCTAGTCCGGGTTTGTGGGTTTCTACTATGGATTCCGGAGTTAGACGATTCGTAGTCAGGGTTTGTGAATTCCTAGTCCGGGTTTCTGAGTTCATAGGCCGGGTTTGTGAGTTCCTAATCCGGGTTTATTGGTTACAAGTCCGGGTTTGTGAATTTTTAGTCCAGGTTTGTGGGTCCTTAGTCCAGGTTTGTGGGTATATATTCCGGGTTTGTGGGTTTTTAATCTGAGTTGTGGGTTTCTAGTCCGAATTTTTTCATTTCCTAGTCCAGGTTGGTTTGTAGGTTCATATTCAATGTTTGTGATTACCTAGTGCGGGTTTGTGAGTTCCTAGTCCGGACTTGTGAGTTTCTAGCCCGCGTTGTGGGTTCTTAGTTAGGCTTTGTGAGTTCCTAGTCTGGGTTTATTGGGTCCTAGTCGGGTCTGTGGGTTTCTAATCCGGGTTTGTCGGCTCCTAGTCTGGGTTTGTGGGTTTTATTTCGGGTTTGTTGAATCCTAGTTCGAGTTTGTGGGTTCTTAGCCCAGGTGTGTGGGTTCTTAGTCCAGGTTTGTGGGCTCCTGGTCGGGATTTGTGGGTTTCTATTCCGGGTTTGTGGGTTTCTAGTCCGAGTTTTTGGGTTTCCCTGTCTTGGTTTGTGGGCTCCTAGTCCGGATTCCGGAGTTTCTAGTGCGGGTTTGTTGGTTCCGAGTTCATAGGTTCCTCGTCAGGGTTTGTGAGATCCTAGTCCAAGCTTGTTGGTTCCTTGTCCGGATTCCGGCATTTCTAGGTCAGAGTTTGTGGGTTCGCAATCTACATTCGGGAGTTTGTAGTCGGAGCGTGAGGATTCTTATTTCTGTTTTGTGGTTAATGAGTCTCTGCGTACAGGTTGTTAATTGTGCAGCGTGTAGGGTGTTCATGGTACAGTGCATATAGTGTTTTTGGTGGTGGGTGTTAATTCTGCAGCGTGTATGGTGTTCATGGTGCAGCATTTAGGGTGCTCATGGTGCTGTGTGTTGGTGTTTATGGTGGAGCCTGTTCATTCTGCAATGTGTATGGTGTTCATGGTACAGTGTTTAGGGTGTTCATGGTTAAGCATGTAGATTGTTCATGGTGCAGCGTGTAGGGTGTTCATAATGCAGAATGTATATTGTTCATGGTTAAGCGTGTAGAGTGTTCAATCTGCAGAATGTAGGGTGTTTATGGTGCAGTGTGTAGGGTGTTCATTTTGCAGCATGTAAGGTGTTCATGGTTAAGCGTGTAGAGTGTTCCATCTGCAGCGTGTATGGTGCACATAGTGCAGCGTATAGGGTGTTCATGGTGCAGCGTGTAAGGTGATCATGGTTAAGCATGTAAGGTTTTCATAGTGCAGTGTGTAGGGTGGTCATGGTGCAGTGTGTAGGGTTGTTCATGGTTAAGCGTGTAGAATGTTCATCGCCCAGCGTGTAGGGTGTGCATTGTGCAGAGTATTTGGTGTTCATGGTGCAGCGAGTATTGTGTTCAGTGTGCAACATGCACTGTGTTCATATCGCAGCAAGTAGGGTGTTCATAGCGCAATGTGGAGGGTTTTCATTGTGCAGGATGTTGATGCGTCAGCCTGTAGAGAATATATGTATGTATTTTGAACTTATTTCACACTGTACGTAGCTAGCCATGCAAATAATCGTAGGTGCTGGACAAGGACAACACACTAAACACAAAAGGCAATTCTAAAAAAATTAGTGTTCAAACTAGATTTAAAAGTTCGTATCTGCGATGGCTTCCTAATATCGGAAGGAAGAACGCTCCAGACGGTCGCAGAAGCGCACCTGAAAGCGTACAATCCAGTGACCGTCTTTGCTCGATAGCTAGCCAAAATCCACTGCGAGGAAAACCAGAGTTCGTGTGATGGTTTATGATACTTTGAGATCAGCAAGGTATTGTGGTTCAGTTGTGGCAAGCACTTTATGTGTAATGAGCGCGGCCTAATAATGTATTCGCTAGGCAACCAAAAGCCAATCTAGCTTGGTGAGGCCTGGACGGTCGGATCGTGCAGTTCCCATCACGACACGTGCCAAAACGTTGAACACGCTGCAGCTTTGTAATTATGTTTTTTTGTTAGACGTCCCGTACAATAGTGAGTGGCAATAATCAAGCCTTGTCGATACTTTGCTACACGCCACTGTGTTGGCCCCTGGCCACGCCCCCTTTCTAGAACCTACCCACGGGTTCCCCGTGTGCCCCTTCCGTGACCTTTACCCTAGATCCCTCTCTGGTGTATCACCTCGCCTGCTGTCATCAGTGCTGCTATAAGCTGCAGATCCACTTCCCCGCCAGCAGCCAGCGCTATGCTACATGACAAATATTATGTCACTACACATAGACCTGGTTGCCTCGTTAATGGGTGGTTGAAAACCAACAGATGCGTCATAGACCACGGGGGTCGCAAGCCGACTCATTGACGTGCAGAGCATAGAACGATCTGCGAGACTCAATCATGAGTCAGTTGGCAGATCTGCAGCTGGCTCTGTAAGTGAGTTGTCTCAAAACCATTTTATTCCAAAGATGCTGCAGCCTCCTCCTCGTCTGCTTCGCAACGATCACCTCCGGTGAAAGATAATCATTGCACACATTCTCTGTTATATTTGTGCTTGTTCGGATAGGCCCGAGTTCATCAACAAAGTGGTGATGTCATTTTCTAAATGAGCTGCAAATGAATCGAGTGTCGATGCAGGATTTAGACACGCAGATGACGACCGGATATTTTGATTGAAACCATCGTGGTCCAGTAAGAGGCTGATGATTGGATGGTAAACATGCAATAATTCACTCCACTAGCCATTAGATTAATTGTCACGATTCAATTAAATAGTCTACTATTATTTTGGCCGTGTTTTTCCATCTCCCTTGCACTTTGGTGCTTTGTTCCGTCTCAATTTCAATGATTTACTTGTTGAGGAAAAGGATGCTATTGTAGTGAGTTCAACTGAGTCACAGACGTTCTATTTGGGAGCAACACTATTTATGCACATAACAGTACGTAACATAACACAACCTACGCTCGGGTCTCGAATGCCCATCTAACCACACTACGGCAGAACTAGACACGGTTCGCTATCCCGGTCCGGACCGCGTGGCTTGAGGCTTCTTCTCCCTGACGTGGATCTTCGAACACCAGCACTTGAAGAACCCCGAGCTCCTCGCAGAGCTCTCATTATATGCTCCCGGGCTGGGGCTGGCTCCGCCCTCAGCCCCGCCCACCTTCCAGGCTTCTCAAGCTCCTCGAATGTTCCCGAGAGCCCCTCGGAACCACGTGACCCCCCTCGGCCCCCGTCCACGGTGCCCCCCCCCCCCCCCTCTAGTATCGTCCGGTCACGTGACAACAGGTCAGGCAGAGTGTCTTGCCCCAGAGTAAACCTGGCTGGCTGACGCTCCCTCTCGCTCCCTCACTGGGAGCCGGCACCGCACACTGCTCGCGGTGCCTCCGCACTAACCAGCGCTCACCCAACCACCGCTAAAGTTGGTACTGCAGCCCGTAACCCGGGCTGCACGTTATCACAACGTTCTTGGTCGTGATTTCGCAAGCCCGGCACCATACAGTGACAAGTACAGTCACTACACTATTACCAATAACGATATAATTGGTTGACTAAAACGAATACAAATACCTTCACAAAAAGCATACTGCATCTAAGATCGCCGATCGCTTCAGGTTGGCTACGTCAGACAAAGACCACGTGTATGATCTTTACAATTCAGTGTAAATGCCAAAAATTCCAACAGCCACAGTAAAAACAACGCGGCTAAGAACCTCAGACTAGCAGGATTTCAAATTGAAACCGTGACAAGAACTGCCACGTAAGGAGGAGAGATTGCTCATTTGAATCCATTCCACCACCATGCTCGTAACTTGTTCAACTATGGGTACGATACCGCAATCGGTCCGCCAGAGGTCGCACCATTCGTTGCATTGAGCCTCGGGTAAAGTGCAGTGACATGCGGATTTTAGATTGGGGGCTCCCTTGGGCTGCTGTCAATCTCAACATAAAACACATTGTTTGTGTAACTGCAACTGACAGTGATGTACAAGCACAAACAACAGCAAAAAAATCAACATGTTCATCAACAACACTGTGGGCTTTTAAAATAAAATATAACGGGCAATGTTTTGGATCACGGCCCTTCATTGCACATATTTATATATATTTTTTAAATATGTGCTTTGAATAAACATCGCCTCATTATAGTGTTACATCCTAACCTACTCCTTGTTTTGTTTTCCTCAATTACATTTAAAGGTTAAACCCGCTCATTGAGATTTATTATCTGAGGGGAGAGCCCGACTTACCAGCTCTGAAATCTCCCTACGTTAATCCGACTATGAGTTCCAAGGGTGGTGATATCACTGCCACCCAGTGGCAGCAATTGGACATTCATTTTATTACTACATTCTTACAGTCTGTTCTTCTATAACGTGTGTTTCATAACGCCAATTGGACCATACGCGATTTTGTACACATAACTACCTCGTGTGAGTAGACTGCTTCGGCATAGCATCACACAAGAAGGGATGCTGCTGGATGTGTGTATTTGCTACCCATGCGCCTCAGTCTTTGTTCAGCTTTGTTCAGCATGCATGCGCATGTCACGTGTTATTGTGGTCTGGGCTTGTACCCTATATTATACATTATTTACTACAACGCGATTTTCCCACAATGTGGTGTTCTGCAGAAATGCAACTACCGCGTTATAGGAGAACAAACTGTATTTTCACGCATGTATACCCTTGGATATCCTCAGAGACAGCCATCGGGCCGCGATCACATATATATATAAAGCACTTACAAGCATGATCTGCTCGTTATCCATCTGAGCCACAAACTTTTGCCGCCAAACCCACGGAGCCGTCGTCATACCTCAAACCTTGTCCCAATGCACGCACCAACATGCAAACTCAATGTGAACTCGAAATGCCTATGGGTTTTTTTGTTGTTGCAACATTTCAGGAAGACGAAGGTACGTTGCAAACCGACTGGCTGTCTTCAAAGATTCATTCATGAAGCCATCCATATATACAGACACAATTTCAACGGAGAAGATAGGTAAACACTGAGCAATCATTGGAAGGACGTTATCAACCAATTTAAGTCATAACTGGCTGTTATGTTTCCATCCTACCACCTTCCGATGTTAGTTGTTGTTTTCGGCTCTGCGATTTTACATTAACAGAGGTTGTGGCTCTACGATCTACCATTAACATGCTAATCTCTCATATTAACATAGCCACCTCATTTCGCACACCATGGAGGCCACTCACCAATCTTACATGAACATGCTAATTTTTACCTGGCAGCCCTTCAATTGGAGGAAAACCCACCACCGTCGAAGTCGCCGTCCACCACTGACATTAACATTAGCTGCCACACCCAAGCTGCTGACATTTGGGCTACGCCCACTTCAAACCTTGAAAAACAGTTTACCTTGAGAAGATAATCCCCTTTTCCTGATGATGACCGCTTGTGTTGCAATCGAAACGTCGTAGTTTTTTGTTATTTTCTTTGAACCTATCTACATGACTTTACCGAAATACCCAAAGAATATAGATAAAGTATAGAAGTACAAATTGCACAAGTGCATAGATTCCTGTCGATTTGTCAACACCAAATAAGGCGCCGTGGTGGCGGGATGTTAACTCTCTTGCCTGGTATGCAGGAGTATGCGGGTTCAATCCCGACCCTGACACCTATATATTTGGAGTTTGCATGTTCTACCTGTGATTGCGTGAATTTGTCTCTGGTTCCTACGGCTTTTTCCCTCCACAATTAAAATCAACACACCTTTAAATAATTTGCGTGCTTTAAATGTCCATGTGATAGTCCAGTAGTACTTATCTGGTAAAAACATTTAAAAGTGTTTAAATGCAAGCTTGGGGCAAGCCAAAAACACAACAACAGTTCCAAGAATTCACTAAAACAACAACGCACAGTCCCTTCAATTAATTTGCACATTAAAATGTAACCATCGATACACAGGGTAAGGTTAAACTTTACAAATAACATTGGCGAACATGGCCGTATTCTCCACGCTGCCCTCTGCATTTCTGGAGATATTGGGGTAATAATCACGGTACATCCGTTTAATGTTTCCGTGACGACTGCATGACGAACGTCTGAACCTAATTTATCTGCGCCATTTTTGAAAGTATATATCTGTGTTTTTGATTCCTCCTGTAATTGTGTTTAATGTTGCTCTGCAATTGATATTTGCTTCATCGTATTACTCTACTTTATGTTATTCTACGGTCTTTGTCATATTGGTGATCCAGGTTACTCCAGCACGTTTGGAACGCTGGACTTATTTACACATTTATAACAAAGAGTAACATACCACTGCGCCTAAAGGAGAACGATTTTTTATCAGTACTGTCTTTTACGACACATTCTTCAGAAACGTGCTTATTCAAAAATTATATATAAAGACCAAAACACGGGAAAGTACGCAAAGCAGCGTGGAGAGATGCATACTTTTTAATTACACTGAAATTAACAGAGAGGAGACAAACATTAAAAACAGTAGGGGGGACTAAGGCAGGCCTTGTCGCTAGAAGGGATGATGTGCGATAGTTAAAAATAACGCATACGTTATAAGGTCGCACTCATTTAGAACACCAAAGTTCTGGCCACAAATGAACCAAAATACCTCGCTGATCTCGTCAAGGAGCATAATTCATCATCACGCAAAACCTCCGGTCATCCTCACAGCAGCGGTTTTTGGCTAACCATCGAACGAAGACGGTCACCGCATAGCGCGCTTTCAGATGCACTCCTGCGGCCGTCTCGGGCGATCTTTATCCCAACATTAAGAATCCACAGAAGCTCAGCAATTTTAATTCATAAAGATTGAAAAACTAATGACTTTAGAACTGCTTTTTGTGTCAAGTTGGTTGTCCTTCACCCGTACCTCCGATTAGCACGTTTGGCTCAGTATAGTGAGAAAGAAGTTCAACGTAGATACATACACAGTGGCAGCCAGGGAAATTAACACGTCCGAGATGATATCTACCAGGGAGATAGAACGATCAAATCAGTTCGTGTGTAGGTGCTGGGTGTATTATAACATCGCAGTATGGTGAGTAGTGGCAGTGGCTTGGGGAGGCCTTCATCCAGCAGTGGACAGACCCTGGATGATGATGTTTCTGTACGAGTCCCTGAGCTCATGCACGTGGTGGCCTTGATGCGGTCGCTCGTTCCGTCCTTGTGCTGAAGGGGAACTTCCCGGATTTTGCAAAATCAGCGTGCGTGTGTCCGAACGTACGTGTGTGTGAGTTGTGGTGTGGAGCGGTGATGCAGCGCAGCGGTTAGCGTGCTGTGCATAGAATCCCGGTGACCGAGTTCGATTCCCGTTCACTACCAAAGCATTGACGATTGTCTGAACCGATCCTGGGCATCCTCTGGGTTGACTCAGCCTCAAATGAGTACCTGGTGTGGTGTGTTAACATCGCCACTGGGGAGACTAACGCGGCCGGGCGTGATGCTGGCCACCCACCCCCTCGTGTCCTCACCTGGCCTTCATAGATGCTCGCGAACAGCACTTGCCCCAAAACGTATGTTAAGGCTACCCGGGGATCTTTGTCTTTTTTGTTGGTTGATGAGGGGGTGGTGGGTAAGGAGCAGTGACGCAGTGGTTGGCGCACTGCGCTACTAACTCGGAAACCTAATTTATATCTGAACCGGTTCTGGGTGTCTGATAGGTCGATTTGGCCTAAAAATCAGTACCTCGTGCGGCTTGTTAAACATCAGCAATGGTGAAGTAAAAAGCAGTGTCCTCTAACAGTGGCAGCAATTGCCCCACGTGTGTTAAAGCCTTGTTGGGGGATCTTTATATTCGTATGTGTATGAGTGTATGCGACTATACGTGCATGGATGTGGACACTCAGGTGTCTGTGTAAGTGGTTGCGCATTGCACTACGAACCAGGCTTCCCAACCAACATCAGTGGCGACTTATTTCTGAACCTGTGGTTGGCTTCACTAGGTCGACTCAACCTGAAATGAATACCTGGTGTGGTGTGCGTTAAACATTAGCAATGGGGAGACAGAGGCGGCCGGAGATAGTTCTGACCACAGCACCCACTCGTGCTTTGCTCTATGTTTGTGGCGAGTATCCACTGACAGCACTTGCCCCACCAAGTTGTTAAAGGCTATAGGGGGGATCTTTATCTCTTGGCTGTATGTGCTTGAATTCACAGTGATACATACACTATCGCTCGTTACCCGCAGCACCTGGTTCCAATGGTGTAAATGCTTATCCCGAGCTCTCATACTCTGATCGTGCATTGTCCTTGAGTTGTGTGCCTTTTCGCGTCATCTGGTCCAACACCATGTGAGACTAGGCTCTAAAGAAAGCTGTCTCGGGTGTGGACCAATCAATTTCAAGGACAGTGCATACATTATCAGAGTTATGTTTTTTGTTTGCACTCCGACTGCAGGTATTGTGGTCAATGCAAACATGACTCCTCGTAAAAAAGGTGTCAGTTTTGTTGCCAGATAAAAGGGTAAAAAAACAGTTATAACAAATAATCCCCTTATGGCTTGAACAGACTTTTAGGGAAAGTAGTGCATGCAGTCATGAAGGCCGGCACACCTTGTCACGTTGTGCCGTCAGGTCGAGTACGACTTCTGGTGACATCCACGACAAGACTCCGCCATCCGCACACATCTCTTTCTGCCTCTCGTAGCTCAGTTAGTATCAGGCCAGTGGTGTTCTTGATGTCGTCCATCCACCTCCTCCGAGGTCGACCTCCGCCCCTTCTACCTTCTCCATTAATTGAAAAAAACCGATTCCTTTAGTCCAGAGGTCCTCATAACGTGTCCAATATTTTCTGAAGGCCTGCATGGTGCACCTATGACAAGGGGTTGTGTGGCTAGCACCATGGCCGGCCGCAGTTGTATCCCCAATGGTGATATTTATATACCAAATCAGGTACTCATTTAAGTCTAAATAGACCCGGGGAAGGTACATGACCGGCTCAGATCCAAAGCTTGAAAAATAAATATAAAAGTGTCCTGTTCAGCCTGGAATTTTCAGATGAAATTTAACAGCCTCACGAAATGTATTGATTAAGATCAACCTAAATTTTCGTGTTTTTTTTTCAAAGTTTCATTGGAGAATAATAGTTCATGTACATGGGGGCCTTGGGTTTAAGAAGGAGCCTTTTAAATAAATAAAGTGTTCATTATTTTATTTAAGTCCCACTGATGTTAGCCGTGAGCGGATATCAAACTCAGATCAACGGGATCGTAACGCAGTGCACCGAGCAACGACCCCGTCCACAAAAGACAAAGACTGTTAGGGCCATTGCTGTTCGCGAGCACCTATGAAGGCCGATACGGTACACAAAGGGGGTGAGTGGCCAGCACATCGCTCGGACGCACCAGCTACTCATTTGAGGCTGAGTCGGCCTAGGGGAGGGCCAGGACCGGTTCAGATAATCAGCACTATTGTTGGCTGTGAGCGGGAATCTCACTTGGGGCGCCGGGTTCGTTGCACAGCACGCTAACCACTGTGCCACCGCTCCCGTCTACACACACTCACCATAACATACCGATATGTTTAAGGATGGACGTTCTCAACCAGTGTGTACCACGACTACTACCTGCTATGGCTCAGAAACACGGCCACGTATGATGAGATCAGCTCGTGTGCAGGAGGCGCTGGGTGGATTGTCGTTGCATCGCAGGATTTCGAGGAGTGGCGGCTGCGGCTTTCAGCCAGCAGTGGATTGACCGTGCCTCGTGATTATGCACACGCACACGGAGAACGCTGACTTTTGCGAAACCTGGCAAGTTCCCGTTTCATGCGCGCGGGAAAGCTCAGGGCCACCATCCCCCCTTTTGCATGGCGATCGCTTTGCTCAGCGCAATGCGGTGACTGTTGTGGTCGCGATTTTTCCGCTTATAGCTGGCGTTTAGGTCAGGTGGCGTTCGCGCGCCTCGCTCAGCGTAGTTTACCAAATGCTTAGGGCGATGTGCGTGATGCCGCGTCCGTCCGTGCCAAGCAATTCATAGAAATGACTGTTGTGTGTGACCTCGAGCACTTTATTTGGCAGGAACATAAATGACCCTGCATGCAAAAAATGTGACGGGTGTAATTTTATTGGGGATGGTGTGGTTGGCCCAGTGGTTAGCAAGCTGCGCTCTGAACCCCGGGTCCCCCGAGTTCAATTCCTGGCAACGGTTAATGGACATCAGAGGCGAATGATATCTTAACCGTGCTGATACATACGTGGTAGGGTTTATCTCTTGCGTTCAAAAACTTTCGAGGTACCAGTCGCAAGGACCAAGTGTATGTTCCACTTGTGCTCACTGTCTGACTGTAACTTGCCTGTCCCTCCGATACTACGTATCTCCTTAGCTTTAGGTTTCATTACATGTGTAATAAAGGACTTCGTCACACACTGCTGGTCTCCGTTGCTCTTTATTTAGCTTCTTGCTCGCACCCCGCTGGTCCTGACAGCGGACCAGCGTCTCCTCACTCGCACCCCGCACGCGCTTTCTCGTCAGTCCTTCCGCTCCCCCACTCTGCACACCGCTGGCCGACGGTGTGCCGAAGCTCCTCCAGCCAGGTGGCTGATGGCGCGGATCCCCTCCGGCCACCCAACGTGGTCCAGCTTCTTCACTCCAACAACTGACCTGGAGCCCTTCCGGGCTCCCACCTATATCCCCATTACCACGTGATCCTGTCTCCCCCCTTCAGGACCGTCAGATCCGGCCTTCCCATAGCGCCCTGTTGGCTCTACCCCCCGTTCACCTCGCTTCCGATTGGACCCAAGGTGAACGGCGGGCCCTCCCATATGCCTCCATACTGGGCTCCGCCCCCCAATACCCCGGGCCGTATGATTGGGCCAGAGCCCAGCAGGGAACCCCGTTTACGCTCGCATTACACATGATTCGAGACAGTCAAGAAAACCTCATCTGTGCGGTTCATAGACGTGTAGTGTCTTGTAAAATTACTCAGACTGACACGTTGTAACAAGTCACCTACTTACACTTTATTAACCCATTTCCGCACCAGTTGTAGGCACTCCTATCGCTATCTGTGCGGTCACTTCTGTTAACCAGTTCTCACTCTTATTTACGTTACACCTCACTAACCTGCACACAGCAGCTCTCAGCATCTCCGCACTCAAGGCTTCGCACACATCAACTCTTACACAGAGGCTTGCACTCAGCAGCTCTCACACAGCTTGTCACCCAGGGCTTGCACTATGCAGCTCTCACACAGCTTCCCCTACTCCACCGATGCACTCACCTACGTTCCCTCAGACCCACTCACTCATCCATCCCGGGCGGGGGGATCAACCATCACCCACCCGGCGACTCGTGAGGTTTGAGGTCCTTTCCTGGCTTGATAGGCAGTGGCGAGACATCTTCTTTCTCTGGTCTCCAGCAACATGAACTCTTGCTCCGCTCTCACGCGCGTCCTTATATCCCCCTCACAATTGTCCAGCTCCTCCCTTGTGTCTCTTTAGAGCCACACAGGCTGGCGCCCGTCAGGCTATCAATCACCCCTTATTGCACGTCTCCCTGGCAACACCTCCGGTGTCAGCGTGCAACCCCGGGCCGGCCTGGTCTGCACCAGCTTCTCTCCCAAATTAGGTGGCCGTTTGCCCGTGCAACCTCATCTTGCACACGCACACGTGTTTGTCCTCGGTTGCCCTCGGCCAACAGTGTGCGCCACGTATTTCACCACACTACAGACGTATAGTTCTGACATTGTTGTGCTCAGTTCATTCCCATATATTCGGCAGCATAAGAATAGCTGATCTTGTTTATTCAACTGGCTAGTTAACCGTGTCCCAAACTCCTTTGCACAGCTCCGGGATCCTTTCCACCATAGTTTCATCCACTTCAGTGTCAGTGCTGCGAGGTATTTCCCTCTGTGCCAACTACTTTATTTGATTACAACAAAAATACTTGCATATCTCCCTCTGCTTCACCTCGTAATATTTATCCGGTCTCGTCTGCTTTGCAGGATGAACCTTTTCATATTTATTCACAACCAATGGTTATTTAGTTGGGTGTCCAATGCCCACGTTGTACAGTTTCGTAAAAAACTAGAGCGATGTCGTACAGGCTGAGTGGGTTATTTGACCATATTTCACCACACTTGTCATTGTGAGTTAATAAAAACGGCCCATCATAGACTTCGGAGCATAGTAGAGTACAGTAAATGGTTTTGCTGTTTTGCTGCACTACCCTCTGCTGCCCACAACGTTATATTATGAGACGATATATGGAGTGTATACATGTAGTTACGCATGTATGCACGTATGTATGGACAGTTATACCCCGATGTACGTCCCCCCCTATTAAGTCGTTTCGCAAATATGTCGTCACTTCATGAATACACGTCTTGATTTGCGTTGCCTCAACCCACATTTACAACGCTGACAGCATCGTCATCCATCCTTTCTCATTATCCGTCGCCTCGGCGTCCACGTACCCTGTACATCAGTGTTTTTCATTGCAAGGCCCGCGAGCCACTGGCGGCCTCTGTTGGCCTTTAGTGTGGACCCTGACAATATACGAATGTGAAAACACCCATTGTAGGCGGTGTGGCGCCCTCGCACTGGTATCTTATCAGTGAAAGTGGTCGCCCTCTGAAAATTAGTAAATAACATTGCTATATGGTGTTCTTAAATATCTACCCTAGACACCAGGTTAGCTCTCTAAAGACTCTCAATAATGGTTTGCCTCAAAAGCCTCGGTGGTGGCACCATTGTCATTTCATATCTCAACAAGCAACCTGTTGCAAACAATACAACAGAGGATTGCATACGCCGTTAATGTGACCTTTGCCAAACGAACACGATATTGAAATGACATGAGCCGCGCACCAATCACAGACAAGACCATAACGGAGGGCGACTTTGGCACGGTGGCACCTCTGTCTGAACCATTAAAATTGCTGCGGTTACCACTCCGCTTGCCATTTTCGATGATCCGCCAGCGAATGCTGAACATGAACGCTTCTTTCCATGGCGAAAAAGTCCAGGAGGTGGACAACCAACCGAAAATATCTCGGTGTAAAGCTTGACTTGCCGAGGACACCCGAGAGGCAGGTCTGCGTGGTAAACGAAAGCACAAACAAAACTTGCGGGGCACAAGCTGGAGAGCGACCGCGTGAACTCTGCATGCCGCCACGTTGGCCTGCATGGTTTTTCACCCGTAATGTGTTCCTGTCTGGGCGAGGAACATTCGCACAAAGCACTTGGACCCCTTCCTAAATTTAGCAATGCACATCATCACCGGCACACTCACCTCCACTCATCTTCCCTGGCTGGCGAGGCTATCAAATATTCCACCCACCCCACTATCAGTACCCGCAAGCTCGACTCTTGATATCTGCATTGATAGTACCACGCTAAAGGCAACACGTAACCCACCCATCCACGAAGATCTCCAAAACATACGGCAAGCTCGTTCTAGAACTGACTGATGCACACCAATATGAACGCAGGAGTCGACGCTACAACATTGGAGACAATTCTGATCTATTACGGTGACGTGCCGAACAAACATCTGGCATTGGATTTCACCAATGCACCACGTGGTGATGACCTTGCCTGAAACAATGGAGCACGTAACCTGAAAGCAATGGAGCACGTGGTTCAATTGATTGCCACATGACCTATCACGGTCATAGCCTTCACGAGTGGAACATCAAAGACACCCAGATTGTGGCCTCGGAGACCCCTGACCAAACAATTTAGTGCATTGTAAATCACTGAAAACTATGGGAAGTCAACATAGGCACAGCAGCAGAAATTAATTGAGCGTCAAATGAAACTGTCGCGTGGCTTTCCAGCCTGGACATGTACTGTATCTTTAAGGAGCATATTCATTATGCGATATGCAGTAAGAATATGCCAGTTCTGTATTATAGCTATCAGTATGAGATCACTTCATGACAAGGCCGTATTTCCCCGTTCCAAGTGTATTTTATTTAACCAGATGAGAACTCAAAAGATCGAACATGCAACGTTGGCTTGTTATGTCTGTGATATTTATATATAATAAATATGTATGGTTTTTGTATATGTTATGTCCATATGATATCTTTGTGTTCAAGATGTGCATGTTAAGTCTCTATGATAGCACTACTTAATTTGTATGGCATATTTTTGGAATTTCAACATATTACAAATTGATGTCGAGGTTTGATATCCATTCAACTGCTTCAGGAGTAGCCGCTTAGATTTGTTTCAGATCGTCGTTGAATGATCTGATTGTTGTACGGTTTGAAATGTTGCACCACCACAGTCACAAACTGGACTCTCGTTAATTCTCCATTTGTGATAGTGTCCACATCTTCCATGGAGTGTCCGGATCCGAATCAAGGAGGACCAGATCTTTCTCGGAAGGTCAGATCCGGGTTGGAGAATTATGTGGTCGCTGATGATGGATTTCTGCAGCAGGTTGGTGTTTGCTCAGGCTTCCCTCCATCGTGCTTTGGTGGTCAAGTCAACGTCATGGAGGTTCTTTGCATATTGACAGAAAGGGTTTTAGGGATTTGAGTTTGTGCAGCAGTATCATGGAGATGTGCTTGTTTATTAGGATGTTAGAATTTCTGATAGTCGTGCGATACTCCCTCACACACGCGGCATCGCGGCAGAGCTACAAAGGAATAATGTTTGTGAGGACCAGAAGCCACTTCAGCGGTGTGCTTTTTGGCGTCCCTGAGATGATCCTCATGGGTACATTTAGCTGTGTGTCCACCAGCTGCATGTGCATGCTTTTGTTCTAGGCTGGAACACAATATGCTGCCACAGAGAACTACCGCTGTGGTGGCCGTCCGGAGCATTATTGCGTTTCCCCCCCCCCCCCCCATGTTGTTCCGGTGACTATATGAAGTAGATTAACTCGTGATTTAGTTTTTATAGCAGTATTCTGCAGATGTTCGCGGAAGGTGAGCCTCCTGTCCAGAGTTACACTGACATATTTTTGGTGACTTTTCGTGCTGGACCTCTTCGCCACAGAATGTGACGGCCAGTTTTTGGTCAGCATTTGCATTTTTCAGGTGGAATGATGTAACCGCAGTTTTACTTGGGTTTGGCCAGAGCTTCCAGTACTTGAAGTACATTTCGAGTTTCTTGAGGTCTTCGAAGAAAGGTTGCTTTGTACCTCAGTTTGGGTCCTTCGTTTGATGGTAAGTGCCAGATCATCGGTGTCGCCAAATTTCAAGCTGATGGTAACAGAAAGGTCACATATATATGTTAAAAAGTGTTGGAGCAAGCTCTGATCCTTGTGGGAGCCGGTTATTGAGTAAGCGGACTCTGCAGATAGTGTTTCCCAGGTGGACCCGGTATTGCTGGTTGGACACGAGTGATGATAGGCGTCGGAGGGTCTGCTGGCATCTGATGACCATCAAAACCGTTAGCATGAGGCCCTCTCGCCATTCTGTGTCATAGGCCGCTGATAAGTCGACGAAAGTAGCTGTTGTGATGTCATTGCGCTGGTAGCCAGCTTCAATGTGCGAGGTGAGTGCCAGCACTTGCTTGCATGTGCTGCGGCCAGGGCGGAAACAAGCCTGTTTAGTTAGCATAGCCTCCTCGAAGATTGGTGACGTACTGGTCAGTAGCATACTCTCGATGAGTTTGTTCACCGTGCTAAGCAGGTATATGGGGCAGAAGTTATTTGGTTTTGCGGTTGATTTCTTGGGCTTCGGATTCGCAATGACCCTCGTTTGTCACAATTTATTCAGAATTTTGCCTGAGGCCATTGTGTCCGAAAGCAATCTGACCCACCAGCGGCATCCATTTTGGCTAAGGTGTTTCAGGAACTTTGGATAAATCCCGTATAAACCTTATGATATCTATGTATGTTAGCACTGTATAATACCTAAATATCTTAGCTTTGTATGAAAGCTCCATATTATAAGGTATGATCGCTCTGTATGATATCTATATATTAATCTTTATGTTAGATATACATTATAGCTTGATATGCTCACTCTACATGGTAGCTCTGTCGGTTAGCTATTTATTTTGCTCTAAATGAAAGCTCTTTAGTTTATGTATGTTGCACTTCGTTGGCACTATACACAGTCAACAGTGATAATCTTTGTTAGCTCTGGATAAGAGCTCAGTGCCGTTGCTTTGTGTGATAGCTATGTGTGCATATACTGTATATGTTAGATATATTTGATAGCTTTGTATGATATTCCCATGTGATAGCTCTAAATTTCAGCTCTGTGTAATCGCTGTGTATGTTATCTCTGTATCATACATAGCGTTTTAGGATAACTCTGTACATTACCTGTGCATGGTGGCTCAGAATGAATCTCTATATAATATATTTGTGTGCTTGCTTTGCAGGATCTCTTAATCTTAACTCTGTATGGAACCGTTTATGTTAGCTCTGTATGATAGCTCAATAGAGTGCCCGTGTTTGATAACCTCTGTATGAAACACCGTGTAATAGCAATGTATAATTATCTCTAACATATCTCTTTAAGATTATCACATTGTTTCTGTGTAAGTTAGCTCCATATGGTAGCTCTGTCTATTATCTATGTCGGTTATATCTGAATGATAGCTCTAAATGTTAGATGCTTGAAAGCTCAGTATGATTGCTCGGTATGATACCGACGTACACGATGTGTATAATTCCACTGGGCTATTGGAATCGCTTGGTGTTAGACGCCGTTGTGAAATATGTTTGTTGTGTCAATGGGTTCTCACCTTGATACATTATAGTAAGTCGTATTCTTATAATAATAATAATAATGATGATATATTAAATCGTTATCGCTAAATGGACATACACGCCAATAAGATGTTGTAATAAGAACTTGTGATTATGAGGATAGTGAGCCCCATTGCGTCACATTGTTTGAAAGGGGCATAGGTGAGGAGGTGGGGGGGGGGTGCAAAGACGCAATGTTAAACAAACTTTAAACGTGTATGTATGTTGAACTTCTATCGCACCATACATAGCCAACCGTGCTCATCGAAGGTGCGCTGAACGAAATGAGTAACCATTTGCTTTTGTCTATCATGCATCGTTTGCCCGTAGCTCTCACCCCCTGTGTATAGATGAGTAGAGGCTCCGAGTCAAACGACTCATTGGACTTGCATTGTGTCCAGCCGTCATCCCCTCTTCCACCATTGCAGAGAGTTTGTATATGAAATTAAACGTATTTATAAAAAGAAGGGGGGGGAATTTGAACCTCCCCTCGCCCCCCTATCCCTAACGTGTTGACGGAGCTAAAACCTTGTTCTTGGGATAGCCGATTTAGCAAGACTTTATGTTGTGGCTCTTCTAGCAGCAGCTCCGAGATGCATTGGCACACATTCATACCTTAACCCCAGTGGGACTTGAAATGCCCAAACAATCGTGCCACGAGGCTAAAAATTGCTATAAATAAAATTTTCTTTACGATGAATCACCACCATCACCCTCATAATCATGTCTAATCCACTGCTGGATGAAGGCCTCCCCAAGCCGTCGCTAAATTTATCAAGATTTTGGCGATGTTAACGTGTGCTCAATAATTATAATGTTGCAGTAATTGTGCGTATCTTTTCATTTTCCATCTTCTGCTAGAATTTGACAATGTCCCACTATGACTTCACAGTACGAACAAATGCTTCCAACATTTGTATTACACTCTTAACAATATGTGCCACGGTTCATTAAAAAGAGAATTTTCACTGTCGCCCAAGTGTGTGGATGTGCATGTGTTGTAATAACCGCCACAAAACAACTACGTTGGATATATCTTTTTTTACATAACAGCAACTCAGAAGCTGACCTCGACCGCTGCGGTAGCCGACTCAGCGCTAACGAGTGGCTAATAAATTAAATAACATGCAAATTACACAAATTAAACAATTAATTGGCTCCAGTTCCTTTTCTGACGTCGGCAGTTCCTCATTGAAATTCGTTTAAAAAGGAGCGCCTGAGTCCAGAAAGGCACAGCGACTCGGCTCTGCAGCTCTCAACAGCTCCAGCTACAGCCACCACTGTCTCCTCTCTCGCTCTCTCTCCCCAACACTCTCACGCTCTCCGCTACTCGGGTGAGCCTGCAACACTTCTGCTCGGAGCCTCTCCGTGCCATTTCGAAAGATGTTGCTTACTTGTTAAATGCCCGTTTGAATCTTGCTTCGTGAGAAATGTTCGCATTGTGTGTGGCGGTGCGCTTGTCAAATTGTCTTTGTCGTCGTTGCTGCTGAATTCTGATGGCGATGGATCCACGCAGGGTTGGCAGCGCGTGCCGGCGTCCTCACACTCGATGGCTCTGCACCGAGTGTTAATTATGCTCAGTCGATCGAATGTGAAGACAAAACGTCGCTCGTTTGATGAACGTTTGGGTCGAGGATGCAATGCACTTGCAATGTGCGCCTACTCGATCAGAATAATGTTTTTTTTTTAAGTTAAACAATTAATTCGCCTCATTTAATTTCTGGACTAACCAGGGCACGAACCCGTTCGCTTCTGCCTTCGTCTCAAATTCAACAGCAGCAATGAAGATGCAGCCTTCCACGTGTCGCACTTCCCGGTGTATAACTTCGAGCGGCTAATCGCATTTTTGGCCAATTTTGGCAAATTTTGGCACGCGCATGAATCCCTTCGGTGCGAGATGCGTTTACGATGGTACTTAACGCACCCTGTCCGTTTTTGTCTCTCGCCCATCAGCCTGCAGGAGCCAATCATCATGTGGATCAAGTGGATCGCCACGCTGGTCGCCTTTGGCGCCCTAGTGCAAAGTGCAGTAGCATGTCCCGCGCAGTGTTCGTGCATAGATGCTCCTCAGTATGGTGGGGCCAATATACAAACAATGCAGGGTTCTTAACCAATATTTAAGTTGCTATCAGGATATATGTAGTTAAATATATTAACATATATTTGATATAGTGTTAGAGATGAAGTGAATATGATATGTAAAATTTTCCAAAAAATATTTTGATTTTGTTTTTTTAAAACAAATAAGCCATTTGTAAAAAAAAAAAAAAAAAAAAAAAAAACTATGTTAAATAATTCGAATCTGGAAAATAAATTCCAATTCTGGAAAATGATCAAATAATGGTCAAAAAAATTGCATGCGTGAAATCATAATAATCGGAATTTTGAAAATAAGTCCAATCTAAAAAACTTGGTCCAATGAAATTACGATAAATGTATATATAGTCTGTCAACAGGTAGGTGCTGCATAAATCAGAGTGCACACTTGATATCGATGAAGGCGTCTCAAATGGAATTACATAAAATACAATTCACACAAAATCCCAAACCGTAGAATATATTTAACACTTAGTTTATCAATAAAGAAAACAAACAATCAATTAATGTGTATTCGTAAACACGAAAAGTCCTGTGTAAGTTCAAAGTTAATTTATTAGGTACAGCCCTGTGAGCCATTCGGCTCTTGAATCGGGTGCAACCGCAACAAACAAAAAACAAAAACATAAACAAAAAACATCTTAAAGTGAATATGTGACTGAGTGCAAGCTACTAAGCTAGCTTGCAAGGGAGATCCCGTGGTGCATTGGCACTACACAAGAACAACAACGACATCAAAGTGATACGTACAGAAGAAACGGGCAACAACGGAACAAAACGTGTCATAGGTGCAGGCAAACATTGTGCTTAAAGAACAATACGTAACAACATTAACAAAATAAACAACAGGCACATTGCACCACCAACAGCAATAAGGATGAGGTAATGAACTATTGGACTGGGCGTGAGCACGATGTGAAGCGAATGCGATCGAGCGATTTAAACAACAACAATAACCACCACGGGAACGCAGACAGGAATAGCACGTGACTCTCGGTAGAGATGCAGCATCCAAACTGTGTGTGTGCATTTGGAACGAGGTAAGGCCAGGGGAGGGAGCCGAGCCTCAGCCGAAGAGACGAGGGCATTCATAAAATATCAACATAGCAATATACTCCAGGAAATATAATTTACAATACATAAAAGCTTATCCTCCCTCATATTAAAGGTCATTTATTAAAATCAAGGAATGGCACAGTTCAAGGTAGATAGCCAGCTGTCCTGTATTGAGAGATATGCTATGAAACGTACTGAGAGATGTACACTCTCTTGAAAGAGGCGAGGTTATTTGAGCTCAACAGCTCGTTTTCCAAGGGCGACCTGCCCATGAAGGCGGAAATAATGCTACATGCACAGGGAATTACGAGGGATGATACGTTACAAGAACTAGTAGGAAATGAAACGCAGCGAGTGGCAAAAATATTTTAACAACAAATGGAATAATTACAACGGACTGGAGGAAGGCCTGCAAACGCGAAGACGCGTTTCAATGACAATGCATAAAGTGACAGAAGTAATTATATAAATAAAAATAATCAATGAAACACTTTGATCATTCGGGATGGCATTCGCATCTGTGGGTGTAATGCTCTTGAAGCAACAATCATAAGCTGCGTAGAGCTGGATGCGATTGCAAATCTCAGTGCCAAGACCGGTTCATTCCGAAATTTAAACGCAGCGATTGAGAATGCCCCGGAACACTGCGGTGTTCTCGAGATGAGCCGGGGTTGTGACCCATTCCATAACTGCGTGTAATTGTTCTTATATTTTTTGTTATAAATTTTGTTCCTTCAATAAAGATCGCATGAATGTGTAAAGGAGAGCCGACACAAGATTGCAGGGGTTTCGTCTTTTAATCATTTTCTCCCATCCACACCTGTCCCCAGCCGTCCCAATCTCGTTCCCGCCAAAGGCCCCTTCTTCCAGCCCGTTCTCCCCTTATATCTCCTCGATTACCACTCCCACGAACCCTCCTATTGGTGGGAATCTTTCCCCTGACACCCCTACAAATGAAACAAATATCTGCCTCTGTTGATTGAATATTCTTTGGGTCAAGAATTTCACCACTGCCTTGCTCGATGTCGGGCGCCTGTGATGATATGAATCACAGGTAGCTGAAACACAGATTCTAAGCCAGGAAGACAACAATTCCAGCTCAGTCCATTATGGGCCATCTGCCCATTATTTTTGTGGATGACGATTCCTAACGACAATGGGGTTGTGTTCATAAGGTAGGGCCATGATTCTGGTGCTCATAAATTGCTGGCGCCTCAAGAGGAGCGTTGATGGCAGTGCACGTGGCGTGTAATCCAGCAAGGGTTGGTGACTCACCACACAAATGTTCAGAAACTCCTTTCCCGTGCGCGTAGAGTAGGAGCCATAGCCTGATTCGCAAGGAAAATGCAGTATAGTAAATGTGGACTCCACCTAATAGATCTTTGTGGGAGACATGTGTGGGTTTTATCCAGGTGCTCCAGTTTCCCCCCACATGTAATTGCTCATTAATTGGTCAACATCACTCTCATCTAAAGAAGACAACAGAGCTTGGGCAATTGTTGGCGCCAGTTCAGCGCATGGTTACCTTCCATCGTGTCTATGCTTTCTCCACGTGCCGTCGAGTCGTTCTCCGTTGTCGAGAATGAGCGAATACTGTCGTGGTGCATTACAAGTACAAATTATTCCAATAATAATATGGCAGTCAAGAAGAGACACTTTGGAGTGCACCTCAGTGTCAAAAGCATCACATATGGTAACCCTTTGCACTGACGAGATCAGTATGCTTGAGATCACAACAGCCACCACGTTCTGGGGTTTGCCCGGGATCAACCAGAGCAGTTGTGGGTGGATCCACCTTTACTGATCCCACCACTCTCCGGCCATCGCACCTCAGAGACAGAAGCGATTTCAACTCTCAGCTCATGTAGCTGCGACAACAGCAAGGGCGGATGACGGGAACGGGAGAGAGATGATAATCCAGATGCTCACTCAGATGGCTTACCAGGGATTAAACACAGAGCAGGACTGTACTAACCTGGCAAAGCTTCCCCCAAAAGAAGTGCAGTATACTAAACCCAATGTGACCATTAGTCCCCTCGCATCTGCATAGGGGATGCTGCCCTGGTGTGATGTATATTACGCACGCTGGACTAACAATTCGGAAGGTCTAATGATGTAGATGCTTACCCCGAGCCCTCATTACTTTGATAGTGCATTGTCTTGAGCTGTATGCCTTTTGGCGTCCTCTGGTCTAGCACCAATTGAGACGAGGCTCAAAAGAAAGCCGTGTCTGGTGTGGACCAATCAGTTTCAAGGACAATGCATATATTATCAGTGTGTTTTTTGTTTGCATTTTTACCGCAAGTATTGTGGTTAATGCACACATGATTCCTTGTAAACGGTTTCAGTTTTATTGCCAGAAAAAAAGTGGAAAAGCCTTCTTATTATCTTTTGGTACTGGCAAAGGAGGTCTAATGATGTAGATGCTTACCCCGAGCCCTCATTACTTTGATAGTGCATTGTCTTTGAGCTGTTCGCCTTTTGGCATCCTCTGGTCTATAGCACCAATTGAGACGAGGCTCAAAAGAAATCCGTTTCTGGTGTGGACCAATCAGTTTCAAGGACAATGCATATATTATCAGTGTGTTTTTTGTTTGCATTTTTACCGCAAGTATTGTGGTTAATGCACACATGAATCCTTGTAAACGGTTTCAGTTTTATTGCCAGAAAAAAAGTGGAAAAACCTTCTTATTATCTTTTGGTACTGGCAAAGGAGGTCTAATGATGTAGATGCTTACCCCGAGCCCGCATTACTTTGATAGTGCATTGTCTTTGAGCTGTTCGCCTTTTGGCATCCTCTGGTCTATAGCACCAATTGAGACGAGGCTCAAAAGAAATCTGTTTCTGGTGTGGACCAATCAGTTTCAAGGACAATTCATATATTATCAGTGTGTTTTTTTTTGCATTTCGTTAATGCATACATGATTCCTTGTAAAAAAGGTTTCAGTTTTTTTGCAAGAAAAAGGGGAAAACCATATTATTATATATTGATACTGGCAAAGGAGATATAATGATGTAAACATGACAATTTATAGGAAACACATCGCTAACATAAAAATATCATAAACGGCCTCCAGATGGTCACATCTTCGATAGATCGGTGCATTCAAACAGTTCTTAGTTTGAGCTCAGCAACTCTTCCCCCATCTTAAGCCTCACCTCTTTCGATAATATTGGGGATCCGCCTGAACCGTTTGAATTTAATATCACAGCGCCGGATGTGCTCAGCCAACTAGCCTCAGGACAGACACCCTCCTCCATTGGGGCAGATAAACTACTCAGTTTTTAGTTGGTCACAACGGATAATATAATCTATAAACCTCTAGTCCAGGGGTCGGCAACCTACGGCTCCGGAGCCGCATGCGGCTCTTTACGGGCTGCTTCTTGACAATATGTACAGTATGTACATAGATGCATTGCGGCTCTTGAAATACTGAATTTTGTACCGAATTGGAAAGAAATGGCTCTTCTTGTTATTTTGGTTGCCGACCCCTGCTCTAGTCCATCTCTATAACCTATCGATCAAGAAAGCCGCAGTGCCCCATGAATTGAAAACTGCGTTCATTCGTCGTCTTCGCCACAGGTGTATCTACAGACGACTCCAACAATTACCGGCCATTTTAGATCCTATCACCATAAATTGACATCTTTGAGAAGAGTCTCAAGGCCCAAATGAACAATTACACGTCTACAGATGGGCTGTCTCACCTTAAATAACCAGGCTTCTACAAAAAAACCCTTTCACTAACGTAGCTGTACTCGGCTTCCTTGATTTTGTATTTAATAGACTGGACCATGAGCAATACGATGCCACACTTTTCTTGACTTGTCCAAAGCCTTCGATACGATAGGTCGTGCAATCCGACTCAAACGACTCGACAGCCTCAATTTCTGCCGCCATACAATTGACTGGTTCAATAGCTACTTTTTTGAGCGAAATCAGGTTGTTTCCGTCGAAAGTTGGTACCTAAAATGTTTTAACCACGAAGGCAGTTCCACAAGCCTCCACACTTGGACCAATTTTATTCCCCCTCTTAGTTAATATTCTTGGAGACCAACTGCAATTCTCTAATGTGGGCATTTTTTCTGACGATACTGCAATAATGTTAAGTGGAATTTCACAAGAAGCAGTAATACCTTACATTACAAAGTGATTTTCACCTCATTCAACATCTCCTTTGTTCCCTCAAATAAGTGCTGAAGGAAAATCAAACCAAAGTAATTATTATCTCCAATAAGATAAATCCTGCTACATTAACAACCCAGGTTGTGTATCAAGATAATCAACACATCAAACAAGTGGGGAATTACAAATACTTGGTATTCATCATCGAGTCCAAACTGAAGTTACACTCCCACTTTGATTATATTGAAGATTAAGGTGATGTTTCGGCTAGACGATAAGAAGTGCTGCATCGGTTGGAAGTTGTGAACGAATCGATTGTGAAGACGATCTATTAATCACATATGTTTTTGTCTATGTATGTTTCTTTGTATAACACACTCAACACATTCATGTACAACGGAACAATGGAACAACGTAAATGTTTCACATTATCGCATGCATCTATTCCTCCAAGTAATTGAGGATATCAGTCATAAGAACGTCTACATAGCGAATAATTAACGTTCAAGAGACAGTGTCAGGGGCGAGCGTTGGGCGTGAGTGCCGCGTAGTGGGAAAGGTAATGGAGACGGGGGTTATGTGTTGAGGTGAAATTGAAAGAGTGTACACACAGAAGACATGGAGAGCGACTCAGCATATTTTAGTATAAAAACAAGTGCGGAAATCATCGAGAATTATGTAAACAAAGAGGGAGGGGGTGATACTTTTTGACCCTGGAATGTAACCCTATTTTTCTGATAGGGTCTATTCTTTGTCAAACGCGGTTTTTCCCAACACGGCATTTTCCAAAAACGTGTCATAGTTGGTAATATACACTGATTAACATATATTTAACGTCTATATTTCCATATACGCATCGCTTTATTGCTTTTTATTATTAAGTTTAGTTTGCCAAAAGCACGGACCCATTCTCATCCATTCTGCGTTCAATAACCGCCATCAGTATCTATGCTCTGAAGTGTGCCCCAGTTGTATCTCTTTAACGGATATTTTACATCCCTTTAGGAACTTGTTGAACGTTTTTATTGTGTTGCTCTTTTTTCTTGAGACCCACTTTGTAACCTTCTTCATAATCTTATATCCCCTGCTGTTAATTAGCATTACTTGTCAGTAATAATCCGTTGATCAACACATTTTTATTGTAAAAATGTTCACCGTTTAATATTCATGCCTTTGCGTCGTAATGACAATTTTTTGCGAAACATTTTCATATTTCGGCGCGTGTGTTTTTTGTGCCGAAGTTTCTTGACACTCAGAAAGCACACATGCACCTGGGACTGCGCCTGCACGGACATCTTGTATCTCAGCACGTGGATCGGCCAGAATTCGGGTAAAGTCATTAAGGATAGTGTAAACAACCCAGATAGCGCTGTGTGCTCTGGTACCAATACAACTGTCCGTGGGTAATTTCCCTGCTCGACTCCCACAGCCGCCAGGGACTCGCATCAACTGCTCCATGTGATATGACATACGTCCTCGTCTCTTTATTGCACTTGTTAGTGGAAAAATAACTCTACATCTCGTTAATGTCTTTGCAAGGGTGAAAGGTTTTCAAAACGAATTTGCTTGAGGCAACTTATATTTCAGGTAATTGCATATTTGCCTTAAGTCCAAGGAAAAATGACACTCCTCAAACTGGGAATATACCACATCGGAGAACAATTAGTTTTTGATCAATCTCCCTCTTGTGCCAACCGTACAAGCCGATTTAAAGGTTCACAATAAACTACATTGCACCACACGTCAAAAAGAGGCGGATTTGTGCACGATGAAAATTATGCATTGTTCAGACGGTGACTTTAACAATCTGAAAACCTAACGTGCAGAAAACCGTCTATGCACGAGCCAACTCATCGAGACTCAAGTCTGCGGACTGCGCATCACACGGAAATGGCAGTAACCTGCCACACCGCTTAAATCCTGTCGACCTCGGCGCAACTCTCAATGAATCTCTGACGTCCGAGTCACCTCTGATTAGTACGGTTGGTTATGTATGTTGTGACAAAATTTCAACATACATACGTGTCGGGAAAATTAGGATGAAGGGGAGCTCGGGAGTGGATGCATCGACACTCAGGTAAGCCGCGTTCACTCTCTGCTGGTCACCAGTGGAGTGTGCACGTGCTGTAAGGTAGGCGTCTAAATGTGCAAGACAGATTGACCCATCAATATTATTAATTAAATTCCGTAGAAGCATTACTGGCTATCTAAAGCGAAGCAATTTAGACAGTGTTCACCTCTTGGCTGGCATTGTACACCTGCACATTCGACGTACGGTGCCCAGCTGTACAGATTGGTTACGTCATACCAAGGACCCAAGGCATCAGCTCTACCAGCTTATAGCAGCTGCCACTTTACTCAAATCACAAAGCTGTTGCCAGTAGACTTTAATTACATAGCAACTGCCACTAGACTCAAATATCATCACCAGCGTTGTATTACCACCATAAAACCTCTCAGCTGGAATGTACGACCTCAAGCAACATCAGGAGCTGCTCATATAGGACTTTAAATAGTGGATACTCTATCACCAGGGTCAGAAGAACCACGGACAAAATCTGGCGATACCTTAACAGCGTCAGTTCAGGTATTGGCCACTCCAGAGCAAATATATCTGTCAATGGTGGTCCATCTCGACCAGGTCCAGAACACGACCAACGTTTGTTGCAAGGATCAGACGATCCCTCACTCATCCTGTTATCTTACCGAGGTGTCGCACACAACTGACAAAATGCAGCACTGTCATGGGCCGTGTGAGGGCCTGTGTCCACATATGATTGTGACTGGTGGGCACAAAATGAATGAAGTGTTTTCTTCAACAGCCCTTGTCACAAGAATCTACGATGGTTATACTGGATATCGTTCCTTTTGGGTTTTTATTTCTCTATATCTCTCTCTGTATTATTGACCTTCTTTTTGGCTCCCTCCCTGTCTACATCTATCTGTACATGCATCTCTCTTGATATCTCACGTCCGTGTTTGTCTACATCCCTCCGTGTCTCTTTCTCTCCGAAGCCCATCCTCCAAGTAAGTAAACACCATTTAGAGCATCCATCCACTCGAGAACCTGAAAATTATTAACCTCATATATTCGCCTGCTTGGTGCCCTGCTAGATTCAGATGTCTTATTCGGTTAGAATTCTACGGTTTGGTTTTGGCTCAGCTCGGAAAATGGCAAGTGGTAAAACCTGTAGGGGCATGAGTGTTGCGAAGTCGTTGCCAGAACCGAGCGAGGTTCCGAGGCATTTAAGCCATTTCCCCAGAAGCTGAGCCTTAGTCCACGTTATTCTTTAATCTACAGTGCATGCATACATGTGTCGTGACTAACTCGGAGACGAATAGAGTTGGAGGCACTTCTTTATTAACAAGCACCATCGGGGTTAACACTTTTATAATTAGTTCGTCTATGGTCGGCGACGTTACTCAGTCCGGACAGTTGGTAGGCTGCCTGACTGGTGACGCCCCGAGATGGTGAAGATGGAGATGACGACAAGAAGGATGGTGAAGATGACGAGAAAAATGGTGGCGAAGACATCAGCAGCCCGATGGGGATCCCACTCCATACAACAGCCCCAAGGTCCCCTACAGGGGCCCTTCTTATACTGACAGCGTGGTCTGGCTTCACCCCCGGACACGCCACCTTTCTAGAACCTACCAGAGGGTTCTTGGTGTGCCCCTTCTGTGACCTTTCCCCTAGATCCCCCTCTGGTGTATCACGTGGCCTGCTGACGTCAGGGCTGCCGTAAGCCACAGATCCCCTTCCCTGCCAGCAGCCATCGCTATGAGGCTACACTACTATTATTCTATGCCACTACACATGTGTAGGTGGTATCGAGGTGCCTTACTGAGCCCACTCTGACCATACGTCAGAGGGAGTCGCCAGGCAATAGCCCTAGACAATGATTAACGGACAAGGATAGCTAGAGCAAGGAATAAGGAGTGGGGAATTTCACGGGAAAGTGTAGGACTGTTGGAATAATATAGGATTGGTGAGTGGAGATAGGGTGTGGAGCAGAAATAGGGGTGAAGGGTATACAAGAGAGAGGAAGGAGGGAAGTTCTGATTGCGAAGTCTGAGCAAGCGTGCATGACCTGCTTTGTAAATCTGTTGTGTCACCTGTGGGTCGTCAATATAGGCACCTTTGTAGAACACAGCGTGAGCCGAGTACCCTCAAATGGAAGTGCTTTTAAATATGTTTGTATTGATCACTAATTTCATGTTTGGTTTGGGATGTTTCCGTGGTGTGATGGTTAACACACTGGACTTGCAATCCAGAGGCCAACGGTTTGGTTCTATCTCCCAGTGCGGCAGTTGAATCGATGGTCAATTTCTTTTATTTTTGTAATTCCCCTGCCTCTATGCACCGAGTAAACATGGGAACATGTAGTCAACCAACAGGTGGGGTGTGTGTGGCGGGGTAAAGTGTAGGTATTTCACAATTTTCAATACGTCTGGCGAAGTGGACACCTTTTGCAAATGCGATTTTAAACCATTAACCTTATCCATTGCATTGATAATTCAATTATAAAGTCAATGTAATCCACATACTGTATTGTCGTAGTTTGATCTTAGCTTGTTGCTGTTATTGTTGTTTAGCTGCTTTGCCCAAGCATACATTCTATCTTGACAAAACAGCAAAAAATGTTTCGACGAGTACAATGTGTACTTCCATGCTTGAACTATATTTGGTTTTTCACAGATTTTTCTAAACGTTTTTCTATCTTACTCTTGTATACTCTCTTGTATTATTTGTTGATGTAATTGTTCTGACCCGCCCCTACTGGCTGGACATCGGTGAACAAGAGCTTTATATCTTCATCAGATTCCTCGAGGAAAAAAACACGTTCTGATTCTGATCCAGAATGGTCCTCGAGCGCGCAATCAGAGCTTGTGGGGGAGCCGTCACCTCCGATTATCATGATTGGCTACGTATGGTGTGAAAGACGTTCAACACACATACGTGCATACATTTTCTCAGCATGATTGGCTACGTACCGTGCGAAAGAAGTTCAAGATGAATACATCCGATTAGCACGGTTGGCTACGTACAGTGCGAAAGAAGTTCAACATACATACATACATATAATTTACTGGAGACTCTTCCGTCAGCAGCAGCGTAAAAAATAAATGTCGGGGCTGTCCCTTACCATATTATGCGATTCCGATGGCACGCTCAATTGCCAAAGATGTTCGAGTTTGTTGTTGTTGTGTTTCACGGGTGTTTTGTGATTTATGCTTCGCTTCAGCTGTGTTGTTCTAAAACGAAAAAAAACCTCCCATGTCAACCAAGGAGACCATTCAGAACTAAACCTCGTTGCACGTTTTCTTAGCGGGGTCGTGTTGCCCCTACTTCTGCCATGTGATCAAGAATAACGACGGCGTGGCATCCGAGAGGTATGAGATACGTACGCGGCGTGGTCCACAGTCGTGCATCATCATCATTATCATCGTTATAACGTATTTTTTTGTATCAATTCACTCCATCATCATTATCGTTATAATGGTTATTTGTATTCATTCACTCCATCATCGTTATACCGGTTAATTTTATTAATTAACTTCATCATCATCGTTAAAACGGTTATTTATATTAATTCACTCCATCATCATCGTTATAACGTCTGTTATCATTGATTCACTCAATCATCATCGTTATAACATTTATTATTGATTCACTTGATCATCATCATCGTTATAGACGTTATAATTAGTATTCGGTCACTCCATCATCAACAGCACAGCTGCACCAAACAGTCACAGGCCGCTACCACACGTGTCAACTCATCGCCCACGAGAGCTTGCGGTCGATGTGGGTTTTTTTTGCACGCACGAAGCAATAACGTCCTCTCGGGCGAGTCATGGAGTTTTATTTGTGTTTTGTGAATTCGCTGACGGCTTCCCCACAAGTTCTGTAAACTACGCGGACACCACCATCCACCCAACGCTTACTCCTGACTCATCACAGAATTCCCGCTCACCACTGCAACCCACCAACTCACCGCCCCTCCCTTCCCCCCTCCCCTCAAAATCCAACATCACACGCCACTCTTCGTCAAGTGTAGAGTGCTCCAGTTGGACGCGGACACAGCAGCGAACTGGTAATAATTAATAGGTGCTGCTTGCTGAAGAAGATAACAGCCGGGTTCATGACCTGTAGACGTGGTGAGGTAAGGGTCGGCTATAGTGTTTGGTGAGGCAGAGGATCCGGATTGGTATTGGGTGGGGAGTTATGTGGGGGTGAGCGATGGTGATGGGTAGCGGATGGTGAGTGGTACGCGACTGGATGGTGATGAGCAGTGGTTGGTGGGTGATGTCAGTGTGCCTGGCGAGTAGATCTCTACATAATTGGTTTTCCACGCGATTTACTTAGACTCCATATCAATATACTAATCATTTCGCGAGCCGAGCGAGTTTTTGCGAGTCTATGGATCGGCGATGGAAAGAGTGGGTGTTGAACGGTGGGTGATTTGGCTATGGATGGATAGTGATGTGCGATTGAGGAACGAAGTTTTTGGTGAGTTATGGTGGGAGGTGGCGATTGGTGGTGGTTGATGAGATGAGTCGTTGTAATCGGTGACGGACACCAAGTTATTGGTGATGACGGACGGTTGATGTTTGGTTGCTGATGAAGGAGTGATGACGTACGGGTGAATGGTAAGCAGTGAATGATGGATGATATTGGTGGATACAATCGATGGGGTGATGAGCTTTTCCGCGATGTATAATGAGCCAATCAATAACACGGTGCTCACCGCTCCCTTGTGTGATACAATCCTATGATGCAGACGCTTTTATAAATACACGTTGCATTGTGCTTCACTCACAAATTAATCCATATGTATCATCATCATCATGTAGTGCAATAACGATGCATTAAATCGTATCAATACAAACGACCAAACGCGTTACACATGATGAGAAGGCATTCACGGCCATGGCCAAACCTTGTGATGGATTCTAATTCGTATTCACGAAGGGTATCGCGTGCACTTGTGAGCGGGTGGGACTTGCTTGCGATTGGTGGCCGGGCGACGGCTTACAGCTGTTTTTGTTCTACGATTAAAGTCCCACTGTTTTCACTTCGCACGCGCCGTGGATTCTTGTTAGGTTCGTTTAGTTGCTTAATTCCGAGCTCGTTCGTTATTGTAAGTAAATAAAACCCCCCACAATAATCCGTAAATGAGCGCGATATGCAAGGGTTAACAGATATAGCATTTAAAATGTAAGGCTCAACTCGTCGTATTCATGCGTCGTATTCCATCCGATTGTCTTTAAGACGTGTGCTCTGTTAATGATAAATATTTACTATACATACACACGCGATCAAGCAATAGAACCGTTATAAAACAATTAACCAAAAAACTAAAAAGAATAGCAAAAATTTTCAAAAAAACACCCAACTATATAGACTTGTAGTATGTAAGTTAATTGCGTGGGAAAAAGAAAATAATACTATATTTTTATCAACCTAACGGCAAAAAACTAACAATTGCTGTATGTAACCGCCATTTTTTTTATAATACAAAGTAGTAACAATCTGAGAACAAAAGACAAAAGTAACACCGATTTAAGGCTGCAACATATTAAAAAGTGTCACAAGACCATGTAGACCGTACCACGTTGTTTAGTTATATGCGTTCATCAATACTAAACGTGGTGCACGTATAAATAACAACAAAAAATGGCCCGAAATTTTGCCACATTTTCTGGTGATACTGGAAAATTTGGGGAAATAAAACTGGAAAAAAAACATTGAAGCGAACACAATGCACCACATGTCACCATAAAACATCCATCGCCCTCTGCAGTTGCTCTGGTACCAATACCCCCGTCCGTGCAGTCACCGAGGCCAGCACTAGCCCCTCCAAATGCCCAGGCTACGTTGCTACGACCACGACGCCGACGACGACCACGCCCGAAATCATCCCAGAGACCACAACCTTGCCGCAGACCGTGATCACAACCCAGAAACCCAGGTCTCTGATGAATTTCAACTGCAGCTCAATTCAGGAGAGGAAGAACGACGGCGGCGACTGCGGAAAGCCCGCCTGCACAACTCTCCTGAACTGCGCCAACTTCCTCAGCTGCCTCTGTTCGACCTGCGCCCTCTGCAAGAAACGTTAATCGGCGTGCGACGGTCGGGGAGGGCGGTTGGTAGGCGGGCGGGGTGGGGTGGGGGGTGTAGTGGAGAAGGTGGGTGGAAGGAGATGGAGGAGGAGAGTAACAAGAAGAGACGATTTGATTGAAAGGTTGACAAACTTCTCGCGCAAACTCCACCACCTTCGCGTCCGAACGACCACGAGGATACCGCGACGACGACGACGATGATGATGACGAAACCAAGCAAGGATCAACGACCACTCTTGTCGAATCGCTTCGTCGGCGGCTGCTGCCGACACACACGCACGCACGCGCACACGCACGAGCGCATTTGAAAACAAATAGAGTTCCGATTTAATTTGTTTGGTTTTTCCGATCCGTGTGATGCAGCAGTTTCGGCGACTGTCGATTTCGTCGCTTATTTTACTTAGTTTATAATTTTATGTTTTTATTTGATCAAATTATATAACTTGCATATTCTCTTTTTTAAAGTATAGTCAACAGTTATGCAATACGTTAATCACCGCTTAAGTGACGTTTCGCTGGTAGTTAAGAGTTTAATTCTACGAGTTCATGCGTGAAGAGTTGAGTATTTTGTCACCCAATACTCTCGATCGTGTGTTTTCGTGACGCGATCGCTGTTTCCTGGCTCGGCTCTCGGCTACTGTTCACCATTCGCCCACGTCTGTCTTCGCTTCATCCATACAACTACAAAATAAAAATGATTTAAAATTTCAGTCGTTGCATTTTCGCTGTCACTCTGTTCGCGATGCCCACGCGTCACGGTTACTCTCGGACCCTCGCAACGGTCTCACTGTCCGACTGAAGGTTTCATTGGGTCTCTTGATACAGGACACTGAAGCATATGTTCATATCTATAGACATATATATGGTAATTGAAACGTCATTGTAGGACTTTTCGAATAGAATATGGATAGAACATTTTACATAGAGACGGTAGTTGGTAGGGGACACTGATATTAACCATAGTTAGAGAACATTCATAGGGTATAGAGTACATAACACCATTGACAGGAGATTTCATTTCACACTATCGATGGAGCATAGAGTACAGAACATTGATAGGAACTTTAGCACAAGGACATTAACATAACATATTGCACAAGGTGTCCATGAAGTCCCTACCTATTTTGTTGAAATCAAAGCAATTTCGGGCACCCCATGCAATAATATAATCAGAGGTATACTTATTAATAAAACGTAAGCATTGGCTTCTAGACGAGCACTGTCAATATCTTTGCACAGCTCAAATCTTGTCAGCTGCATTGCGGAACACATTTTGCAGCATCTGTGGAGTTATTATTAGTAACCGCAGCCCCTATATAGAATCTCCTAAATCTTGTAGATCTGTAAGTCATGTTTGATAACAGCTCCTGACTTGATAAAGCTCCTTGCTTCGGAGATGGAGTTGTCCAGGTCCTGTTACCGCCGCGTCCAATCCAGCAATTTGGAACACGTCCATGAAGGTTCTCCCGAACAATAATTAACGATAAGGAGCCACGTCTTATTCAAAGTGTTATTACCATCACACGTTCTTGTACATTCACATTCATAGGATCCTGAAAATATATATACCATTAGTTCAATCAAATACATAGGGACTTAATAGACACCCTGTACAGAACATTCATCCGAACAATAGTGATGTAATATTTACAGGTGCTTTAGCGTAGAACATTTATTTTAAATCGATACAAACCACATTCATAGCACGTTCCACCGCTATGTGGTATTTGGTACAGATGACCAATAGGATCCCTGCTAGCCAACAGTGATTGGGACCACAGAGCATTTGACAAACAACAGTCAATCAAAGGGCCCATGGACACAAACGTGGCTTCGGTAGAGAATATCTCCTTACGAGTATTGATGCACAACATTCATTTATAAGGTGTTTCATATCAACATCACTGTTGGTAAACACGATTAATATTGCCTCTGAAACAAAACGATAACACTTGGTATCGCTGTCCCTTTATGAGCAAGGACGACGATGACGCCGCTGATAAATATCACGGCTCGTGTGCGCGACTGTGTCTAAGGGGAACATTGCGTCGGTGGCGGTATGTCTCCCACAGTGGCTGAACTTGTAGTTTGACGTTTGAGGAAAGGCTTGAGTTGAGTTGTTTTTACGAAATCAAAGCAATGGGAGGAATTTTTAAAAATAACACGGATTAATTGAGTCCCATTGACGTCCAGATGGTCGAGGTTTTTTTTTTGTTTACAAAAATTCATAGGATTGCGGAACACGAATTGGACGATGATCACGGTATATTAAGCTGCTTGGCATCGAGATGTCCGCTAATATTGACAAGATCTTTTGCAACGAGATAGATTGTGGCATGTTATGGTTTTCATGGCATAATCGTATTTGTCAAACAACATTGGCAATCCCATATTCGGAGAACATGAACAGGACACCATTAGAACAAATGTAGGTAAAACGCCCGCGCCATCAAGATGGAGTTGGGTATATCACGCACGGGCAGCGTCATTGGTACGGAAACATAAAAGGCTCCCTCTGTCACGCACATTACCTCGCAACGTACCATTCACGAGGCCTCCGCCACGGTACAACGAAAGGGGCCTCTTGGCTCCCAAGCTTGAGAGGGCCTTTAGATTAGATCACTGGGGGGGTGGGGGCGTAGTTCGCTGCCCAACGGCCGCCCTGGTAAATACAGCAGGTGTATCAACCAAAAACAACAAACGAAAAGCGCCGTCTGCATAACAACTATTCCATTATTTTTTTATAATCTATGTGAGCTAATTAGGAAAACGCCAGTAGACAACGAGCCCATTTTAGGGCACATTCCATCGAGACACAGTTAATATACATAAACGGAAGGACGCGCATGCATACAAAGCAACGTTCGTATATTGTTAGACTTAATCAATAGATAGATATACATGTACATATATTACCATGTAGTGTGCACGAAGTAAAAACAATGCCCACAATAGCCACCATGCGCCCGATCTCGGGTTGAGCCTGGGATTGGGCTTGGATGTGCGACCAAATGCATAACAGGTATTATAGGGTCCTACGGGGCAGCGTTGTCAGTCGTGGGCAGTGCAACCCATTGTTGTATTTTACTACGGCTCTGTCGTCTGTGCTTCTCACCTTGCTCAAAACCGCAATGACCGGCGCGGTGAAGTATGGTCAAATATCAAAATCAGAAAGTGTATTCATAGAGGGAATCCGATGAGATATAAAGCTCTTGTTCGCAGATGTCCACGTCCAAACAGCCGCACCCAGGGATCCTCCCGGCGAGGGGAAGCCCTCATCCCTCATCTAGCAGTGGAATGAGAAATGGCACGCATGCTATCAGTGCGGTGGTGAATAATACTGCTGCGCTTGACATTGTCCATTGAAGTGCACCTGTTCGTCAGAAAATGAGAAGTCAAATGTTGCTGCTATAATAATCCTCGAGTCGCACACTCGACCCACACGGGCTGACAGCGACAGCAATCGCAGCACAAAAGCGGTCGTAACAACAACACCACGTGCTCCAACTTCCTCTTTACTTGCCAGGAGGTCTCTTTTAATTATTTCATCAGCCACTGCACGCAATGTATATTATAAAAAAAACATCACATATAGCGTTGAACAGACTGTTGGGGAAAGTGCTGTGAGCGAGTACCTTAGTACCTATGAAGGCCGTCACGGCACACGAGGGGGTATGGGTGGTCAGCATCACGCCCGGCGGGCTTTGTCTCTCTAGTACTGATGTCAACACACCGCACCAGGTACTTATTTAAGGCTGAGTCAACCTAGAGGTTCGGATATCCATCGCCACTGATGCTGACTGTGGTCGGGAATCACACTCATAATGCTCATTTCGAAGCGCGGGGTGCTAACCACTGATCCCAATGGCACACATTACATTGCGACGTAACGCATAACCGCGAATTGGACACGTTCACTATAGGGCATAGGTAGTTGAAACAACGGTGCAAGTCAGTTTCTGACATTCCCCACCTCTGTCCACTCAGCACCAGGTCGTCGATCGACAGGTGGGGTAAAGTGTGGGTAGTCCGCCACCCCCACCTCTTCCAAGATGTATGAGCAGCGTAGAACGGTAGAGCGCCCTCTAGCACTCTAGAGCTCCCTCTAGTGGAGGGCCTTCCGCCAGTAATGGAGTGGCTTATGCAAGAGATTGCAGGGATGTACCTTTAACTTTTACTGTAGCATTATTCATGAAATCCCACGTAAAATGCGTTAGATTTTTCAGCGAGAACTCAAACCTCACCCAGCCTGCCTGCAACATGTGACACGGGCCATCTGAGCCACTGCTAACATCAGTGGCGAATGATAATTATGTTCCAGTCATGTCCGTCGCCACTCCAACAAACCCGTACTGACCATCACGGTGAAATATGGGGCGGAGCCCTTCATCTCGTAGTGCCCTAACAAAGGGCTGCATGATATTAGAGAGATATAGGCCGAATTAGTTGGACAAGCACTGTTAGCGAGCAACGATTAAGGCAGACAAGATGGACAATACTGTTTCATGCTATTGTAATAAAGAACTTGACCACGATGTCTGGCTCAGTGTCCTTTATTCGGTTCGTACTGTATTCCCACACGGCTGTCTCTCTTATCCGTTCAGTCCCCACAGTGCTGGCTCCGATGTCGCCCCAGTCACCATCAGCAGCCCCGCTGCTGTTCCTTGTCGCTCTCGTAGCCCCACAGCAGCTCCGCTGCTGTTATCTCACACAGCCCCCTTGGCTGTTCTTGCTGCAGCTCTTCTCTCCCTCTCTCCTACTCCGCAGCTCTGACAGCCTCGTGCTGTCTCTCTCTCCTGTTCCTGCTACTCTTGGCAGCCACACCGCTGCCTCTCACACACAGCCTTACTGGCTTATTCTATCTGCAGCTTCACACCTCCCAGTAGCTCCCTACTGTTCCCGGGGTTGGCTCCCGCTCCGACGGTGCCCCCCTCCTCTTGTACGCCCGCGTGGCCTCCTCCTTTTCCCTTCACAACCCGACTGACTACCCCTTCCGGTTTACCCCCTTAAAGGCCCGAACCTTCCACCCACGTCACATGACTCCGCCCCCCTGTGACGTCACATCCGGAAGGTCGCTTACGCCCGCATTACACCACCCTCCCCCGTAGAGAAAATCCCAGCCGACCTCGGCTGAACAATACCAAACCGTAATGCGGCGAACCGACCTTCCCCCTTAAAGGACACTAAGCATGCAATATAACAACAAGAACAACAACACAAGTAACATCGACGAACGTACGAAAGCATGCAATAAATACAACGGTAAGAACAAGAACAATAAAACAACATACAATCAACGAAACGTAAGCGATTTGGAACGAGTGCGGGTCGCCGGCCCGTCCCGGACAGTCGGCGGCCCACTTGTAGAACGGGGACGCGATGGAACTCGAGGAATGACAGGGGGTAATTCCCCTGCTGCGATTGGAAGTCCACCGACGTCCCGTGTCCCTGACGAATTAGTCTTGGTCGTGTTCCGCGAATGCGCCTGCAGCGGGGTCGGAAGGGTTGCAGGGCTCGAAGGTCCCGCAGACCTGGCAGGCGCCCTCCGAGCAGGGCCACTCCTCCCCCGCGGTGTCACGGTCGGCCTGTCTGGAACAGGTACGACAGGCGCTCTAGCAAGATCAATGGACGCAGGCGGGGAAGAGTCAGAGTCAGCAGCAACAGACTCCGGCAAGGCAACATTGGGAGATGACGCATCACGTAGGGGAGCAACATATGGTTTCAACCGCGACGTATGAACAAACCAACGGCGAGAACCAATCTGAACGCGCGCCGACTGTGGATTGGGAACCTCAATGAGGCGCACAGGACCATGCCAAGGTTTGTGCAATTTAGGAGAGGTCCCCGGCCGCACCTGCGGACAATGGAGCCAGGCCAGGTCTCCAACCTTCCAGGGGCACTCCCCCTCGGACCGCCGAGCATACCGCTCGTTCCGGGCCTGGGCTTTGGCCGTAGCCACGCGGGCGTTTTCCCGCGCCTCCGTGACCCGGCGAACCGTGTCCTGAATGTATTCAGGGAGTGGTTTACGAGGTCCCTTCACCCCAGTACCCAATTGCACATCCACCGGAGGCACGTTTTCCCGACCATACATAAGGTAAAACGGCGAATACCCTGTAGCCGCATGAGGCGTCATCCTGTACGCCGAAAGCACTCCGGGGATGTGCAGATCCCAATCTGATTGCTGTTCACTCACAGTATGGCAAAGCATGGCAGACAATGTCCTGTTCAGCCGCTCAACCATACCATCCGTCTGCGGATGGTATGGGGATGTCCGTATTTTCTTAGTCCCAAGGCCCGCGCACACTTCCGCCAATAATTTAGAAGAGAAATTTTGGCCCTGGTCCGTGAGGAGTCTCTCAGGCGCCCCCTTGTCCATAATGTACCCAAACAAAAAGGCGTCGGTGATGGCTGCGGCCGACTGATCGGGCAACGGCCAGGCCATCGGCCAACGGGAGAGATACTCAACCCCTACCAGCAAATATTTATTTCCCCTCGCCGATGGTGGGAAGGGTCCCAATATGTCCAGTGCCACCAATTCATTGACTCGAGACACCTGAATCGACTGGAGAGGTGGCACGTAAGGATGTTTAGGCGGCTTACGTCGGGCGCACTCAGGGCACGCGCGCACGTGCCCTACGACATCTGTCGCCATGCCGTGCCAAAAATAATGACGTTGCAACGTCAACAAAGTCTTCTGCACCCCTAAATGCAAGAGTGTGTCACAATGGAGATTTCTAATCAACTCGAATCGCAAGGACGTTGGTACCACCACACGCCAGCTTTCCTGGAACCCTTCTCGCCACATAAGCAGACCATCTCGGAGAGCGGTTCGCGGCCCCACAGCCGAACTCAGACTCCCATTGTCCCTCATAGACCGCTTCCGCATGGACAACAACGACTCATCCATCATCTGTTCCCGAATCCAGACAGACCGCGGCAGATTCAAAACCCCGTCAGTCGGTCCCGGTTCCATCGGAGTATCCGACTTCTCGACGGCCAACGTAAGCGGCTGAGGGGGGTTCAGAATCGGCGAACACCTATGCGTCCCCGACTCACATTTGCAAGGGGCTCGCCGCGGTAATCTGGAAAGTGCGTCCGCGTTCGCATGGCGCACTCCCTTCCGATGTTGAATTTGGAAGGAAAATTCCTGTAGCGTGTCCAACCAACGTGCCCACTGTCCGGATGGCTGGTCCATTTTAAGTGCATATTGCTTGGCCGCATGATCCGTTCGCACAACAAAAGAACGACCGTAAAGGTACGGTCGAAATTGCCGTAGGAAAAAAACTACCGCCAAAAGTTCTCTACGAGTGACACAGTAGCAAGTTTCCGCAGGAGACAAGACTCGGCTACCATACGCCACGACGCGCTCTACACCCCCTTTAGACTGTGATAATACCGCCCCAATACCTGTGTCACTCGCGTCCGTATCAAGAATGAATGGACGATCAAAATCGGGATAATCCAATGTTGGGGCCGTAGCCAATAGATCACGCAGACTCCGAAAGGTCGCCTCTTCCGGCTGTCCCCAAACAAACTTCCGTCCTTTACCCGTAAGGAGATGCAAGGGCCTCGCAATCGTCGCAAACCCCGGCACAAATCTTCGATAATACGAGGCAAATCCCAAAAACCGCCGAACATCCCCCACGGTGGCCGGAGTCGGCCAATCCCGGACGCACGCCGTCTTTTCCGGATCCGTGGACACCCCTTCAGCACTCACAATGTGCCCCAGATAACGGACGGACCGTTGCAGTAGGTGGCATTTCTTTGGTTTAAATTTTAAATTCGCAGAGCGCATCCTCGTGAACACTGTCTCCAGCCGCGTTAAATGTTCCTCAAATGTGCGGCTGAAGACAATGATATCGTCCAAATATATAAGACACGTCTCCCACTGCAACCCCGTCAAAACAAGCTCCATCAATCTTTGAAATGTAGCGGGGGCCGCATTCAATCCCATCGGAAGGCAGTTGAATTGAAATAACCCCTGCGGCGTACGGAATGCAGTTTTCTCCCGTGAGGACTCGTCAAGGAGAAGCTGCCAAAATCCCGAAGACAGGTCCAGTGTGGAAAAGAACTTAGCCCCCGACAATGCATCAAGGGAGTCATCCATACGCGGAAGGGGGTACGCATCTGCCACCGATATCTTATTCAATTTTCGGAAATCCACACAAAATCGCATTTTGCCATCCTTTTTCTTAACCAAGACCACAGAAGCGCCCCATGGGCTGTTAGATGGCGATATAATGTCCGCAGCCAACATGTCTTCCACCGCCCCCCGAACGTGTTCTCGCTCCGCAGGACTCATCCGATGCGAATTTAATCGAATAGGGGCAGCGTCGCCCGTATCAATATGATGGGAAAGCAACGATGTGCGGCCCAAATCTAAATCATCGGAGCTGAACACATCCGAATACGTCAACAACAATTTACGCAACGCACCACGTTGCCCCATGGACAGGGAAGAATTTTCGTCACATAAGTCAGCAATCCAACGATTATCCGAACCCCTCGGCTCGGAAACACCAACAACCACTCCCCGGCTATGCGGACAATCGTGCGTCACAAACGCCGTAGTGGCATGTGCCACAACCGTACCGGCCGGAACGCGGACGTTTTCCACCCCCGCATTAAGCACCTGTAAAAAAGGTAATTGATCCAGCCGGACGATGGTCTGTGCCCCAACTAACGCCAACCCGGTTGTTATCGTGGCAGACGGTGACAACAAGACCCCTACTGCTCGCAGTCGATCAGGCAAGGGCTTCCGATACCGCAAGGGTATAAGCATCTGTGAACCAGGTGGGATGTCCACAGATGCAACGGACAGCGCCTGCACTTGTACGGCTGAAGCAGGTCGCCCCCAGGGCGACGGCAGAAACGAGATTCGACGGCCCCCCGGCAATTCAATACAATTCTCATTGATTTTGATCAAAATGGGCATCTTAGCCAAAAAATCGGTGCCTAGTAAGCAAGGAACCGCCAAAGATCTTGATATTAACACAACGCCCGAAGCCGACACATCCCCAATAGATATCTTAGTATCCACCTGGCCCACGATACCCATACTACCCCCGTTCCCAGCGACGCACGACCCATAAACCGGACGCACAGCCCCCGGCGGAATGCCCAACAGATGGAAAATGACATCCGATATAATAGTCGCAGACGCTCCCGAGTCGACCAAAATGCGCACGTCCACCCCTTGTATAGACCCCGGTACAGTGGACGAACCCGTAGCGGCCGCGACAACTCTCCGTGCCAATTTGCGCCACTGCGTAACTGAGCGACAAGGCCCCGTCGATGGCCCTTCTTTAACAACAACAATAGGATCGCGCAACAAAGGTGGTGGGTGAGGTGTAAAGCCTTGCCGGGTGTCTGGTGCGTGCCGACATGCCTGTTTCGGAGGTTCCTTGGTCGGCTTGTCCGGTGTTGTGGCCTCCTGCTGCGGCGGACCCGGGAAGCGGGCCCAGCAATCCTTTGCGTAGTGGCCCCTCCGCCCGCAGCGGAAGCAGTCGGCATCGTTGCGCCGAAGCGCAGGCCTTACATCCCGACGGCTCCGTCCCGATAGCGTAGCGCACGGCCCCGGCCCGCCGCGTCCCGACCATGGAGCGGAGGCAGCCGTCAGCTCGTGAGGACCCCGCTCCTCTTGCACGTATACCGCCTTCGTAGGGTCCCACCCCAGCGCGCCCCCTTCTTTGACGGGCCCCCCCGTCCACGCCGCCACTTGCTTCCAGCGACGGAGATTAAACTGCGCATCCAGACACTTTGCTGCCGCCCGGGAAGTGAGCTTGTCATGCCCACACACAGGCATGGGGATCCCCAGATCCCGAGACAGCTCCAGCATTTTTCCTAATATGAGAGGCTCGAGCAGGTCCTGTGGCGTCTCAGGATATGCTGCCATGGCCAGCTCCAACACCGCACCCCTGAACGCCACGGGCGATTCCTCGGGTGCTCGTTGTCGTTGAGCGAATCGCCGATGCGCGTCGTCAGGTGGCTCATAAGCGTCGACCATTTCTTCAAAAACTCCACACAAAGTCTTCTTCTTATCGGCCGTTATGGAACGGAAAAATCGAACAGATTCGTCGTCCAGTAGAGTCGGCAACACTTCCAAGGCCTCCGCATCGGTCCATCTTGCTGAACGAACCGCCGCCAAAAATCGGCAGGCGAAAGCGCTCCAATCGCCCCCGATGGAGAATTCCTTAACTGTAGTAAGGTGGCGACTCCGACTCCTCTTTACGCCGTCTTCCAATGATGGTTGTTCTGGAGGCAAATTCAAAATGGCGTCGGCCCGCGGCGTGGCCAAGATGGCGGTTTGGCGCCGCGGAGCGCGCAAGATGGCGTCTTCTTGCCGCGTGGCCAATGGCGGCGGCAGGGCAGGCAACGTGGCGGCCCGTGGAGCACCTTCTCCTTCCGCCGTCGTCCTTGGCGTGACGAGATGACATAGATGCGCCAGGACGTCCTTGAGTGCCTCCAGTTGTTCTGCCACCTGTTGCCATCTTTGATCAGCGTCCGATGTTGTTGACGGACCCGCCATTGCGCTGACATCTTCCACGCCCGTCCCCGTGCTCGCCTCAGCAGGGCTCTCCTCCACCACCCCAGCAGAATCCGTGGTTGGAGGGAATTCGTCGTCGTCAGACGAAGAAGCCGATGCTGGCGTCGGAGGAATTTTCTTCCTTACTTGCTTAGACATGCCGTTTCACTTCTGACACCAGTGTAATAAAAAACTTGACCACGATGTCTGGCTCAGTGTCCTTTATTCGGTTCGTACTGTATTCCCACACGGCTGTCTCTCTTATCCGTTCAGTCCCCACAGTGCTGGCTCCGATGTCGCCCCAGTCACCATCAGCTGCCCTGCTGCTGTTCCTTGTCGCTCTCGTAGCCCCACAGCAGCTCCGCTGCTGTTATCTCACACAGCCCCCTTGGCTGTTCTTGCTGCAGCTCTTCTCTCCCTCTCTCCTACTCCGCAGCTCTGACAGCCTCGTGCTGTCTCTCTCTCCTGTTCCTGCTACTCTTGGCAGCCACACCGCTGCCTCTCACACACAGCCTTACTGGCTTATTCTATCTGCAGCTTCACACCTCCCAGTAGCTCCCTACTGTTCCCGGGGTTGGCTCCCGCTCCGACGGTGCCCCCCTCCTCTTGTACGCCCGCGTGGCCCCCTCCTTTTCCCTTCACAACCCGACTGACTACCCCTTCCGGTTTACCCCCTTAAAGGCCCGAACCTTCCACCCACGTCACATGACTCCGCCCCCCTGTGACGTCACATCCGGAAGGTCGCTTACGCCCGCATTACACTATGAAAATATTTGTTATTTTATTTTGCCAGGTGAACCTTATGGCAGGACCCCGGGGTCCCATAAGCCCCCGGCTCTCGCATAAACATGAAATTATAATGTAAACAAAAACTTTGCTCTTTTTCACTAATGGGTTTAAAGGATGGTGGCAAGTGTTGTCTTGTTAAACTATGCCTTTAAAACTGAAAACCACTTACCTACAGTACCTCTGTAGTGGTGATACGCGCTGGGTGTATACGTCGTGTGCCAGCGCGTATGTACGGGTGTGTGTGTGGTGACGCGCGCTGACGGGGAGGAGCAGGCGTCAGTGCGCGGGTGAGGGTAGTGCTGCTGATTGGCTGTGTGCCGGTGACGCGCTGAGAGGGAGTGATCGGGTGGCAGCGCGGTGTGATTGGTCGGGGAGTGGAAACACGCGCTGGGCGGAAACGGATCGTAGAGATAGCGCGTGGTGATTGGGTAACTGAGGAGCGGTGCCGACGTTGAGGTCCGCATCCGCTCCGTCTCCCGGGAGGAAGAGATATATAAGGTGATGCACAGAGGAGTAGAGGGCAGAAGTGGAACCATCTAGGAATGAAGACGAATGTGCAGAGATAGAGCCCGGAGAGGAGAGAAATGGAGAGTAATGTATAAGTGTGTAGCCAGAGAGAGAGAAAGGTCTACACGAGCTGAGTAATGTATAGTGTGTAGCCAGAGAGAGAGAAAGGTCTACACGAGCTGAGTAATGTATAGTGTGTAGCCAGAGAGAGATAAAGGTCTACACGAGCTGAGTAATGTATGGTGTGTAGCCAGAGAGAGAGTGGAAGGTCTACACGAGCCGAGTATGCATACGGTGTAGCCAGGGAGAGAGTGTAAGGTCTACACGAGCCGAGTATGCATACGGTGTAGCCAGAGAGAGAGTGTAAGGACTACACGAGATAGGTACTGAAGAGTGTGTAGCCGAAGATGTAAGGTCTACACGAGACGGGTACCGAAGAGTGGGTAGCCAGAGGTGCAAAGTCTACCCGAGACGAGTGAAGAGTGTAGCAGAGGCGTAAGGTCTACACGAGACGAGTGAAGAGTGTAGCAGAGGCGCAGAGTCTACACGAGACGAGAGAAGAGTGTAGCCGAGGCGCGGAGTCTACACGAGGCACAGAGAGCCAGCAGCACAGAATCTACGAGAGTCGAGAGAAGCGTAGGGCGGAGAGAAGAGGTCACGAGTTGTACCGTTGTATGGTGACCGCATTGTGAAGAAGAGAGGCCACGCGTTGTATCGTTACAAGTCAAGATTTAATAAAAGAAGTGTGTTCCCGTCAAGGAGTTTCCTGCCGTCATTTTCCAATACTTCACCTCTATTAAAATACACTATCGAAATAAATAATTTACACCCCTCTGTCAATCATCGTGTTTCTCGGTGTGGATTTGAAACACACACTTTGTAAACAGTACATAAAATAGTACGCGTTTAAAATGCGCTGTTCATATTGTAACAAGCTATTATACCAATGTTACTCTACAGAGTAGTGGGTCGCCGTTCCTCTTATCCACATTTATACGAGCGGTGTGTGGAGACTATGGCTTAACCGCAAAAAAATTATATCTGCACAGATGCATACGGACAAGAGAAGTAATTATCAAACAGGAGGAATTAACGGTGCAACGCATCTCATCTGTTAAATATCTGCAGATAATAGGATTGTCATCGATTGATTCTGGCTGCAGACATTGGTCGGTCACAAACAATTATTAAGATAAAAGAGCAGTTTCACTGTATTATGCATACCGTTATGACAAATAAAGGACTTAAGTCGCGTAGGCAGTTTGAGCAGCTTTGGATAAAACGTATGATCCTGCCCATACCCGAGCATGGAGTGCATTCGCTTGTTTAGCTCTTTTGCGCATTCGTCCTCACTGCGCCTGGACGACATGACAACAGAATGATCCGCGCCAGGTGAATCGCGGCGTTTATGTGTGCGGTGGAACGGAGTCGCCAAAAATAAAATAATTATTTACGATTTTGACTTCCGTTTATTCGAGACCCCGGGGTCCCGCCATGAAGTTTGTAAGGCCCACTGAACTATGTAGCTCTTTTTCAGATGCGACCTGGCCACAAATGATAGCTCAACGAAGTGGCGTATCACGTGAAGACGTATAGCAGCCAAATACTCTAAAGTCTCAACGCATATTGATTCTAAATGTGGAGTGAAACCCGGAGGACCCGGAAAAAAGATCCACGCGACCACGGGGAGAGCATGCAGACTCCAAATAGACAGGCGACAGGCTCGGGAGCGAACCCACGACTTACTTTATACCAGGCGAGGTAGTTAACATCTCGCCACTGTGTTGTGGACCGCCTAATTTTTTGTTTTGTTCTCAATTATGGTAGGTGTACATTTATAGCAGCAGTAGATATGGTAATACAAAATTAATAATGAAAGAGCCTCGTTATGCACACGTGTTCGTGAAAAGCGGAACAAAATAATTCCAGCCTTAAAACACAAGATACAATTTGCAGAATAGTCAGGGCAGTCGCCTCGGTAATAACCCCGGCCCATTATGTTACCAAGGTCCCCGTATAGGCTTAGTAGACTGTTTGGGTGAGTGCTGTTAGCGATCACCTATTAAGGCCGATAAAGGACACGTAGGAGTTATGTGGCCTCGATCACGCCCGGCCGCCTTTGTCTTCTCAGTTTTAATGTTCAATGGGTGTGTGTAATCACTCGCCTCCCTCACGATTTATGATCTTAAGTCTGGTCAACAAACATTTTTTCGTACATTTTTGTTAATGGCTGGATATCTCAAGTGAACCCTTTATATACAACATATATTGTACAGCAAGTCCTAGTTTAATGCTGTAGATGAGTTCCTGAAAAGTGCCGCGTGAAGCTAAAAACGCATTAACCGAAAACAATTACCTAATGGAAGAACCGTGTAAAAGCGAAAACATGTTGCGTGAACACGCGTTAAGCGAGGACTTGCTGTGCTCGAAAATAAAAGCTTTGATTTTCACGCGAGTAAATTAGACCCGTCTACATTGGGTCTAACAACAGGCATTAACCGATGATTCGATGTTTCTTTTGCAATCCTAACGTCCACACATCGCATGAGGTACTCATTTTAAGGCTGAGTCTACCTTTGGGGAGGGCTCTTTTGCCATTGGTATTGCCTGCGTGCGCTCACCGATCCACGCACAGCTTAAGCAAAAACCCCAAATAGGAATGGTGACCGATGGGTCAAGACTAAGGACGGGGTGGGTAGGCAAGGAAGAGAATGCGCCCCACAGCACAATCGCCGGAGAGATGGAGGGGTGAAATCAGCTCTATATAAGCAGGTGCGATGTGCATTATGACATTACAAGATCGTGAGAGGGAAGCCTTCATTCATTGTAACGTTCTTGCCCGCCCCTACTGGACATCTGCGAAAAATCGCTTCATAGCTCATCATATTACTCCAACATAAATAAGTATTTTGATTAAATTGTGACTTAAAACGTTCGTGACTGCAGGAATTCATATTATCGGTTCTTTCGGTGAAGCCACGTAGATAGAAAATAAAATAAAAATAAAATATAATAAAACGTAATAACAAATAAAAATAATATAATACATAGAAAATAATATCTAAGTGACTTTACAGAAAGAACCAAGAATAAGTGTTTTGATTCATATAGCAATGGATTAGGCATAGCCGATGATGATGTTGACGATATGGTATAATATAATCCCCGTGGTGGGTTATGGGTAGGCGTTACGGGGGCTTCAACGGATAGAAAGGCAATCGCCATGTGGTATTGCATAATCGTGGCGTGCATTGCGTAGTCTACATCGATTCGAGGATGCCGCAGTGGTGTAATGGGTGGCAGCACACTGAACTTGCAAACCAGACATCACCGGTTTGCTCTCCTGGCACGGCAGCTGAAACAATTAGCGCGTTCGTAAAAATAACCACCGCCTTTGTAACGACGGGGACACATTTTAGTCGATTGGGAACAAGTTTAGCTGGTTGGGGTCAAAATGTGGGTATTCTCACTTCTTCCAAGACGTCTGCCTCGCGTAGAGAAGTAGGCTAAATACCCCACGGAGGAGCTATCCAGGAGCTTATTTTCTCAGAGGCTCGAGCAGGCAATTACAGAGCTGCACCTTTATATTTGTTACTCAACAGGAAAACACGCGTTTAAACTTGAAGCGGCTAAGCCAGAGATCTGCAAGAAAAATAACAAGAAAATATTTTTTTGCTTCGAATTCGGTGAAAAAACCCCTCAATATTTCAAAAGCCGCGAAGCGTGTGAATAACGTCGCGATGAAGTTCTTAAATAGCGACATGCTGGTCCGGAGCTGCAGGTTGGGCTAAGCGCACTAGTGCCAGTCATCTGAGGGTTATTGGTATAAGAACACAATGCACTGTCGGCGTCAATGCTTCTTCCAGAGTTCACTAACTTCCCCCCGTTATGACCGATCCAGCGACTGAGATACAGGATGTCCGAGCAGCCGCAGTCCCAGGGGTTGAGAACTGGGATGATGAGTCTCTCGCATAGATATAGCAACTAAGATTGTTTTTTTTATCAACTACAGCCTGACACCAATCCTCACCCTATCAACCTACCGTCCGGTTTCACACATAGCAAGAGAGGTGATATTTTTTGTGCAACTATAATTTACGTAATACAATGAGCCGACAAGCTAGCCAGCATAAGGACGCAATGTAAGTGAAACTGAAACTGATATTAACTATTTATGTTCGATAATTTTTTGTTTTATCTACTAAAGCATTTTTTACAGTTTTCTATGCAACTGCACAATGTTTATTATTTATGAGTTTAACAATGCTAAAATTTTTGTTGAACCATAACACATTTTAAAACACTGACCGTATGGGTATTAAAATCCAATATATTATAGTATTCCGACTTACGAACAGTTCGCTTTAGAACGGGGCCCATGAACGAGTTATGTTCGTAAGTCGATGACTACCCGTATATATTTTCATATGCGTACGCAGATACGAAGTGGATTCCTATTTGCTCAAAGCGAACCCCTATTATTTTCATTTAAATATGTTCGTGAAAAGAACTGACATTCACTTTCATAGCGATGTTGTTTACAGACGTACTTCATTTACTTTTATAGAGATGTCAAGAAAGCAACCAGTGGTCGCCTTAAATAGAGATCTCAGAAAGGATCATTTACAATAACCAAGTCTATAAAACAATTTTAGTTTATGATCTTTGGTTCTTTCGGTAAAGTCATGTAGGTATAAAATGAAATAAATCACGACGTTTCGATCGCAACACAAGCGGTCTGTTGCTCCACTGCTGGATTATATTTTTTCCGCCTGAGCTTGTGTTGCGATCGAAACGTCGTGATTTATTTAAATTTATACCTTGCGTGACTTTACCGAAAGAACCAAAGAGTATGGATTCCTGCAGTCACGAAAGCTTCAAATAAAAACTAAGTTGTGTCTGCGGCAGCAGTTACATTGGGGAAACGAAACGACGTCTCGGACCGTGTTCGCGAACACAAGGCAGATTTGAAATGCGGCAGAACCAATACCTCTGCCGTGGCTGATCATTGTTATAACGCAGTGGGCTCACACGATATTGTGTTTTCCGAGACCAAGGTACTCTGCAAACCTTCGGGCTACCATCAAAGATTTGTCCATGAAGCCATCCAGATATAAAAACAGAGACAATTTCAACCGAAAAGATGGGTATAAGTTGAGCAATCATTGGAAGGACGTTATTAACCAAGTAAAGTCGTAACTTGCTGTGGTACTTCCATTCTTCCTGCCGTTTGGCTGTTATTTCTGACTCTCTGAGTTGCATTGCCCTGTTGGGTGCCTCTGCATTAACTGGCTGGGGTCTCACTAACATGGCCACTTCTGCTCCCTTAGCCTCGATGTCTCCCTAATATTTCTCTACTTAATCCCCCCACCCCCCCCATTAACACAACTGATGTGCTTGCGTGCGGTGATGGGACTCCTTTCCAGCTTGGACCCTGCTTGCTTGCCCTTGGCCAACATATAAAACCCCTTGTTGTAGCAGCTCTCTCGCTGTGTTCTTCCTGGTTCAGCAGTTCCACTGCTGGATTATTTTTTCTGCCTGAGGACGATCACTTGTGTTGCGATCGAAACATCGTGATATATTATTTTTATTTTATTTTTTATATTTCTACCTACGTGACTTTGCCTAAAGAACCAAAGAGTACAAATATTATGTCTCCATTTCCACTCCAGACCTCTCTTCTCGTATTCCAGTCTGCTTAACCTCCCTTCAGTATTGGATGTCGCTTCACGTCCTTGACATCAACCCCTATAAAAACCGGGATCGTTTTTTTCTATGCTGCGTTTCCCCTTCACAAACCCCCACCATCACTTCCCCCCCCCCCTTCTCACTCACCCCTGTCCCGTCTCCCCGCAACCTCGGTGTCCTCTTCGACTTCTCCCTTTCCCTCGCCTCTCACTTCTCCACCATCAACCCGCACCTATGGATTCCACCTTGTAAACATTCGCAAAATATGCCCTCTCATCATTCAGTCCACTGCACAAGTACGAATACACTCACTCAACTTCCCTCGATTAAGCTACTGCAACTCTCTGCTAATCGGTCTCCCAGCCTATGCATTAATTCCACTACAACAGATCAAAAATGCATCTGCATGCTTCATTTACAACCTTCCACACTGCTCCTGTGCCTCGTGCCCTTCTTACAGAAATACACTGGCTCCCCATATACTACTGGTGTCTGTCCAAGTTCCTTACGCTAGTATATAAATCTCTCCACGGCCTTGCCCCACCGTAACTCGCTTCTCAAGTCTTGCACTATGTCCCATTACGCCTTCTCTTTTCTCAATCTCTCCTACTCCAAACAGCCCCCCCCCCTCTCTCCTTGTGCACAATCACCATTTCAGCAAATTTTCCTTACCTGCCCCCTTGCACTGGAACAAACTTTCCCTCCACATTAAGCAAGCACCCTCCCTGTCTAGTTTCCGCTCCTCCCTCAAGACCAACCTATTTTCCCTGTCCCATCCTGCCCTCCATCCCTAGGTACCCCTTTAATTCTAGTACCCACTAACCTCCCTCCCCATACTTATTCCTATTCACCATATCACCTTTAGCTACCATAATTGTACCACTTACATCCCTTTTAAAGCGCCTTGGATAAAGGTGCTATCTATATATAAACGTTAGTAGTTTCGTGCGTGTGTGCGTGTGCCACACTGTACTTGCCTCCAAAATGTAACGCTGTTTCTTTCTGGACTACTGGTTGGCCAAAACTAAATTTCAAATTGGGGGATTGGCAGAAAGTGCCTGTTTTATGCACCATCTTTTTTGGAGTCCCGCGATTGTTCAATATACGATTTAATTCGAAGTCTCCCTTTTATCACGTACTGTATCTGTACTGTGTTGTGGGAAAGGGCGTATGTGTATGTGCAATATAGATACATCGGCGCTTTTGTTGCACAATATAAATGGTTGACACCTCATCCATGTGTAGTGACTAACTCGGAGACACGAAGAGTTGGAGGCACATCGGGGTTAACACTTTTATAATAAGTCTGTCTATGATCAGCAACGTTACTCAGTCAGGACAGTTGGTAGGCTGCCTGACTGGTGACGCCCCGAGATGGAGAAGACAGAGACGACGACAAGAAGGATGGTGAAGGCGACGAGAAAAATGGTGAAGAACGACGAGAAGAATGGTGAAGACTTCAGTAGCACGATGGGAATTCCACTCCATATGACAGCCCCGAGGTCCCCTACAGGGGCCCTTCTTATACTCTCAGCGTGGTCTGGCTCTGCCCCCGGCCATGCCACCTTTCTAGAACCTACCAGCGGGTTCTTGGTGTGCCCTTTCTGTGACCTTTTCCCTAGATCTCCCTCTGGTGTATCACGTGGCCTGCTGACGTCAGGGCTGCTGAAGCCGCAGATCCCCTTCTCTGCCAGCAGCTAGTGCTATGCTGCTACATTACTATTATTCTATGCCACTACACATGTTTCTTTTATTTCACTACAATTGATCACCTATGTGACTTTATTTGACGACAGATACTTTATTTCTTAAAATACCCTATCCATTTACTGTATGCAACTCACATATAGCATACTCTTAGGTTTTTTCGGTAAAGTCACGTAGGTAAAAATAAATAATAATTAAAATAATAGAAATAAAATTATAAATCACGACGTTTCGGAGGCAACACATATAGCACATGGCGAGAGTATGTAACAATATTCCACATCACACTATACATCACACTACGTACTGTTTACAGCTTAGATATTGCACATGGAGGCGATATGCGTCGTGGCATAGAATAAGTAATGTAGCAGCATAGCGCTGGCTGCTGGCAAGGAAGGGGATCTGCAGCTTACAGCAGCCCTGACATCAGCTGGCCAGGTGATACACCAGAGGGAGATCTAGGGGAATAGTCACAGAAGGGGAACACCAAGAATCCGCTGGAAGGTTCTAGAAAGGGGGAGTGGCCAGAGGCGGAGTCAAGCCATGCTGACAGTATAACAGGAGCCCCTGTAGGGGACCTCGAGCTTGTCGTATGGAGTGGGATCCCCGTCATGCTGCTCAAGTCCATCGTCGTCGTCACCATTCTTGTCTTAGTCGCCGAAGTCGTCGTCGCTTGATATTGCTCAGTTATATAGTTGTTGGCTATATCGGTCAGCGCCATCGGTGTTAGAGGGCTAGTATTGTGTATAGGCGAGGGTTTGTGTAGCCTAGGCGACTGTAGGGTGTGTGAAGGGAAATTGTGAGTATAATAAAATAAGTTCCTCCAAGAATTACTGCCTCCAGGTTGAACCACTCCATATGTAACAATATTACACACCACACTATACAGCACACTATGTACCAGAGGTGGGACAAAGTCATTGTTATGCAAGTCCAAGTCGAGTCGCAAGTCATCAAATTCATGACTCGAGTCTGACTCGAGTCCAAGTCACATGACTCGAGTCCACATCTCATAAGTGGGACAAAGTCATTGTTATGCAAGTCCAAGTCGAGTCGCAAGTCATCAAATTCATGACTCGAGTCTGACTCGAGTCCAAGTCACATGACTCGAGTCCACACCTCTGCTATGTACTGTATACAACTCAAATATAGCACATTGCGAGGGTAAGCAACAACATTACACACAACAACAACCGCCATCCACCACTAAGTGGCGGTCACATCACAACGGCTCTTGTGCCAAGCTATGTGCACGTTAAGGCCTCGTGAAGCGTCGAACGCCCGCTGACAGGAGGTCACGGGCAGTCCCAGGTGCCACGGATCAACTGAATGAGATGACTGGCCGATGCACCACCTGTGACCCCTACTGTGCCAACTTGCTGTTTTAGCTGCACGGCACTCCGCTTGTTGTCATGAGCATCGCTCCTCTGCCCTTCGTTGTTGCTGGAGGGTGACTACCTCCCACTGCCCAGAAGCATTCTTCACGAGCCTCCTCTGCAGAGGCAGTTCTTGACACCGCTGGTACCAGTTATCAGTAAGTCCACTTAACTCCACATCATTTTATACTACATCACTCCATTTCTTCTCTAGCCCGTGGCACACCCATTTAGCCCCCTCTATCCAGTCGGACAAAGCTGTTTAGGGATGCAGTGGCTGAGCATGCTTGCTACATGACCCAGCCAATGCAGCCTTACCTACCGGAGGAGTTCACCGATGGGACTTTGTCCAGATAATCCATCCTAGTTAAACCCAGGATGGATCATAGGCAGGCCAACCTAAATGTTTCTAACCAGTGAAGATGTTCCATCAGGGGGTCCACATTTCTCATGCATAGAGAAGCGAGGGCATGACTGTGCCCGAGAAGACCTGAAGCTTCGTGTGGAGTGAGAGACCAGGTAGCTTCTACACAGCGTTAGGCAACTGATGAAAGGATAATGCCGCTCGACTGATTCGGAATGAGAACTCTGCTGTCAAACCGGAGCCAGTCATGAGCACACTGCCCAAGTATGGGAAACGCTCCACTCTCCCCCATCACCAATTTGGAGTTGTGGGGTGGAGTGTCGGATGGTACAAAATACCCAGGCAGGTGCTTAGTTTTGGGGGGCTGATGGTAAGGCCCCACCTCTTAGTGGCAGGCTCCAGATTCAGCAGCAGTGCCTCCAACTCCTCCTCTGAGTGAGCAGCAATTACTACAGTGAGGGAAAAGAGTATTTGATCCAATGCTGATTTTTTATGTTTGCCCACTGACAAAGAAATGATCAGTCTATAATTTTAATGGTAGGTTTATTTGAACAGTGAGAGACATAATAACAACCACAAAATCCAGAAAAACGCATGTCAAAAATGTTATAAATTGATTTGCCTTCTAATGAGGGAAAAAAGTATTTGACCCCCTCTCAATCGGAAAGATTTCGGGCTCCCAGGTGTCTTTTATACAGGTAATGAGCTGAGATTAGGAGCACACTCTTAAAGAGAGTGCTCCTAACCTCAGCTTGTTACCTGTATAAAAGACACCTGTTCACAGAAGCAATCAATCAATCAGATTCCAAACTCTCCACCATGGCCAAGACCAAAGAGCTCTACAAGGATGTCAGGGACAAGATTGTAGACCTATACAAGGTTGGAATGGGCTACAAAACCATCGCCAAGCGGCTTAATGAGAAGGTGACAACAGTTGGTGCGATTATTCGCAAATGAAAGAAACACAAAATAACTATCAATCTCCCTCGGCCTGGGGCTCCATGCAAGATCTCACCTCGTGGAGTTTCAATGATCATGAAAACAGTGAGGAATCAGCCCAGAACTACACGGGAGGATCTTGTCAATGATCTCAAGGCAGCTGGGACCATAGTCACCAAGAAAACAGTTGGTAACACACTACACTGTGAAGGACTGAAATCATGCAGCGCCCGCAAAGTCCCCCTGCTCAAGAAAGCACATATACATGCTCGTATGAAGTTTGCCAATGAACATCTGAATGATTCAGAGGACAACTGGGTGAAAGTGTTGTGGTCAGATGAGACCAAAATGGAGCTCTTTGGCATCAACTCAACTCGCCGTGTTTGGAGGAGGAGGAATGCTGCCTATGACCCCAAGAACACCATCCCCACCGTCAAACATGGAGGTGGAAACATTATGCTTTGGGGGTGTTTTTCTGCTAAGGGGACAGGACAACTTCACCGCATCAAAGGGACGATGGACGGGGCCATGTACCGTCAAATCTTGGGTGAGAACCTCCTTCCCTCAGCCAGGGCATTGAAAATGGGTCGTGGATGGGTATTCCAGCATGACAATGACCCAAAACACACGGCCAAGGCAACAAAGGAGTGGCTCAAGAAGAAGCACATTAAGGTCCTGGAGTGGCCTAGCCAGTCTCCAGACCTTAATCCCATAGAAAATCTGTGGAGGGAGCTGAAGGTTCGAGTTGCCAAACGTCAGCCTTGAAACCTTAATGACTTGGAGAAGATCTGCAAAGAGGAGTGGGACAAAATCCCTCCTGAGATGTGTGCAAACCTGGTGGCCAACTACAAGAAACGTCTGACCTCTGTGATTGCCAACAAGGGTTTTGCCACAAAGTACTAAGTCATGTTTTGCAGAGGGGTCAAATACTTATTTCCCTCATTAAAATGCAAATCAATTTATAACATTTTTGACATGCGTTTTTCTGGATTTTTTTGTTGTTATTCTGTCTCTCACTGTTCAAATAAACCTACCATTAAAATTATAGACTGATCATTTCTTTGTCAGTCGGCAAACGTACAAAATCAGCAGGGCATCAAATACTTTTTTCCCTCACTGTAGATCATAGACATACATAACATGGTTGACCAATAGGGAGCCATCAGCGTCTCGTGTGTTCACCTGTACAGTCAGGCTGATTGGTGTACAAACCCAGCCGTTGCGTGATGTTGGAGCCGCGATGTTTCTACGATTGCAGTTCACAATTGTTCCTGAGCACGAACACTGCGAGGGACGGGCGATCTGTAAGTGTAAGAGACCTTAAGTCACTTTCATAGAGTGAGGTATGAGAAAAATCTACTTAATTTAATAGATAACCGCGTTATTGATTAGTACGTGATCCATTCACATTGATGCATCACTCCGAGACCTCTTACATTCACCCCGATTCGCTTTCCCAGAGATATATCAACTCAATCAAATTTAATTCACATTCACAAAGATCTGTTATCTGAAGACAACACTTTTATGCACATCTGTTATTTGAAAAGATATCTATATAAAATCATGAAATCCGCCTACTAAAATTACCTATATGTAAATGATCAGAGCTATACTTCTTAAATGCACGAATATTCACATAAACGCGGTACAAAAAATATATTATTTTATCTTTTGCGTAATTATGAAATATGTTTTTTTATTAAATGCAACGATTCACTATCGCTCTGGCTATAGCAGGATCCTCTATGTCTCGTGTCTCCACCAGTGCCGTCAGGCGGTCAAACACCCCGGGCTCGAGCTTCGTGATCTGATTGCTGGACAAACCCAGATACTGCGTGGTGCTGGGGATTCCCGCAGGCACAGACGCGTGGCTTCTGCTATTGCAGTCCACTGTTGTCCCTGAGCACGAACACTGCGAGGGACGGGCAACGTTTTAGAGGCGGCTCACAACGGCCTCCCCTTGCCATGCGAGCGGTGTCGCGTGTGGTCCAAAATTTACACGAGTTGCCTCTGACTGAATATTTCCCTGAAAACCGCTCTTCACGCAACATTTTAGAATACCTAGTGCATATATAACTCTTTGGTATGAATTAATTGTTTTAGAATTGTGCTGTTATATATATTTAGTCCCATATTTTGATTATAGTTTGGATCATACATTTGTAGTGACGCAGATCGGAGACAGTAATACTTGGAGGCACTTCTTTATTTAACAAGCACCATCGGGATAATCCACACCCTACGTGGGTGCACACTAGAAGACGGAGACGATGACGAGGAGATGGCGACGACTACGAGATGGTGACGACAACGAGATGGTGAACAGCACGACGGGGATTCCACTTCCAGAGACAGCCCCGAGCTCCTGGTCAGGGCCCCCTTTTATACTCCCAGCGTGGGATTGCTCCGCCCTGGCCACGCCCCCTTTCTGAAACCTGCAAGTGAGTTCCCGGGGCTTCCCGATGGTCCCCTTCTGTGACCTTTCCCCAAGATGTCCCCCTCTCGTATATATCGTGGCCTGCTGACGCGAGTACTGTCGTACACCGCAGTTACCTTTTCTGCCAGCAGCCAGCACTATGTCACTTCACATTTAAGAATGTATTTCCCATGTCTCAGTGAAAACAGAAGTGTATTTCCATAGGCTCTCGCTGAGTTACGGATGTGCATGTTTTTTCAATACGTGGATTTGCATACATAATCATCGGGTACGATCAATCCACTGCTGGATGAAGGTCTCTGCAAGCCGTAGTCACAACCATGCAATGTATTAATCCTCCTTGCACCTGTCATTATTCCGTCTCCATGGTGTACGTCCTTCCGGAAGCGTTCCCTCTCATGGCTCCACTATATTTATCGACCATCTTCAATGTCAATTGGCCATCTTGGAATATTACACCGTCACTTCTAACGCTGTATAGGCCAAGTGTTGTATATGTTGGGTGTGAAAATTTTGATGTGTTGTATGCGTGCGTGGGTGAAATTATTATGTTGTATATGTGGGTTATGAATATTCAGTGAAAAATAATAATAATCAATTGAAATTTGGCCAAATGTGTAATTATCCGGAAATACTTTAATCCATGTAATTACGCACATTTAATTATGCCAATTCGAGAGGTAATTGTAGTAATTATGCGAGTGGGTGTAATTATGATAATGCAAGTCGTTATGATAACCAGACCCCGCCTCGGTGACGAGGGTGGGTTATCGATCGGAATAAGGCAATTAATCGTATGCAGTTATGCAGGTGTGGTGTAAGTATACAAGATTAACTTAGATTAACTCGGCCTCGTTGTCTAGGTTCGTCTCATTCTCGCTTATTTAGGTCCCCGGTTCGCCCCGTTATCGCTTTAACATTTACTGAGTATGTGTTAGTGTGTTTATTAAGGTCACCAAGTTCAGATCTCAACGCAGAAGCAGATCTTATGTATAGTTCAGGAAAGAATCACACAACCACTTCTGTATTAATCAATTTATTACTAATTCAACCTCAACTATGATATAGTATGCGAACTCTCAATCCCGGAACGTCAACACGGCATCAATACAGTATCATCAATGATTGTCTGATTTCACTTGACAACGGCACATGGATCCCGCGTAACGCGATGGTTGTTAGTGAGAGAGAGAGTCGTTAAAACGTGCAAATACTATGCTAAGAAAACCTTAACGTTAATGAATGAAAGATGCTTGAAAGATTATACGGCGATAAAACACAATCAAAACAGTTATTATTCTTAAAGGCACCAATCTCAACAGATACATCGCAGGTTATCTGACAACAGAGTGGCTCGGCGGAAGGAGGTGCCAAGAATCAATTCGTATTGATGGATCTGTTGGGAATTTATGCGATTAAGAGTACAGTCCACTAAATATTAAAGATAATACTCTTATAAATGACGGATGGCCATCACTCGGTCTCGAGTTTTTCTTCACAGCCACGGATGGCTTATGGGTTCGAGTGGGTTTGAGTGGTAAGAGTTGTCTTCAATAGTCAGTGTTCGGAGTCGGTTCTTTATGTCAAACAAACGCCTGGTGGTCGTGTGGTGAGGGGGCGGTGCGCGTCATACGTATTAGTCGCTCCTCTGTCGCCGTGGGGAATTGGTTGGATGCCTGTTGATACGCTGTCGTAGTTCGGAACCCGGTCGGTAGGTGGCGCCCGCAGCTCGCTCGCAGCGCACCGTCGTCCTCTCGTCACCAGACCGCGACCCTGGCTGCCAGCAGGGGCCTCTGACGCGGCAGGTTGAGCTGTCAAGCGGGTCTTGCCCGCCTGCAGAGGAGACGGGGAGCTGCTTGAGTCGAGCCCCGAGAGCCAGCTGAACTCGGCTGAGTCCCAGAAGCTGAAGAGTCGAGCCGACCCGTTAGTCGCAGCTCGGCTGGTGAGTTCGACCCTCTTGGTCGAACTCGGCTGATGAGTCGAGCCGACCCTTCCGGTCGAGCTCGCTCATGAGTCGACCCGTTGGTCGCCCTCGTGATGAGTTGACTCTCCTGGTCCAACTCGGCTGATGAGTCGAGCCGACCCTTCCGGTCGAGCTCGCTCATGAGTCGACCCGTTGGTCGCCCTCGTGATGAGTTGACTCTCCTGGTCCAACTCGGCTGATGAGTCGAGCCGACCCTTCCGGTCGAGCTCGCTCATGAGTCGACCCGTTGGTCGCCCTCGTGATGAGTTGACTCTCCTGGTCCAACTGGCTGATGAGTCGAGCCGACCCTTCCGGTCGAGCTCGCTCATGAGTCGACCCGTTGGTCGCCCTCGTGATGAGTTGACTCTCCTGGTCCAACTGGTTTCCAATGCTCAGAGTCCTTTCTTTTATGCCGAAAAATCCCTTTGGGTCCTGCCCACAAGGCGGGGTTTCTTTTGATTTACTGTGTCAGGATCTGTCCGTGTGTAGGTGTGTTCATGTGTGTGTCCGTACGTCCGTGTGTCCTTGTGTGCATCACCCACGATATATCCCGTGGTCATATTCCCTCCATAAAATCCACGAGCAAACAATCAGGTGTTACAAATTGCCTCGAGGTCGTCTCTCTGTCTGGGTGCGATTTATCCCTTGTTTGGCCTTCTTCATGAACCAAAACACAGACGTACAAATCGTCTCATAGGCACCTCTGTCCGTGTTGCACGACCTGGAGGGAGGGGCACACTCCCTCCGATCCTCACAGCACACAAAGACATGGTTAAAAGTTTTAAATTAACATTTGTCCCTTACCATTTCCCAGTTATGATTCTGTATGTAGCCTAAGGTGTGTCGTTTCCCATCGTGGTGCTTGACTCAAGTGGCGGTGCCTCCCCGAGCACATACACACTCCCATCCCGCGCTGCGGGGATACAAAGACGGCCGGGATCTCCCTTTCTCTCCGACCCTGGATTTAACATCGCTCTTTTATTATGTATTTATTCGACCTGGTGGTGATTTATCCCGTTATGCTTCGGGTCGAGTTGTATCAATAACTTTAGCCTACCCTGTTGTTAAACTCCGACTTTAACGTTATTTTAATAGCAATACAGAATAATTGAGCTTTTCGACTTAACTAGGCAAACACGAACTTTTGGTAACCCCCCCCCCCGCAGCCTCGCTGTTCAGCTGAGCCTGCAGCCTTGAGAGAGAGAGAGCAACACCCTTATTTTCGCCTCACTGTGGTCATCCAACCTTCTGCTCTGGGAGTGTGATTAATTTCAGGACAAGGCCCCCTCACGTTCAGACGTGCAGTGGTTGTTAATCAGCCCCCTCTCCTGTATACACAACCTTGAGCTGAGTTTATCTTGGCTTTTTCAGCTGCAGAGAACAAGGCGTGTTTCTCCTCTCTGTGTGCACGTGTTCCAATTAGCTCGAAATCCCTAACACACAATCAGTGATGACCCCCCCGGCCTTCTGTGGCCGTGATCCAGACAAAGGCGCCTCTGCTTCCTTTCATTGCATTCGAGTCGACACTGTTCCATTATTCGCCCATGTGCTGAGGTCATAGATGGTTGGGCTTTTTGCCTTAGCTATGTCTGGCTGACTTTCCCACTGTCTCTGCCGCCTGCACGGGTGACAGGTGTCCGTTTATCAGGCCTTATCTATCCTTGAAGCAAGGTTGCAATTCTGCCATCTTAGCCCTCCTCCCGTTCATTACTACAACACCTGGTGTTTTGCAGTTTACTGCGCTTTGGTGTGTTTTCATTCATTATATATCAATGATGATAATATATAAAAAATATCAAGTTTGGAAGAAGGGTTAGGATACAACATTCCGCCCTTTTAAAAATGGCCAGTGGTCAAATGGCCACGGGTTATTTTTAAAAAAATGTATACCCTTCTTCCATCATGAACCATCGATTGTCCTCAAGTTTTGCTGCTATTTCCTTACAACGCGCGCGTACGTGTCACAACTTAACATGGTTATATGTGACAAGAGAGAGGAGGAAAAAAAAAATTCTAAAGGAAGGTAACACGAAAAGGGAGGGAGAAATTATTTTATTGACTACGTGTTATAGGAGATATCGTTAAAAATATAGTTTCTACGGTTATTCTTGGGTGGCATCATCAGGCCTTGGCTCCCTTCTAGCTTGGCAAGGTACGTTAGCAGGAGCGTGAGCAGGTGGGCTGCCATTTCCTGGAAAACATGTTACACATTATCGTAGTGTGATATGCCCATTAGTTTAGTTCCCCAGAGATTGGTGTTTTATTCTGAGTTAATTTTTATGTCCTAAGGTTAAGCGTTATTATGTTTCTACTTAAGCTTTCTGGAATTCGTACTCTTTAGTTTTTTTTTTTTTTGGAAGGTCGTATAGGTAGGAAACATATAATAATAAAAAAGTATTGTTTGTTGGTTAATTATCTTTGTTAAGTTTCTACTTTTCGGTACGGAAAACGTTAAGAAAACGCGAAGTTTCAACCGTTATTTATTCTGCCCTTATCTGTATCTCTAGATGTCTTGGGAGGCTAGTCCATACATCTTTTGTCCATTTGGATGTCCATGACCTCTTTGTGACTGAACTCTCAACACTTTAACCGCCCTCCATGTTTCATGGATTCCTGGTGTTCTTGTGAGGAGAAGTGAGTTGTTTTCATTAATTAATTAAAAAAAAGGTATATATATAAATTTAAAAAAATTATTATATTTTTTTTGAATTGTTCTTAATTTAAAAAAATAGACACAACAATCCGGCCGTTTGAATAATCATCAGGGGTCGATTTGGCCACTGGCGAATTTCCAAACCAAGTAAATGCCCCTTTTCTTGTGTTATGAATCTATAAGCCGCCCTCACTCTCGGCGGTTATTTCTTACGACGCGCGCCTATGTATCACAATCGTAACATGGTTACTTTTGAAATAAGCAAAAAAAAAATAAAACACCACGTTAAACATCGGTACTAATCCATAACGCATTCCTTCCAAAGCGCGCATGTATCACAATCTTAACAAGATTACATTTGAAATAAACAAAAAAATACCACAAAACTTTAACATCGATATCCCCAGTTACATGGTTCTCATCCCTCATAACTCCGACGGATATTAATTTTTTTTTTTTTTGTTAAATCCTGGGAAACGCTATGTAGCGGTTTCGAACGCATTTTTGCGTTAATTCCCTCCTGTTACATCCTTGCAATCTTTTTACCAAGTTCTGAGTGTCTGGTTTACCACTTATCACTTTGATCATTCGATCACGGTTTTCCGGTTCGTTTTTGTAATTTCCCCTCTCACTCTCTCGCGTCGTGGGAGTGTGGGGTGTAAAATTGTGCTGCACATAATCAGAATTCGCGCACACAACCAACTTCTGTACTCCGTCCTCACTGGCATTCGCTCTCTCTGCGATTACATGCACATTTGCCGAGTCAGTGTGTCGATTTAATTCTGTCCCTCGTAATGTTGCCCTCTTTGCTTTTACGAGTGCGTTGGATTTCAACACCATTCCCGATACGTCATGGACATTCGTCTCCATTTTAGCACTCCGACCCACATAAATTTTGGTTTCCCTTGGATATTTTCCATTCAAAGGCTCATGCCTGCGCTCCTCAGGGCGTGTCCCTGCTGTCGGTTTTTGTACTGTCCGATCACGCTTCAATGCAACCCTGTCCTTGTATTCGATCCGCGCGTCATTTACGGGAGTACTGTCCACGTTTCTGCCCGCCCTGTCACTTGTACTCTGCCTGTATTCCCCTTTGAGCTCAGGGTTTAATACCTCGGCGGGTGGGGCGCGTGTTGGCCGCTCGCTCGCGCTCACTATGGGTAGTTCATCATGTCTTTGGACCGCATTCTGTGTTATTCCTCTATTCCCTCCTGGTATAGCCGGTGGAGGAATTGGTCGGAATTGGATCGATTGTGTTTGACCTCCCATCCTGCGATTACTCTGAATGTTCGCATCCATACATCCGCGGTCTGTGTAACCCCTTCCCGCTGGATGGTGTTGATATGGTTCTGTTCTGAACCTCCCCCCCTACGATTCTCCTGAATGTTCGGCTTTATGCCGCTCTCATTCTCGTGCCAACCTCTCTCTGGGTTATTTTGCCATGTGTGCGTGCGTGTTTGCTCCGTCCTGCATTGTGGGACTGCTCGGTGATTTTTATTCCTCTCTGAGAGGCTGGGTTCTTTATCCCTCTCCCTGTGTTCTGGATCCGAATTATGATTCTTAGCTCTGTATAACCATGCCATGTACGCCTTGCTCTCTATGCGGCGTAAGGATGCGGTTTCTGGATTCAAAACCATTCTCACCCTTTCTGTAATCTCTGGGCTCAAGGATTCAAAAAACATAATTTTGAACATTTTATCTCCTTCGTGGTATTGATTCACATCGCCTGCGTAATACGCTCTTTTAAATTGTACGAGGTAGTCACGTGGATCTTGGTCCATGCCCTGGGTCATCGATTTTACAGCATAAAACCCCTGAGTGAGTGTCGAATATTCTCCAAACTTCCGAATCACTGCCAGGCTCAGTTGTTTAAAATAATTTCTAACCTTGTGTGGTAGTGACTTTACCCATGGAATAAAATCTTTATTTAAGCTTCGTTTCAACAAACTCGCTTTTTCATCCCGTCTCATCAACCCTCTAATCATTGCCTCCTCTTCCACTGTCGCGATATGTGTGTGGATATCCATAGTCTTATTGTGGGGGTCAAAATCGGGAATTCTGACTAGAGCCTTGTCCATCAATTTAAGGGTTTTACTGTTGAAAAAGTATTCCGAAAGTTGGTCGCCGTCAGCGTCATCATCAAACAAGTTATCATCAGGCAATCTGTCACTTTTATCTGTTCTGCGTGGGGCGTGATTAAGCGGTGTGCATTTTCTGTGTGCGTGCCCAGTGCCGTGTCGCTCGTGTTGCCATTTCCCTTCAGTTTTTGCCTCTGCCCTTAGCGGAGCACGTCCTATCAACTTTACTTTAACATTTTGCTTCCCTCTATCTGTGAAGTTGTCAATCTCACATGTTTTTGTTTGCATATGTATCTCTCCCTCCCTTCTCTCGAATGAGTGTGATTTAATGTTACTTCCACATTTATTCTGTGGATCCACGTCTGTGAGCTCCTCTGGTGTCGCGAGCCCTGATTTCTCCTCCCTTACAATGGTGTGAGGACATTTTTCCTCGTTTATTAGAGACGATTTATCTCCCGTTTCCTTTCCAAATTTCCCTTTATTCCACCATCCCTGTCTGTATGCCTGTGTGAGGAGGAATGAGTCCTGTCCTGCCTTTCCTGTAGTTTTTGCATCGTGTTCGCCTTTGTTACATTTTATCCAGTCAATTAGTTTCCCCCGAGGTGTGTTCGTGTTATCGATACAGCTCCCTCCCCATATGTCTCTCTGACTGTACTGCTTTGTAACAGATTGGTCGGTACGTTTTAATACGAGCTCCCCGTACCCCGTCACCCATTCAAAAATTATTCTTAATCCTATCATCTCAAGTGGCAGGAGTTACTTTGACATTCCTTTTCAGAGTACTTATACACAATTGTATCACAGGATGCGTCAGTTCAACTCGAGCAAATAATTTCAGCCCAGCTGTCTTTGTTATACTCTGCTACTCTGGTATTCCCTTCAGAGCGCGTTTTGTTTTGTTTTACGCCCGTTTACAATCACAAGGCAACGTTAGTTCACAACACTTTGATTAACACAACAGTGATTCGTTCCTGAATTCATGCATAAACTGTCTGCGAGAAATCCCGGACCCGAGCCCCCATTATGTTGTATATGTTGGGTGTGAAAATTTTGATGTGTTGTATGCGTGCGTGGGTGAAATTATTATGTTGTATATGTGGGTTATGAATATTCAGTGAAAAATAATAATAATCAATTGAAATTTGGCCAAATGTGTAATTATCCGGAAATACTTTAATCCATGTAATTACGCACATTTAATTATGCCAATTCGAGAGGTAATTGTAGTAATTATGCGAGTGGGTGTAATTATGATAATGCAAGTCGTTATGATAACCAGACCCCGCCTCGGTGACGAGGGTGGGTTATCGATCGGAATAAGGCAATTAATCGTATGCAGTTATGCAGGTGTGGTGTAAGTATACAAGATTAACTTAGATTAACTCGGCCTCGTTGTCTAGGTTCGTCTCATTCTCGCTTATTTAGGTCCCCGGTTCGCCCCGTTATCGCTTTAACATTTACTGAGTATGTGTTAGTGTGTTTATTAAGGTCACCAAGTTCAGATCTCAACGCAGAAGCAGATCTTATGTATAGTTCAGGAAAGAATCACACAACCACTTCTGTATTAATCAATTTATTACTAATTCAACCTCAACTATGATATAGTATGCGAACTCTCAATCCCGGAACGTCAACACGGCATCAATACAGTATCATCAATGATTGTCTGATTTCACTTGACAACGGCACATGGATCCCGCGTAACGCGATGGTTGTTAGTGAGAGAGAGAGTCGTTAAAACGTGCAAATACTATGCTAAGAAAACCTTAACGTTAATGAATGAAAGATGCTTGAAAGATTATACGGCGATAAAACACAATCAAAACAGTTATTATTCTTAAAGGCACCAATCTCAACAGATACATCGCAGGTTATCTGACAACAGAGTGGCTCGGCGGAAGGAGGTGCCAAGAATCAATTCGTATTGATGGATCTGTTGGGAATTTATGCGATTAAGAGTACAGTCCACTAAATATTAAAGATAATACTCTTATAAATGACGGATGGCCATCACTCGGTCTCGAGTTTTTCTTCACAGCCACGGATGGCTTATGGGTTCGAGTGGGTTTGAGTGGTAAGAGTTGTCTTCAATAGTCAGTGTTCGGAGTCGGTTCTTTATGTCAAACAAACGCCTGGTGGTCGTGTGGTGAGGGGGCGGTGCGCGTCATACGTATTAGTCGCTCCTCTGTCGCCGTGGGGAATTGGTTGGATGCCTGTTGATACGCTGTCGTAGTTCGGAACCCGGTCGGTAGGTGGCGCCCGCAGCTCGCTCGCAGCGCACCGTCGTCCTCTCGTCACCAGACCGCGACCCTGGCTGCCAGCAGGGGCCTCTGACGCGGCAGGTTGAGCTGTCAAGCGGGTCTTGCCCGCCTGCAGAGGAGACGGGGAGCTGCTTGAGTCGAGCCCCGAGAGCCAGCTGAACTCGGCTGAGTCCCAGAAGCTGAAGAGTCGAGCCGACCCGTTAGTCGCAGCTCGGCTGGTGAGTTCGACCCTCTTGGTCGAACTCGGCTGATGAGTCGAGCCGACCCTTCCGGTCGAGCTCGCTCATGAGTCGACCCGTTGGTCGCCCTCGTGATGAGTTGACTCTCCTGGTCCAACTCGGCTGATGAGTCGAGCCGACCCTTCCGGTCGAGCTCGCTCATGAGTCGACCCGTTGGTCGCCCTCGTGATGAGTTGACTCTCCTGGTCCAACTCGGCTGATGAGTCGAGCCGACCCTTCCGGTCGAGCTCGCTCATGAGTCGACCCGTTGGTCGCCCTCGTGATGAGTTGACTCTCCTGGTCCAACTGGCTGATGAGTCGAGCCGACCCTTCCGGTCGAGCTCGCTCATGAGTCGACCCGTTGGTCGCCCTCGTGATGAGTTGACTCTCCTGGTCCAACTGGTTTCCAATGCTCAGAGTCCTTTCTTTTATGCCGAAAAATCCCTTTGGGTCCTGCCCACAAGGCGGGGTTTCTTTTGATTTACTGTGTCAGGATCTGTCCGTGTGTAGGTGTGTTCATGTGTGTGTCCGTACGTCCGTGTGTCCTTGTGTGCATCACCCACGATATATCCCGTGGTCATATTCCCTCCATAAAATCCACGAGCAAACAATCAGGTGTTACAAATTGCCTCGAGGTCGTCTCTCTGTCTGGGTGCGATTTATCCCTTGTTTGGCCTTCTTCATGAACCAAAACACAGACGTACAAATCGTCTCATAGGCACCTCTGTCCGTGTTGCACGACCTGGAGGGAGGGGCACACTCCCTCCGATCCTCACAGCACACAAAGACATGGTTAAAAGTTTTAAATTAACATTTGTCCCTTACCATTTCCCAGTTATGATTCTGTATGTAGCCTAAGGTGTGTCGTTTCCCATCGTGGTGCTTGACTCAAGTGGCGGTGCCTCCCCGAGCACATACACACTCCCATCCCGCGCTGCGGGGATACAAAGACGGCCGGGATCTCCCTTTCTCTCCGACCCTGGATTTAACATCGCTCTTTTATTATGTATTTATTCGACCTGGTGGTGATTTATCCCGTTATGCTTCGGGTCGAGTTGTATCAATAACTTTAGCCTACCCTGTTGTTAAACTCCGACTTTAACGTTATTTTAATAGCAATACAGAATAATTGAGCTTTTCGACTTAACTAGGCAAACACGAACTTTTGGTAACCCCCCCCCCCGCAGCCTCGCTGTTCAGCTGAGCCTGCAGCCTTGAGAGAGAGAGAGCAACACCCTTATTTTCGCCTCACTGTGGTCATCCAACCTTCTGCTCTGGGAGTGTGATTAATTTCAGGACAAGGCCCCCTCACGTTCAGACGTGCAGTGGTTGTTAATCAGCCCCCTCTCCTGTATACACAACCTTGAGCTGAGTTTATCTTGGCTTTTTCAGCTGCAGAGAACAAGGCGTGTTTCTCCTCTCTGTGTGCACGTGTTCCAATTAGCTCGAAATCCCTAACACACAATCAGTGATGACCCCCCCGGCCTTCTGTGGCCGTGATCCAGACAAAGGCGCCTCTGCTTCCTTTCATTGCATTCGAGTCGACACTGTTCCATTATTCGCCCATGTGCTGAGGTCATAGATGGTTGGGCTTTTTGCCTTAGCTATGTCTGGCTGACTTTCCCACTGTCTCTGCCGCCTGCACGGGTGACAGGTGTCCGTTTATCAGGCCTTATCTATCCTTGAAGCAAGGTTGCAATTCTGCCATCTTAGCCCTCCTCCCGTTCATTACTACAACACCTGGTGTTTTGCAGTTTACTGCGCTTTGGTGTGTTTTCATTCATTATATATCAATGATGATAATATATAAAAATATCAAGTTTGGAAGAAGGGTTAGGATACAACACAAGCCAGCTTCCTTTTATCTGTATGATGTCATTGCGATAGTTTATTATCTGTTCCATGTGTTCTTCTGCCTTCCTCTCAATGCAATTCCAAGCATGCAACTCGCAGTACTTCTGTGCGCACTTCTCAGTCGATGTCTTATACTTTGTTATAATCACCGTGTTTCTGAACCATCTGGCAATGCAGGTGGTTGCTCTTTTATTGCCAAGTGTTTATCTGCTCATATGTGTTGCTAAAACATCGAACAAAACTGAAATAACTGCCGTTCAAAAAACAGCTTCGGCTCGTTGGCTGTGATTCATAAACGCATACAGAGAGTGCGCTGAGAATGCTAGTGATGCATTCAGTGTAGAGTCGATGCATCACAAACTGTCGGACTGTAACGTGCGTAGCCACTATCAGTCATACCCCTGTGAATGCTCTTCAGCTGGTTGCTGTGCACACCCAGCTTCTGCAGGTTCACTAGATGGTCAAACAACCCGGGCTCGAGCTTCGTTATGTGATTGTTGTACAAACGCAGCTCCTGCGTGGTGGTGGGGATTGGCGTAGGCACAAACGCAAGCCTTCTGACCTGGCAATCCACAAGTGTCCCGGAGCACGAACACTGCGAGGGACAGGTGACGGTTTAGATGCAGCCACGACTACATTATATTCTACCTTCATAAACGACCTGCAGTGAGCACTCATTCCTGAAATTAAGTAAAATATAAATGTCATTTGATGCTCGTTTTACAGTCGTTGCGGTCCAGGCTGAGACCATCACCTGGCTGCACCTAAGATTCCGAGTGAATCACGCGCGGCGCTCCCGCGACGATCGTTGTAATTATTTACAAGTCACGGTGCTTTCGCTGTCAAACGAGCGTGAAGAGGTACTCATCTCCCGTGTAAAGCCCTGCATTGACATGCTAATCTATCCCAATACAATGACCAGCCCAATAGCTTTGGGGTGCCCTCGATCTTCCTTTTCTAACCCCACCCACTTACCCTTGGACTGCACCCATCTCAGGCCTATATAACACCCTGCTTCAGCAGCTCTCTTGCTATATTTTTCACCTGAGGATGATTGCTTGTGTTGCGATCGAAACGTTGTGATTTTTTTTCTATCTACTTGACTTTACCAGAAGACCCAAAGAGTATCAATTCCTGCAGTCACGAAAGCTTCAAGTCAATCTAGATTTGAAGTTTTCGTGACTGCAGGGATCCATACTCTTTGGTTCTTTCGGTGAAGTCATGTAGGTAGGAAAATAATAGATTACGACGTTTCGATTGCAAAACAAGCAATCGTCATCAGGTGGGACAACCACAGCAAGGAAAACTGCTGAAGTCGGCGAGAGATCTGCCATGGCACGAGGTTATATAGGACTCGGCAGAATGGGGGCTAGGAGTGGGGAGCTGAAGCAACAGGAGATGCGGATTCAAACACAAATCCAAAGCAGTCAGTGTTAACAATGTATATATGTGTAATAAAGGTCGCGGAGGCAACTTCTGGAATCAGTGTTCTTTATTTACTTTCTTCCACAGCTCTCATCGTACTGGCTCCTCTGCTCTATGGCTCCTTCACGCTGTTGGCAGACAGTGTGAGAGGGAGGGATAGAGAGAGAGATGACTGTCGCTGCCACGTGGCAGGCTCTGAACCCCGCGCTACCGCGTGGCTCCCCCCTTCGTTCGTTCCAGCTCTGACCACGTGTTACCCGTCTCCACCCCTTTTAAACCCTGGGTCACGTGGTACCTCTCAGCCAATCATGGGTAACCTCCCTGGAATCTTCCAGATCCCATCCTACGGTCCCAGGACCACGCCCCTAACTCGTCTCCCCATTGGCTGTGGCTGAAGCCAGCAGAGCCAATCATCTTCTTCCAGGTGTAACCTTCGCATTACGTCAGGGCCACGCCCCTACTCCTCTCCCCATTGGTTATGGGCTGGGACCGGTCGAGTCAATCATTACCAATCAGGTGTGACCACTTAATCACCCAGGTGTACCCTCACATTACATATGTATTGAGGGAAAGGATACTAGCGTACATGTTTGACTGCACGTGACACTGCTCGCGTGCAAAGGGAGGCCGTTGTGTGCAGCCTCTAAACCGTCGCCCGTCCCTCGCAGTGTTCGTGCTCAGGGACAACCGTAGACTGTGATCGCAGAAGCCTCGCGTCTGTGCCTGCGGGAATCCCCACCACCACGCGAGTGCTGGGTTTGTCCAGCAATCAGATCACGAAGCTTGAGCCCGGGGTGTTTGACCGCCTGACGGCACTGGTGGAGACACGAGCCACTGAGGCTCCTGCTATAGCCAGAGCGATAGTGAATCGTAGCATATAATGACAACAACTTATTTTATAATTACGCAAAAAATATATAGTTTTTTGGACCGCGTTTAGGTGAATATGTGTGCCTTTAAGAAGTATAGCCCTGATCATTTACATATAGGTAATTTTAGTTGGCGGATTTCAAATAACAGATGTGCATTAAAGTGTTTTCTTCAGATAACAGATCTTTGTGAATGTGAATTTAATTTGATTAAGTTGATACATCTCTGGGAAAGCGAATCGGGGTGAATGTAAGAGGTCTCGGTGAGATGCATCAATGTGAATGGATCACGTACTAATTAATAACGCGGTTATCTATTAAATTAAGTGGATGTTTCTGATACCTCACTCTATGAAAGTGATTTAAGGTCTCTTACACTCACAGATCTCTGAAAGTAAATTAAATTCAGTTTATTATTTGGTTCTTTCGGTTAAGTCACGTCTAAAGATAAAATAATAAATTAAATTAAATAATAGAATACGACGTTTCGATTGCAACACAAGCAATCATCATCAGGTATAATGAAATAGCGACATAAAATCTAACCAGAAAACTATAGACAGACATATTAGCAGACAGATATCACCAAGATACATAGCTGGAGCAACACAGGTAACAGAGTGGGGTGATCGTCTCTGTGGGGTGGCCTTAAATAGACAGAGGGGGGGGCGGAGGCAGAGAGAAGGAAAGGGGGTTAGAGAAAAAATTAGCATATAAATGAGTGGTCAACAGACGTGGTGCTGCACGGCAAGTAAGCCTGAAAATCAGGAGGACGCACTAAAATTAAATAACCTAGTAAAATATCGAAATGTAATGTAATACAACACAGAGGGTCGGTCAACACACAATTAACGCATAGCCTGGTTGATTACGTATTTCAAAGATTGCTAAGTTAGAATTTAAGTGTGAACATTCTAAAGAGGACACAGGCAGAGAAAACAAGTCGCCAGAGAGAGAGAAAAAAGATAAGCTTAAAACGTCCCCGTAGAAGTGGTTCAATCTTAATTTTAGAACTTTCGTGACTGCAGGAATTATTATTTGGTTCTTTCGGTTAAGTCACGTCTAAAGATAAAATAATAAATTAAATTAAATAATAGAATACGACGTTTCGATTGCAACACAAGCAATCATCATCAGGTATAATGAAATAGCGACATAAAATCTAACCAGAAAACTATAGACAGACATATTAGCAGACAGATATCACCAAGATACGTAGCGGGAGCAACACACGTGACTTAACCGAAAGAACCAAATAATAATTCCTGCAGTCACGAAAGTTCTAAAATTAAGATTGAACCACTTCTACGGGGAAGTTTTAAGCTTATCTTTTTTCTCTCTCTCTGGCGACTTGTTTTCTCTGCCTGTGTCCTCTTTAGAATGTTCACACTTAAATTCTAACTTAGCAATCTTTGAAATACGTAATCAACCAGGCTATGCGTTAATTGTGTGTTGACCGACCCTCTGTGTTGTATTACATTACATTTCGATATTTTACTAGGTTATTTAATTTTAGTGTGTCCTCCTGATTTTCAGGCTTACTTGCCGTGCAGCACCACGTCTGTTGACCGCTCATTGATATGCTAATTTTTTCTCTAACCCCCCTTCCTTCTCTCTGCCTCCGCCCCCCCCCCTCTGTCTATTTAAGGCCACCCCACAGAGACGATCACCCCTCTCTGTTACCTGTATTGCTCCCGCTATGTATCTTGGTGATATCTGTCTGCTAATATGTCTGTCTATAGTTTTCTGGTTAGATTTTATGTCGCTATTTCATTATACCTGATGATGATTGCTTGTGTTGCAATCGAAACGTCGTATTCTATTATTTAATTTAATGTATTATTTTATCTTTAGACGTGACTTAACCGAAAGAACCAAATAATAATTCCTGCAGTCACGAAAGTTCTAAAATTAAGATTAAATTCAGTTTAGCAAGCAGGTCTGTTAGGGTTAATGTAAAGTGAATCTAAGTTGTTTCAGATCAGATTTGTCTGATAGGGAATAGAGGGTTTGTCAACTCCCATGTCTGCATGAAAGAAAATGTAAATGGCTCTGGTTAATTACTTCATGTGAATGAATTTAGCAGTCACTAACAACATGATTTCCATGACAGTGGGTAGAGTTCAATTTGACCAAATAAAGATCTGAGAAACAGTATAGAGGTAACTCCTCAACTGATGTATTTGGAAGTGAATAGAAGCCATTTTGAACGAAGAGGTCTCCTATACCATCATAAGCTATTAGTACCCGCTGGGGTGTTTGACAGTCTGACCCAGCTGACTGGTCTGGATCTTAATCGGAACCAGCTGCAGGCTCTTCCCACTGGGATGTTTGACCGTCTCGGGAATCTGCAGCGATTTGATCTAAGCAGCAACCAGCTGAAGAGCGTTACCAGGGGCGCGACAGGTGGTCGCTACAGAGTCAACGCATCGAGTCTAGACAGTCATTATAACGGAAAGTATGGGACAGCGACAGATGTGCGTAAAGAAGTCATGCGAGTTGCGAGTTTGGAATTACATTGAGATACAGGGGGACAGATAGATCAGAGAAAAACACGCTTGTAAATAACATCAAACGGTTACCAAAAGTAAGCTGGCCTTGCCAGGATAAATGTTGGGGCACACGTGACGCCGCTCGCGTGCAAGGGGGGGCCGTTGTGAGCCGCCTCTAAACCGTTGCCCGTCCCTCGCAGTGTTCGTGCTTAGGGACAACTGTGGACTGCCGGAGCAAACGACACGCGTCTGTCCCTGCGGGAATCCCCACCAACGCACTGAATCTATGGTTGAACCACAATGAGATAACGAACCTCGAGCCCGGAGTGTTTGATAGCACTTGTCGAGACACTAGACACTGATGCTTCTGCTGTTGGGACTGCGATTGTGAATCATTATGTTTAATTACACACAAATTCCCATGGGAAAAGTGAGAGTTCGCTTTGAGCAAACAGCTTGTAGGCAAATACTCACCCAATGCCTCTAAAAGTGAATAGAGGCCACTTTGAATTAACACGTATCTAGCATCATCATAAGCTATTTGTACCCGCTGGGGTGTTTGACAGTCTTACCCAGCTGACAGTTCTGTCTCTGCCTACAAACCAGCTGCAGGCCCTTCCCGAGGGAGTGTTTGGCCGTCTGGGGAATTTGCAGCGTTTGGATCTGAGGTACAACCAGCTGAAGAGCATTCCCAGGGGCGCGACTGATGGTCGCAAAAAGTCAACGCATTGACTCGAGACCAATTGCATCACTCGCAACCTCAGGGCACCCGTTTTATGAGTTTAAGAATCACGACGATGTTGTTAATTAAACTGCAGTTGTTTCAGCAGTGCCCGAGGTATTACCGACACCTATAAAGAGACTCAAACAATGCAAATGAAGAAGTGAACGGCAACTGGTTGAAGTGCTTTTGGAAACCCGAACTTCACTTTGAAACGTAACATTCCAATGTGGCTGCAGAGGAAGTTTTTGATTGGAGTGGACCACCTGCTATGGCTGGCGGACTGGCGGACGGACACCTGTAAAGGACGTGTGGGCTGATAGTTTATATTATATGATAGTTCACATATGAAGAAATGCAATCGCATATGGAGACACTATGCAGAACAGATGGACATGGAATCATTTTACAGAGGACAACAAGACAATCTTGCTACGTGTAACTTAAACACTACTTAACACGTAGGCTTTCGCGACCAATATTATTCATAATATAGGTTTTTGGGTCAGATCGCGTTATTTATAAATGTGTCGTAACCCTCCACCACCCGACACGGCCAAACAGTAAAACATGTGTCACGTTTTCAAAGGACAAATTAATTGACTTCTTTAGCCCACCGGTGTGCTGAAGAGAGAATCAACAGCAGTCAATTAATTTGTCCTTTGAAAACGTGACACATTTTTTACTGTTTGGCCGTGTCGGGTGGTGGAGGGTTTCGACACATTTATAAATAACGCGTTCTGACCCAAAAACCTATATTATGATTAGCAGACCATGGATGCGGCTGTAACCTCGCTCCCAAACTGTTGATGCTGACGTGTGTGTGTGTGTTTGCAGCCTATCGCATAGGATTGCCTAGCGCCAACTGACTGGCCGATAGGCAGAGTGATAAACGTAGCACTAGAATTATATTTTAAAAATAGATCTTCGGTTGTCGAATGACGACCGAAAGTCAATATCAGTTTCGGCCGAAACCGAAACCAGACCGAAAGTTAAAAATTAACTTTCGGCTGAAACCGAAAATATGCCGAAAGAGGCCATTTGCCAACTTTCGGCGCTGAAACCGAAATCGAATTTCGGGCGGCCTCTACTCGTCGATCTCTTTTTCTACCGAGCTTTAATCTCGTTATGGGAATTGGTGAAAGCTCAAAAGATACAAAAAACAGCACCTTGGGCATGTTAGCAATGATTCCTAAACGCGTACAGAGGATGCACCGAGAATGCCAGTGACACAATGAGTCTAAAGTCGAAGCATTGACTCTGGATTGACCACAATTCACGCCCCCTGGAATAGCTTTTTAACTAGTTGTTTCTCAAATCCACCGCCTGCAGATTCCCCAGGCGGTGCGGTCAAACACTCCAGCGGGAAGAGCCTGAAACTGGTTACTATCAAGACCAAGATCAGTCAGCTCGGTCAGACCGTCAAACACCCCGGGCTCCAGCTTCGTGATCCGATTGCTGTAAAAACCGAGCACTTGCGTGGTGGTGGGGATTCCCGCAGGCACAGACGCGAGGCTTTTCCTTCCACAATCCACAGTTGTCCCTGAGCACGAACACTGCGAGGGACGGGCGAAGGTTTATAGGCAGCTCGGTTGGTTGTTCCTCAAATACAAACCTTGCAGATTCGGCAGACGGTTAAACACCCTAGCAGAAACAAAACTGAACTATAAACGAAACTATTTTAATGGTATCACGCTAGGTACATTGAGCAAAATATCTATTTTTCTGAAGCGAAGTGACCACAAACGATAACTCAACTTAGTGGCTTATCATGTGGACATTGATTTCAGCCAAATACTATAAACGCATGTTTGTAAATGTACAAGGAAACCCTGAAGGACCCGGGAAAAAGTCGACGCGACCATGGGGAGAACATGCAAACTCCAAATTTAAAAGAGTCAGGGTCGGGATCGAACACACGATCTCCTATTCTCAGGTTTTTTCGGTAAAGTCACGTAGGTAAAAACATTAAAATTAATGTTACCATACATAGCAGGCGTGACCAAAAAGATCTCCAAAATTCTAAACAAACATAAGATCCAAGTCCGATTCAGTACAGTGCATAAAATCCGTGATCTGATTCCATCTGTGAAGGATGTCGTTCCTGACTTACAGTATCCTGGAGTCTACAAATTGAGTTGCATTTGTGGTGATTGCTACATTGGAGAAACAAAACGTCATGTTGCTGATCGTGTCCGCGAGCACAAGTCAGATCTGAAACACGGCAGAACTGATTCTTCGGCCGTTGCCGATCATTGCTACAACTCGGCGGGCTCTCATGAAATTGTCTTTTCCGAGACCAAGGTTCTCTGCAAACCTCCGGGCTACCATCAAAGGTTTGTACACGAAGCCATACAAATATACAAACACAGACATAATTTCAACCGTGATGATGGGTACAAACTCAGTAATCACTGGAAAGATGTTATTAACCACGCAAAAAAGACTTAATTACACTTTTTGGACCATCTTATCTGACAGGCACTATTTTAATTTACTTCACCGAGTGTTAACATCCACAGTGTTTAACAGTAATCTCTTCATTGTTCTTTGATCACCGCTCGCCACGTTTCCATTCATTGTGTTGAGCACTACGTGATGTCTTTGATCACCGCTCGCCCTCCGTCCCGGCGCGTCTCCATTCATTGTGTTGAGCACTGCGTGCAGTCTTTGATCGCCGCTCGCCCTCCGTCCCGACACGTCTCCATTCATTGTGTTGAGCACTGCGTGCAGTCTTTGATCACCGCTCCTCCTCCCTCCCGATACGTTTCCATTCATTGGCTACCACAGCCTGATAAGCTCCCCCCCCCTCTCCACCTCCCTTCAACTTGCTTATAAGGGATTACATCTTGAATCATTGCTTCACTTGATGCAGCTAATTCGGCTGTGACGGTCCCACCTGATGACGGAGACTTGTGTTGCCTCCGCAACGTCGTGAATTTTTTTTTTTATTTTACTTTCATTAATTTTAATGTTTTTACCTACGTGACTTTACTGAAAAAACCTGAGAATATGAATCATTGCAGTCACGAAAGCTTCAAATCTAGAACACGATCTCCTGCATAGAACTGGTTTTGTGTTTAGTTTCTTGTCCTTACCCCGCAACTCAGATTAGCAAGATTGGCCATGTACTGTTCGAAATAATTAGAAAATACATACATACCAGGGGATATATTTAACATATCGCCACCGTGGCGCCCAGAGCTGACAGCTGGTTCCTCTTAAGATCGAGAGATGTCAGCTCTGTTCAGACTGTCAAACACTCAAGCAGGTACTAATGGTTTATGGTGTCGATATCACTTATTTCAAGTCGCCTCTTTTCACTTCCAGCGACATCAGTTGAGGAGAGACCTCCAAAATATTTCACAAAGATGCATTTGCTCTAAGTGAATGCTCACTACTCTCGGGGAAATGTGATAGTGAGAATGAAATCTATTCCCGTGAATTAACGAGAGCTACTTCCATTCGCTATCATAGAGACTTCGTGTCTGAAACAACTTCGATTCACTTCGCATGAAACTTACCAGTTAACGTCATTCCTGTTAATTTCATCGAGACTTGCTCGTTAAATATTTTCACTTGCAGAGCAAACTGAGTTCACGCGACCACGATTCACATTCATAAAGAAGAGTCAGATAAATACACTTAATTGTTTTCTCCTGTGTCGCGTTTATTTGAGCAGCACTCCTCGCATTCCACACCTCGTAACCCCGTCGTGATTTTCCTGCTTGCGCTGCTCGCCCGCTCCTCTCCACTATTCTGCAGAGGGCGAGGCATCGAGAGCGGGACTTGGGACTTCTCTTGTCTTGTCTTCACTCCGACCAACTCAACAACTCTCCCTCACCCTCCCTTATATATCATCCTTCTATTCACAATGTAGTGAGTCCAACTGAGTCAGACCACGAGTTGGACCGCGTGGCTGGAGGCTTCTTCAAGCTGGACGTGGATCTCCTGCCTCTCCAACAGTAGGAACCCCGAGCCCCTCTCGGGGACCCCGCTATAGCGGACCGGGCTGGCTCCTCTTCTCGCCCCGCCCACCTTCTCGATCTCTCTCGCCCTTGCCCGAAGGCTCTCGAGAGCTCTTTCCAGCCTACGTGACCACCCATCGGCCTCCTCCACCGGTGGCCCTCCTCCAGTATCATCCGGTCACGTGTCCCCAGGTCAGCCAGAGTAGCATGCCCCCAATGTAACCCTAGCTGGCTGACACTCTCTTGCTCTCTCAACGGGAGCCCTCACCGGACTGTTCGTGGTGCCACCGCGCTTAACCAGCGATCACCCAAGCCCCCACTAGGGCTGGTACTATACCCCGTGTCCAGGGTGTACACACAACAGTATATCTCCCGCCGTGGCCTCGCAGACCCGGCACCACACAGTGACATTCCCAGTCACTACAACAATATAAACATGTCATTTTTAATTAACCTATTCTTCCATAATAGAGTTGTTTGGGTTAGATCGCATAAATATATAAATGTGTCATTAAAACACGCCATCACCCGACACAGCCAACTAGTAAGGGTTGTCATGTAAACAGAACATGCCAATTCGTCACTAGTACAGCATACCGGTGTGTTGGAGAGCCAAGCCACAACATTTACAATCTGAGTACGACGTTTCGCCAATAATAAACGTCGTGAGAATTTTATTATGTTTTATTTTTATTATTTTTTGATTTCCCTTCTACGTAACTTTACCGAAAGATCCAAGATTAGTGACGAATTGGAATGTTCTGTTTACGTGACAACCCTTACTAGTTGGCTGTATCGGGTGGTGGCGGGTTTTGACGACACATATATTTACGTGATCTAACCCAAAAACCTCTAATCATGGATGATATTGGTCGCGAAAACCTACGTGTTAAACTAACCTATTCTTATACATTGCTTAGTATGTATGTGTATGTACAGTTGTGTGAATTATAAAATAGTTATGGAGTAGTGGGTTTTTTGTGAATTATTTAGATAACTAATTTACGTGTTTTTGTTTCCCAGGTCGCCAATGTAAAAAATAACTGTTTTCAATATGTAGAGATATAGATTCATCATCACCAGCGTTACTATTAATCCACTGCTGGACACTGATTCATTGAGACGATAGTCAATGCATTGTGGAAAATATCTGTGATGCAATGAAAATGCAGTATTTACTGACATCATTGCTAAGAAGCATTATAATTGTTATTTAATGAGTCGCCTTAATGGAAATCGATTAACCGTTGGATTTTATTATTTAGAATATCATTAATTGAACAGGTTTAACTATTTAACATTCATGGTTACACGTAAGCAGGCATGGATGTTTTATTCATGTTGAGAAGCTCGTGATTGTGTTGTTTACAATTGTGTATTCGTATTTTTCGTCTTTCTATGCTGAGAAATTTGGCACTGTTTACATGTTTTTATTTCACCAGGACGTCTTTTTCTCCAGTGTCACTTTTTATTGATCAGAACTCCTCGCGTTCAACACCCCGTAACTTCATCGTGATTTTCCCACTTACGCTGCTCGCCTGCTTCGCTCCGCTCTCTCTTTCTCAGCCTCTCCACTGCTAGCCTGCTCTCTCTCTCACTCTCCTAGCCTCTCTACTGCTAGCCTGCTCTCTCACTCTCCTAGCCTCTCTACTGCTAGCCTGCTCTCTCACTCTCCTAGCTTCTCCACTGCTAGCCTGCTCTCTCTCACTCTCCTAGCCTCTCCACTGCTAGCCTGCTCTCTCTCACTCTCCTAGCCTCTCTACTGCTTGCCTGCTCTCTCTCACTCTCCTAGCCTCTCCACTGCTAGCCTGCTCTCTCACTCTCCTAGCCTCTCTACTGCTAGCCTGCTCTCTCACTCTCCTAGCCTCTCCACTGCTAGCCTGCACTCTCACTCTCCTAGCCTCTCTACTGCTAGCCTGCTCTCTCACTCTCCTAGCATCTCCACTGCTAGCCTGCACTCTCACTCTCCTAGCCTCTCTACTGCTAGCCTGCTCTCTCACTCTCCTAGCCTCTCCACTGCTAGCCTGCTCTCTCTCACTCTCCTAGCCTCTCTACTGCTAGCCTGCTCTCTCTCACTCTCCTAGCCTCTCCACTGCTAGCCTGCTCTCACTATTCTAGCCCCTTTCCTGCTAGCCTGCTCTCTCTAACCTCTCTACTGCTAGCCTGCTCTCTCACTCTCCTAGCCTCTCTACTGATAGCCTGCCTGCCACGCTCCGCTCGCTTCGCTTGCTCCGCTGCTGGCCTACCACTACACAATCCGATAGCTTACCACCGTACACTCTGCTAACCTACCACCGTACACTCTGCTAACCTCTCCACTGCCAGCCTATTATTATATACTCTGGTAGCTTCTAATTGCTAGCCTCTCACTATATCTTCTGCTAGCTTCTCTACTGCTAACCTACCACTACATACTCTGCAAGCTTCTCCAATGCTAGCCTTCTGCTATATACTCTGCTAGCTTCTCTACTGCTAGCTTCGCACGCTCACACTTAGAATTCCGCTAGCTTCTCTACTGCTAGCACTTCTACCCTTGCCTCTCCAACCTCGCCCTTGCCTCTAGTGGGGGTTGAGCCATCACCGCTGGAGAGGGCGAGGTGTGGCGAGCGGGGCCTGGGACTTCTCTTGTCTTTCCTCTTCTCTTCACTCCGACCAAATCAACTCCCTCTCTCACACACGCTCCCGTATTTATCCCCCTCCTTATCAACTCCTCATTTATTAAGCTGGCGACCTCCCGTCACCTCACGCCCGTGGCTTCTGTCGCTATCGCCTCAATCTCCCGACAACCTGGTGCCTGTTCCGCGCCTGCATTTGCAGACAGCCAATCACTGCTATGCATCTTAATTAGCCATCTCCTTTCCGTTGCTCTCTCTCTCGCCGCACCTGTTCGCCCCGATGCGACCTCACTGTCCGTAACTCGCACATGCATGCACACCGCTTGCAAACCCCCGTGCGCGATACTCAACTCCATTTATATCGGGTGCATTTTCATCACCAGAGAGACTCACACGCGCGTGGCTACAGTTCCATCGCCAGTCGCGCCCCTGGGAACGCTCTTCAGCTGATTGTTGCTCAGATCCAACTGCTGAAGATTCACCTGGCGGTCAAACACCCCCCCGGGAAGGGCCTGCAGCCGATTGCCACTAAGACCCATATACGTGAGCTGCGTTAGACTGTCAAGCACCCCTGGCTCGAGCTTCGGTGGTGGGGATTCCCGCAGGCACAGACGCGATACTTCTCCCGTGGCAGTCCGCATCTGTCTCTGGACACGAATGCTGCGGGGGACATACAGGTACGACGGTTTATAGGCAGCCACGACTGCATTCTATGTTACCTTCATAAACGTCATGCAGAGAGCACTCAGCGCACGCTTGTATTACATGAACATTACAAAATGAGAATATTACTGAAATTAAGTAAAAATACCAATGTCATTTGATCCCTCTTTTTCCATCATTGCATACCGGGTTGAGACCATCCTGCACCTGAGAATCAAAGTGAATCACGTGCGGCTCTCCCGCGTGGTACTTGTAATTAATTTCAAGGTGCGGTGATTTCCCAGTAAAACGAGCGTGTAGAGGAGTTCAGCTCCTGTGTTTAGACGTGCGCCACTCCTAGAAATTCCACATTCATTAGGCAGGAATCTTTCGAACCGCAAAACACCCACTATTGATTTTCCTAAAAATAGTACGAATTGTGTTTTGCCCACATGGATTAATATGGGGATCGACGTGTGAGTAAAATTTGGACAAAATATTCTTCAAAATGTCAGTTTTGTGATTATTTTATTTATAACAATAATACCGATCACGCATTCGCTTGGGTGTTCAACATTCTGACCCAGATGACTAATCTGGATCTTGGTGTGGCAACCAGCTGACGGCCCTTCCCGAGATGGTGTTTGACCACCTGGGGAATCTAAAGTGGTTGAGTCTGCACGTCAACCACCTGAAGAGCGTTCCCAAGGGCGCAACTGGTGGTACATTTAATACATTACTCGATGTTCTCAGCACTCACTCTTTATGAGTTCATGAGTCACTGCTAACACGCTGAATGTATTATTTAAACGGAAGTTGTTTCAGTAGCGTTCGCGGTGTTCCCAACACCTATAAGGAGATCACAAGGAATAAAATAATGTTGCGGACGAGAGCAGCTTGGAGTGCTTTTGTGAATCTGAACTTCATAATGAAACTTAACATTCCAATGTGACTGCAACCAATCGTTGCTAATCAGCGTGACCCACCTCCTATGGCGGATGGTTCAGAAACACAGTGATTGTAACGCAAAATTGAGGGAAATAACTGACAAGTGCGCATGGAAGAACTCGGTGTTCCAAGCTTCGAAATACATTGATAGACAGAGAAAGGAACACATGGGTAAGAGGAAAACGCTCACCAATGACAACAAACGTTTCATTAAAATACATTTATTTGTCCAGAATACGGCGCAAGAATGTATAATTGAATAATTAACAATGGCCAATGCACATTGGCCATTGTCAATGCACATTGGTCATGGTAGATAACAATAGCGGAGTGGTAGCGAGAGAATGCGCCCGGAAGGACGCCCACTGTGGAGATGGAGTAATGACAGCAGCTCGTGTGCAGGTGCAAGGTGGATTAATACATCGCATGGTCGTGAATACATCTTGCAGTAGATGGATCATGGATCTCCATTATTACATTTCTACATATTGATAAAGATAAAAAAAAAACTTAACTAAACAAGAGAGTCTGGAAATACACATCATTATTTCAAAGGTAGACATGCGGAATGCTTGGATACATTAAGGACCTAAATCGAATGACAATAATTGACACATATAAGGCAAACCCAATTAAAACACGAATCTCAATGTCAAAAAGATCGTGTGATGTATATTAGTTGGCAGGTAACACTGAAATATGTTGTGAATAACGTTTTTCAGGGAAAGCTTCAGTAAGAGGCTCCTCGTGTAAATGTTGGACCACACGCGAAGCCGCTCACGTGAAAAGGGATGCCGTTGTGAGCCGCCTCTAAACTGTCGCCCGTCCCTCGCAGTGTTCGTGCTCAGGAACAGATGTGAACTGTGACGGGAAACGCCTCGCGTCTGTGCCTGCGGCAATCCCCACCACCACGCAAAGGCTGTGGTTGAGAAACAATCAGGTCACGAAGCTCGACCCCGGGGTGTTTGACAGCCTGACGGCACTGGTGGAGACACGACACCATGAGGCTCCTGATAAATCCCCTGCAATCGTAAATGATTAGGAATTATGATATACATACTGTGCTCTTAAAAAACGTTCATAATTAAACTCAATATAACAACATTGTTTAAAAATGCGTTCAGGTGAACATGGTTGCCTTTTTTAAAGAAGATATTTGTTATATTGAATGGAGGTCGTTTTAACTGTAACATGTCTATGAAAGCGAATGTAGGTCGTATGAGCGAACATTTATGTGCGACAGTAATCGAGATGATATTAACAGGTCTCTAATAAGAGGCATTAAAGCGGCTGCAGGTGGTATTTAATCACAATGTTATCTATGGAATTAATAGGATTAATCTAACACTTCTCTATGAACATGAATCGAGGTCGCTTCAACTCCTAGATCTCTCTGCAAGTGAATGAAGTTCGATTTAACTAACATGTCTCAATGGAAGTAACTGTTGTACCTTTAACTCTTCGATTGCATTTTAAGTGAATCGACGTTGTTTAAGAAAATAAAATTCCGTGGTATCGAATGTAGGTTTTGTCGACTCCGATGTCTCTATGCGAGAGAACGGAAGTGGCTCTGCTTAAACATTCATGTGAATAGATGTCGCTCTCACGAACACATTTCCATGATAGTGGTGAGACTTCCTTGTGAGCAATTAGCATGGAGGTCACTACTCAACTCATATCTCCAGAAGTGAATATGGGCCACTTTTACCTAACATGTTTCTAACATCATCATAAGCCATTACAATCCGCTAGGGTGTTTGATAGTCTGCCCCAGTTGACTCTTCTGGCACTGAATATCAACCAGCTGCAGGCCCTACCCGAGGGATTGTTTGACCGCCTGGGGAAGCTGCAGCATTTAGATCTGTCAAAGAACCAGCTGAAGAGCATTCCTCAGGGCGCGACTGGTGGTTGCCCACAAAATCAACGCGTCGACTCTACACGCATTGCATCACTCACATTCTCAGCCCACCCTCTGCATGACTTTATGAGTCACCGCTAACACGCTGATCCTGTTATTTCAACGGCAGTTGATTCAGTAGTGATCTAGGTGTTACCAACACCTATAAGGATACTAAAACAATGCACATGAACAGCACGTTTCAAAATTTAATTTTGAAATGTAACATTCCAATGTGCATGCAGAAGAGCGTTTTTGACTGGAGTGAATCACCTGGTTTGGCTGGCTGGCTGGTAAGAGGACGGACGGATGGACACCTCAAATCCGACAGGAAGACACTGTGCAGAAAAGAGGGACAAGTAATAATTTTACAGACGACCACAGGATAATCTTGTCACTTGTAACGTACACCTCTTTGACATTCCACTGTGAAACGAAGACCCTCTGCAAACCATATAGGTAATGGGAAGTTGTTTAACCATTCTTCACCATGCGGCTCAGTGGGTGTTAGTGAAAACTGGGGTAGAAAGAACAACTTCTATTAACTTTAATCGCGATGTGTATTTTAAAGCGAGTTGTATTCCCATTCATAAACATCTGTTATAGGGACCTTCATTCCAGTGGCGGCTCCTGCAAAATCTCTCAGGGGGGGCAAATGTCTGGATGATTGATAAGGATAAGGTCCACCCATGCAATGGATAAATTAACAGCTTAAGCATGTAAAGGCAACTTCACTTCCTTAATATTAATGAAAAATAAAGTGACTCTTACAATACATCTTGTTTGTTTCTATACTCACTATTAATAAAATCCACTCACGTTTCTTTTATTAAAGATTCCACTAGGTGGCGACAAATTATATTGTTGGATGAAACGTGCTTACGTATGATGACGTAAGCACGTTAGGGCGAACCCTCCCGGAAGCCATAGAGAATGCATTGCAGCGCCCCCCGGTCGAAAAAAAACATCTTTGAATGTAAGTCTATGGGGCCACTCGGGGCGATTCTCAGCCGGAGTGAAATCGCCCAAAAAGAGGCGGTACTCCACAGAACGTGACATGACGCTGATTGGACTATATCCAGAGGCACAGTGACGGCTAGCGTGACTCTGTGGTTGAATGACATTGGTGGTGCGTCGCCCAATCGCCCTAATGAAGAAACCGCCCCTGCTTCATTCACAGACAGAGAACTGGTAGATTTATCCGACTCCCAGCCACCTTGAGAGAGACCCGTTAGCTTAAGATAACGCCATTCATCACATACACGTGAGGTAACTTAAATAAACTACATTTACTTTCATAGATATGTACCTTCATAGAACAAGACGTATAATAGTTTAATATTAATTTATTCACTTTAACGCTGTTCGCTTTACGTGTTATAGAGATGCTTAAATTGACACGACCATATTCCCCTTCCGTAAAGTGACGTTCATTCTGTTTCACATTTTGTATACTGTAGTTAAAAGGACCTGCATTTAATTACATTCCTCGAGTATACAATTGATGTATTGTGATTGTTGTTCATTTATCCATGCTGCTGTTGATGGATTTACACTACAGTAAATGTATTATGATTGCCGTTAGACTCTCACGCACGTGGCTACAACTGTACCGACAGTCGCGCCTCTGGGGCCGCTCTTCGGGCAGTTGTCACTCAGAGCCAAATGAGTGAGCTGGGTCAGTTTGTCAAACAGCGAAGTGGGGAAAGACGCCAGTTGGTTCTGATCCAGATACAGGCGCTGCAGATGAGCCAGACTAATTTCCATTTAAATCCACAAGCCAGATGAGTCACACTGAGAATAACCACAGAGGGTACGCTTAGCTTATGATGATGCTTGGGATTTCTTCGTCAAAGTGACCTCCATTCATAACTATGACATCAATGACCTCGAATTGTTTGCGTTAAATTTCAATCAATCAATAAATATTGGTCGACTTTTCCGAACTGAATCGGGTCGCGGGAGCAGCGATTCCACCAAGGCCTTCGATCCTGTCCTGTCCTTTGCCAGCGATATCAACTGTGGCTCCCGGATTGCAAGTCTCTCCTCGGCCAGGCGCACCACCTAGTATTTCCAGCGCAATCATAGGCGGCTTTTGGGTCTTTTGACTGGAGGACGTCCTTCGAACGTTTCCCAGGGGAGTCTTTCTTTCGACATCCTTAGCAGATGACCCATCCACCGTATGCGGCTTTGCTCCAAGCTCAATAGTGCCTACTGGACGTTGCGTCTTTGGCGAATAGTCGTGCTTCTCACCAGATCTGCGAGAGAGAGACATGCCACCACTGCGAATATCGTCTGCTAGACCAAGAGCTTTGCCTGAAGTTTTAGCTCCTTCAGACCACATACGAGTTCCTCGTCTGCATCAATGTGACTGCCGCTCCCATCCTGTCGTCGATCTCCTTTCCCACTTCTTCCATCCCTCGAGAAATACACCCCGAGGTACCGGAAGTCTTTGACTTCCTCTACTACTTCGCAGTTGAGGAAGAAGGGCTCGGCCACCTTGGTCTGGCCACAGCCATAGTCTTTGTTTTGGAGGTGCTAATGCCAATTTCTACACCCTCGCATACTGCAACAATGGTGTTCAGCGCATTCTGGAGGTCGGAGTGAGTTGGGGCTAAGAGGATTATGTAATCTGCATACAGCATGGCTAACACCTCCCTTCCGCCAACGCTGATGCCCGTCGCCACCGTGCACCATCTCATCAGTCAATCCATGAACAGGATAAACAATGACAGCGATAGCACACAGCCTTTTTGAAGTCCAAACCAGATTGGGAATGGGTCTGTCTGGCATGCCGGACCAAAGCTCTCGCTTTGCTCTTACAATGAACCGATCGCGCATAGCAACAAGTCAGTAACGCTATATTCACGCATCACTTACCACATCAATTCGTCAGGGACTCGGTCGTAAGCCTTTTCCAGGTCCAAAAAGCACATGTGGACAGTTTGGGCGTGCTCTTATCATTTCTCGAGGAGTTGCCACAGGGTAAAGAGCAGATCCACAGTCCTTTCCCGGGCGGAAACCTCACTGCTCCTCCATCACTCTTCCCTCGACCACCTTCTGGGGCCTCTTGTTTAACAGCACAGCATAGACTTTCCCAGGTAGGCTGAGGAGGCTGATGTCCTGGTAGTTGCAGTATTGCCGCCTGTCACCTTTCTTAAAGATGGGTTTGATGACTCCGTTCTGCCAGCCTCTCAGTGCTGTTCCAGTCTCCCATGCCTTGTTGCATAGCTTAGTCAGCCATGCAATGACTTAATCATCTCGGGGCGAATATCATAATTCCCAGCCGCCTTGCCGTTCTGCAGTCATTTGACCGCTTCTGCTATTTCAGCAGCCGAGATATTGTCCCAAACGCCCGTGAGCGACTCAACTGATGCCGCAACCACCACAAGAGACGTGCCCGGCAGGTCTAGAAGCTGCTGGAAGTGCTCCTTCCATCTCTTGGCGATGGTTTCAATACGGCTCAGCGCTTTTCCGTACTTGTGCAGCACAGCCTGAACAGAGTCCTGCCCTCCCCTCCAGGCACGCCAAATGGTCCGCCAAATGAGTTTCGGAGCATCTCCGTGGTCAGTTTCCATTGCTTTTCCAAACGTTTCCGATGTCTCGACTGTTGCCTTCACAACAGTTTGAGCCGCTGCAGCTTTGATGTGCATCGGGCTGGTTATCCAATAACATTGCCCTGTACACTGCCTTTTTCGTATGGACAGCTTGCCATACGTCCGTTGTCCCCAAAAGGGTCCTAGGGTTGCCACCCACACAGGCTCCGACAGGTGAAGACAGAGGTCTTCACCTGAGTCCATTCAGTCTTGATGTTCTCGTCCTCCTTGTCCAGGCATCGGATACATTCGTCCTGTCTTGACTCGTTGAAAAGCTGTTACTTTGGGCTCTCTGCTGGTCAAAGACACAGTCTTTGGTCTTTGTGTAGGGAAATAGCACGAGTTGCTGGCGCAAAAGGGTAACTGTGGTGTATGGCAGTACTTGCGCCAGTTGGCGACAATATAGACGGGAGGGGAATATCTGGGGGAAAGGTCACAGAGGGGGCCATTGGGAAGCCTCCGGAACCCGCTAGTAGGTTCCAGAGAGGGGGCGTGGCCAGGGCGAAGCAAGGCCACGCTGCGAGTATAAGAGGGCCCCTGTAGGGGACCTCGTGGCTGTTGATTCTAAGTGGGAACCCCGTCGTGCTGCTCAAGTCCATCGTCGTCGTCATCACCTATCTTCTCATAGTCACCCCTGCCGTCGTCGCTTGATATTGCGCTGTTATACAGTTGTTGGCTGTATTGGTCAACGCCATCGATGTTAGATGGCTAGTGTTTGTATAGGCTAGGGTGTGTGTAGCCTAAGCGGCTGTAGGATGTGTGAAGGGAGATTGTGAGTATAATAAATGAAGTGTCTCCAATAATTACTGCCCCCGAGTTGAACCACTACATTTGTACACCCAGAGAAATATTCAGAGATGTTTTATCGTCTCGTCTTACGTCTCCCATACCGTAAAACCTTTGTCTCAATGGGTTCTGTCCCCGATTTAATTCGCGCTCGTCCCTGAACTCTTGTCTGACCAGACAAGACCCCTGCAGAGATGAAAGTCTCTTTCGCAACGGAGACCTGGGGTAGAAGCAAAGGATGCACAATGCAAGATATTTCACTATTCAAAACTGATCGACAAAATCTTATAAACATCAAAGGCAAGAACACAATGTTTAGTTTACATTTATAAGGGCAGTCTTTGTGTCTGTAATATATCCAACGCATGTAATGGGCAAGAGCAAATGTGATATTTAATCGATAGCTATTTTCAAATTTGCTCTGGCTGCAGCTCCACCACCATTCGCGCTTGGGAACGCTCTTCAGCTGGTTGGTGCTCAGAACCAGACGAGTGAGCTGGGTGAGTTTGTCAAACACCCCAGCGGGGAGAGATGTCAGCTGGTTGCTTTCTAACCACAGCTGCTGCAGATTCACCAGGCGGTCAAACACCCCGGGCTCGAGCTTCGTGATCTGATTGTTGTTCAACTACAGGCTCTGAGTGTTGGGGATGCCCACAGGCACAGACGCGAGGCTTCTCCGCTCACAGTCCACAACTGTCCCCCAACACGAACACTGCGAGCGCGGGCGACGCTTTAGAGGCGGCTCAGAACGGCCTCCTTTTACACGCGAGCGGCGTAGCGTGTGGTCCAACATTTACACGAGTTGCCAACATCAAAATATAACAATAAAGGTTACCCTTTCTGGAAATATAACAGTTGTTAACATGATAAAACACCAAACAGAAACTTTTTGCAAGGAATCATTTCTGTATTAAACACATATACTCGTTCTAGATTTGAAGCTTTCGTGACTGCAAGGAATCATATTCTTAGGTTTTTTCCGGTAAAGTCACGTAGGTAAAAACATCAAAATTAATGAAAATAAAATAAAACAAAAATCACGACGTTTCGGAGGCAACACAAGTCTCCGTCATCAGGTGGGACCGTCACAGCCAAATTAGCTGCATCAAGTGAGGCAATGATTCAAGGTGTAATCCCTTATAAGCAAGTTGAAGGGGGGAGAAGAGGGGGGGGGAGCTCATCAGAATGTGGTAGCCAATGAATGGAACGTATCGGGAGGGAGGGGGGCGGGGCTCAAAGACAGCATGGAGTGTTAATACGATGCGTTGTATTAACACTCCGTGCTGTCTTTGAGCCCCGCCCCCCTCCCTCCCGATACGTTCCATTCATTGGCTACCACATTCTGATGAGCTCCCCCCCCTCTCCTCCCCCCTTCAACTTGCTTATAAGGGATTACATCTTGAATCATTGCCTCACTTGATGCAGCTAATTCGGCTGTGACGGTCCCACCTGATGACGGAGACTTGTGTTGCCTCCGAAACGTCGTGATTTTTGTTTTATTTTATTTTATTTTCATTAATTTTGATGTTTTTACCTACGTGACTTTACCGAAAAAACCTAAGAAAACATATACTCGTGGCGAACATTCACAATATAAAAAAAAAACTCATTTTAATTAACCTATTCTTATAAATTTCTTCGTGAATAGGTGTATGCACAGTTGTGTGAATTATAAAATAGTTGTTATTGCGTTGTAGTGGGTTTCATTTTGTGAATGATTTAGATAACTAATTAACGTTATTGTTTCCCAGGTCGCCAATGTAAAATGTGAACTGTTTTTCAAAAATCTCTCGTCTGGTTAAATACAAATATGGATCTCTGGATATGTACATATGTAATAAAATGACTTTTGCACTGGGTCCGTCTCCGTTGTCCTTTATTGGTTCGTACAACTTGCCCTCACGGCGTCTCGCTCAGTGTCTCCTCCGTCTCCCGCTCGGCAGCCCCACTGCTGCCGTCGCTCCTGCAGCCCCGTTGCTGCCCCACTATGCAGCCCCGCTGCTGGCTCGTTACGCAGCCTCTATGCTTCCTGATCTGCAGCCCCACTGCTGCTCACTATGCAGCCCCGCTGCTGGCTCTCTGTCGCCTCTGTGCCCGGACACCGATGGCCGACGGTGTCGAGTCCCAACCCTGCGGCGATCACGCCACTTTCCTTCTCTTGCCCCGCGTGGCCTCCTTCTGTCTCTACTCTCACACTCTTCTCGAGCCCTTCCGGTTCCTGTCCTTAAAAGCTCTCTCTCTCCCCACGTGACCCTAACTCCTCCCACCTGTTACGTCACATCCAGCGAGCCCGTTTATGCTCGCATTACACCACCCTCCGCCGTAGAGAAAATTCCAGCCGTCCTCCGCTGAAACAGAACAAGTAATGCGAGCGACTTCCAACCATCAGCCGCGACCGGACAACGGAGAATATAACGATAATAACAATAACAACAACAACAAGGACAACAACAATCAACAAAAAGAAAGAGATTTTGAACGCGTGCGGGTCGCCGGCCCGTCCCGGACGAGCGGCGGCCCCCCTGCAGACCGAGAACGCGACGGGGTTTTAGGAGCGACGGGATCAAAACCGCCCATCACTATTGCAGGCCCGCCAACGCCAAGGTCCCGTTCCCCCGAAGGACCTGAGTCCGGGGTGTCCCGGAACCGTGTCTGTGGTGGGGTTGGAGGGGCGGCGGGGTCAGGTGTCCCCGCAGCCGTGGTAGGCCCACCCAGAGCAGGGTCCGCTGCCTCCGCCAGTGTCACGGCCGGTTTGTCTGTAGAAGGCACGACAGGCGCTCTTGCAAGGTCAACAGGCATAGGCAAGGGCGCGTCGGCAGCAACAGACACTGGCAAGGCAACATCAGGAGATGAAGCATCCGTCCGTGGGGCCACGTAGGGTTTCAACCGAGACGTATGGATGTACCAGCGCCGAGATCCGAACCGAACGCGCGCGGACTGCGGGTTAGGAACCTCAATGAGCCTAACAGGCCCCTGCCATGGCTTATGGAATTTAGGGGAGGTTCCTGCTCGCACCTGCAGGCAATGCAGCCATGCCATGTCCCCCACCTTCCAGGGGCACTTCCCCCTCGAGCGTCGAGCGCAATGTTCGTTCCTGGCCTGGGTCTTGGCAGTAGCCAATCGGGCACCCTCTCGCGCCTCAGCGACGCGGCGAACGGCGTCCTGAATGTAGTCGGGGAGAGGCTTAATAGGGCCTCTCGCTCCCGTTCCCAACTGCACGTCCATTGGCAGCACGTTCTCGTGGCCGTACATGAGAAAAAATGGAGAATACCCTGTGGACGCGTGAGGCGTCATCCGGTATTCCGAGAGTACGCCAGGGATATGCAAATCCCAATCAGCTTGCTTCTCATTAACCGTGTGGCATAGCATGGCTGACAGCGTCCGATTTAGTCGTTCCACCATGCCATCCGGCTGTGGGTGGTAGGGAGATGTCCGGATCTTTTTAGTCCCCAGAGCAGCGCACACCTCGCCCAACAATTTAGAAGAAAAATTTCGGCCCTGATCCGTGAGCAGCCTCTCTGGCGCCCCTTTGTCCATGACATATCCAAATAGAAAGGCGTCCGTAATGGACGCTGCCGACTGGTCGGGCAGGGGCCAGGCCATCAGCCAGCGGGAGAGATACTCCACCCCAACCAGCAATAATGTATTGCCCCTAGCGGATGGCGGGAAAGGTCCCAGAATATCCAACGCCACCAACTCGTTAATTTGAGACACCTGTATAAACTGTACCGGCGGCACATATGGGTGTTTAGGCGGCTTCCGCCGGGCACACTCGGGACATGCGCGAATGTGTCCAACGACATCCGTCGTCATGCCGTGCCAGAAGTAGTCTCGCTGCAACGTCAACAAGGTTTTCTGCACCCCCGGGTGTAATAGCATGTCGCAATGCAGAGTCCTAATCAATTCGTACCGTAACGATGATGATACAACCAGACGCCAGCGATCATGTAACCCCTCCCTCCATATCAGCAGTCCGTCGCGGAGAGCGGCCCCCGGTGTCCCTCCGAAAAGCAGTCCCCCCCCCTCCCTTTGCAGCCCGAATCCGCAGAGTCCCCAACGAGTCGTCAAGCATTTGTTCACGAATCCACACTGATCGCGGCAGGTTCAGAACCCCATCGGCCGATCCCGGGCACACTGGAGCCTCAGGCACCTCGACCGCCAACGCAATAGGCCGAGGGGGCTGCTGAGCCGGCGCACACCTATGCGTACCTGACACGCAAGCGCAAGGGGATCCTTGAGGTAACCTGGAGAGCGCGTCTGCATTCGCGTGACGCGGCCCCTTCCGATGCTGAATTTGGGAAGAAAACTCCTGCAGAGTGTCCAACCATCGTGCCAGTTGGCCAGATGGTTGGTCTACCCTCAGAGCATATTGTAAAGCCGCATGATCCGTGCACACAATAAGCGAACGGCCGTAGAGATACGGCCGAAATTGGCGGAGAAAATAGACAATAGCCAAAGTTCGCGACGAGTAACGCAGTAGCGGGTTTCTGCGGGGGACAAGACACGGCTACTGTACGCTACCACGCGTTCCACACCGCCTTTGGACTGCGACAGAACGGCCCCAATGCCAGTGTCACTCGCGTCCGTGTCCAGAATGAAAGGGTGATCGAAATCGGGATAGTCCAATGTTGGCGCCGTCGACAAACGATCGCGTAGGCCCTTAAACGCCGCTTCCTCTGGCGGTCCCCAACTGAATTTCCGTCCTTTACCCGTAAGAAGGTGCAGGGGCCTAGCGATGGTTGCAAAGTTGGGAACGAACCTACGGTAATATGAGGCAAACCCCAAGAAGCGACGCACATCCCCCACCGTGGCCGGGGTTGGACAGTTGCGGACGCACGCCGTCTTCTCCGGGTCCATGGCAACCCTGTCGGCACTGACTATGTGTCCCAAATAGCACACGGATCGTTGCAATAGGTGACATTTCTTAGGTTTAAATTTTAGATTGGCGGAGCGCATCCTGGCGAACACCGCCTCCAGTCTCTGTAGATGTTCGTCAAATGTGCGGCTAAAGACGATGATGTCGTCTAAATATATCAGACATGTCTCCCACTGCAACCCCGTTAATACCAGCTCCATCAACTTCTGAAATGTGGCGGGAGCAGCATTTAACCCCATCGGAAGACAATTAAATTGAAATAGGCCCTGCGGCATACGGAAAGCAGTCTTTTCCCTCGAGGGTTCATCGAGGGGAAGCTGCCAGAATCCCGAAGAGAGATCCAGCGTTGAAAAGAACTTCGCCCCCGACAAGGCATAGAGGGAATCATCCATACGCGGCAGGGGGTACGCATCCGCCACAGACACTTTGTTCAATTTGCGAAAATCGACGCAAAATCGCAATTTGCCGTCTTTCTTTTTGACCAAGACTACCGGCGCGCCCCATGGGCTGTTAGACGGAGATATTATGTCCGCAGCCAGCATGTCTTCCACTGCTCCACGAACATGGTCCCGCTCCGCCGGGCTCATCCGATGCAAATTCAACCGAATCGGAGCAGCGTCCCCCGTGTCAATGTGATGGGAAAGCAGGGAGGTGCGTCCCAAGTCAAAATCATCCGAGCTAAACACATCAGAATAACTTAACAACAGCGCGCGAAGCGCGGATCGCTGTTCCCCGGTCAGGGATGAATTCTCCCCGCACAATTCGGCAACCCAGCGATCATCTTGGCCCGAAAGGGCCCGAAACTCCGCCTACCACGTCCCGGCGGCCCAGATCGTCATGGGCAGTGAACGCCGTCGTGGCATGGGCCACGACCGTTCCAGCCGGTACGCAAACATTCTCCATACTCCCATTCAGCACCTGCAAAAACGGCGGCTGGTCCGGCCGGATAATAGTTTGCGCCCCAACCAGCGCCGACTCGCCTGTTATGGTTGCGGACGGTGATAACAAAACCCCAGGCGCTCCCTCCAGACCACGCACCAGTTTCCGATATCGCAAAGGGATAAGCATCTGTGAACCAGGTGGAATGTCAACAGATACCTCGGACAGCGCCTGCACCTGGCAGACTGGAGCGGGTCGCCCCCAGGGCGATGGCAAAAATGAAATTTTCCGACCCCCCGGTAGTTCAATGCAATTTTGATTAACCCTTATTAGAATGGGCATTTTAGCCAGAAAATCGGTCCCCAACAAACACGGAACCGCAAGGGACCTCGAAATCAACACAGTTCCTGAGACCGACACCCCCCAGATGGATATATTGGCGTCCATCTGGCCCACAATGCCCATACTTCCCCCGTTCGCTGCTATACAGGAATCATAAACCGGCCGCACTGCGTCCGGCGGGATGCCCAACAGATGGAAAATGACATCCGAGATAATCGTCGCGGATGCACCGGAGTCTACCAAAATGCGCACGTCGACCCCTTGTATAAAACCCGGCACAGTGGACGAACCAGTAGCGGCCGCAACAACCCTTCGTGCCAATTTGCGCTACTGCGTTACCGAGCGACATAGGCCAGTCAGCGGCCTCCCGTTGTTAACGACACCCGGACCGCGAGGCGATGGTGATGAATGAGGTGCCAAGCCTTGCCGGGTGTCTGGTGCACACCGACTTGCCTGTCCTGGAGGGTCCTTCCGTGGTAAGTCCGTGGTCGAGGCCTCCTGCTGGGGCGGCCCTGGGATACGGGCCCAACAATCCCTTGCGAAGTGGCCTTTGCGACCGCAGCGAAAACACTCGACGTCGTTGCGACGCACAGCACTCCCTCCATCCCGACGCTCCCGGGTCGGTGGTGCAGACCGCGGCCCCGGCCACTGTGCGGAGGCGGCCGTCAATTCCTGCGGGCCCCCGCCATCAGGAACGTAGACCGCCTTCTTGGGATCCCAACCCGTGGCACCCCCTTCAACGATGGGCCCCCCCGTCCACGCTGTCACCTGTTTCCAATGGTGCAGATTAAACTGGGCATCCAAACACTTCGCAGCAGCCCGTGACGTCAACTTCTCATGGCCGCACACCGGCATAGGGATCCCCAAGTCTCTCGATAGCTCCAGCATTTTCCCCAAAATAAGGGGTTCCAATAGGTCAGGCTCCATCTCAGGGTATGCGGCCATGGCCAATTCCAGAACAGCACCTCTGTATGCCACCGGCGACTCTTCGGGTGCCCGCTGGCACTGAACGAATCGTCGGTGAGCGTCATCCGGAGGCTCGTACGCGTCCGCCATCTCATCAAAAACCCCTCTCAGTGTCTTCTTCTTCTCGGCCTTGATGGAACGGAAAAATCTGACCGACTCATCGTCGAGAAGAGTTGGCAGGACTTCCAGGGCCTCTGCGTCAGTCCATCTGGCGGAGCGTACTGCCGCCAAAAATCGGCAGGCGAATGCACTCCAGTCCCCGCCAATTGAGAATTCCTTAACTGTCGTCAAATGATGGCTGCGGGTCTTCACTCCACTGTCCTCCGCAGACGGCGCGTCGCGTGGCATGTTCAAGATGGCGTCGCACCGCAACGTGTCAAATATGGCGGCTTCCCGCCGCGGAGGACGCAAGATGACGGCTTCCCGCGGTTCTTCTCCTGCCACGCCCAAGATGGCATCCTCGTGCCGCGTGGTGGAGGGCGCTGGCGGCGCAGGCAAGGTCCTGGTCTGTTGTTCAACCCCGGGCCTCCCCGAACCTGTCGCCGGCGTGACAAGGTCGCACAGTTGCGCCAAGACGGTCTTTAACGTCTCCAGCTGGGCCGCCATCTGTCGCCATCTCTGGTCAGCGTCCCCCAGCGTGGGCAGATCCACTGAAGCGGCGACCTCCTGCACCCCCGGGCCGTCACTCATTCCCGCGTCGATTCCTCCCTCCATCGTTGGCAGCGCCACTGCCTGAGGAAGGTCGTCGTCGTCGGTAGATGTAGCAGACGATGGTGCGGGGATACTCTTTCTTCTGAGCTGCTTTGACATGCCGTTTCACTTCTGACACCAGTGTAATAAAAGGACTCTTGCACTGGGTCTGTCTCTGTTGTCCTTTATTGGTTCGTACAACTTGCCCGCACGGCGTCTCGCTCAGTGTCTCCTCCGTCTCTTGCTCAGCAGCCCCACTGCTGCCGTCGCTCCTGCAGCCCCGTTGCTGCCCCACTATGCAGCCCCGCTGATGGCTCTCTGTCGCCTCTGTGCCCGGACACCGATGGCCAACGGTGTCGAGTCCCAACCCTGTGGCGATCACGCCACTTTCCTTCTCCTGCCCCGCGTGGCCTCCTTCTGTCTCTACTCTCACACTCTCCTCGAGCCCTTCCGGTTCCTGTCCTCAAAAGCTCTCTCTCTCTCCCCACGTGACCCTAACTCCTCCCACCTGTTACGTCACATCCAGCGAGCCCGTTTACGCTCGCATTACACATACAGTATATAGATTCATCATCACCAGCGTTGCTATTAATCCACTGCTGGACACGATAGCTGATTCATTGACACGATAGTCAATGCATTGTGGAAAATATTTGAGATGCAATTAAAATGTAGTATTTACTGACTCATTGCTAAGAAGCATTAGTATTGTTATTTAATGAGTCGCATTAATGGAAATCGATTAACCGTTGGATTTTATTATATAGCATTAATGGAACGGGTATATAGATTTATCATCCATGTTTGCACATAAGCGAGCATGGATGTTTTATTCATCTTGAGAAGCTCGTGTTTTTGTGTTGTTTACGATTGTGCATTCGTATTGTTCGTCTTTTTACGCTGAGATATTTGCCACTGTTTATATTTGGTGAATTATCACCACCGGCGAAACACTCGCGCGCATGGCTACAGCTCCACCGCCAGTTGCGCCCCTGGGAACGCTCTTCAGCTGATTGTCGTACAGAGCCAACTTTTGCAGATTCACCAGGCGGTCAAACACCCCCTCGGGTAGGGCCTGCAGCCGATTGCCACCAATATCCATATACGTGAGCTGCGTTAGACTGTCAAACACCCCTGGCTCGAGTTTAGTGATCTGGTTGTTGTACAAAAGCAGCTCTCGCGTGGTGCTGGGGATTCCCGCAGGCACAGACGCCAGACTTCTCCCTGCACAGTTCACTTGTCTCCCTGAACACGAACACTGCGAGGGACGGGCGACCGTTTAGAGGCAGCGACGACTGCATTTCTTTGTTACCTTCATAAACGCCTTGCAGAGAGCACTCAGCGCACGCTTGTATTACGTAAACGTTTTTAAAATGAGCATTTTACTGAAATTCACTAAAAATACCAACATCATTTGATCCATATGTTGCCATCATTGCGTACCGGGCTGAGACCGTCATCTGGCTGCACCTGGGATTCCGAGTGAATCACGTGCGGCTGTTACGCGTGGTACTTGAAATACATTTTAAGTCGCGGTGGTTTCGCTGTCAAACGAGCGGGGAGAGGAGCTCATCTCCTTTGTAAAGCCGTGAGCAACTCCTGGAAATTCCACATTCATTTGGCGGGAGTGTTTAGATCCACAAAACACCCACTATTGATTTTCCAAAAAATTGTTCGAATTGTGTTCCACCCACAGGGATGAATGTTTGGATCGACGTGTGAGTAAAATTTGGACAAAATATCTAAAATTTGGACAAAATATCCTTCAAAATGCGCGTTTTGTGATTCTCTTATTTAAAACAATAATACCGATCACACATTCACTTGGCTGTTCAACAGTCTGACCCAGCTGACTAATCTGGATATTGGTGGCAACCAGCTGACGGCCCTTCCCGAGATTGTGTTTGACCGCCTGGGGAATCTAAAGTGGTTGAGTCTGCACGTCAACCACCTGAAGAGCGTTCCCAAGGGCGCAACTGGTGGTGGCTACACACGTTACTGTCCCACAAAGACCGTGATGCATTGATTGTACATTTAATACAATTCTAGATGTTTTCAGCGCTCACTCTGTATGAGTTAATGAGTCACCGCTAAAACGCTGAATGTGTTATTTAAACGGCAGTTGTTTCAGTAGCGTTCGAAGTCTTCCCAACACAAACAAGGAGATTACAAGGAATCAAATAAAGTTGCGGACGAGAGCAACTTGGAGTGATTTTGTGAATCTGAACCTCATAATGAAACTTAACAGAGAAAGGAACACATGGATGAAACAAAAACGCTTATAAATGACAACAAATGATCCATTATAGTAAGTTGGTTTGGCCAGAATACGACGCGTCAATGTGCCGCTATTGTTATCGACCATGGTCAATGTGCCAATGCACATTGACCATGGCCAAAAACGAATTGTAATATTTTACATATATAAGGCAAACCCAATTAAAACAAATCTGAATGGATCATTGTAAAAATTAAAGTGTGATGTATATTAGTTGACAGGGAACACTCTAAAATGTTTGGTAAACAACGTTTTTCAGGGAGAGCTTCAGACGCTAAGGGAGGCCCGTGTGAGCCGCCTCTAAACCGTCGCTCGTCCCTCGTACTGTTCGTGCTCAGGGACAGATGTGGTCTGTGAGAGGAGAAGCCTCGCGTCTGTGCCTGCTGGAATCCCCACGACCACGCGAAGGCTGTGGTTGAACAGCAATCAGATCACGAAGCTCGAGCCCGGGGTGTTTGACAGCCTGACGGCACTGGTGGAGACACGAGACCCTGCGTCTCCTGCTAAATCCCCTGCAGTCGTGAATTATTAGGAATGTATTATATATGTACTGTGCTCTTTTGAAAAACGTTCATAATTTAACTATATATCACAATATTGTTTAAGAAACTCGTTCAGGTGAATATGGTTGCCTTTTGTTAAGAAGATCTCTGTTATATTGAATGGAGGTGGTTTTAACTGGAACATGTCTATGAAAGCGAATGTAGGTCGTATGAGCGAACATTTATTTCTGACAGTAATCGAGGTGATTTTAACAGGTCTATAATGAGGTTAATTAAAGCGGGTACTGGTGGAATTTAATAACAGAGTTAACTATGGCATTAAGACGATGCATCTGAAACTTTTCTGTGAACATGAATCGAGGTCGCTTTAACTCTCAGATCTCTCAGCAAATGAATGAAGTTCGATTTAACTAACAGGTCTCGATGGAAGTAACTATTGTACCTTTAACTCTAAGATTGCATTTTAAGTGAATCGACGTTGTTTAAGAGAATAATATTCCGTGGTATCGAATGTAGGTTTTGTCCACTCCAATGTCTATATGCGTGAGAACGGAAGTGGCTCTGCTTAAACACTTCATGTGAATAGATGTCGCTCTCACCAACACATTTCCATGAAAGTGGTGAGAATTCCTCGTGAGCAATTAGCATGGAAGTCACTACTCAGCTGATACCCCAAGAAGTGAATATGGGCCACTTTGAACGAACAGGTCTCCAGCATCATCATCAGCCATTACAACCCGCTAGGGTGTTTGATAGTCTGACCCAGCTGACTATACTGGCTCTGAATGACAACCAGCTGCAGGCCCTTCCCGAGGGATTGTTTGACCGCATGGGGAAGCTGCAGCATTTAGATCTGGCGAACAACCAGCTGAAGAGTATTCCTCGGGGCGCGACTGGTGGTTGCTACAGTGTCAAAGCGTTAACTCATTCTCGTCCCACCAACTGTATGAGTTTAAGTCACCACTAACACGCTGAACCTGTTATTTAAATGACAGTTGATTCAGTAGCGATTTAGGTGTAACCAACACCTATAAGAAGCCTAAACCAATGCACATGAAGAAGCGACCGATAGCACGTTTCAAAATTTCATTTTGAAATGTAACATTCCAATGTGCATGCAGAAGAGCGTTTTTGACTGGAGGAACAGACGCGAGGTTTCTCCCGTGGCAGTCCGCATCTGCCCCCCGGCACGAACACTGCGGAGCACTGGCGACGATTTAGAGGCAACCACGACCGCATTCTATTCTACCTTCAAAAATGCCCTGCAGAGAGCACCCATCGCAGGTTTGTTTAACCAATTGGAAGATCACCGTTTGACTCAAATGCAGTCAAAATACAAATGTAATTTAATTTCCGAGTTGCCGTCATTGCGGACCGGGCTGAGACCGTCACCTGGCTGCGCCTCAGATTCTGAGTGAATCACGTGCGGCTCTCCCGCGTGATCTTTGTAATTATTTATATAAGTCACGGTGGTTTCCCTGTCAAACGCGCGTAGAAAGGCGCTCGTCTCCTGCGTTAGGCCGTGCGCCTTTCCTGGGAATTCCACATTCACTCGCGTTCTCAGCAAACCCTCTGAATGAGTTAATGAGTCACCGCTAACACGCTGAATGTTGAACCCGTAGGCTTTTGCGACCAATATGAATCAAAATAAAGGTGTTTGGGTTATATCGCGTAAGTATGAATGTGTCGTCACCCTCCACCACCCGACAGGCTGTAAGGCTTGTCACGTAACAACACAGCAATTAGTTACTACTTCAGCCCACCGGTGTGTTGAAAAGTAAATCCACAACATTTACAATTTTTAATACGACGTTTCGCTGCTAATTACATGCAGCATCATCGGACGATTTGCCAGAATAGTGAAGCAATGCACCTGCTTCCGGTCTTAATTAGAGCATGATGATGTCATCACTGAACCCATCAGGTGCAAAAATCAGAGGCGGAGGAGTGGAGTTATTGTACTTATTTAATAGATTCGTAAGCAGTTAATTCGTATGTGTTTCCTCTATAAGGAATTGTTATTGTAAAATGTATTCTTCTTCCACGTGTCTGTCCCACTCATGTGGGGTCCGCTGTCCTTGCCAACCTTCGCTACACTGCCCTATCCTGCGGCCTCTCTCTTTCCACTCCTCGGGCCAGCAGGTTCGATCGCACCACATATAAAATACATTCTATTATAAAGTATTTTATATTAAAAAATGCAATCGAACTGAAGGCACTGTGCAGGACAGAGGGAGAATATATCATTTTTCAGAGGACAACAGGACAATATTTTCGTCTCTAATGTATGACCTTTCGTGAGTCCGTTGCTGCGATGAAGAACCTTTGCACGCCATAAAGGTAATGGGAGGTTGTATAACCATACTTCACAATGCGGGTCAGTGCGTGTTAATGAAAACCGGTTAGCAAGAGTGACTTGGGTTCACTTTCATCAAAATGTTTATGTTAAAACGAGTTGTATTCACATTCATAGAGACCCGTTAAAGTCAAAGATATCTCGGAAATTACTTGACTCCTAGCATGCAGTAGTTAAACAACCTGCAGTTAATTACACTATGCCTCGAGTCTACAATTTATGGATTGTGATTGTAGTTGATTTGTCGAGGCTGCAATTGATGCATTGAAACTACGGTCAATGTGTTACCATCTCCTTGAGACTCTCAAGTGCGTGGCTTCAAGTCCACCGCCAGTCCCGCACCTGGGACCGCTCTTCAGGTGGTTGGCACTCAGAACCAGATGATTGATCTGGGTCAGTTCATTAAACGCCCCAGCGGGGAGAAACGCCAGCTGGTTCTGGTGCAGATTCAGGCGCTGCAGATTCACCAGGCTGCCAAACACCCCCTCGGGAAGGATCTTCAGCCGGCTAATACCAAGATCCGCATACACCCCAGCGGGTACTAATGTAGATGTACAGATATGTTCCTGAAAGCGACATCCTTCACAGATAAATTAGTTAAAGGAACCGTCATTCACTTTCATAGGAAGCCATTCAGTTAAAGTCACCTCCATTCGTTCTCATAAACTTTTATTATCTTCTTGGTTCTTTCGGTAAAGTCACGTAGAAGGGAAGTAATACAATAATAAAAATAAAACATAATAAAACAATTCTCACGACGTTTCGGTCACAACGCAAACAGCCGTCCTCAGGTGAAAACCAGGTCTGTCGAGGCGACAGCGTCTGAATGAAACAGCACACGTGCTTGGAGCATGTATATAAGCTGGGTTGGAAGGGGGGAAAAAAGGGCGCCTTGACAAAAGAATATGCATATCAAGAGGAATTTAGCATATTTATGGGAAATGCAGGTATGTGATTAGTACTACTTATGCCCGTGCATTATGCAGGATTAGCAGCATCAAAGGGAGGGGATATGGGAAATGCAGGTATGTGATTAGTACTACTTATGCCCGTGAATTATGCAGGATTAGCAGCATCAGAGGGAGGAGATAGGGGTAGCATTAATAAAGGGAAGAAGTGTTAACAGTATGTAGCTGCAGTAACTAAAACCACCACGTAAACAACTAAAGTATAAACTACATAGTATCATCAATATACTAAATATACTCTACAATAAGCTGAGTTACTAACAGTAAGTAATACATTACAATTCTACGTCGTAAAAAATATATATAATATGCTTCCATCTAAACTTTATTCTCTTACATCACACGAGTCTACACCGTACTATATACTGCCATAGACAAATCCAACATTAAATTATATACTGTATGGCTATTAACCACCTGATACATTGTAATATTACACTATGTATTATTCTACCCACCCTAATGTACATCACACTGCTGTATATTCACTATACAATTACGATACTATATATTACTTTGTACATTGTATTAAGCATATAAATGGTATACTATTTGTTATTATACACTGTACCATTGACCGTCGTGTGAAAGATACTAAGAGGAAGCAACGAAATATGTCAATGGGAGAGTAGTAGAAGGAAACTTGCAGTGGAGCAAAGAATCCATTCCCTGTGGAGAATACAATGCCGGTGAGTGGAACGCGGTCTGAAAGTCACCGTAAACGTGAACACAATCAGTTAAGATCCGAAATGGTTTATTACGTCCTTCCAATGATTGCTAAGCCAGAATCCATCTTCTCGGTTGAAATTGTCTCTGTGTTTGTATATGTGGATTGCCTCATGAACGAATCTCTCATGGTAGCCAGATGGCTTGCAGAGAACCTCTGTCTTGGAGAAGTCAATATCATGTGAGCCCACTGAATTGTAACAGTGATCTGCCACGGCTGAGGTGTTTGTCCTACCGTGTTTCAAGTCTGCTTTATGTTCACGGATGCGGTCCGAGACATGTTTGGTTTCCCCAATGTAACTGCTACCACAAAGGCAACTCAGTTTGTAGACGCCAGGGTACTGTATGTCTAGAACCACATCTTTTACAGACGGGACCAGATCACGGATTTTATGTACTGTGTTGAATCGGACCTGGATCTTGTGTTTTATCAGGATTTTTGAGATCTTTTTTGTGACCCCAGCAATGTAGGGTAAGGTGATGGTCTTGAAAGGCTCCTCAACAGGATCCTTCTTGATAGTTGTATTGATGGCTTTGCGGATTGTGTAGTCGGAATAACCATTAGCATTAGGAGCTTGGCGTAAGTGTTTGGAGTTCACTGGCAATCTGTTCCTGGTCGGATATGCATTGGGCTCTATGGTATAGAGTCTTGATGAGGGAATTCTTCTGGGATGGATGGTGGTGGTAATCCGGTTTTAGGTAAGCATCCGTATCGGTGGCTTTCCTGTAGACAGAGTGGCTCATTGAACCATCAGGTCTCCTTTTAATTAAGACATCCAAAAAGGGTAGCTTGCCATCTTTTTCGACTTCCATGGTGAATCTGATTGCTGGGTGTATGGAATTGATGTGGTCGAGAAATTGGTCTAGAGCAGGCCGGCCATGTGGCCAGATGACAAAAGTGTCATCTACGTACCTCTTACATAAGGTCGGGCGTAGAGTGGCAGTCTTGATGGCGTCAGTCTCAAATTTCTCCATGAAGATGTTGGCTACAACCGGAGATAGGGGGGAGCCCATTGGGGCGCCCTCAGTTTGCTTGTAGAAAGTTCCATTACAGGTGAAGTATGTATTGGTTAAGCAGTGTCTCACCAGGGGGGTACCCCAGCGTTCAGTCCTTGATGAACCAAGTCTTCAATGATTGCGATGGTGTCAGGTACATGAACTTTGGTGAATAAGGAAACCACATCAAAACTGACAAGCAGGTCGTCTGGGGACAGGGAAATCCCCGTGATTGTCGATAACAGGTCAGTAGAGTTTAGTACCGCAGAGGTGTTTTTTCCAGTGAAAGGCCGTAGGATTTCAGACAAAAAACGAGCCAGTTGTAGGTGGGGGAGTTGAAAGTAGAGACAATGGGACGAAGAGGTGTAGCTTCTTTATGTATCTTTGGCAAGCCGTATAATCTTGGTGGCCTGGCTGCAGAAGGTTTCAACGAGAACTGTTTGGTCTGATCAATTAATGCGGTTGAATCAGAAATGATTCTGTTGGTTTTAGAGACGAGGCTGTTGGTGGGGTTTATTTTTATTTTTGTATAGCTGCCATCGTTGAGTAGTTCTTGAATTTTGTTGTTGTATTCTATTTTGTCCATGATGACAGTGGCATTGCCTTTGTCGGCTGAGAGGATGACAATGTCATCCCTCTTTTTTAATTGAGCTAATTCAAAACGCTCATCTTTGCTGATGTTGCTAGCTGGCATCTTAGCGTCTTTGAGGGTTGCAGAGATTTCAGATCTTGCTACGTCTGCAGCGATGTGACTCAGGCCCTTGAGAGCTACATCTACTCTATAAATTATATCATTAACTGGTATGTGTCTAGGTGTGACTGCAAAGTTTAGTCCTTTAGCTAAAACTTTTATTAACTCAGACAAACTGCATTAACTTCGATAGAAATGTCAGTAAAGCGAAATCTACTCCCTTTGAAAGAGAACAGTATAGTTAAAGCGACTTCCATATCCGGTCAAAGAGATCTGTCAGTGGTACAAATCTCCATTCACTATCAAAGAGACATACGTTCACGTCCATATATATCGTAGCTAAGGCGACTTCCTTTCACTTTCATCGATGTATTTTAGAGAAATATGCGTGCTTTGATTTCATGGCGATTTGTTCGTTAAAGTGAGCTGACTAACATTCATTAAGATCTGTTATGTTAAGCGATACTCATTGACAATGAAAATACATGTGAGCGACACCGACCTATATTCACTTTAATAGAGATATGCACTTTCTTAAGATAAAACTAAGATTGTAAATACAATAATATCCATTATGGCATGCCATTATGCAGTGATTATATGCAATTATTCACTTTCGCAGTGGCAATAGAAGAAGCCTCAGGGTCTCGTGTCTCCACCAGTGCCGTCAGGCGGTCAAACACCCCGGGCTCGAGCTTTGTGATCTGATTCCAGCCCAACCCCAACCTTTGCGTGGTGGTGGGGATTCCCGCAGGCACAGACGCGAGGCGTTTTCCGTCACAGTTCACAAGTGTCCCTGAGCACGAACACTGCGAGGGACGGACGCCGGTTTAAAGGCGGCTCACAACGGCGTCGCGTGTGGTCCAACATTTACACAAGTTGCCTCTTCCCGAAGCTATCCCTGAGAAACGTTCTTCACCAAACATCTCAGAACACTTGGAGCATATGTGCATTTATCATTCATTTCTATCAATCGATTGTTTCAGATTTGTGTTGTGTCTATGTAGGGTTTCGCTGAGTTACATATGTACATGTATATTTCAATACATAGATATGTATTCTGTTGGCTGAAGGTTTTTCCAAGTCGTGGTCACCACCATGCGATGTATTAATCCACCTCAGACCTGCACACGAGCTGCTGTCATAACTCCATCTCCATGGTGTATGTCCTCCGGGCGCGTTCCGCTGTCTTTCTAATGCTAAGATGTTTCTAATGCTAATGTTCATATTGGGTGCATCATCACTACCGACGACACTCACGCACGTGGCTACACGCCACCGTCAGTCGCGCCCATGGACACGCTCTTCAGCAGATTGTTGTTCAAGATTAACTGCTGCAGATTTACCAGGAGGTCAAACACCACGGGCTCGAGCTTCGTGAGCTGATTGCTGTCCAACCACAGGTTCTGCCTGTCTACGGGGATTCCCGCAGGCACAGACGCGAGGCTTCTGCTCTGGCAGTTCACCAGTGTACTTGAGCACGAACACTGCGAGGGACGGGCGACGGTTTATAGACGGCTCACAATGGCCTCCCCTTGTACGTGAGCCGCGTCGCGTGTGGTTCAACATTTACACGAATTGCCTCTTCCCGAAGCTCTCCCTGAAAAACGTTCTTCATGAAACATTTTAGATTGCTCAGTGTTTATGTGTTTTACCTATATATTCATAGTTGTGTGAATGCTACAATTGTTTTGGAGTGTTAGTGATGTGTTTTTGTTTCTATATGATTTTTTTGGTGAATACGATGGATTAATACATTTTACTTTCCTGAATGATTTGGATGATTAATAAAAAAAAAATCAAGTTCTCCACTGTAAAAAGAAAAGTGTTTTTCAAAAGTCTCTCGACTGGTCTACTGTAAAAATGGGTCTCTATCTCCATGTTGTAGATATATATTAATTATCACAAGCGTTGATCTTCACCCACTGTTGGACACGACAACCGATATATGGAGACAATGGTGTATTAACATTGTGTAAAATATCTGTGAAGCAGAGAAAATGCAGTCTTTACTGACATCATTGCTGACATCTACGAAGCGAGCATGCCTTCTGTTGTTATTTAAGGACTGGCGTTAAAAGAAAATGTATTAAACTTGGCACTCCAGCAGGTAGTCAATGCGTAAGATGATGCTCAATATGTCTCATCAAAGTTGCTTATATATTAATATACGTACTGAAAATCAATTATGTCATCCATTCAATTTCATATCCAGACGTATTGGCTCAAAGCGACCGCCAATAATTTTCAGAGATATTATTTGCAGACAAACTTCATTACCTATTATATAGATGTCAGTAAAGCGACCTGTGTCTGTCTTTATGGAGATCTGTTAGATGTGTAGTACTCTTATGACTCGTTGACACCGGAGTTGGAGGCACACTTGTTTATTTAACACCACACGTTGTGACATACACACTGAGGGGGTATCGGCCCCCTCACCCGTCTATCTGAGGACACACCTCTAGGCTAACCCTAGCCTGCCTCAGAGTCCTCCTCTCGTGGACTAGGGGAGGCTATCTTGGCCCGACACTGGTCAGTCGGGCCCGGTACTCAGAGTCCAGACCAACCCTGGCTCTGGCTCTGGCACCACGCCACTGACTCCAGCCTGCGCGGTCCTGACAAGGACGGCGTAGCAGGGGGAGACCAGGGCTCTATCTGGGACGTCTTCCGTCTTCTCTCTTAGCTAACAAAACTCTCCCTAGCCTCCCGATACATTCCCCTTTTATACATCCCCCTCCCTGAGAGGTGGGGCCCCGGGGGATCGTAACGTCCGAAGCGCGGACGTCGTAGAGGGCACCTGCCCGTGCACTGACGTAGCCCCGCCCACTGTGCTAGTTTCCCGTTGGATCCCATACATATCAGCTCGACACAGATATTCCCTCCGTAAGACCCCTACATCACCCCCCCCCTGTACAGCTCGCAGCCGTCCCGGCTGCAACATCGACAATAAAAGTTTATTCAGCCCTCGATACCCCAGCGTGTGCCTCATTTTTTTTCAACAATAACGCAACGAGCAGAACAACAGGAAGAAAGAAAAAAAAATAACCCGACGAACCCCCCCCGCGAATAAATACGAAAACCGTAGGACGAGCGTATATACACGTGTATCTTTACCTGGAGTCCCCCTCCAGCCCCCCACAGAAGACGCACAACACACCCAACACACACAACACAATAATCGTACAACGCAGCGCGGCACGTGCCGGGAACACAGCACGGACGCCCCACACCGTGAGCACAACATGCGAATGTACCCCGGAAAGAGAAACCACAAAAGACTGAAAAAAAAAAAAAATTTCTTCTCTCTTTTTTTTTCACAAGAGTTTGCGCATTTTTGCGCGCGTCCTCGCCGCCGGCCCGTCACACGGGACAGGCGCGGCCGGCAGGTCGTCGGCCGGCAGGTCGTTGGCCGGCAGGTGTTCATCACAGAGCGAGTCTGTTGCCGACGTCGCAAGACCCTCAGCATCACCTGCGGGGGTCGTCGGGCGTGAGCCCGTCACTCCCGGTGCGCCTGGGGGTGGGACAGCCGGCAGCACGTTAGGCGGGAGCAACGGAGAAGACCCCTCTGAGTCGGACGCCCCCCCACATGCTTGGCCACGCGCGTGTGTAGTGGGATCCCGCACCGCAACGAAGGGTTTTAGCCTGGCAGGGTGTACAAACCACCGGCGCCTCCCCCATTGAATGCGCACGCACTGAGGTCTCAGGACCTCAACCACCTCGACGGGACCCCGCCACGGTCGCAGCAGTTTAGAGGAGGACGCGAGCGGTACCTGGGGACAGTGCAACCACGCCCTGTCCCCCGGCTTCCACTGTATTACATGCGCGCGACCCATTCTGAGGCGCTCATTAGCCCTCTGCCGCCTGGCAGAATTTTGCATGGCAGCATCCCGAGCCTCCGTTAATTTTTCCAGGTTGAATTTAACGTGTTCGGCCAATTGAGTCTTTCCTTGCGGCGCCGGGATCTGCAGTTGGGCCTGAACAGGTGGCTCCGGCTCGCGGCCATACATAAGGAAAAAGGGGGAAAATCCCGTCGCAGTATGGGGGGCCAACCGGTATGCTGACAGGACCCCCTGAATTTTCAAATCCCAATCCGTCTGTGAGTCAGAAACGTGCTGCGACAGCATCGACGTGATGGTACGATGCAACTGCTCGACCATCCCGTCGGTTTGTGGGTGATATGGAGAGGTGCGAATCTTTTTAGTGCCAAGGATGTCACAGACCTGTTTGAGCAATTTGCTTGAAAAATTTTTACCCTGGTCGGTCAGCAGCCTCTCGGGAGCACCTTTGTCAAGGACGTATCCCTGGACAAAGGCCTCCACGATGGCTGCCGCCGACTGGTTGGCCAGGGGCCAGGCCATAGGCCAGCGCGTGAAATATTCAACCACGGTTAGCAAATACCTATTTCCCCTAGGGGTGGCGGGGAACGGTCCTAGAATGTCCAGCGCGACGAGTTCGTTCACCCGGGAAACCCTGATAGATTGCAGGGGCGGGTTCGACTCCTTCGCTGGTGGTTTGCGCTGCGCACATCTAGGGCACGATGCTAGCAGATCCCCGACATCCCTTGTCATGCCCGGCCAAAAGAAATCAAGTTGGAGCAAGGCCAGGGTCTTTTGGGTACCCAGGTGGAGGAGGCGCTCGTGAGCGGCCCACACCACCCTACCCCGTAACCCCGAAGGGACCACTAGCCGGTGGCGATGGGATTTCCCATCCCAATGCATTAACAACCCACCGAGCATTTCCCATGCGTCGGCATCACCCCTCCCCCGCCCCCGGTCCCCGACGCGGCGGCGCAATGCAAGGAGGGAAGTATCTTCCATTTGCAACCGGCCCCATTCCGTAGCAGGCAACCCCAACAGGGAATCAGAACCCTGTTGTGCGATAGAATTAGTCATTGATGCTGCGTCATCAGCAGCCGCCAAGACCGGGACAGGCAATTCAGCAGGATGCCTGCACCGACCCGACCCCAGGAGGCATGCGCATTCGGGGGTGGTCGGCATGCGTGACAGGGCGTCCGCGTTGGTGTGGCGAACGCCCTTACGGTACGTGGTCTGAAAATCAAAATCCTGGAGAACCTCCAGCCATCGAGACAATTGTCCCGATGGTTGTTGGACTCGCAGGGCGTACTGTAGCGCTGCATGGTCTGTACGGACGGTGAAACACTGTCCGTACAGATACGGCCGGTACTGCTGGATGAAGTAGACAATTGCCAGCAGTTCCCGACGAGTGACACAATATCGTTGCTCCGCCGGAGACAACACTCGGCTACCGTACGCGACCACCCGTTCGACGCCCTCGACCACCTGGGACAGCACGCCCCCAATACCTGTGTTGCTCGCGTCAGTATCGAGCACAAAGGGTTATGAGAAATCTGGATAAACCAGGGGAGGGGCATTAACCAGAGCGTCCCGAAGTGAGCGAAACGCAGCCTCCTCCTCCTGTCCCCAATGGAAACGGACCCCCTTTGACGTCAAAGCGTGCAGGGGTTTAGCAATGGTGGCAAAGTCCGCGACAAAACGTCGGTAGTATGACGCGAAACCCACAAAGCTCCTGACCTCTCCCACCGAGGTGGGAGTCGGCCAGGAGCTGACGCACTGCGTTTTGGCGGGATCGGTAGCAATACCCGAGCGCCCTACGATGTGCCCCAAATAACGTACCGATTCGCGCAACAAATGACACTTTTGGGGTTTAAATTTCAAATTAGCAGCCCGCATTTTGAGGAAAACGGCCCGCAACCTCTGGAGATGCTCGTCGAATGTTCTGCTAAAGACGATAACGTCGTCCAAATAGATTAAACACGAATCCCACTGCAATCCAGCCAAAACCAATTCCATCAATCGCTGGAAAGTCGCCGGCGCCGAGTGTAATCCCATCGGCAACCGGTTAAATTGGAAGAGACCATGTGGCGTACGGAAAGCGGTTTTAGGCTTAGATTCATCATCCAGAGGAAGCTGCCAGAATCCCGAAAGCAAATCCAATGTGGAGAAGAATCGCGCCCCCGCCAAGGCGTCGAGTGATTCATCAATACGGGGAAGCGGGTATGCGTCAGCAACGGAAATTTTGTTGAGGCGGCGAAAATCGACGCAAAACCGCAACGATCCATCCTGTTTCTTTACCAGAACGATCGGTGCTCCCCACGGGCTGGTAGAGGGAGAAATGATATCGGCGGCTAACATGTCATCAACAGCCGATTTGACATGTTCCTTCTCGGCGGGACTCAGCCGGAAGGGATTTTGGCGTATGGGCGCGCTGTCACCAGTATCAATATGGTGACGCAGCAATTGGGTGCAGCCCAGATCGAATTTGTTTTGACTAAACACATCGGCGAATTCGCGCAACAGTGTCCTAAGTTTTTGACGCTCTACATCCGACAGGTCCGTCGATCCCGCACAAAGCGCCTCAAGCCACCCTTCATCGGTGTCCGAATGTGGAGTCGGCAGAGTGGCAGCATGCACGTGATTTGCGACAGACTCCTCACAGGGCACCGGCGTTGCGTGAGCAAGCACGGTCCCCTGGGGAATTACCACGGCCTGCGACCCCACATTGAGGACCGCGATGAAGGGGTCCCCGTCCCCCCTCACAATGGTCTGAGCGGGAATCAAATGCGGCCCGCTAACCCCAGCCCTAGACGGGCCGAGCAGGACACCCTGGTCCCCAACACCCTTAGCGAAGGGCCTACGAAGCTTCAGGGGTACCAACATTTGTGCCCCTGGCGGCACGCGAACCGTCTGAACTACAAACGCGGGTACCGTCGCGAGCGCCGAACGATCCGTAGTAGGGGAAGGCAAAAACGCCATCCGCCGTCCCGACGGGAGTTCAATGCAACCCTGATTAATCATGATCCGAATCGGCATTTTGCCCAAGAAATCCGTCCCCAGCAGGCACGGAACCGCCAGCGAGGAGGACACAAAAATAGGGCCGGACAATTTAATATCACCGATCGAAATTTGCGCGCGAATCTGCCCCATGATACCCAGTGAGCCCCCGTTAGCAGCGTAGAATGGCACATTAACCGGTAGCAAGGGACGACTTTGGACAGGGAGAATGTTGTATATTAGTTCCGAAATGATGGTTGCCGACGCACCTGTATCGACGAGGATACGCACTTCGATCCCGTCAATATACCCTACTACGGCCGACGAGCCCGACGGCGCAGCTAGAACGCGATGGGCCAACACGGACCACTGGGCTGGTTCGAATTTGGTCCCCATAGTGGTTCGTGTTGGCCCCATGGCGTGCAATGTTGGCCCCCCGTTCGTTGCGGTGTGTACATGTGTAACGGGTGTGTGCTTTGGCCAAACATGTGGGGTGCCGCGACTCGCCGGGTCATGTCGGTGGAGCTTGGGAGGAGGAGGAGGAGGGCCGGCGTCCCGGCGAGGCGTCGTCCCCCGCTGTCGAGGAGAACGGCACCCCAAGGCGACGTGGCCCCGGACGCCGCAGTTATAGCAGCGCGGGAGCGCAGGTGGTGAAGACGGGCGGTCGGGGCGGGTCGGGCCATCCCGGTCCGCCCGCGCTCCCATCCGTTGCTGCTGTCGGAAGTCGGCGGCGTAGACCTCCTCCGTCGGTGAGGTGACGGCAGCCACCGTACGGCCGGCAGCTGCCCTGCTGGCCTTCCTTCGCTGCGACAGGAGGTTAGCGTGGAGGAGGCGCGCCGCTTGGAGGGAACCCATCTCCACGTCCTCCTGCGCGACGATGGCGACGTCCAGGTCGTCCGCCAGCAGAAGGATCTTCTCGGTGACCATGGCGTCGACGCCTTGGTCATCCATACGAGGGAAGGCCGTCTTTGCGAGCGCCAGAAGGCTGGTACGGTAGGCGAGGGGCGACTCCTTCGCACCCCGCTGGCGGTCGTAGAATCGCTGCCTACACTCGGCCGATGGTCCGTAAACCCCAGCCAGCAATTGCAGCGCCATCTGAAGAGTAGAGCGCTTGTCCCTCGATGCGGACGTAAGAGCGGCGAGGGCGTCGCCGTCCAGGAGCGCCGGTAGTGCGCAGAGGGCTTCGTCGTCTGACCACCCCGCCATCTCTTGATGTGCGAGGAAGCGCCGCTGAAATCCCCCCCAGTCGCCCTCCTCAGCCACGAACTCCTTCAGCGGGGGTAGTCTTTGGTGTAGTGCCGCGACCGCCGTGGAGGACCGCACTTTGATGTCCCCGCGACTCGGCCGAGCGTCAGCACGAACGGCAGCTGTAATCGCCTGTCGCGCAGATAGTGACGCTCCGTCCGAAGGCGGTGACGCGGCAGCTCCAGCGGAGTCGATGTCGGACCCCAAGTTGAGGTTGGCCACGCCCTCGGCAGCTGCTGCGGCGATGGCGGGACTTTCAAAAGTGCCGACGTTAGAAATGGCGGGAAGGTGCAACGGCCGTCGGCTGTCCTCGCCTCGCGGTGGTCCAGCAGCCCCCAGCCGAGTGATGGTCTCGAGTGTGGCGGCAGCAGCGTATAGCAGCTCCGCCAACCTCGCGTGCGCCAGCCGCAGCCCGTCGGACAGCGACTCCCCTTCCTCCCGATGGCCCGGTAAGGACTCATTCGGTCCCGGCTGCTCGTTGGCCCCCTCAGCCGTCTCTGGTACCGCACTTCCCGCGGTGTCCTCCGCCTCCTGTACCCCGGCCCGAGCTGTTCGGCGCGTGTCCATGTTTGTTGTTTACTTCTGACGCCAGATGTATTACTCTTATGACTCGTTGACACCGGAGTTGTGACATACACACTGAGGGGGTATCGGCCCCCTCACCCGTCTATCTGAGGACACACCTCTAGGCTAACCCTAGCCTGCCTCAGAGTCCTCCTCTCGTGGACTAGGGGAGGCTATCTTGGCCCGACACTGGTCAGTCGGGCCCGGTACTCAGAGTCCAGACCAACCCTGGCTCTGGCTCTGGCACCACGCCACTGACTCCAGCCTGCGCGGTCCTGACAAGGACGGCGTAGCAGGGGGAGACCAGGGCTCTATCTGGGACGTCTTCCGTCTTCTCTCTTAGCTAACAAAACTCTCCCTAGCCTCCCGATACATTCCCCTTTTATACATCCCCCTCCCTGAGAGGTGGGGCCCCGGGGGATCGTAACGTCCGAAGCGCGGACGTCGTAGAGGGCACCTGCCCGTGCACTGACGTAGCCCCGCCCACTGTGCTAGTTTCCCGTTGGATCCCATACATATCAGCTCGACACAGATATTCCCTCCGTAAGACCCCTACAGATGTATATTTCCTAAAACGAATTCGTTAAAACAATGTTATTTAGTTTAACATGTAGGCTTTCACAACCAATACTATCCATAAGAGTTTTTTGGGTTAGATAGCGTAAATATAAATGTCGTTAACCCCTCCACCACCCGACACAGTCAATAGTAAGGTTTGTCACGTAATTTGCCACAGGAGCAATTCATCCGGTATACACGGTCTGTTGATAGCTTTGCTAATACAGGTTTAATACCAGATATTAGTTTTTGTATTTTATGTACCGTGCCAAATCTCACTCGGATGTTTTATTTTTCCGAAAATCGGGCTAGTTTTTCAGTTACTCCCGCAAGGTACAGTATTTCAATCGTATTAATTGTATGATCAATTTCAACACTTGTGCTATTTGGTTTAGTTTTGACATTTAGTGCCCTGTTGATTTGTGCATCATTGTAACCGTTCAATTGCAGCGCTTCTTTAACATGTTTAATCTCACTCCTCAGACTTTCACCAGCTGACACCTTCTTAGGCCGATTTATGAGCGTCTTGATGAAAGAGGATTTCTGTGCGGGGTGATGGTGTGACTGCATTCAGAAAGGCGTCAGTGTGCATTTTCTTTCGGTAAACCCTGTGTGTTATTTTACCATTTTGAAAGCGCCCGAGTAGAATACCCAGAAAGGGGGCAGTTTTATCCACCTCCACTTCCATGGCGAACTGGATGGACAGGTTTGCGAGTTGATGTATCTTTACCACGTGACCCCAGATGTGTCATCCACGTACCTAAACCAAACAGAGGAGTTCAGTGTACTTGAAGCTAGTGCTTTTGCTTCAAAGTCTCCCGTTTACAGATTCACAATCGCAGGAAACACAGGAGAGCCCATTGCTGCTCCTTCCTTTTGTGGGATACCTTTTCATAAACCTGTGTTAGTTACAAGAGTATCGAGTAATTCAATTGATTCGTTCACCAGAACCCTCATGAACACAGAAATTACATAAAAAATTTACCGGAATATCATTAGCGTCATGCCTAATATTTAAAACTAGCATTTTGCCCGTCCAAGGACGGGAGTATTTCAGTAAATCTGACACTTGCAAGCGAAAAGCAGACCGCGACGTGATATTCATTGCATCAATTCGTGTGCAATTTGTAATGCCGCGGTGACACAGACTTATTTCATTTAAAGGTTATAATCAATTGTTCATCATGACGTCCTTTTTACTTCTATGTCTCAATAGTGTTACGGAGATCTCGTGACGTGAGGGTTCTGCCTATGTAGTGAGGGTTGTAAGTTGACGCTGAGGAGCGGGGAGGAAGCGCCTCGGCCCCCCCCATGTGGAGTAACGTGGGGGGGGAAGGAGGTGTCCATTTGGAAGACATCACCTCTTCATGATTATTAATGAGGGGGAATGTTTGATGTGGAGTGACGTCACCTGCTCATGATTATTCTTTGGTTCTTTCGATAAAGTCATGTAGATATGAAAATAAAATAAAGTGAATAAAATATCACGGCGTTTCGATCGCAACACAAAGGCAAAATGTTTATAAAGGTTTGGGGATGGGCGTGGCCCAAGCGTATCGGTAGCAACCAGGAGCATGGGCGGTGAATCATTGCCAATGCAGCAACAATGCCAATGCAGCCAGGAAATCACTGCACCCCGCTCCACACTGCTGACGGTGGAGGTTGATTGACAAGAAAACACAACTCAAGTCATGACCCAAAGTAGTTGATGACATCTTTCTAAAGATTTCTGGATTTATAACCTTCCTCTCGGTTGTGTGTCTGTGTATGTGGATGGCTTCATGAACGAAACTTTGTTGATAGCCAGTAGGCTTGCAAAGTACCATCGTCTTAGAGAAATCAATTTCGTGTGAGCCAGCCGCATTAAAATAATGATTAGCCAAGGCAGAAGTATTGGTCCTACCGTGTTTCAGATCTGCGTTATGTTCACGAATACGGTCTGAGACATGTCGCTTAGTTTTCCTAATGTAACTGGTGCCGCAGATACAGTTTAGTTTGTAAACACCAGGATATTGCATTTCAGAAATCGTGTCCTTCACAGATGGGATCAAATCACGAATTTTATGTACTGTGTTAAATCGGACCTGGATCTTGTGTTTGTTCATGATTTCAGAAATTGTGTTGGTTATCGCTATGTGTAGTGACATATGACGTCACTACCGTGTTGGGTCTGTACACATGATGTCACTACGTCAAGTCTGGACGTATGACGTCACTGCCGGGTCGGCTAAGTATGGAGGCTGTTGGCAGGTGCCACGGGGGTTGTGTCCGGCTGTGGCATTTCGCGTGAACCCGAGGGGACCGGTGACCAGATCAAGGTGGGGGCCAGGGGCCCCAGGGGGACCTTGTGGGTCACGTGGTTGAGGGCCTGGGCCTTCTCGAAGCATCGAGAAGGTGGGCGTAGCCTGGGTGTGGCCGGCCATGCCGAGGCGAATATAAGCGGGCTCTGCACGCAGAGCTGGGCTGTTCGTGCCCGGGATGAAGACGCCTCATGAAGTCCGAAGTCCAGAAGCCTCAAGTCTTCACAAGTCTTCACAAGTCTTCGTGACCAAGCAGAAGTCCTCCTGGCTTGCTCACGCTCTGTAGTACCCGAGTGTTAGTGAGATTAGGATGGTGGTCACCACCCTATGTATAGCGTGTGTTGTTAAATAAAAAAATGTTGCCTCCACAGGAGTGTGTGCGCCTCTGTCGAACCCATTACATATGTATGGCAGGGTAATAATTTTGATTGGTTCCGCAGATGGCTCCTTCCTCACGGTCAGGGTGATAGCTTTGCGGATTGTGGAGTCAGAATATCCATTCACCTTGAGAGCTTGGTGTACGTGTTTGAGTTCACTGGTTAGGTCTTCATGATACATTGAGCTCTATTGTGTAGCGTTTTGATGAGGGAATTCTTCTGGGATGGATGGTGGTGGGAATCAGGTTTTAGGTAGGCATCGGTATGGGTTACTTTCCTGTAGACAGAATGGCTCATTGAGCCATCTGGTCTCTTTTTGATTAGGACATCCAAGAAAGGTAGCATGCCATCCTTTTCTACGTCCATGGTGAATTTGATGGCTGGGTGTATGGAATTGATGTGGTTGAGGAATTGGTTTAGAGCCGTTCATGTCATCTACGTACCTCTTCCACAAGGACGGGTGTAGAGTGGATGCCTGGATGGCGTCCGTCTCAAATTTTTCCATGAAAATATTGGCTACAACCGGAGATAATGGAGAACCCATTGGGCTGCCTTCAGTTTGTATGAATAATGTTCCATTCCAGGTGAAGTATGTATTGGTGAGTCAGTGTCTCACCAGGGCCAGTATATCCGCATTCATTCCTTGTTGAACCAAACTTTCAAAGATTGCAATGGTATCAGGCACAGGAACTTTGGTGATCAAAGAAACTAAATCAAAACTAACGAGTAAATCATCTGGGGACAGTGAGATGTCTTTAATTGAGTTAAGTACAGAAGAGCCTGTCTTACCAGTGAATGGCTGTAAGGTCTCAGACAGATATGGGGCCAGTTTGTAGGTGGGTGAGCCAATGGTGGAGACGATGGGATGAAGGGGTGTACCTTCTTTATGGATTTTTGGTAAGCCATATAATCTGGGCGGACTAGCAGCAGAAGGTTTTAAGGAAACCCGTTTGGTCTGTTCAATTAATGAAGTTAAATCACTGCAGACGTACTCTTTGGTTATTTCGGTAAAGTCACGGAGGTAGAAAAAATAAGAGATCACGACCACCGTAGTGGTGGTCTGCTTGGATGTTTGTGGGGTATATAGTTTTGGTGAGATTGTCTCTATGCAGCAGAAACAGTGGCAGTAAAGAGGTTGGTCGTCAATTGGGAATTTATTTCAGAGTTAGAGGTGACTTATGGGTCAAGAGGTCAGAGTGCTGACTTGGCACTCCTGATACCCTGGATTCAAGTCTGGGTTTCATAGACTGACTATAATTTTGTTTGCTTTCTTGTACAAACTCAGGTAGTACAGCAACTGGGCGTGATGGTGGCTATGCACGCTTGTGATTCATTTTGCATTGGAGGCGAGGGTGCATCAAGTAGTGATTTGTGAAACTCCAAATGCGCCGCACGCACCCCCTTCCTCGTTCTCGAGTACCGCACATCCCATATTTGGGGTCAGTCGGGCTGCTGTTTCAGGGGCTTCCCTCTGGCCATGCTGCCCGCCAGTGATGGGGGAAATCACGCTGATGTGGCGCCCATGCTTGGTGCGCCTTACTATCTTTAAACTCTAAACTGCGTGCCTGATTTTATCCCACACCCGCACATGGAGACTACACGCTCACTTATGAACTACAATTTTTTTATTCCATGCGAACTACTAACGTGTACTGTACACCGAACTGAACACGACCACGCTGCGACGAGTGACGTCTGGTGGGACTCCGTTCCTGAGCTGACTCGCTTAACCGTATGTGCCCGTATCTCTGCCATACACCACAATGACCGTGTCTCTGGGACACGTCAGGTGGAATGAGAGAAAGATGTGCTCACAAGTTCCGTTGGCTTTGCTGGCTAAGAAGCAAGGGAGAGTGTTGAACAGTCGGGGGTTATTTTCACTTCATCGCTATCCCGACAATCACTTGTCCATTACTCTGCATTCCACAATGATTTTTGCCCATACTTGAAAACCCCATCCCTTCAAACCAGCGGCTGATTTGTTGCCTGCGATTAGCGGTGCCTCTTTCAAATGGCCGCGATGTCACGATTATAATTGGAGCCCTTTGTGTGGTGTTTTGGTCGAGGTCCCTTCATTCCCACTTTGGCTTCATTACAACGGTTGGCCATATGTGAGCAGCCATTGCATAAAATGACTATCACTTTACATTTGGTTTTACAAGTAAAATTACAGCTATGAGGACTAAAATATAGGTTCACTGTCATGCAATGAAATTTCTTTCTCATGCATAGCGAGTGAAAAGTGTTGCCCTCTACTATTTTGATCAGATGCCACTTGAATAGAACTCAGGTAGTTCTGTAATATCTGCTTCAATTTGCCATTCTTTCTCACGAAGGTTTGCACTGTATTTACATGGCACTTGATTATATGTATCAGTCCCTGCTGCCATTGGGATTGAAAATTGAGATGTTGCAATGTTTATCCCAATTGTGTAATTTGTGCGTGATTTTTCGAACATGGCAAATTTGAACAATGACGCCAGCACACAGTGACCTACTTTTTTCGGAAGACGTCCCGATAATCTACAGTATCCGCTGTGAAGCAGATTACTTGTGGTGTTTCGTGGTTCATACACCGCAGTATTAACCAGGGTGGCCTGCCCACATTGACCCCGCGAACCTCCATAAATGAGCGGCAAGCACGCAACCACTGAGCCATGCCATCGCCATCCAAATCCACAGCCCTTTATCCGCTACAACAACAGACAATGAATTGAGCACACATTTTAATGCAATGTAGCCTTTATTAAACCCACCGCCAAGCACCCACGAACACGTCTGCTTAGCAACACTCAAAAGCATTGCTACGACTTAATGTCATGGCAGCAATCAGAGCTTGATATCAGCTGGAGACAGTCTGAAATTCTGAATCTTTTAATTATCTTGGTAAGTCATATGTCCTGATTTTAATCTCATAACTGTATACATAGATGATAACATAAGTGGGCACAATGATATATTATTACGGATAGACATTTTGCATTCTAGTGATAGTACCTTACGCCGATCACCCATACTCTGAGCTAGCCGCGAGCAGTGTTTCGAGCGAGAAATTAATAACTGGTCGTACAGAGAGCAGGGTGAGAGCAAAACGCATGACAAACAAGTAAACCCGTAAAAACAAGGTTTTTCACTCTAAATCCTTTATATGCGTGGCGGCGAGAGTCCTCTCGTCTTCTGGCTTGAGATGGCTGCAATCTATGGGTCAGATGATTGTCTGCCAGTATTAAGCAATTGGTAATTAAGTATTTAATTTGTTTTCCCTAAACAGTGTAACATTTTGGAAAAAAAATTTCACGAAAATTAATTGTCACACACAACGAGAGTCTGTGTGGAAAATGTCAGCTCGATTGGATCACGGGAAGTGGGTTCAAAAACGAGCGAAAGATTTGCACGGTCCTAAGCAAGCAAGCGAACTTAATATAAACGATTTAAAATATATTCGCCTGTGGAGGACGCGGGGATCGATCCCGCGACCTTTGGCATGGGAAGCGAGGGCGCTACCAACTGCGCTACTCCGCCACGGCCTGTGGGAGGGGTTACGCTCTGGGCTCCTATACTGTGACGTTCAGCCAAAGCCATGAATGAGTTCTATTTGAATTAATGTAAAATAAAAAAATTTTGCCTAAAAAGTGTAAAATTTGTCTGTCACAACGAGTCTGTGTGGAAAATGTCAGCTCGATTGGATCACGGGAAGTGGGTTAAAAAACGACCGAAATATTTGCACGGTCGTAAGCAAGCAAGCAAGCACGCAAGCAAGCACGCAAGCAAGCGAACTTAATATAAAGGATTTAAAAAGAGCTTGTCGGCCTAGGGCACTCCTGCTAGCGATACGTGACAAAGAAGACATGAATTAGTCATATTTTGATAATTGTTACGTCATGCCAAACGTTCCAATACATATAAAAAAACATCTGCCGATTTGTTGTAACACTTGCTAAGCATAGTGCTCAAATGCCCAAAACGACAAGCGGCCAGCAACACATAGCTCTATCAAAGTTGTAATGGACGACCGTGTAACAATATGGACTTGTGTGGTCGCGCCATTATCATCTCTCCCGGTTGACAACTTTCGAGTCTGTTCTGGCTGAAATTACGCCCCGTCAGAATTAATAAGAGGGGATCAGGAATCCGCTGAACACGGTGTCCCGGCGTACATTAATATACATATTCGCCCAACTGTCGTGAAACTCCACGGTAACATAGTCGCCTTTGTTCAGCAACATCACAGTACCACCGCTCATCTGCTGATCGAGGTTAACTGTCATTCTGATGACCGTATTGCCATTCTTATTAAGGAATGCTACGAGATAACCTTTGGTACTGGAGTGTGACTGGAAGAGGAAGTAATAGGCGCCCGGGTAGACGCACGTGAACTTGCCCGTGGTGGGGTCGTAGTGGTTTTGCGGATTGCTGATGATGATGTCAAATTTTATGGGAGTCCCCGGCTTGACTTCTTGATTTGATAGTCTGACCGAGAAGACGGAATGGGGCACCTCGCTTTCACTCCACTCCAAATCTGATCTTTTCTGACGTTGAGATATATCTAGAGATACACACGTGCCATGATATCACATATTGGTAGTGTTTTGTTTTGATAGTGCCCTATGTGCGTGGTTGTCCTCAGGGTGCTTTATATCACATCATTTCCAGTGGATCCTGTCACTGTGGGCAGGACCCAGTGGAAATTACTAAAGCCTGGCCTGCAAATGGGCATTAGCCTGTCAGGGGAAGACGATGAGTGCTATTTTTAATTCCCATTTAGTATATTTTTGGTATTTTTTGGGCAAATGTAGGCCGTAGAGGGAGAATAAAAAGTGAACGCCCAGTACCACTCAATGGATGTAAAAAAAATGTGACAGTGGGGCATTAGCGCAAATAGTAAATATGCAACCCATTAATCGAATAACACAGCCACTAAAACGAACATAAATAATAGAAGTAGGATACGTTTTGGAAAATAGACCTATATAGCACATGCGATTAGGATGGGCCATTCCCCAAAATTTTGCCTATTATATAATTTTCCTTTCAGGGTAGTGTTAAGAATGACATGTTGTGGCTGTATGTGCCTTGTGTAACCAACGATGCACCTCACCTTGGGATAATCCCTCAGTCGAACAGATCACGTACAGCGTGACGAGAAGAGCCAAGGCAATCGTGAGAGGGAGGCGAGACATCGTCTTGCAGCTGCAACGCAACCCGTCTGTGGGCAACATCAGAATCAAAGAGGGCTGCAAAGATCAACATCAAGATATAATCATGGCCAAAGCCGCTGATGCCACCATTACCACCACATTACCAGTGCTCTCTACCCTCCGCCTAGCTGCTGCACAGGAGACACGCGGCCTCCCATGATTTGCCGTGACGGTATCCCACCATCTGACTCATATGGAAATCATATAGGAACTTGCAGTTTACTATTGGTTTTTGGATTAGATCGCATAAGTATACAAATCAAACGGGGTCATATACCCTTCCTCGACGCGACACAGGAAAACGAATCAAGTTGTCACGTGAATAAAACCAGTTTCCTGAAACTATCAATGGGCATGTTTTCTTATTTTGACAGCTTGATTGGTCTGGCCATTTCGCATGGAGAAGGGTAAATTACTCCATTTTATAGCATACGCATGCAACCTGACCCTTACCCCAATTACGAATTATAATGATGGTCGTGAAAACCCTCGTGGAACCTATACACTCAAAACACATGCTCGCATATAGACCAATAGTCTCGCACAGAGACCCGCGGACTCACAGCGACCCATATAACTCATCTAACAGTGTCCTCCCATCTGCTCTGAGGTCTCCTCTTCCCCTTGGTCGGCACACTCGTGGAGACTACTCCAATTTCTGTCTAGCAGCACTCACCCATCCTGTAGACGCGACGCACCCAGCGAAATCGTCTTTGCAGCATTGCATCTACAATGTGCGCCTCTCGTGTTCTCCTGTGGGGCTTGCATAGCGTACGACTGTGCCTCATCTCATTACATCGCTGTCTTGTCGACGTCTGTTCTCCCCTCGCACTACATCTGTCTGGACTATGTCTAGTCTCTCGCGTTACTTTGCTTTTTGTAGAGTCCTAGATGACGTCCACCTTGGAGATTGAGTGATACAATCAGTCCGTGCGTAGAACACCTGGCGATATGGATTCGTATGTCGAGAGCTGGCGGCAGCTTGGGAAGAACTTCATTCAGCAGTGCATTGACCGTGGCTGATGATTGTGCAAATATTAACATTTACCAAACTATATTGATCATCCCTCTCCATAGAGAGTTAACCCAAAACAATGTACGTACCTTTTCAGATGCTGAAAGCGAGCAGGTAGATGCTTCGAAGTTCAGGATCTCTGAGGCTGTGAACAGAGGTCTCTTGCAGGTATCCTTGGGCTGTCCATAATATATATAAATATGCTAATGCACCGCACCATGACGCTGTCAAAATGCATCCCATTTACATTTCTGTGACACCCAATCTCAGCGTCACTTACAAAGCAATATTTATATATTCATGATCAGTCCCCTAACTGTACAGGGGCCTGGGGTCTCCAGTGATGCTTTGGCAATCGACTAACACTCTTTAATGGCGGTAGCCAAATATTCAAATAGAGGGCCACAGGGCTTAGGCAAATCTTGTCGCAGATGCTGGCAGCCTTCCAGCTTGTTTGTGGTTTCCTATGCCTCTGAATTAATATTTTCACTCTGAAAAACACAGACTGAATGATGCTGCAGCATGACTTCTTCTTCAAGCGGAACGGTCGGTTTAGTTTTAATTTTATCTCATTGATTGTGCACGGTTTTCGATGTATTCTATATCATTGTTGTTTTTGGCTCTGATTTATATTTGTTTAATTGTTGTACTTATTTTATGTTACTGACTTTGTCATTTTGGTGACCCAGGTAACTTTAAAATGAGACTCCTATCATGGTCTCTGCAGTTCTTGCCCTGGTCACACAAAATGGACTTGAAACTTACACTCACACTTTGTTTTTTGCTGTCAGTCTCCTGAGCTCGATGGTGATTCCCTCAAATCACAGTTCTTAAAAGCAACGAGACACATCATGGGGGGGGGGTGATGCTGAGCGGCAGTGGTGCAGGAACGTGTCCCCGCTTGGTTCTGTTTGAAGTGTTGAATGTCGCTGACAACTTATACTGCATCCAAAACTCACGCCATCACACTGCTCGTGGAATAAACGATTGATGACGACTAATTTGTTAAGACCGACAATTTTTCTCATCACTTCCCACAGTCCTCAACGCCAAGAATCAAACGCCTTTGTTAGATCCACTTAAACGATGTAGAGATCAAGCGCCATTCATTCAATATCTCTTTGAATTGTCTGGCAGTAGAAAATCATGATAACTATTATGCCACAGGCAGAACGGATGTTGCAGTGGCTCTCAGAGATAGATGACAAGCGTGGGAATGAGTTGAACCATGAGTCTGCCAGATTCTTTCCAACAATCGAAAGTATGATCATTGCATCAGATGCAGTCCCTTTTTCTTTGTAGACGTGGACGATTGAAGTCTCGTTAAAGACTCCTATAACCGATTCCTCATTTCAATAAGATGAATCAGTCCATTTCGTCGTCTTCCATTGGGGAGCATGCCATATTTGATGTAAACTTCTGGAGGGTTCTCGGAGTGCTTTCATCAGTTGTCAGCGGATTCGTTAGCTCTTCTATCAAAGATACACCAAATTCAACGTACCACTCTAATATTCCTGTTTCTATGGCTAATCTGATTGCTTTTCATAGATGTTTTCCAAAAGTAAAAGTATTTCATTTCAAGCGAGGTTCATGCCTGTAATCCAGGACTCTGGAGGCAGCGAGAGTTGGTGGATCACACAAATAATTTCTTGTTTACAGCCCTGAGCCAGTGGTGGAAATTCCCCATTCCTGCAATGGACACTGTTGACTTCCCCACAAAGTGGCACTTATTATATCGACTCCGAAGGGATGATGGGCTGCATAAAACCCAAATTAGAATTGTAACTCATAACCTTCAGATTGCGAGCCACTCACTATCACCTGAGCTTGTTTGAATCATTCATGGATGGAATAAATGCATGTTTAGTGTCCTCTGCGGTGTGTGTGTGTGTGTATAACACACGCAGTCGGAGACGAGGTAGTTGCAGGAGTCACCTCTTTTATTCCGTTACACCACTCCAGCTATTCACATTCACAGGATCGCCTCTTCTCTCAACTACGTTGCTGTACAGCCCGGCCTAGACACAACCCTGACCGCGTTGCACCGACGGCGTCGACCGAGACAGCCAACTACTGTCCGGCCGTGCAATTATTTGATGAAGGCGGCGAAGACGACAGTGACGACGAGACGAGTCAACTCCCAGAACCAGCAGCCCAGAGCTCTCGCTCTCCACTGCTTTTATTCTACACTAGCAGGTTCCAGGGGCCTCCCGATCAGGTTTTCCGTGATCCTTGCGCCAGTTCCTCCGCCCTGCCGACACATCCGTGTATTTGCTCGACGGCGTGTGCGCTAACTGTCCACCGCAGTTGCTGCTGCTGGACAGCAGTCGGCGCTGTGTCACTACACATGGATTATTATCAGAATTGCATTTAGACTGTAATAATTTGATTAACTATTAAGCTCTTTTTGCAGATGTCTTGTAGCAGCTGGTTAGAAACTTACAATAAACAATACAAACAGGAGTGCACATTATAGGAAAGCTAAGAAAGTTACTCAATATATATTTGTATAAGTACAAATGGCATAAGTAGTACAACGCAGCAAAACAAAAACAGTCCCAGACCACACCAAAACACAGTCCCTCAATAAAATCGCCCATTAAAATTTTACTATCGATACATGGGTAAGGATCAGAGTTACAAATCGCATTGGCAAATATGGTTGTATCCGATTTAAAGCTTTCGTGACTGCAGGGATTCATCTTCTTGGTTCTTTCGGTAAAGTCACGTAGAAGGGAAGTAATAAAATAATAAAAATAAAACATAATAAAACAATTCTCACGACGTTTCGGCCACAACGCAAGCAGCCATCCTCAGGCGAAGAATGAAACACCCCAAGCTTGGAGCGTATATTTAAGCTGGGTTAGAGGGGGGGGAGGTGGAAAGAAGAGCGCCTAAACAAAATAATTTGCATATCAAGAGGAATTCAGCATATGGAAAATGCGTAGGAGGTGGGCGGGGGGGGTTCCAAATCAATACTATGCCCGTGCATTATGCAGGATTAGCAGCATCAAAGGGGGGGGGGAAGGGGGGGAGCATTAACAAAGGAAAGGAATGTTAATAGTATGTAGCTGTAGTTACTAAACAACCACGTAAAAAACTACAGTATAAACTGCATGACAAACTAAAGTATAAACTACATAGCATCATCAGTAAACTTACTATACTCTACAATAAGCTGAGTTACTAACAGTAAGTAATACATGAAAAATTCTACGTTGTAGAAAATTTATATAATATGCTTCCATCTAAACTTTATTCTCTTACATCACACGCGTCTATACCGTACTATATACTTCCATAGGCAAAACCAACATTAAATTACATACTGTATTGCTATAAACCACCCTATACCTTATACATTTTTAATATAACACTATGTATTATTCTACCCACCCTAATGTGTATCAAAATGGTTTATTACGTCCTTCCAGTGATTGCTAAGCCAGAATCCATCTTCTCGGTTAAAATTGTCTCTGTGTTTGTAAATGTGGATCGCCTCATGTACGAATCTCTCATGATAGCCAGATGGCTTGCAGAGAACCTCTGTCTTGGAGAAGTCAATGTCATGTGAGCCCACTGAGTTGTAACAGTGATCTGCCACGGCTGAGGTGTTTGTCCTACAGTGTTTCAGGTCAGCTTTATGTTCACGGATGCGGTCCGAGACATGTCGTTTGGTTTCCCCAATGTAACTGCTACCACAGAGGCAACTTAGTTTGTAGACACCAGGGTACTGTATGTCTGGAACCACATCTTTTACAGACGGTACCAGATCACGGATTTTATGTACTGTGTTGAATCGGACCTGGATCTTGTGTTTAATCAGGATTTTGGAGATCTTTTTTGTGACCCCAGCAATGTAGGGTAAGGTGATGGTCTTGAAAGGCTCCTTAACAGGATCCTTCTTGGTGGTTGGAGTGATGGCTTTGCGGATTGTGTAGTCGGAGTAACCATTAGCCTTAAGAGCTTGGCGTACGTGTTTGAGTTCACTGGAAATGTGTTCATGGTCGGAGATGCATTGGGCTCTATGATATAGAGTCTTGATGAGGGAATTCTTCTGGGATGGATGGTGGTGGGAATCCGGTTTTAGATAAGCATCCGTGTGGGTGGCTTTCCTGTAGACAGAGTGGCTCATTGAACCATCAGGTCTCCTTTTGATTAGGACATCCAAAAAGGGTAGCTTGCCATCATTTTCGACTTCCATGGTGAATCTGATGGCTGGGTGTATGGAATTGATATGGTCGAGAAATTGGTCTAGAGCAGGCCGGCCATGTGGCCAGATGACAAAAGTGTCGTCTACGTACCTCTTCCATAAGGTCGGGCGTAGAGTGGCAGTCTGGATGGCGTCCGTCTCAAATTTCTCCATGAAGATGTTGGCTACAACCGGAGATAAGGGGGAGCCCATTGGGGTGCCCTCAATTTGCTTGTAGAAGGTTCCATTCCAGGTGAAGTATGTATTGGTTAAGCAGTGTCTCACCAGGGGGGGTACCCCAGCATTCAGTCCTTGATGAACCAAGTCTTCAATGATTGCGATGGTGTCAGGCACAGGCACCTTGGTGAACAAGGAAACCACATCAAAACTGACAAGCAGGTCGTCTGGGGACAGGGCAATCCCCTTGATTGTTGATACCAGGTCAGTAGAGTTTAGTACTGCAGAGGTGGTTTTTCCAGTGAAAGGCCGTAGGATTTCGGACAAAAAACGAGCCAGTTTGTAAGTCGGGGAGTTGATAGTAGAGACAATGGGACGAAGAGGTGTATCTTCTTTATGTATCTTTGGCAAGCCGTACAATCTTGGTGGCCTGGCTGCAGAAGGTTTCAACGAGAACTGTTTGGTCTGATCAATTAATGCGGTTGAAGCAGAAATGATGTTGTTGGTTTTGGAGACGAGGCTGTTGGTGGGGTCTCTTTTTATTTTTGTATAGCTGCCATCGGTGAGTAGTTCTTGAATTTTGTTGTTGTATTCTATTTTGTCCATGATGACAGTGGCATTGCCTTTGTCGGCTGAGAGGATGACAATGTCATCCCTCTTTTTTAATTGAGCTAATTCAAAACGCTCATCTTTGCTGATGTTGCTAGCTGGCATCTTAGCGTTTTTGAGGGTTACAGAGATTTCCGATCTTGCTACGTCTGCAGCGATGTGACTCAAGCCCTTGAGAGCTACATCTACTCGAGCAATTATATCATTAACTGGTATGTGTCTAGGTGTGACTGCAAAGTTTAGTCCTTTAGCTAAAACGGATTTCAAACCTTCAGAAATAGGACTGTTACTGCGATTAATTACGACTTTGTTAACATCTAGCTTTTCAATGTGTGGGTCCGGTTTCTTGTTTGAGAGGCGGTTGAATTTGGAAATCAAGTTGTCCTTACATTTAGTCGACATAGCGGCAGCTGAAGAGGCAGTCATTTTTTTCTTTTTTTTTTCTCTTAATTGATCAGACCAAACAGTTCTCGTTGAAACCTTCTGCAGCCAGGCCACCAAGATTGTACGGCTTGCCAAAGATACATAAAGAAGATACACCTCTTCGTCCCATTGTCTCTACTATCAACTCCCCGACTTACAAACTGGCTCGTTTTTTGTCCGAAATCCTACGGCCTTTCACTGGAAAAACCACCTCTGCAGTACTAAACTCTACTGACCTGGTATCAACAATCAAGGGGATTGCCCTGTCCCCAGACGACCTGCTTGTCAGTTTTGATGTGGTTTCCTTGTTCACCAAGGTGCCTGTGCCTGACACCATCGCAATCATTGAAGACTTGGTTCATCAAGGACTGAATGCTGGGGTACCCCCCCTGGTGAGACACTGCTTAACCAATACATACTTCACCTGGAATGGAACCTTCTACAAGCAAATTGAGGGCACCCCAATGGGCTCCCCCTTATCTCCGGTTGTAGCCAACATCTTCATGGAGAAATTTGAGACGGACGCCATCCAGACTGCCACTCTACGCCCGACCTTATGGAAGAGGTACGTAGACGACACTTTTGTCATCTGGCCACATGGCCGGCCTGCTCTAGACCAATTTCTCGACCATATCAATTCCATACACCCAGCCATCAGATTCACCATGGAAGTCGAAAATGATGGCAAGCTACCCTTTTTGGATGTCCTAATCAAAAGGAGACCTGATGGTTCAATGAGCCACTCTGTCTACAGGAAAGCCACCCACACGGATGCTTATCTAAAACCGGATTCCCACCACCATCCATCCCAGAAGAATTCCCTCATCAAGACTCTATATCATAGAGCCCAATGCATCTCCGACCATGAACACATTTCCAGTGAACTCAAACACGTACGCCAAGCTCTTAAGGCTAATGGTTACTCCGACTACACAATCCGCAAAGCCATCACTCCAACCACCAAGAAGGATCCTGTTAAGGAGCCTTTCAAGACCATCACCTTACCCTACATTGCTGGGGTCACAAAAAAAAAAAAAGATCTCCAAAATCCTGATTAAACACAAGATCCAGGTCCGATTCAACACAGTACATAAAATCCGTGATCTGGTACCGTCTGTAAAAGATGTGGTTCCAGACATACAGTACCCTGGTGTCTACAAACTAAGTTGCCTCTGTGGTAGCAGTTACATTGGGGAAACCAAACGACATGTCTCGGACCGCATCCGTGAACATAAAGCTGACCTGAAACACTGTAGGACAAACACCTCAGCCGTGGCAGATCACTGTTACAACTCAGTGGGCTCACATGACATTGACTTCTCCAAGACAGAGGTTCTCTGCAAGCCATCTGGCTATCATGAGAGATTCGTACATGAGGCGATCCACATTTACAAACACAGAGACAATTTTAACCGAGAAGATGGATTCTGGCTTAGCAATCACTGGAAGGACGTAATAAACCATTTTGATACACATTAGGGTGGGTAGAATAATACATAGTGTTATATTAAAAATGTATAAGGTATAGGGTGGTTTATAGCAATACAGTATGTAATTTAATGTTGGTTTTGCCTATGGAAGTATATAGTACGGTATAGACGCGTGTGATGTAAGAGAATAAAGTTTAGATGGAAGCATATTATATAAATTTTCTACAACGTAGAATTTTTCATGTATTACTTACTGTTAGTAACTCAGCTTATTGTAGAGTATAGTAAGTTTACTGATGATGCTATGTAGTTTATACTTTAGTTTGTCATGCAGTTTATACTGTAGTTTTTTACGTGGTTGTTTAGTAACTACAGCTACATACTATTAACATTCCTTTCCTTTGTTAATGCTCCCCCCCTTCCCCCCCCCCCTTTGATGCTGCTAATCCTGCATAATGCACGGGCATAGTATTGATTTGGAACCCCCCCCGCCCACCTCCTACGCATTTTCCATATGCTGAATTCCTCTTGATATGCAAATTATTTTGTTTAGGCGCTCTTCTTCCCACCTCCCCCCCCTCTAACCCAGCTTAAATATACGCTCCAAGCTTGGGGTGTTTCATTCTTCGCCTGAGGATGGCTGCTTGCGTTGTGGCCGAAACGTCGTGAGAATTGTTTTATTATGTTTTATTTTTATTATTTTATTACTTCCCTTCTACGTGACTTTACCGAAAGAACCAAGAAGATGGTTGTATCCAGCAAGGCTTCAGAATATTTTTGAAGGAATATTTAAGGGAGGAAACAATGTTGTTCCAAAACATTGGTACTAAAACTGCAAAGGCTTTGTCAGCGATTTCCAATTTTTGTTCTTGGGATAGTTAAAAGGCAATTAGATGGACGACTGAGGTTTCTCTGGTTTTACAAGGATTAATTAATTATCTGAGTATTACGGAGATTTGAAAAAAAGGGTTTTATTAATGAACCTGGCCCAATGCAGATTTCTAACTGCATCAAGTGATGTGAGATTGTATTTTAAGTAGATGTCACAATGGTGGGTCCTGTATTATACATCCATTGAAAATCGAAGAGAAGAAAGATGAATCTGGTTTAGCATGTTTAGCGATTCATTAATAGCCAATTCGTAAGCAGCGTCACAGTAATCAATAATGAAAATCAGTATCAAATTAAGGCAGCGCTTTGCATTGGTTTAGTTAAATAAACACTGAAAATGCAACTATCAGATTAATGTAATTTTTTAATTGGTAAAGCCATGTAATATAATTGGTCATCGATTATCTGGCGGGCAATTTTCCAGCTTCAAACATTATCCAGTGGTCCCAGGCCGATCAGACGAAACAAAAATCGCTCCAAAGACTACCAGTCTAGCGATCGACACCATGTGCATGAAAAACAAGTATCTATGCTTGATATCAGTGTCAAATATCTTACCTATGAAATACATTTTTGTCTCTGTCTGTGCACGTCTTGGAACACTTTTAACTGCCAACCTGTTGGGTTTACGTTTTTAAAAAAGTACACAGATACAACACAATGAGCTCTCAGACGAAAACGCGCTATTCGTTTTTCTCCTCGGTCAAATGTAAACTAATAAAATCACACTTTTCTACAATTTATTATTACGCTGATCGCTGCGCCAAAGTACGCATTTGCGCATGCACGAAAACACTGACTCGTGGATGCCTCTAGCAACACACACAAGCTCGCCGAGTGGCGATGGGAGGGAGGTTCTCATTCGCGTTAAAAAGGCTAAAAAGACACAGAAGCACAACACTGAGGTAAAGCCTGAACAGTGTGATGTCCTTTTCTCCTCCCTCTCACCCCAATGTGTGCAGTTACTAATATAGAGTCAGTAGATACTACTATAGAATCACTAGATGCTACTTTAGAGGCAATAGGTACTACTATAGTCACTAGATACTGATAACTCTTGTATGTGTAATAAAGGTCGTTGAGACAACTTCGGAAATTCAGTATTCTTTATTGAGTTCTGTCACAACTCTCCCTATACTCGTTCCTCTTGCTCTATGGCTCCTTCACGCTGTTGGCAGACAGCGTGAGAGGGAGAGAGAGGGAGAGAGAGAGGGGGAGAGAGACTGCTTCGGCCCGCCACGTGGCAGGCTCCGGACCACGGCACCAGCGTGGCTTCGCCTCCGTTCCTCCAAGCTCTGACCACGTGCTGTCCGTCTCCACCCCTTTTAATCCCTGGCCCACGTGGTGCCTCGCAGCCAATCCTCAGCCACCTCCCTGGAACCTTCCAGAGCCCATCCTCCAGCCCCAGGGCCACGCCCCTAACTCGCCTCCCCATTGGTTGCGGCTGAAGCCAGCAGAGCCAATCATCCTCTTCCAGGTGTACCCTTCGCATTACATCAGGGCCGCGCCCACGGCTCGACTCCCCATTGGTTGTGGGCTGAGGCCAGCAGAGTCCATCATTATCATCCAGGTGTAACCAATTAATCATCCAGGTGTAACCCATTTATCATCCCGGTGTAACCTCACATTACATATGTAGGGTGTGTAGGTGTCTATGCCTATGCAGTGACTCTGGGACAACTTCTTGTCAGAGCAACAGGCCAATTTCCAACAGCCTAAAATCGGTTCTAGCTAAAGGGTTGAATTTCGCCGTCACCCCTAAACACATCCCAGTTGATGATATCATTGCCCAGGTCGACGTAGCCCTCAAGGGTTTGGGAAACATTTCTGCAGACGTGGCAAGATCGGAAATTGCAGTAATCCTCAAAAACGCTAAGACACCTATTAGCAACATCAGCAAGGATGAGCGCCTTGAGCTTTCTCAACTAAACAAAAGAAATTACATTGTCATCCTCTCAGCCGACAAGGGCATTGCCACTGTCATCATGGACAAAACCACATACAATAACAGAATGCAGGACCTGCTTAATGATGGAAGCTATACCAAAATCAATAGAGATCCTACCAACCGCCTGGTTACGAAAACCAACAATAGCATCACTGATTCGACATCTTTAATTGAACCAACCAAACGGCTTTCCTTAAAACCCTCTGCTGCTAGACCACCCAGATTGTATGGCTTACCAATCATCCATAAAGAAGGTACACCACTCCGTCCTATCGTCTCCACCATTGACTCACCCACCTACAAACTGGTCCGATTTTTGTCTGAGACCTTTCAACCATTCACTGGTAAGACCACCTCAGCTGTACTTAACTAAGCTCACTTGGTATCTTCAATTAGGGACATTTCACTATCTCCAGGTGATTTGCTTGTCAGTTTCGATGTAATATCTTTGTTTACCAAAGTTTCTGTGCCTGATACCATTGCAATCATTGAAGATTTGGTCCAACAAGGACTGAATGCTGATGTACCGGCCCTGGTTGGACACTGCCTCACCAACACTTACTTCACCTGGAATGGAACATTCTACAAACAAGTTGAAGGTACCTTAATGGGTTCTCCCTTATCTCCAGTTGTAGCCAATGTTTTCATGGAGGCAGATACCATCCAGGCATCCACCCTACGTCCTTCCTTGTGGAAGAGATAAGTAGATGACACATTCGTCATTTGGCCACATGGCCTACCAGCTCTGGACCAATTCTTCAACCACATAAATTCCATACACCCAGCCATCAAATTCACCATGGAGGTGGAAAAGGATGGCAAATTATCATTCATGGATGTTTTAATCGAAAACGACCCGATGGCTCACTGGGAAACTCTGTCTAGAGGAAAGCCACTCATATGGATGCCTACCTAAAACCTGACTCCCACCACCATCCATCCCAGAAGAATTCCCTTATTAAAACTCTACACCATAGAGCTCGTTGTATTTCCGACCATCACTACCTAGCCAGTGAACAGGAGCATGTAAACCAAGCCCTCAAGATGAATGGACATTCAGATTATACAATCCATAAAGCTATCACCCCAATCGTTGGGAATGAACCATCTGAGGACCCAATCAAAACAAATCACCTTGCCATAAATAGCAGGGGTCACCAAATATATTTCCAAAATCATGAGCAAACACAAGATCCAGGTTGGATTCAACACAATACGTAAAATCCGTGATCTGATCCCATCTGTGAAGGATGTGATCCCTGACATGCAATACCCCGGTGTCTATAAACTAAGCTGTGTCTGCGGCAGCAGTTACATTGGGGAAACTAACCGACATGTCTCGGACCGGGTTCGTGAACATAAGGCAGATCTGAAATACGGTAGGACCAATACCTCAGCCATGGATGATCATTGTTTTAACGCGGTGGGCACACGCGAAATGATTTTGCTCTGCAAACCCACTGGCTATCAGCAAAGATTCGTTCATGAAGCCATCCAGATATATAAACACAGACACAATTTCAACCGAGAAGATGGGTACAAACTGAGCAATCATTGGAAGGACGTTATTAACCAGTTTAGGTCATAATTGGCTGTGATGTTCACTTTCTACCAGCCTATGTTAGCAGTTATTTTCTACTCTCTGAGTTACATTCATTAACACAGCTACCATTCTCGTTTTCCTCGATGTGGTGGTGGCTCTTGCCGAGCTCTCTCCGATTTCACATTTACACGAAAATTTCTCACACTGACATGCTAATCTCTTACAATACAATGGCCACCCACACAGCTTCATCGTCGTGGGTATGACTCAGCTCTCCGATCTTACATTTACATACAAATTTCTTCTCTAGTCCCACCCATTTACCCTTTGGCTATTCCCATCTCAAACCTTTATAACATCCAGCCTTAGCAGCTCTCTCGCCATATATTTTTCCTGCCTAAGCAGCTCTTCCGCTATTTTTTCACCTGATGATGATTGCTTGTGTTGCGATCGAAACATCGTGATATTGTTATTATTTGTATTCTTTTTTAAAAATTATATCTTTGTGGCTTTACCGAAAAACCCAAAAAATATTATTGTCTTTATTCTGTATTTATTAAGGCGCGTCAGGCAGATAACGTATTCTCGCATCCTACAGTACTTGGCTATGACTAACATACAGTACTTGTGCTAGAATAACAACAGATACTTGGGCTAGGATAACAACAGATACTTGGGCTAGGACCGCACCCAAGTAGAAACGACATGAAGACAGTGACGACACAGCGACAGCCCGAAGACGACAACGGCGTGGAAACAGTCCATCCCGATTCCAGGGCAGCCTCGAGCTCTCTCAGCCACCGCCTTAAATTCTCCCCGGTGTGGCCTCGCCCCGCCCCGCCCGCGGCCACGCCCCCTTTCTTGAATTGTCTCGGCCAATCCCGAACATCTCCGATGGTCCGTTCTCTGATTATTCCTCGAGACCACTTGGCCACGCACTGTCCCTACCCCCTCACTGTCTCCATCCATGCACTGCCTCTCTCTCTCCGCACTGTCCCTACACCTACAAGATAAAAACATGGCTTGGTGGAGGAAGATTTTTGGAGGGGGGGGGGGGTCGACAACTTTTTTTGAAACCTTTTAGATCAACTATTTACCCCCCACTTTCTATTACTTTTTGATTCAGCACTTCTGAAAGGCTCTTCTAATTTTGTTGACGGACAAATGGACAGACAAACAGAACGTTGGGCTTTCACAATAGCATAGTATTTGTACATGTGTAATGCGGGCGTAAGCGACCTTCCGGAGGTGACGTCACGGGGGGTGGAGTCATGTGACGTGGGGGGAAGATTCGGGGCCTTAAGCGGGTAAACCGGAAGGGGAAGGCAGTCGGGGTGTGAGCGGAAAAGAGTGAGGCCACGCGGGCAAGTGTGGAGAGGGGGGGGCGCCGACGGCCATCGGGAGCCAACCCCGAAGATAAGAGGAAGCTGCGGAGTGGTGTGCAGCTGGGGAGGAGACAGCCAGGAGGGCTGCGTGTTAGAGGCAGCGGTGTGGCTGCCAGGAGGAGCTGCGGAGAGAGAGAGAGAGGGGGCTGCTTGTTAGAGGCAGCGGTGTGGCTGCCAGGAGGAGCTGCGGAGAGAGAGAGAGAGAGCGGAGGGAGAAGAGCAGCAGCGAGTACAGCCAAAGGGGGCTGTGTGAGAGAAACAGCAGCGGAGCTGCTGTTGTGGATCGGGCTGACATTGGAGTCAGCACCGTGGAGAAGCTACAGAGTAAAGACAGCCGTGTGGGTGTACAGCACGAACCGAATAATAAAGGACACTGAGCCAGACATCGTGGTCCAGTCGTTTATTACACTGGTGTCGGAAGCGCAACGGCATGTCGAAACAAGTGAGGAAGAAAGTTAATCCGGCGCCTGCATCGGCTTCTTCGTCCGACGACGACGAACTCCCTCCAACCACGGATCCTGTTGGGGTGGTGGAGGAGAGCCCGGCTGAGGCGACCACGGGAACGGGAGTGGAGGATGTTGGCGCGGTGGCGGGTCCGTCGACATCATCAGACGCGGATCAACGATGGCAAGCGATGGCGGTACAACTGGAGGCACTTAAGGACGTCCTGGCGCATCTATGCCATCTCGTCGCGCCAGGGACGATGGAAGACGCAGGTGGTGCTCTGCGGGCCGCCACGTTGCCTGTCCTGCCGCCGCCATTGCCCACGCGGCAAGAGGCCGCCATTTTGCGCGCTCCGTGGCGCCAAACCGCCATCTTGGCCACGCCGCGGGCCGACGCCATTTTGAATTTGCCATCACAGCCACCACCATTGGAAGACGGCGGGAAGAGGAGTCGGAGTCGCCACCTTACAACGGTTAAAGAATTTTCCGTCGGTGGGGACTGGAGCGCGTTCGCCTGCCGCTTCTTGGCGGCGGTACGCACAGCAAGATGGACCGATGCGGAGGCTTTGGAGGTGTTGCCGACTCTCCTGGACGACGAATCTGTCCGATTCTTCCGTTCCATAGCGACCGATAAGAAGGCAACTTTATGTGGTGTTTTTCAAGAAATGGCCGATGCTTATGAGCCACCAGATGATGCGCATCGGCGATTCGCTCAACGACAACGAGCACCAGAGGAGTCGCCCGTGGCGTTCAGGGGTGCGGTGCTGGAGCTGGCCATGGCAGCTTATCCTGAGACGCCACAGGACCTGCTTGAGCCTCTCATATTAGGGAAAATGTTGGAGCTGTCTCGGGATCTAGGGATCCCCATGCCTGTGTGTGGGCATGAGAAGCTAACTTCCCGGATGGCTGCTAAGTGTCTCGATGCGCAATTCAACCTCCGTCGCTGGAAACAAGTGACGGCGTGGACGGGGGGGCCCGTCAAAGAAGGGGAGGCGCTGGGGTGGAACCCTGCGCGGGCTGTCTATGTTCCGGATGACCGGGGCCCTCAACAACTGACGGCCGCCTCCGCTCCATGGACGGGACGCGGCGGGCCGAGACCGCGCGCGGCGCTACCAGAACAGGGCCGTCAGGAGGCGAGGCCTGCGCTTCGGCGCAACGAGGCCGAATGTTTCCGCTGCGGGCGTAGGGGCCACTACGCCAGAGACTGCTGGGCCCGCTTCCCGGCTCCGCCGCAGCAGGAGGCCTCGGCACCGGTCAAGTCGGCTAAAGATCCTCCGAAACAGGCATGTCGGCACGCACCAGACACTCGGCAAGGCTTTCCACCTCACCCACCACCTGTGTTGCGCGATCCTATTGTTGTTGTTAGGGAAAGCCCATCGACGGGGCCTTGTCATTCAGTTACGCAGTGGCGCAAATTGGCACGGAGAGTTGTCGCGGCCGCTACGGGTTCGTCCACCGTACCGGGGTCCATACAAGGTGTGGACGTGCGCATTTTGGTCGACTCGGGGGCGTCTGCGACTATTATATCGGATGTCATTTTCCATCTGTTGGGCATTCCGCCGGGGCTGTGCGTCCGGTTTATGGGTCGTGCGTCGCTGCGAACGGGGGTAGCATGGGTATCGTGGGTCAGGTGGATGCTAAGATATCTATTGGGGATGTGTCGGCCTCGGGTGTTGTGTTGATATCGAGATCTTTGGCGGTTCCTTGTTTGTTAGGCACCGATTTTTTGGCTAAGATGCCCATTTTGATCAAAATCAATGAGAATTGTATTGAACTGCCGGGGGGCCGTCAAATCTCGTTTCTGCCGTCGCCCTGGGGGCGACCTGCTTCGGCCGTACAAGTGCAGGCGCTGTCCGTCGCATCTGTGGACATCCCACCTGGTACACAGATGCTTATACCCTTGCGGTATCGGAAGCCCCTGCCTGATCGGCTAGGAGCAGTAGGGGTCTTGTTGTCACCGTCCGCCACGATAACAACCGGGTTGGCGTTAGTGGGGGCACAGACCATCGTCCGGCCGGATCAATTACCGTTTTTACAGGTGCTTAATGCGGGGGGAGAAAACGTCCGTGTCCCGGCCGGTACGGTTGTGGCACATGCCACTACGGCGTTTGCGACCCATGATTGTCCACATAGCCGGGGAGTTGTTGCTGGGGTTTCCGAGCCAAGGAGTTCGGATGATCGTTGGGTTGCTCATTTATGTGACGAAAATTCTTCCCTGTCCATGGAGCAACGTGGTGCGCTGCGTAAATTGTTGTTGACATATTCCGATGTGTTCAGCTCCGATGATTTGGATTTGGGCCGCACTTCCTTGCTTTACCATCACATTGAGACGGGCGATGCTGCCCCTATTCGATTAAATTCGCATCGGATGAGTCCTGCGGAGCGAGAACACGTACGGGGGGCAGTGGAAGACATGTTGGCTGCGGACATTATATCGCCATCTAACAGCCCATGGGGCGCTCCAGTCGTTTTGGTTAAGAAGAAGGATGGCAAATTGCGATTTTGTGTTGATTTCCGCAAATTGAATAAGATATCGGTGGCAGATGCGTACCCCCTGCCGCGTATGGATGACTCCCTCGACGCATTGTCGGGGGCTAAGTTCTTTTCCACACTGGACCTCTCTTCGGGATTTTGGCAGCTTCCCCTTGACGAGTCCTCACGGGAGAAAACCGCATTCCGTACGCCGCAGGGGTTATTTCAATTCAACTGTCTCCCGATGGGATTGAATGCGGCCCCTGCTACATTTCAAAGATTGATGGAGCTCGTTTTGACGGGGTTGCAGTGGGAGACATGTCTTATATATTTGGACGATATCATTGTCTTCAGCCGCACATTCGATGAACATTTGACGCGGCTGGAGACAGTGTTCACGAGGATGCGTTCTGCCAAATTGAAATTCAAACCAAAGAAATGTCACCTACTGCAACGGTCCGTCCGCTATTTGGGGCACATTGTGAGCGCTGAGGGAGTGTCCACGGATCCGGAAAAGACGGCGTGCGTCCGGGATTGGCCGACTCCGGCCACCGTGGGGGATGTTCGGCGGTTTTTGGGATTTGCCTCGTATTACCGAAGATTCGTGCCGGGTTTTGCGACGATTGCGAGGCCTTTGCATCTCCTTACGGGTAAAGGACGGAAGTTTGTTTGGGGACAGCCGGAGGAGACGGCCTTTCGGAGTCTGCGTGATCTATTGGCCACGGCCCCAACATTGGATTATCCCGATTTCGATCACCCATTCATTCTTGATACGGACGCGAGTGACACAGGTATTGGGGCGGTGTTATCACAGTCTAAAGGGGGTGTAGAGCGTGTCGTGGCGTATGGTAGTCGAGTCTTGTCTCCTGCGGAAACCCGCTACTGTGTCACTCGCAGAGAACTATTGGCGGTTGTTTTTTTCCTACGGCAATTTCGACCATACCTCTACGGTCGTTCTTTTATTGTGCGTACGGATCATGCGGCCTTGCAATATGCCCTTAAAATTGACCAGCCATCCGGACAGTTGGCACGTTGGTTGGACACGCTACAGGAATTTTCCTTCCAAATTCAACATCGGAAGGGAGTGCGCCATGCGAACGCTGACGCACTTTCCAGATTACCGCGGCGCGGCCCTTGTAAATGTGAGTCGGGGACGCATAGGTGTTCGCCGATTCCAAACCCCCCTCAGCCGCTCACGTTGGCCGTCGAGAAGTCGGACACTCCGATGGAACCGGGACCGGCTGACGGGGTTTTGAATCTGCCGCGGTCTGTCTGGATCCGGGAACAGATGATGGATGAGTCATTGGTGTCCTTGCGGAAGCGGTCTGCTAAGGACAATGGGAGTCCGAGTACGGCTGTGGGGCCGCAAACCGCTCTCCGAGATGGTCTGCTTATGTGGCGGGAGGGGTTCCAGGAACGTTGGCGCCTGGTGGTACCAACGTCCTTGCGGTTCGAGTTGATTAGAACCCTCCATTGTGACACTCTCTTACATTTAGGGGTGCAGAAGACCTTGTTGACGTTGCAACGTCATTATTTTTGGCACGGCATGGCGACAGATGTCGTAGGGCACGTGCGCGCGTGCCCTGCGTGTGCACAACGTAAGCCGCCGAAACATCCTTACGTGCCGCCTCTCCAGTCGATTCAGGTGTCTCGAGTCAATGAATTGGTGGCACTGGACATATTGGGACCTTTTCCACCATCGGCGAGGGGTAATAAATATTTGCTGGTAGGGGTTGAGTACCTCTCCCGTTGGCCGATGGCCTGGCCGTTGCCCGATCAGTCGGCCGCGGCCATTACCGACGCCTTTTTGTTTGGGTATATTATGGATAAGGGGGCGCCTGAGAGACTCCTCACGGACCAGGGCAGGAATTTCTCTTCTAAATTATTGGCGGAAGTGTGCGCGGGCCTTGGGACTAAGAAAGTACGGACATCCCCATACCATCCGCAGACGGATGGTATGGTTGAACGGCTGAACAGGACATTGTCTGCCATGCTTTGCCATACCGTGAGTGAACAACAATCAGATTGGGATCTGCACATCCCCGGGGTGCTTTCGGCGTACAGGATGACGCCTCATGCGGCTACAGGATATTCGCCGTTTTACCTTATGTATGGTCGGGAAAACGTGCCGCCGGTGGATGTGCAATTGGGAACTGGGGTGAAGGGACCTCGGAAACCACTTCCTGAATACATTCAGGACACGGTTCGCCGAGTCACGGAGGCACGGGAGAATGCCCGCGTGGCTACGGCCAAAGCCCAGGCTCGGAACGAGCGATATGCGCGACGGTCTGAGGGGGAGTGCCCTTGGAAGGTTGGGGACCTAGCCTGGCTTCATTGTCCACAGGTACGTCCGGGGACCTCGCCGAAATTGCACAAACCCTGGCATGGTCCCGTACGCCTCATTGCGGTTCCCAACCCACAGTCAGCACGCGTCCAGATTGGGTCTCGTCGCTGGGTCGTGCATACGTCGCGCTTGAAACCATATGTTGCTCCCTTACATGATGCGTCATCCCCCAATGTTGCCTTGCCGGGGTCTGTTGCTGCTGACTCTCCCCTGCCTGCGTCCATTGATCTTGCTCGAGCGCCTGTCGTACCTGCTCCAGACAGGCCGGCCGTGACATTGCGGGGGACGAGGGGCCCTGCTCGGAGGACGCCTGCCAGGTCTGCGGGACCTTCGAGCCCTGCAGCCTTTCCGACCCAGCTGCGGGCACGGTCACAGGACGAGCCCAAGACTAACTCTTTAGAGACACGGGACGGCGGTGGACTTCCAGCTGCGACAGGGGGATTACCCCCTGTCATTCCTCGACTTTCATCGCGTTCCCGTTCTGCGAGTGGGCCGCCGACCGTCCGGGACGGGCCGGCGACCCGCACACGTTCCAAATCGCTTACGTTTCGTTGATTGTTGCTGTCTTGTTATTTTTTTCTTACAGTTGTATTTATTGCATGTTTTTGTACGTTCGTTAATGTTAATTGTGTTGTTGTTGTTCTTGCTGTTACATTATATGCTTAGTGTCCTTTAGGGGGGGAAGCTCGGTTCGCCGCATTACGATTTGCTATTGGTCAGCCGAGGTCGGCTGGGATTTTTCTACGGGGGAGGGTGGTGTAATGCGGGCGTAAGCGACCTTCCGGAGGTGACGTCACGGGGGGTGGAGTCATGTGACGTGGGGGGAAGATTCGGGGCCTTAAGCGGGTAAACCGGAAGGGGAAGGCAGTCGGGGTGTGAGCGGAAAAGAGTGAGGCCACGCGGGCAAGTGTGGAGAGGGGGGGGCGCCGACGGCCATCGGGAGCCAACCCCGAAGATAAGAGGAAGCTGCGGAGTGGTGTGCAGCTGGGGAGGAGACAGCCAGGAGGGCTGCGTGTTAGAGGCAGCGGTGTGGCTGCCAGGAGGAGCTGCGGAGAGAGAGAGAGAGGGGGCTGCTTGTTAGAGGCAGCGGTGTGGCTGCCAGGAGGAGCTGCGGAGAGAGAGAGAGAGCGGAGGGAGAAGAGCAGCAGCGAGTACAGCCAAAGGGGGCTGTGTGAGAGAAACAGCAGCGGAGCTGCTGTTGTGGATCGGGCTGACATTGGAGTCAGCACCGTGGAGAAGCTACAGAGTAAAGACAGCCGTGTGGGTGTACAGCACGAACCGAATAATAAAGGACACTGAGCCAGACATCGTGGTCCAGTCGTTTATTACACATGTTTATGTCATGTTTTTAAGAGAAGGCAAAGCCGGGTACTTCCTGCTAGTAATATATAAAATACATTATACACTACATACGACAACTTAAACGATGAAAATACTGCACGTACATGGAGTTTTCATGACATAACCAGAGTAATGAAAAGAGAAAATATACAGTGCGATCCGGCGAAAAGTGTGTATAATTCGGCGTTTGCCAGCTCACCGGTCTTAAAGGCTGCATCAGTCTGGGGATCGGCAAACGCAATTTGTTGAAAAAAGAGTGGAGTACGCATGATCTAGATGTGTGTGTGGTAAGTACGGTACAATAAAAATACGGTAACTTTTACAGTAGGATATTTATTTCGTATTTTCGTATATTAATTTATGACAATTTTACATGTTTTTAAATGTAATCTAAAAAAACAGTAACACCTAAAAACACGAGAATTTACAATAACATAGTTTATGCAGCACTTGGCATAGGTTTAACTAAATAATCACTGACAATGCAAGCTATCAGATGAATGTATTATTGCAATTGGCTAAAGGACGCAGAAGGCACATTAGCATAGTTTATGCAGTATTTGGCATCAGTTACAGAATAATAAAAACGCTGACACAAGGGTTATTTGACAATAGCGTCATCGTGACGCCACTATGCATTGCATCGGTTTTGGCCAACAGTGTTATGGAGTTACTCTGAGTGTTCTTTGATTCAAAGTTGGGGTCATATACATACGAATGTACAATAGGTTCGTTAAACAAATGGGTGCAATAGTAGAGTTCGCGGGCGTTAAGTGTGGTGGTCACATGGAGGACAGGGGGCCACGCCAATAGAACTAAGGAGAGAGTGTAACATATAACAATAGGTTTTACCGTTTTTGGCAATAAAACAGGTATCAAGATGTTAAAACACCAAATAAAATCCTTATTCAAGGAATTCCTGTCTGCATTAACCACACGTACTTGTGGCGAACATGCAAAAAAAAACATGTTCTGATAATATATGCATTGTCTTTGACAGAGACAGCCTTCAGAAAAGAAGGACGTGGGCAGGTACTCCAAATCGAGGGCAAACCCATTTATTGTGGTCAATCTTTAAAAGGCAACAGCACGTGTGTCACACATAGCAATCCTCAACCGAGTCGCCATTAACCACATGACTGGTGTACAAGTCCAGTTCATCAATAACCCTGCCAGCCACCCACAGGCCAACTCAGTTATCGCATGCTGGTGTACACACGTGCATTGATGTACTGCACAGCACATAAGTACTTTCACAAAATCACACTTTCCTCCCTTGCTGCACGAGGAAATGATTAAAAGAGAGGTCCATTCCTAATGTGCCACATAGATATTACTGTGGAGTCGGTAGATACTACTGTAGACTCAGTAGATGCTTCTGTAGACTAAGTAGATACTACTATAGTCAATAGATACTAGTGTAGAGTCTGTAAATACTACTGCAAGGTCGGTAGATACTACTCCAGTCCGCAGATACAACTGCAGACTCAGTAGATACTACTATTGAGTCAATAAATACAACTGTAGAGTCAGTAGATAGTAACTAGATTCGAAGCTTTCGTGACTGCAGGAATTATTCTTTGGTTCTTTCGGTGAAGCCACGTAGAAAATAAAATCAAATAATAATAGAATACGACGTTTCGATTGCAACACAAGCAACGATCATCAGATAAGAATAAATAAAAAAACACAGACACGGAAACAACATAGGCAGACACATATGCAGAGCCAGACACACACAAAGCCACTGAGCGAGACACACACCAAGACAAACAGAAGGACAACGATTCTGTGCCAAAGCCTTAAATAGAGAGAGGGGGAGGGGCCAGAGCAGAGAGAAGACTGGGGAGGTGGACAAACGAGAGGACCAGCAGACAAACGAGGGGACAAGGAGGAAGCAGTGTGGAATTCCGGACCACAGTGACAAGAAGAGAGACAATAGTTTAGAGCAAGAAAATCGAAAGTTTGAGAACGCAAATTTTGTCAAGTTAAGAAGTGTAATGCAATGCAACACAGAGGGTCGGTTAACACACAGTTAATGCATAGCCTGGTTGATTAACGTTCTTCCAAATATTGCAAAATAATTAAGTTACGTGTGGAACAGACAAGCGAGGAGAAATTTAGAAAGAGAAATAGGAATTTTGACAACATATTTTGTAAAATTAGAGAGTGTAATGTAATGCAACGCAGAGAGTCGGCAAACACACACTTAACGCATAGCCTGGTTGATTAATGTTCTCCAAAAGATTGCTAAATTAGAAATAAAGTGTAAGTTGTGAGTAAACCGTTCCCGTTCATAGCCAATCAGGGCTACGGGTTCGATCTGGGCCAAAGTTCATGGGCAAAGCTCAGGGGTACATGCGGGAACCATCGAGAAAGTTCTGAAAGGGGCGTGGTTAGAGGCGGGGCTTTACTCCGCCAAGGAGGATATAAGGAGAGGCAGGAGGATGACTCAGGGTTCGGTGTGGGAGCCTGGGTCCGGACTGCATCTCCGCCATCTCGTCAGCCACCGAGCACTTGGCAGCTGCAAAGCGCTCCCGATTCCCAGCGTGCCGTCGACCAGTGGTGCGCGGGGATGTGAGAGCAAGGGAAGCCGTGCGGGAACGGAGGAGCAGAGAGCGGGTGCATGCGGCGAGAGAGAGAGAGGGTGACCATCTAAAGTGAGTGTGGAGCCGAGCAGTCATTACTAATAAAGAATGGACGCATGTCTCAACGTGTCGTGGAAGTCGTTTATTACAACTGGAGTCAGAAGCGGTTCTTTTTGAGACAAGACAACACTACAGAGTGCGAAGATGTACAAACACCTCAAGAAGAAGAGCCCACCGGTGGCGTCTTCCGACGACGACGACTCGGTCACCCAGGACCTGCCGACCCCAGGTGCCGCGAACCCGGTTAATGTAACCGTGGCTGGTGCGGGGGCACCATCATCGTCTCCACATGTGGAGGACGGCTGGCTGCGTGTTGCGGAGCAGCTGGACTCACTCCTCACCATACTTCTCCAGCTGGTGACGCTGGTCGCGTCGTCTGCGGGGACGGGACGGCCACAAGACGTGTCGCCGATGGGCGGTGAGCAAAGGCTTCGTCAGGGAACCTCGGAGGGTCCCCATTGGGAATCGACTGCCGCCATTACGCACGCGGTGGACACCACGCGGCAAGAAGCCGCCATCTTGGGCGCGGCTGTGGAGACGCGGTCGGAGCCTGCCATTTCCTCGGAGCTGCGTGGCGAGCCGCCATGCAGGGCTGCCGCTGCCGAATACGGCGGAGTGGGGCGCAGCCACCGCCTTCCTCATATCAAGGAATTTGTCGTGGTGGGCGGCGACTGGAGCACTTTTACGTGGTGGACAGAAGAGGAGGCCCTAGGTGCATTACCTACCGTGCTCGATGACCAGGCACTGGCGGTGTTCCGCGCGATTCCGCGGACAAAAAGAAGACCTTGAAAGACGTGTATGCCGAGATGGCCTAGGTTTATGAGCCGCCTTCGGATACCCAGCGGAAGTTCATGCATCGTAAGCGTGGGAGTAACGAGTCTCCCCTGGCCTACCACGGCGCCTTGCTGGCACTGACGGGGGCTGCTTATCCAAACGCCATGCCTGAAACGATCCTTTCATCTTGGGAGTTGGCAAAGGACATGGAGGTTTCGCTGCCTGTGTGCGTTCATGAGCCGGTGACGTCCCGGTGGGCCCAGATGGCTGCTTGGACGGGAGACCCGGCTCATGATGGTGAGCCAAAGTGATGGTCACCATCGAAGGTGTCCACATCCCGGACAACGCGCGGGACGGGGATCTAGCAGCCGCCATTCCTCATTGGGACCCACGGCGGGGGGCTGAGTCATGTCGCCGGGAGTCCTACGGTTCGTGCGGGGGTGATGAAGGGGCTGCTCGGCAGCCTGCGGTTACGTGCGTCAGGTGCGGGCGCCTGGGCCACTTCGCCCGGGAATGCCAGAATCCTCCTCGTTCTCCGACACCTACTGCGGCTCCAGCTCCAGCTCCTCCTTCGGTGGATCACAACTCCGGGCAGGCAAGTCGGTACGCATATCAGACCCCCGGCCTAAATCGTCACCTCAGGCATCTCTTGACGCGCGTATGATTTCACCGCATCGCGAATCCCATAATGTTCTTGGGGATTGGCCGCTCTCGATTCCACAATGGAGGAAGCTAGCGCGTCGTGTTGTAGCCACAGTGGCAGAATCTTCGACAGTGCTTGGTTCCATACAGGGGGTAGATGTCCGAGTTTTGGTGGACACTGGTGCATCCGCCACTATTATCTCCGATGTGATTTTCCAGCTCCTATCTATCCCTGTTTCACAAGTCCGGCTGGCTTTTGACGCATGCGTGGCAGCAAACGGGGGTAGTATGGGCATCATCAGTCAGGTGGATGCCCATATTGTCATTGGGTCTGTCGCTGCATCAGGGCCGGTCTTGATCTCCAGATCCTTGGTGGTGCCCTGTTTGTTGGGCACTGATTTTCTCAGGAGAATACCTGTTAAAATCCTCGTCGATCAGGGATCTCTTAAGTTGCCTGCAGGACGTAAATAGTTTTTTCTGCCGTCCCCGCTCTGTCGTTCGATGCCATGCGCTGCCATTCAGGCTGGCAGATGTCACAGTCGAAATCCCACCGGGTTCTGTAGCGCCGATACGGCGGCGGGGATACTCTTGATCCCCTCCAACACCGCTACCAAAGGTCTCTCTCGGTGCTCAAACGATGGTCCGTTCCGGGCAAGCCCCATTTTTACAAGTCCTAAACGGTGGTCCGGAAGGGGTTTTGGTCCCTGCTGGTTTGGTACTGGCTCACACCACTACCGCCTTTACGGACCACAACGAGGATGTATCCTGTCGATTGGTGGGGGCGACGGCCCCGTTGTCGGACGATCGTTGGATCGCTGAGCTATGCCGGGAGAATTTATCACTGGCTGCTGATCAGCGCGGGGAGCTGCGTGTGCTGCTGACCGAGTTTGCTGACGTTTTTAGCAAAGATGATTTCGACTTAGGTCGTACATCACTTCTGTCCCACCACATTGATACCGGGGACGCCAGCCCTATTCGGCAAAATTCCCACCGTTTGAGCCCCACGAAAAAAGGGCAGGTGCAGAGCGCGGTGGATGAGATGCTGGCTGCTGACATAATTTCCCCGTCTAACAGCCCGTGGGGTGTACCGGTTGTTCTTGTCAAAAAGAAAGACGGCAATTTCACATTCTGTGTTGATTTTCGGAAACTTAATCAGGTGTCCGTGGCTAACGCGTACCCTCTGCCACGGATGGATGACTCCCTCGATACACTGTCGGGAGTGCAGTATTTTTCAACTCTCGACTTGTCTTCCGGGTTTTGGCAGTTGCCCCTGGACGACTCATCGAAGCCAAAAACCGCGTTCCGCACGCCACAGGGACTTTTCAATTCAAATGTCTTCCCATGGGATTGAATTCCGCTCCCGCCACATTCCAAAACTTGATGGAGATCGTTTTTGCGGGATTGCAATGGGACACGTGCCTTATATATTTGGATGATATTATTGTGTTCAGTCGCACGTTCGAGGAACACCTTCAGCGGTTGCGGGCCGCTTGTGACAGGATGCCCTCCGCTAACTTGAAATTTACACCGAAAAAATGTCATCTTTTGCAACGTTCCGTGCATTATTTGGGACACATTGTGAGCTCTGACGGTATCGCTATGGACCCTGACAAAACATCTTGTGTTCGTAACTGGCCAACCCCTTCTTGTGTTGGGGATGTATGCAGTTTTGTCGAGTTCACGTCATACTACCACCAGTTCGTTCCACATTTTGCTACGATCACCAAACCTCTGTATGTACTCACTGCTAAGAATCAGAGATTGTAATGGGGACCCGAGGAGGAGGCTGCATTCATGGCCCTTCGCGATCACTTGTCGGCTGCGCTGACGCTCGATTACCCCGATTTTTCCTTGCCTTTTATATTGGACGCTGACGCCAGCGATACGGAATTGGCGCCATCTTGTCCCAATCTAAGGATGGTGTAAAAAAAGTTGTGGCGTATGGCAGCCGTGTCCTGTCGCCGGCTGAGAGCCGCTACTGTGTGATGAGAAGGGAGCTGTTGGCAATTGTCCACTTTGTGCGTCAATATTGGCCTTACCTGTATGGCAGGAAATTTGTCGTGCGTACTGACCATGCAGCTCTCCAATACTCTTTGAAAATTGAGCAACAATCCAGCCAGCTGTCTCGCTGGCTTGATACCTTACAGGAGTTCTCCTTTGACGTAATTTACCATAAGGGCTCTCGGCACAGTAATGCAGATACACTATCTAGATTTTCACACAGTTCCCCGTGTGCATGTTCGTCGGGCACCAATCGGTGCACACGGGTCCCTCCGCCTCCTCGTCCTGTCATATCCGCGGTGGCCGAGCCCGTGGTGCATGCCAGTCCGGGGCCGGCTGATGGCATCTTGCATCTTCTGCGCTCTGTATGGGTGCGCGAGCAACTGCTGGATGACTCCTTGGTTTCCTTGCGGCGTTGTGCTGATTGCTCGCTTGACTCCCCTGCGGCGGGCGACGCAGGACGAGTAACGTTGCAGGATGACCTTTTGATGTGGAGGGAGGATCTGGTTGGCCGATGGCGTGTGGTAGTTCCCGTTGCACTCCGGTACGAATTGGTTCGAGTGTTGCATGCCGAGAAGTTGTTGCACCTGGGCATGCAGAAAACCTTGCTCACGCTGCAAAGGGATTAATGACAGCCGAGATCACTAACATTATCCACGGCTGCCCCGACTGCGCTCGACAGAAACTGCCGCGTAAAAATATATTCCGCCCTTAAGATTAATTTCTGTTACACGAATTAACGAGTTGGTGGCCCTCGACATTCTGGGGCCATTCCCAACAACCCCCCAGGGCAATAAATTCCTTTTGGTGGGAATCGAATACTTTTCCTGATGGCCAATTGCATGGCCGTTGCCAGATCAATTGGCATCCTCCATTACCGACGCGTTTTTGAATGGCTATATTATGGACAAGGGTGCCCCGTAACAATTGCTCACGAATCAAGGTCATCATTTTTCGTCCAAATTACTGTGCGATGTTTGCAACGCATTGGGCACTAAAAAGATCAGGACTTCGCCCTACCATCCACAGACGGATGGGATGGTCGAGCGACTAAATCGTACCTTGACCGTCATGCTCTGCCACACTGTCAGTGAAAAACAGGCCGATTGGGATTTGCATATGCTTGGCGTGCTCTCCGCCTACCGGATGGCCCCACATGCTTCTACCGGATACTCGCCTTTTTTTTCTTAGGTATGGGCGGGGGAACATGCCGCCCATTGAGGTGCAATTGGGGATGGCCGAAAAAGGGCCCAAACAGACCCTCCCCGAAGATGTTCGCGACTCCATACGCCGTATTACTGAGGTGCGGGAGGCAGTGCGAATTAGCACGGCCAAGACTCAAGCTCGGAACGAGCGTTGTGCGCGACGGTCTGGCCACGAGATGCCGTGGTCTGTGGGTGATCGGGCCTGGCTTCATTGCCCTCAGGTACCTGACTCACCATCCCCTCTCCACCTCACGGCGAACTTCTGACAGGTGTTCAGTGGAGGCTCGAAAGTGGCGGCCATCTGGTCAAACGCCTGCGTGAGGGTGGACCTCTCGGACAGCGGGATGACGAGGAATGCCGCCAAAGCATCATCGTTAAAAGCGGCGGGGAGTGCCTTCAGCGCGTCCGCCTCTGACTACCCCGCCATGTCGTCATTAGTGAGAAATCGCCGCTTAAATGCCACCCAATCACCGCTGGCGGCAACAAATTATTTAATGAAGGGCAGCCGACGGTGGACAAGGACGTCCCTGTTTCAAGCTTGGTGGGCTCCGCGCTTCCCACCGGCGGAAAAATGGCGCCTGCTAGCATGGGCAGCGGCGATGGCGTTCCCGCCTTTTGTGAAATGGCGGCCGAGTCTCCCCGTCTGGACGGCTCCACCGCCCCCTCTTTCGCTGTCGAGGGTAGGGACCGCATCTCGACGAGGATGGTGGACACCGCTTGGAGGAGGTCAGCGAGACAGCCGTGCGCGTCACTGATGAGCTCCTCCACTGAAGGCGAGGCGCTCCTCGCCCCGACTGCACCCTGCTCCGCGGGCAGCGTCTCCGCTCCTTCCTCGGTGGCCGTGGGCAGAATCAGCTCCTCCTTGTCTTCTGATAATATATGTTTTTTGTTTGCATTCTGACCACAAGTATTGTGGTTATTGCAGACATGATTCCTTGTAAAAGGTTTCAGTTTGCGTTTTAACATCTCAACACCTGTTTTGTTGACAGAAAAATGGGGAACACCTATTCTCATACATACTATAGAGTCGGAATATACTACTATAGAGTAAATTGATACTACTATAGTTACTTCTTATAGTCATTAGATACTACGGTAAAGTTAGTAGTTACTACTATAGAGTCGGTAGATACAACTATAGAGTCGGTAGATACTACCGTAGAGTAGGTAGATACTACTACTGTAGTGCTTCAATAAAGACACACACACTACGTGAGTTGAGGCGAGTCTTTATTTAACACTTCCCTTACGGGACGGGTTCTATAATTGGTGTAAACGTAACTACCCCCATGTAACACTGTGTAACACTATGTAACCCTCTTACACACGAGGTTATTGAAGATCCCAACCCGACGACGTGACCCGACCCACCGAGTGTTACCCACAATGACGACCTCTTTACTGTAGCACGCTGCCCTTTTATCCCCCTAGCGGTCCCTCCCCCCGCCCTCTGGCTACGCTCTCCTTCTGGTACTCCGCAGCAGGCTCACTCCCTTAATTACCCGAATGATGGGATATATCAGCATTACACTACTATTGAGTCAGTAGATACTACGGTCAGTAGATACGACTGCAGTCAGTAAATATTACTATACAGTCAGTAGATACTACAATAGTCAGTAGATACTACTGTACTCAGTAGTTACTACTGTATAGTTAGTATATACAACTACAGAGGCAGCAGATACTACTGTAGAGCCAGATACTACTGTAATGGGTTCAACTGAGTCGCAGACATAGACTTGGAAGCAACACATTTATTCAGTTCTAACACACGGGGTAACTTCTCCTTAACAGAATAACAACCTAAGGTGGTGACCACCCGGCTAACTAGACTAGTTACTACGTAACTGCTACTATGGACTGGGACCAATGATGTCGGCCCGGGTCCACGTGTAGCAGACTCGTTGAATGGAGAACGTAGACAAAGGGTTTCTTCCAGGATGAACAACAACCCTGGTCCCTCTCGGGACCCGGCTTATATTCTCTGTGGTGTGGCCGGCTCCGCCCTTGGCCACGTCCACCTTCTAGAATCCTCGGGAAGGATCTGGGTCCCAATCACGCAACCCCCCTTAGCCCCCTCTTGGGGCCCCTCCGTCAACTTAACCGGTCACATGTCCTCCCGGGTCAACCAGAGTGCCATGGTCTCACACAACCTTATCCTTGGGTCGGCATCCACACACCCTGTGCTGTAAAGCGTGGTGCCATCCAGTGCTATTATTCAGCGCACACCTTACCCATCTAAGGCCGGTGCTACACTCACAACATTGTGGTATCCGGCAATGTCGTTACACCGCACGCCATGCCCCTCTAAGGCCGGTACTAAACCCACAGCATATTGACATCCAGCGATGTCAATACACTATTATACAGTCACTCGATACAACTCACTCTATTGTATGTAGGGTGTGTAGGTATATATGCCTAAGGGGGGTAAAAAATACTTTTTGATGGTGGGGGGTCGACAATTTTCAGAAACCTTTTAGATCAACTATTTACCCCCCACTCTCTATTACTTTTTGATTCAGGACTTCTGCAAGCCTCTTATAATTTTGTTGACATACAAAGTGGACAAACACAAACCCGGGCTTTCATAATAGCTTAGTATTTGTGTATGTTTATGTTATGTTTTTAAGAGAAGATAAGTTTTGAAATATATTTCCCCCCCGGCAACGCCGGGTACTTCCCGCTCGTAAACTGTAAAGTTGAGCTATACTTACCTCATCCCATGTCCATTTCACTTATGTAGAAGACTAGCTGTACTACCCGGCTTCGCCCGGGACTTGGATACACCACGCCCGGCCACCTTTGTCTCCCTAGTGGCAATGTCCAGACACCACAGCAGTTACTCGTTTTGTAGCTGAGTCGACCTATGGGAGGCCCAGGACCGGTTAAAATAATCGTCACCGGTGGTGGCCGTGAGCGGGAATCGAACTCGGGTTGCCGGGTTCGTAGTGCAGTGCACGAATCGCGAAACAGCCCCCCCACCCCACACAGGATAAAGACAAAATCCCCCGTGTAGCCTGTAGGGAGCAAGTGCTGTTAGCGAGCACCTATGAAGGCCGGCACGGCACACGAGGGGGTGGGTGGCCAGCACCACGCCCGGCCGCCTTTATCTCCCCAGTGGCGATGCTCACACACCACACCAGTTACCCGTTTGAGACTGAGTCGACCTCGGGGAGGGCCCAGGACCGGTTGAAATAATCATCACCAGTGGTGGCTGTGAGCGGGAATCGAACTCGGGTCGCCAGGTTCGTAGCACAGCTCGCTAACCACTACAATGCGTTACGCTTCCACACGCGCGGGTCACATGACAGATTTACATCACAGCTCACTTGCAGTGCAAAAAATATATGCATTATTGAGCTCCCCCCCCCCTCAAAAAGAAATTAAAGTGTATTTTCATAATTTTTGCATAGTGTACAGTCTGGAAAGTACCCACATGGCAAATTTCAAGTTTGTTGCATGTCGGGAAGTATGCTAAACATTGTGAACAGACACACATATTCACAACTTTGCCTTTTATATACTGTATATGGAGATTACAGCGCTGTGCTTGGGAGAGGAAGAGGGGAAGGCCGTGCTTCTCGTGGGTAGGGGAGCGGGAGGTGACTGGGCAAGATTGACGAGAGAGGGAGGAGCCTCGGATAGATTTACAAGAGGGGATTGGCCAAGGGGAGCGAAAAAGAGAGAGACTGGATGGATAGGCCACGCCAAGCAGACTGCTCGACAGAGGTCGCAAACGGGTTTTGATTCCTTACCCGTACCCGATACCCATACCCTACCCGATACCCGGCTACTCGTACCCGGCCGGGTATCGGGTAGGGTACGGGTACCCGATTGCGACCTCTGGGATGAAGCCATGTTGCAGGCACGGGTGGGTTGATTCTAGGAACTTGAATTGTGAGAAGAGACAAGACGTTGGAAAATGAGTGACAAACGGTTACTCACCAGTGACTCACGGCCTACCCGTACTCGGTCGCACCAGGGTCGCAAACGGCTACCTGTACCCATACCCGGCCGGGTACGGGTAGCCGGGAATCGGGTAGGGTACGGGTATCGGGTACCCGATTGCGACCTCTGCTGCTCGAGCACCATACATTTAATTTAATCAGTGGAAAAGTGAGACTGGTGCCTCCACCCACCCCAGCATGTGCTGCTCGTGCCTCGGGGTGACACTGGGCGCCAGAGGAGCACAACCCTGAGTAGAAAGAGGGATAGAGGTTGGCACGGGAGCCGCGGCCCAACGCCACGTGGAAACCTTCCTTTGCCTTGTAAAAGCACGGGAGGGAATATTTTTTGCAGGCAAGAGGATTTTGGGTTTGCAGATGGCTACTGAGTCTTGAGATGATAAGTCTTACATCGGAGGAATAACGTCAAATCGTGGAGTCTGATAAACACGGACACATGAGCAGGTTTAAAGCATCTTTATTGTATAATACAGGTGTGCACACATGAGCCATGCTTCGAGGCAAAATGTACAAAGATTATCAGTGAGTTGAGGGCAGAGAGTTATTTTACTTGAGTGATATATCAGGCTTCAGGGAAATTGGTTAAATTGTTATAATGTTTTCCAAATGTTTTCAATGTGTGCCGTGGTAAAGTAATTTCTGAGATTTATTTTAAAGGTACAGTACGGATTCATGTGTGTAATAAATCCCGTTGAGACGTCAGGAATTCAGAATTCTTTATTAAGTTTCGTCACAGCTCTCACTACATCCGTCCTCTACTCTATGGCTCCTTCACGCTGTTGACAGACAGCGTGAGAGGCAGAGACTGCCGCGGCCCGCCACGTGGCAGACCACGGCACCAGCGTGGTTTCCACCTTCGTTCCTCCACACTCTGACCACGTGCTGTCCTTCTCTGCCCCTTTGAATCCCTGGCCCACGTGATGCCCCACAGCCAATCCTCAGCCACATCCCTGGAACTTTCCAGAGCCCACTGTACAGCCCCAGGGCCACGCCCCTAACTCGACTCCCCATTGGTTGCGGGCTGAAGCCAGCAGAGCCAATCATCATCCTCCAGGTGTAGCCTTCACATTACATCAGGGCCACGCCCATGGCTCGACTTCCCATTGGTTGTGGGCTGAGGCAGGCAGAGCCCATAATTACCATCCAGGTGTAACCAATTAATCATCTAGGTGTAACCCATTTATCATCCAGGTGTAACCTCACATTACATGTGTGATCACATTTTAAGTTTTCAGGCAGGGAGAAAGCCCAGGATGAAGGTTATTCACAGGTGGTTTCAGAGGCCTTCAGGTAGAGACAAAGGTGCTGGATAAACGTTGTTCACAGGTTGTATTAGTGAGTCCTTCAGGGAGAGAGTCCTGGAGCTGAGTGTTACGGGCATTTAATTTGAGACAGGAAGGATGTGAACCGGTTTTAATGTTACAGGCAGAGTGGTATTTAGGCCACTCCCGGCCATTGTGGTGTCTGGGTGGTGGTCGTGCCCTGCCTCCGCTGTGCGCGTTCAAGAAACCATCCATCCCGTCTATATATATTGAAATCAGAAACTCTTTAAGTTTCATTCAACTGAGTTGACATCTGCAGAGGTCTACCTTTATAATGCCTTTTTCTTCAAATTGATATCCCCATTGTGCTATCGGCTTCACGTCATGAGACAAATACTACTCCATTGAGTCTCCTGCAGAGCAGTGCAACCCTTGGTGTTACATAATGGCCCGCGGAAGCGGATATCACAGAGCTACCTCAGAGACCACTGCAGGTGATCTCCGTTCGACGCAGCAGGGTGCAGCACTTTGCCCACCCTCTTGCTACAGAGAGTATTGTTCATTTCATGACAGGCAAACCAATAGTTTGAACAGTCAGAGCTGTAATTCAGACAATTCAAGTGCAGAATCAAATATTAAGTGGTCGGGGTTTCTTTGTGTACCATCGTTGACGATTAGGCACAGCCTTAAACGCACGACCCCCGAGAGTTTAATCACTGAGTTAAATCACGAGTTACTGCCTGGATTCAAACTCAGGATGACAGCAGTGCCATCTCAACGCTCTGACCTCCGCAAACCTCCTGGCCACCTCTGAAAAAAAATTAATGGGTACTTATCTGGTGAGTTATGAAGCCCATCAATCATTCACTCAATCTGCCGTATGGAAGATGGATATGAGCACGCCTTATATAAGCATATTTCTGATACAAACACCACACATCCTTACATTACATGTATCAGGGGTTCCAAAGGGGAATTATATAAGCACATCCTCCCTTGCTCCCGTCGAGTATCCAGCTTACAATTTGTCTTTTATCTAAATGCTGCAACAGTTGTCACCTTAAAAAGGCAGTTTTTAATTAACTTTTTGAAGCTGTTGCACTTGACTGGACTTTGTTGCACAGATTATGTTTTGAATAGCAGGCTCCAGGTATCTGTTCAGCCCACCTTTGCATATTCAACACTGACCGGAGGTATAGGTGGATATAAGAACACTTATAGAAAATGAATTACCCCATGCACACGTAGTCTTCTTTACATAAATGAAGCACTAATCGCTGTAAACACAGGGAAGTGCTTTGGGGTACTTCAGAAGCGAAACTAAAGACACATTACTGCATATGAAAATGTCTAATTTGTGAACGTCTAGAGGAAATGCCATTTACACCGTGCACCAACACTGCACTTGGGTATGTGTGATCAGTAAATGATTTTTCTTCCAGCAGCTAACCACCCACTAGGCTGCCACGCGATTTTATGCCATGTTTTAACTAGCAAATGGTGCAGGATTTGTCCATAACGCCCCCTATGGTGGCGAAAATACCACGGTCTTTTTTCTTCTCCGCATACATCTCCATCTGCTGCGCATGCCTTTGTCGCTGCGACTCCAGTTTCTCGTCCGTTTGTTTCTCCACCTCCCTGAGTTTGTCACTGAATGACCGCTGGTTTGTCTGCGCATGCACATAAAAACAAAGATCACCTATATAGCCTTAACACTTGGCAAGTGCAGTTAGCAATCACCTATGAAGGCCAGCATTGCACACAAGAGGTAGGTGGCTAGCAGTATGCCTGGCCACCTTAATTTCTCTAAGGGGAATGTTTTCACATCGAACCAGATACTCATTTGAGGCGCGCAGTGAGTGAACCACTGCGCCACCGCTATCTGTGTGTGTACACAAACACATGATTCACAATTGATTTTGGCGTTCTGCCACGTAAATATCTGAACAACTGTGTTGTGGCATCCTCCACCGACCCGATGCAGCCAGACACTGAATTGTCACGTGCTGTGCAAGCCTTGTCATGTACGAAACATTATTGTTTCAGCTAACCAGTAAGTTGAAAGAGCAATTCTCACAACCGAATTTTAGCAATAGACACGACGTTTCAATTGGAAATACAAATCGCATTTGGTGGGGTAAAGTGTGGAGTTCTCCAACCTATTCTAAGACCTCTTATCTAGCGCAGGGGTCAGCAACCAAAACAACAAAGGGAGGAATTTTTATTCGGTAAAACCAAAATATTTCAAGAGCCGAAATGCATGTGAATACGAGACTGTCATTGATAAATAACATCACGAAACAATCCTCAATGAGACGCATGTGGCTCCTGAACCGCAGGTTGCTGATCCCTAATCTCGTGTGAACAAGTAGGCCAAAATACCCATCGGAGGGCCTCTCGAGAACTCGCCCTATTGCACACCCTTCCACCAGCAGTGGCGCGTGCAAGCCATTGCAGGGCTGCACCTCTACCTTATTAGCCCTCTCCTCTGCCCACCCACGAGTGTCAGCACCCACCTCCATCTGCATCTTGAGCGCGCTGATTTGCGCCTCCTGCTGGGCATTAGTATTCTCCAGCGCCCTCTGCTGCTGGACCAGTCTCTTCTCCATCTCCTCCGTCTCTGTGTGCCCCAAATTCACAAAAACAACACCGACACGCAGAGTACACCGCCATGGTGCGATGGTTATCACACTGGACCGTCGACAGACATCGCCGCTTATTTTGAATCTCTCTCCGCGGCAGTTGAAACAATGGAGCATGTTTCTTAAACCCTCCACCATCCACAGTCTCTGCCCACTCAGCAGTAAAAACGGACACACCACAGTTCGCGTGTGGTGGATGGTGTAAAGTGTGAGTACTACCACCTTTTCCAAGATGTCTGCCTTTTTTATGCCATTCCTATCTGGCTTTTTAAAATTTGATCGTTATGACGGTATGAAATAATGCAAAATGGCAAAAGCAATTAAGTATTTTATTTCTGGGACACTACTTTTTTCCAGGGGCGTACTTAACTCCGCGACTGGGGTACCAATCAATCCGAAGTCAGTGCTACTCCGCGATGTCGATAATGAAAATTTCAACTTTTAATAGTGCATCGTGTACAGCTCGTCGAGATGAGTCAATTGCCGCATCGTCGACCATCAACAGACTAAAAATAACTGCATCACGGATATTATGTGAGAGCCGGGGTACCACGGTACCCCGGGGTACCACCATAAGGTGTATTTGTTCAATCAAACAGTACTACTTTAATCTACGCAGAGTATTTGTTTTACTAAAAGTTGTGCAAAGAAGCATGGAGTGGCTCATCTTTCGAATTACACCACGGGGGAGTAAGAGGAAGACGTGGATCAGATAACGTCCGCAGGTTAGAGACATCGTGTCGACTGTCAAGGCTAGGGCAGGACTTCGCTAGAAGGGATTGACGATGGCCGCAAATGGGCAAGACTGGTGATGGAGTAGCACTAAAATTACAACACAACGTGCATTTTTATATCATCTAAACGAGGATGCATGTCAAGATGCTTGTGCAGCTGTATAACTAACAACATCGACACTGCAGCTCCAAGGTCTGAGTGTGCTCCCGCGTTAGAGGAGCTCGTGGTTTTGAACAGCAACCGCTTCCACGCAGTCGTGCATTCTTTGGCCCCGCCCCCCTCCCGATGCGTTGTGCAACACCAACCGCGTCCACGCCGACGTGCATTCTTTTGCCCCCCTCCCCCCTCCCGATGCGTTGTGCAACACCAACCGCGTCCACGCCGACGTGCATTCTTTTGCCCCCCTCCCCCCTCCCGATGCGTTGTGCAACACCAACCGCGTCCACGCCGACGTGCATTCTTTTGCCCCCCTCCCCCCTCCCGATGCGTTGTGCAACACCAACCGCGTCCACGCCGACGTGCATTCGTTTGGCCCCGGCCCCCCCTCCCCCCTCCCGATGCGTTGTGCAACACCAACCGCGTCCACGCCGACGTGCATTCTTTTGGCCCCGCCCCCCCTCCCCCCTCCCGATGCGTTGTGCAACACCAACCGCGTCCACGCCGACGTGCATTCTTTTGGCCCCGCCCCCCCTCCCCCCTCCCGATGCGTTCCATTCATTGGCTACCACATTCTGATGAGCTCCCCCCTCTCCTCCCCCTCAACTTGCTTTTTAAGGGATTACATCTTGAATCATTGCCTCACTTGATGCAGCTAATCCGGCTGTGACGGTCCCACCTGATGACGGAGACTTGTGTTGCCTGTTAAGATGAGTATGAAGGCCCGGAGAGTGTGTCACGAGCGGGGATGATGAATGATCTCGCGATGGATTAATGTAATTGCGAGACCGAGGCCTTCATCTAGCAGTGGATAAACCTCTGCTGACGAGGATGAGTTCGCACCAATTCTCTGCTTCTGCATCTCAGTCACGCTCTTGTCCATCATGAGAATGAGATGTCCCTCTTCTTTCTTCAGATCGATGAAGGCGAGGAGCACTGCCTCCATCTGTGTTAGAATCGCAAGCGAGAGGCGTGAATACCGTCCTGAGTATATGTTACATCGGGGATCTTGCACATCTCTGTAGTGGAGGTGCGCTGGTAGTGATGAGTTGGATGAGGGTCTCCCCATGCAGTGTGGCCATGGAAGTTATCTGATTCTACTTCTCCAGTGCTGGTCAAGGCGTTGTTTGTGAGGGCGGGGAGCATAGGAAGTACAATCAATGTTGCTGCACTCCCCTCTACTGAGTACAACATAGCCGCACACCCGCTTTTGCCAATCTGGCATGAATGGTCGCATGCCGTGTGACCTTGGTCAGTGGGTGCCATGGTGGCAAGATGTTAACTACGTAGCCTGGTATACAGGAGTGCGTGGGTTCGATCCCAACCCTGACACCTGTATATTTGTTTGCATGTTCTCCCCGTAGTTGTGTGGATTTTCCTCTGGGTCCTCCAGTTTTTCCCTCCACATTTAGAAATACTGTATGTGTTTAGAGTGTTTGGCCGCTATACATTTACACACGATAAACCACTTCGTTGAACGATCATTTATGGCCAGGTTGCTGCTGAAGAAGTGCTATATAACTCAGCGTGCCTTGCCTGGTAAAATAAAATAGTTACATTTCCAGAGGCATGACATGAGCACGTAATATTATCACTCTACTATGACAAAATACGTATTAGCATTCCTATCCCAGAGGTGAGGCTATCCGTAGGACAACTGATGTTGACTTCCCCAAAAATAGTTAGATTTTTCATTGACTCAAAGGAATGACGCGATGAGTCAGCCCCTAATCAGGATTTCACATCGTGACCTTCCAATTGCGAGCTGCTTGCGCCACCACTAAGTCACGCGGACAGATTGAGTAGATGCCTCATTAATAATAAAGAACTCGGGTTATGGGCTGAATATTTCTAACTGTGCTGTGATGGTTGGTAAGACACGATGAGGTGTCTCACCTCGTCGCCCAGTCCCTGGGTTGCACGGTAGCTCTTCTCGGCCATGTCCATCATGCCCTTGTATTCCTGGTAGCCCCCGGGCTTGATGAAGATCTTCTCAGCCACTCTCACACGGATGGGCTCGTAGAGCTCCGACAGGCACTGCTTGCACCTCTGCATGGATGTTTCCTTGTTCTTCTGATTCCACTCATCGTACGCAGTCACGAGCGAGTCCTGTGAGAGAGCGGTTTGTGGCAATGGTGGTGATTGTGCTCATGACGATGCTTTTTCCGTGTCTTTAATTATGTGATATCGTATCCTGAGATAAAGAATCCATTCGGAATGATCACAAAGCAGCGCGAGATAAGGGCCCGTGGAAGTGGATATGCCAGAACTGATTGTGAATTCAAGAGGGCAACACTTTCGCACCTGCCCTGGTGCAGAGAGCGAGAGATAGAAAGCTAACGTGTGTTCCTTTTCAGATGGATTTCAGCTACACCATGTGTTATAGTACCTTTTGTGCCAAAATGCAGAGTTTTGGAAATCACATTGATGAACTGTACAATGACGGTGTCCACTCACCATGAGCTCCTCCTCGTGCGTATTGTCACGGTCGAGCACGGATCGTTGGTGGAACGCCTCCACCGCCTGCTCCAGCGCGTGCTGGTGGAACTCGTTGAGTTTGGCCATGGGTAGGGGCAGCTGCTGGTTCACGGCTTCCATCCTTTTCTCGTAGAGCAACATCGCGTCCTCCTTGGCCTGCATGTTCGCCAGTGTCACCACCTGCGTCAGTGCGCTCTCGATGCACGGAACATCGCCCGAGCGCTGGGAATGCACGTACTGCTCCGCCAGCTTTAGGAACACTGTGAGAGGTGAGTACGAGAGGTGGGGGGGGGGGGGTGGCACGATGGTGAGACGAGATGTAATCTGATGAAAAGGCCACACAGCAGGTGTAGAAGCCACCTATTTACACCGCCGATAGAAGATGAATAGCAGCCCCCCGCATTGCGACCGCAACTATCAGAGCCAAATCATGGAACAGATCGTTTAACAATGGCCTATGCTTCGTTCATTCACTGGCAGCGTCTCAAACATTCGCAATGTTGTTCTCCCTTAGCCCTCACTGACCCACCAACCTCGACCTCAACCTAGAATGCACCGAATCGCCCTGCCATAAGATCGAAGAAATGTATAAATTGTTGTTATTAATTGGTGCCTTTCACAATGTGTCAATACACCAAGATAATTCTGATTGTAATTACGTGAATGGAATTTTTTTCTTCTGAAACTAGTGGGAAGCCCATTGGAGATTCAATGTCTAACCATCTTCGCATGCCCCCCTTTACAACGGCATACGCCTTTCTGTTGTATGAATAAAAAATATAGGGATCTTGTCACCCACTGGGCTATTGTAAATGGACGATCAGGTAAGCAATACCAATTGGCTTAATGAGTCAAATTATTGGGTCAAATGTCAGGAGTCTTCTTTTGACCACATTAATTATGCAGTGAGCTTTAAACTGATTCCCCAATTCATTTAAGTTTGTGGAGCATTCTCAGCGTATGCTAGACAAGCATACATATTGATTTATTTCATTTTCCAGATAATATGCAGCTACATCATATTTATATTTGTTTAATTCATGTAAAATTATTTCCACAACTGCAACATATTATTTCACCTCACTCGCCCACGTTTATATTCATCTACAGCCTGTAAGTGGTATGTGCTATGGAGTTGAGTGCGTTGATAAGGATTTGAATTGGGCGATTAAATCCCTTGGCATCTCAGAGCATTTTGCTTAACATTTCTTCTCAACCATTCCCATGCCCTGCTTAAACCTAACGAGCTGGAAATCCTACTAATACATTTACTGATCGTTGCTGCTCAATTCATCCGCACAAAAGAAAAGTCTAGCCAAGGGGCCACCAGTGGCAGCTGTCTCTGTGCAGCAAGAACTTGCAAGTGGGCAAAAGACTAGCAATGCGGGTTTGTTTTTCAAATTAAATAATTTGTGAGTAATCAATAAATGATGACAAACTGGAACTCAGACGCTGACACACTTGGTCTATTTTTATAATTTTGAATTTGTAACGTCCACACAGAATCGGACGGAGCACATGGCTTTACGGTTAAAACACAGTGCAGTGTTAACCAGGGCGGCCACTGGTCGTGTACTGCTGGGCCGCTTCGCTAGCGGCTGGACTCACGGGGACCCGTGAGCACTGCGTTGTCGACGTGCTTGCTGTGCGCCGTCTGGAGGATGTGAGTCGTGAACTCCTCTGCCGTTCGCAGGAACTCTGGGTTCAATTGCTGCTCCGAAATGGTCTCCAGGTGGTGCAGGTCTTCAGGGTGGGTTGGCATCGGGAACACAAAGCATTTCCGTTTCTGCAGGGATGGTGAACGAAGGCATGAGATGTGCGCAGCTTTATTTTGGAAGAGTTTAACTAATTGTTTTATATATTTATCAACGAATCCCACTGCAAAGGATGGATTATTATTGTTGTTGTTTTGCTTGTTTAACCAGAAAAGTCTTCCCGAGTCCCAAGACTTTCTGCAGGAGGGGTTGTGCCAAGTTTTCACAGTAGGAGGCGATGTTGCTTTGTGTAAAATCCAACTCAGTAATTTTGCGGGCAATTCAGCATTAGCAAGTCCAGCCAAAACAGTTAAAAAGATTTAATCTATAGGATAAAACTGGGGAGCCCAGAGAAAACCCAGAAAGAACAAGGGAACATTATACAAACTCCATGCGTAAAGACGGTGTAACTGGTCCGCCCTGTCCCTCTCCTCCCGTCGTGAATCCTAACGAGGAGGATTGGTTGGGAAAATAGGCTACAACAATAAAAAAGAGTAATGTTCGTAGACGACGAGTAGGTACTCCGTGTTGTTTTCTGGCCTCCGGAGGAGTGGGCGACTCCACAACAACTGAGCACCGGGGGTTTGTGGAATGGCTAAACTTTGTTTCAAAGTGTTCCTCTGAAGGGAAATTGCATATTTGCAATAGCGACCAGACGCACCCTCCACGTCACAACACCGCAGCTCAATGTATCAGCACGAAGTCCGTCCAAATCTGAAGTGGGGGCGTGCACTGTACTCTTCAGTGCAAATGGGGGTCCAATCCCTGATCACCGTTGCGTTCACTTAAAAAATAAAAACTTTCCTGGCTCTGATAATTGTTTTTTTTACCCTTTTATCTGGCACCAAAACTGACACCATTTTTACAAGGAGTCATGTTTGCATTGACCACAATACCTGCAGTCGGAATGCAAACAAAAAACATAACTCTGATAATGTATGCACTGTCCTTGAAATTGATTGGTCCACACCCGAGACAGCTTACTTTAGAGCCTAGTCTCACATTGTGTTGTAAAAAAGGTGTCAGTTTTGTTGCCAGATAAAAGGGTAAAAAAAACAATTATCATATTTTGTTACTGGCAAATGAGGTTCCAATGGTGTAAATACTTTCCTGGCTCTCTGTAACTATTAGCAGAGTTCACAATTATACGTGTGATTAATCACAGGTGAGCTCACACCAGCTACATCAGGAATGGAACCCAGGCATTTCTTGCTGTGAGGCACAAGTTTTCCACAGTACCATCCTGTCACCCATCAAAATCAACACCCATTCCGTCTGTCCATCCATCTGTCCCTTGCCCTGTGATGAGGTCATGTGGAAGAGGTTGTTGTCAGTTCTGTACCATGGCGACTTAATTCTGGAAGTGACGGGAAAACCCATTGCAACAGAAACATGAGTGCGAGCTGGAAACAAGCAAACAAATGTGTGGCCTTGCACGTGTAAGGATAGTTCGTGGCTTGGTGGGCTGGGGAGATGGTCGTGGTGACAGGAGAAGGAAGGGTCACACGAGGTGACTGTCCAGAGCATCCCAACAAGGCTGGGAGAGTTTGAGAGGTGGGGCGTGGCCAGGGGCAGAGCTTGGTCAAGCTGAGGGGGATATAAGGAAAAGGGATGGGGCTTCGGGGCTATTTGGGGAGTCGGGGTCTGGATCGTCATTGCTGGAATCATCATCATCACGGGGATCGTCGTTATCTATTACACTGGTCAACAACAAAAAAACATTTTTTTCTGGCCTGGACTTTTGCACCTGTTTTAGACTAATTTCAGGGTGCTGACTCCAAATCTGATCTCAGATTTGCTCTATCACATCAATTTTTTTTTGCTATCGGCATACCCCATTTTCATTGATTTTACCCGAAATTAACTCTGTCACTTATGATTGCAAGTTGTTGCGAGTCAGTGACTGCTTTAGTGTTAAAATATGGTGCTGTATTTTTTGGATAGTGTGTTTATAATATCATTTTATGTAGATATCCACATTTATTTAATATTTTTCTTCTGCAGTTTCTATTGAAAATGCAATATTTGATATCTCAAAAACCTGATGTTATAGACAAAAACTGATGCCAGATTTGGAATCAGCACCCCAAAATTACCTTAAACCCGTTGGAATACCTTATGCCAGAAAAAGTGTGTTGACCAGTGTTATCGTTGTCGTCAATGTCGGCGTCATCATCATCTAAGTTAACACCGGCACGAACGGCTACATCGACGTCTCCCGATATAGTCGACCAACTTTCTTGGAACGTCGTGTAGCAGCTACATCTCATCTGCCGAAGTCCGCCGGTGATGCTGAATAAATATAACTTTCAAAAAATATAAAAAAAAAACTTACGGGTGCTACGTTACACATGTATAAAACCCATCAGCCTTTTGCACATCGCCAAGTCAAAATAACTAAATGTGTGGCCATTTTGTCGAATTGACCACCAACTTCCACGGATGCCTTGTTCGATACTGCGCATATATTAACCATTAAAATACTACGACCCATCCACTTCACAGTTGACGTTAAAAATTCCATGCCATAATTCACAAGTGTAAGGCACTGTGTGCCGGCATCATGGTCCATGTTTGACAAATGACACTGCAACATACTCAATTGTGATCACAGAGAGCAACCATCACTCCCTACTATGAAACCTTGGCATGACCCTCTTGAAAAATTATCATGCGACTTAGTGAAGCTTCCCTGGGTAAACCAGCATAGTAAGGGAGGCGTGCGAGCCCACCTTGAAGAAGCTGCTTAGGAGCTCCCTCTGCTCGTTGAAGGAGCGGCAGTTAGCTGTCATCCCCTTCTTGCGCATGCCCAGACAGTGCTCCAGGTACTCGTCGGCGTCGCAGGTCTTGCCCTCGATCTCCAGCTTTAGCGTGAAGTCGCGCACGCACACAACGAAGGAGGGGAAGTACCGCTCGAAGTCTGTGCCCACATCCTCCTCCCTCTGGTGCATTTTGGTGCGCACGTGCTCCGTCATGTTGGCCACGAAGCTGCGAGGGAATCACAGTCAAGGAGCGGCTATAACGGCATTGTACGTTATGGCCGCTCCTTGAACGTCATTCAAAATGGAACGCTGCAGAATGGGAATAAAAATGTGGTAGCCGGATGGACCCTCCATACACATTTTTTGCAGGGTCATCCAGCTTTTTGTAATGGGCGCGATTTTACTATACATAATCCCCAAATGAGACATTTGCACTTTTATAAAAACAAAAAAGTGTCAGATTTGGACCCTGACACTGGCACACCATGGCCGACTCGGTGTAGGACTGGGAGTGGGAATCAGTTCTCCTGGAGATGAAGGTGTACGGGGAAGGGGTGTGAGAGGAGGGTCTCCTGGAGATGGAGGATACTGAAGTTGATCGAAGCCATCCTTGCTGAGCACACCGGTCGTGTTCCACACCAGCGTGGTGCTCAGCAGCACGGCCATCACGAAGAGCCACGTGTCGTGATTCTCACCAGCCTGCAAGGAGAACACGATGTGACAATCATGATGATTGTGGAGGAGCTTGATGATTATAATCATGACATCATTTTAGTCAGGCCAGTCCGGGCTAATGATGATGATCATTGTAGCGATGGTGGTTGCCATGATGATATTCATAGTAATCTGGCAGGGATAAAATGCACATAGGTCTGCTATGAGAACTGCTACAAGACCGCTCCAATCGTAATACATCAGATTTCAAGTAAAAGCTTGCCCTAGATAAATTTAACACGTCGTAGCCTTTCACCACCAATGTTACGATTTGTAGCCATTTTAGGCTTACCTTTAATGAGTCGCATGTATAAATGTGCACTCTTGTAGCATATGAGAACCTAACAAACTATTTTACACAACTACTGGACCGGTAAGCTGCATGTTAAATTCGTTCCAATAATACAAACTTAAATTGATATTACTTGAATGGAAATCGACCGACAGGAACTCAGTAATGTTATTTGACTGTTCGCGATAATGAAGATATGAGCCAATTAAGACTTTGATATCAAGGATTATTTCAATATATTAAATACTCAAAATAATTGGGTCGAAAATATTAACACCGGCGCTCAATCCCATTAACAGAGGAATTCAGCTGCGGCTTTGTGATGTGGAGCATGTCTCACTATTGCAGGTACGAGATGTTCACTTATTATTGAGTTATGTTTTTGTGTCAGAAATCTAATAAGATAGCGTCCTGTCTCGTGATGAGTTATTCAATTATTATTACGACGATTGCTTATTGTGATCAATCCAACTCGAATCAATTTATATAACGGAGTTGGAAGGTGATTCGAGTGTATTGGTGATCAAAATAGAAGTCGTTTTTGTAATAGTTGGAAACATTTCGTATTATTGTGTTGACGTTCGCTGTTCATTGGGAGGCACACAATGGCTTAATTTTAACATTTATCTAATTGGGGTGAGCGGGACAGGTGTTTTTGCAGATGTTTCGTTCCTGATTCTGGTATAATGAAGAATAATTGTTATATATGTTTGTTGTCAGTAAAATATGATTCACCTAATTAAAATATTGTTAATACAATTTAAACAAAAATGTTTCTTTATTACTAATTACTGTATATAAGTACGTATTGTCTCATGCATTATTATTTAGGACGGTAGTCGGCGCTACAGGTGTTTTGGGCAGATTTTTACGTTAGATATTAAAATGTTTCCTGTTAAATGTTTGCCGAATAATATGTATGTTAAATGTTTTTAGTTATCATAGTTTAGAATTGGGCTGACTTCTGTACCGAGGAATTCAACTGCGGTGTTCTGACATGGAGGGTGTCTCTCTGATCGCTATTGCAGATACGCAATTGCTCTTCTGAAGAGGTATTTTGAAATAAAGTTTTGCTGTTTCATAATCCCCCCCTGGTGCCCAGCTGTTGTGGAATCGCCCGCTTCTCCGGAGGACAGAACACAATGCAAAGTCACTCCTCATCGTCTCCGAACTTTTTATTACGTTTATTGTTGTCTATTTAGCCAAGCCGTCCCCCATCGCAAGGATTCACGGCAGGAGGAGAGAGGACAGGGCGGACCGGCTACAGATCCATGACTGATCATTGGGTTAGATCGTGCGAGTACAATCCCTGTGTGTGCCGTATACCCTCATCCACCCGACACCACAAACAAATAAGAGTTGTCACGGAAACCAAAGGGGCCGTCCATAAATGACGTCACGCGATTTTGGAAGATTTTTGACCCCCCCCCTTCGTCACACGGCGTCACAAAAAGTCAGACGCCCCCTCAAATATGACGTCACAAAGCTCTGCCCCCCCCCCCAAAACAATATAAAACATGCTTCAAATCGCTTAAAACTATTGTCATTGTAGTGCGTATTTAATGTGGCGCTGCACTCTGATGTTGTAGGAGAAACATTTATTTTAAAGTCGATTTAATTAAGTAGAACGTGCTGTCTATATTTATTTAAAGTTGCACATTTTGATGTGACGTTACATTTCTCAAACCCCTACCCCATGGTCACACATCGTCACAAATGTCTGACCCCCCCCCCTCCCTAGGTGCGTGACGTCATTTATGGACGGCCCCAAACCCGCCAGTGTCGATTGCTTCAGCACAGCGGTACTTTGCAATCCACACACATGTTAACAGTTGGATTAAATTGTAATTTTTCTCACGCGGTCCGACTCGGAAATCTATTATGAAAGTTATCACATGCAGTTCACATGAGACCGAGGTGAAATGAAATGGGAAAAAAAATCGTACAATGGTTTAGTGCGTACCGTAGGGAAGGGTGTTTTGTGTTGGGGGAGCGGGGAGAGGGTAGAGGTGGGGGTGAGGGGTGGGGCGGTGGGGGATGAGGGTGGGGGTGGAGGATTGGAGTGGAGGATGAGGGTGGAGGATGAGGGTGAGGGGTTTAGGATGAGGGTGGGGGTGGAGGATGAGGGTGGGGGTGGAGGATGGGGGTGGAGGATGAGGGTGGGGGTGGAGGGTGGGTGTGGAGGATGGGGGTGGAGGATTAGGGTGGAGGATGAGGGGTTTAGGATGAGGGTGGGGGTGGAGGATGAGGGTGGGGGGTGGAGGATGAGGGTGGGGGTGGAGGATGAGGGTGGGGGTGGAGGATGAGGGTTGGGGGTTGAGGAATGAGGGTGCGGTTTGAGGAATGAGGATGAAGGCAGCTCGAGGATGTGGTGGGGGTCGTTGCATATCATGGCTGTCCCACTCGCAGCGCAATCGACAAACATCGTAAACACATTTTTCTGTACTGAGGCTGCGTTGACAGTGGTGAGCAAGCCCAGTAAACCACCACATTCGCCAATAACACTTTGTAGCCTTTAATCTAAAAAAACTAGAATAGACGACGTTTCGAAAAAGGGCCCTTCATAGCACAATGTATGTACAGTTCTACAAATGATTTGTGTGCTTTAAATAAGGGCTATTGCTTGAAAGAAGGGGCCATTGCCCGAAACGTCGACTTGTACATGTTTTTCCTTGAAGGGCCACAATGTTAGTGACGATTGTTGAGGAAACATCGTCGGCTTGGTAAACGTGGACCCCTGACCTTCTCCACGTCGCCCAGGCCCTCCGTGTCGATGAGCAGGAGGCACTTGTCCTTGTGCAGGGGATGGGCTCTCGGCCAGATCCAGATGCCCTTGGTGTGAGACTGCACCGTGTTCCCCAGGGAGAACCCTGGGAGCCGTGGGGTGCGTGGGGTGGATGGGGTGGGTGAGCGAGTCAGTTCGATTCAAACGTCGACCCAGGTGGAGTTGTACTCGAATATAAATGTCAGCGGCTACTCAAACTTCACAGGGTGATTGGTCCCCCCCCGCCTCCCTCTCATCGCCAATCCACTGACCTGGAATTGCCCGGTGTCACGCAGAGACACATGGATTTGTCCACGCACTCACGGACAAAGAACACCCGTATAGCCTTAACCCACTGTTGGTGCAAGTGCTGCTATCGCGCACCTATGAAGGCCGGCACGGCGCAGGAAAGGGATGGTTTGGCCAGAACCACGCCCTGCCGCCTTTATCTAACAGTGCTGATTTTTTTTTCAATACACCGTATCGTGTGGGGGGCAAATGCACATCACCGGTTCAAATAAGCGTCAGATGTTTGTAGCAAGGGCCCGTCCATAAATTACGTCACGCGATTTTGACCCCCCTCGTCACACGGCGTCACAAAAAGTCAGACCCCCCTCAAATATGACGTCACAAAGCTCTGCCCCCCCCCCACAACCATATTTCCATTTTGAAAATAAAACATGCTTCAAATCTATTGTCATTGTAGTGCGTATTTAATGTGGCGCTGCACTCTGATGTTGTAGGAGAAAACATGTATTAAAAAGGAGGCGTTGGAAAGCTGAAATTTAGCATAAAATTCACTTAAAAATATTCAACGTCTAACTAAAACTGCAGATGTTCAGAATTTTATATTGAAATTCTCCTATAATTATAAAATATTAAAAGTAATTATAACTTTTAAAAAAATATTTTTAACTTTGTAGGAGAACGAAACAAAATGGAGAGTACAATTATAATCATTAAAATCTAAATGTTTAATAACAATCATTCAAAATATTTACAAAATGTATGCTTCTCCATTCTATCATGGAGAAGCAAAATGCTCCTTCATGGAATAAATAAAAGGTAACCATAGTAAATTTAAATAATCAAATAGTTAATAATGAAAATTTATCAAAATTAGTGTTGTTATAACAATTATATTTAATTAAGAAGAACGCGTTGTTTATATTTATCTAAAGTTGCGCATTTTGATGTGACGTAACATTTCTCAAACCTCCCCTCGTCACACATCGTCACAAATGTCTGACCCCCCTAGGTGCGTGACGTCATTTATGGACGGCCCCCAACGTGGCTGGGAATCCAACTCAGGTGGTCCGGGTTCGTCGGGCAGTGCCCTGTAACCACGCGCCTTGCACCGCACCGCGCCTCACCGTTGTTGGAGCCCGCGAGGCGGTTCATGAGGTATGACTTGCCCGTGCGGTAGCGGCCCGCGATCGCCACCACCACCACCGGCTGCTGGATGCTCGCGATCACCTTGGCGGTTTTTTCATCGATGAAGAATCTGCCGTCTTCGTCCGTGAGGATGAAGGGAAGAGGCCGCGCCACCTGTGCCATGGCTCCTTGACTCATCTTCGGATGTATTTACGTCTTCAAAGACTGGTACGCTACCCGTTCTTCGCCGCTCTTCAAGGCCCGCGGGCGGGAGTCTCTGGACGCCCTTGACCGACTCTCGTTGCCTCTGAGCTCGCGCGGTTGCTCACTGACCTTGACAGAGCGCAATTTGGCTCTCCGTGGACTCCGCTGCTGTCTCGAGCCACCGCTAGCGCCGTAGCTTTTAAAGCAGTGTTGATGATAGGGAGCAGTATAAGGAGGCGGTCACCACTTCTCAAAATAGACCGGGATTTCCCCGAAATTTCGTGAACACTTTCACTTCCACATTAGTGTTTTTTTCATTCTCAGCACCACGGTGAAAACCGGCAGTTCCTCTTTCGATTTCGCCCTTAAGGGAACAATCGTAAATACCTATGTATGTACAGAGTACTTTTGTATAGTTTTAATGAGTAGATTTGTGTAGATTTGAAGCTTTCGTGACTGCAAGGATTCATATTCTTGGGTTTTTTCGGTAAAGTCCTCTTACTTGATACAGCTATCGTGATGTGACGGTTCCACCTGAAGACGGAAGCTTGTGTTACCTCCGAAACGTCGTAATTTTTATTTTATTTTTATTTTACTTTTATTAATTTATTTTTTAGTTTTTTTTACCTACGTGACTTTACCGAAAAAACCCAAGAATATAGATTTGTGTAGTTTTCATGAGTACAGGAGTGTCCACGGTCGATCGTAGTCATACAGTGATCCAAGTAATGATACCCTATTGACCTCAACACTTATTGTGTCACTTGTTGGCCCAACTCTTTTTCAGGAGGGTCTTGCCAAGTTAACCCAGGCAGGGGCGATAACGTCGTTTCAGCTGTTTCTCTGCAATGTCGCTTTATTGTAGCGGGGCTTCTGTGCATGTATCGCCCCGTATGCGTGACTACAGTCGCTGTGGTGCAGAGATAAGCGCGATAAGGTTCGAGTCTAACCGCTGTAATGAGTGAGATTTGAACGGGTCATGACCCACACCGACTCAGCCAGCCCGCCGGCCAGCGTTGCCTGTAGATAGTGCGCAACAATTTCTGTTTTTTAAATCTAATGAGCTAAAGGTGATGTAAAAATGTGGCGGTGATGGAACTAAGATTAGTCTCAACACCCCACGTAATCAACAATTAATTTTGTAATAGAGTGCTGTCCAAAATGGCGTTATCTGACGTTGGGTCATCCATTTAGTACGTACGCAAAAATCTGTCAAAACTTGATCCCTCCCCCCCTCCCTGTACGCACGCGTACTTTTTACACCGCCCCCCCCCCCACCTGCGTACGTACGCTTGACACCCCCCCCCCCCGAATCCTATAGAACGGCCGAAACTTAATCCACGCAGAAACGATCAAGGATTAATAATATTAACGTGTTTAAGCAAACAGATCGTCCACCACCCGACTATCTAACTAATTTGAAGGCTAATGTAGAAAATGTATTATCGAGGCTTCACCCCCCCCCCTCCCACGTTTATTATGCGTAACGTACATTGACAATAGACCCCCCATACGCAAGGGTATGCATTTTAGTTAACCCCCCCTCCCCCTCCATGCATACCTACTAAATATATGGCCCCCATGCAGAGATACATATCTAAGAGTAATCTTTAAGCTGAGGTGACAGGTGGAAATTGACACAGTTGGTTATGTACAGTCCTGGTGGTATTGTTGCAAATTCTAGATTTGAAGATTTCGTGACTGCAAGTATTCATATTCTTAGGTTTTTTCGGTAAAGTCACGTAGGTAAAAAATCTAAATAAATAAAGGTAAAATAAAAATAAAATAAAAATCACGACGTTTCGGAGGCAACACAAGCTTCCGTCTTCAGGTGGAACCGTCACAGCACGCTCGCTGTAATCAAGTAAATGAGAGATTCCAAGGTATACTACCCCGTATATATACTGGTTGAGGGGAGGGGGATGGGCCAGGACCGGCCCACTTTTATTATTATGGTAAGGTGCGGCTTGACATTACGGCTAGTCTACATAACAAAGGACTGAGCCTTACCATAATAATAAAAGTGGGCCGGTCCTGGCCCATCCCCCTCCCCTCAACCAGTATATATACGGGGTAGTATCCCTTGGAATCTCTAATTTTCTTGATTACAGCAAGCGTGCTGTGACGGTTCCACCTGAAGACGGAAGCTTGTGTTGCCTCCGAAACGTCGTGATTTTTATTTTTATTTTACTTTTATTAATTTTGATTATTTTTTACCTACGTGACTTTACCGAAAAAACCTAAGAATATTGTTGCAAATTCTCAAGTGTTTAAAAAATTTAGAAGCACCCTGTATTTATCTGGAGTGTGTGGCACCATTTAAAGTGCTGCTCACATCTCCCGTTTTACGTTTGTCACTGTTTTTGTCATTTACATTGGCATATCGTGATCTGTTGACGAAATAAAAAATTGTGACGACTTTTTCACTTTCATTTATTTGCTTCCAGAAATTAGGTTAACCTCCAATGTCAACATGGTTCACATGCGAACTGCTTGCATGCACTGAGTGAAGTTTAATAGGAAATCTGACACTCAGAGTCAAGTTAAAGAGGAAATAAGACACCAGAATAAAATGATCTTGCATGCACTCACTGAGTGAAGTTTAATAAGAAATCTGACACTCACGGAGTGAAGTTTGAAGATTAAATTGGAAACCAGAAAACACTGAATTGCAGCTATGATACATCTGACATTGGAATGACATTGATTTATAAGCATACAAAGGACGTTTTTACACAGCTATTTAACACAGCCGTCTAATCAACGATATGAACAACTTAATATAAAAATACGTACAAATTGCATGATCTGTGAACCGCAGAATGTAATTTAAGATAAAAATCGGGCATTTTCAAGATGGCTGCCGGATCGACTGAGCGGAATCGGTAAAAAAAACGCGAATCACGATCCGCAATGACCATATATGGGCAAAGACACGCCTCTTCGGTCAACGGCACACCCACTTTCTTCTATATATGGGCAAATCTCTGATGGTCATTTCGTCGAGTGTACGATTTTGTGGTATTAATCGCCGCCCACCATCAGGGCAGGGTTGGAGCACAACTCCCTCACGCGGGGTTTTCGCGGCTCATACGGGGTCGCTACAGCACACTTTTCCTTTGTTTATCCCATCTACGTGGTTACTCATTGGCACTGATTCGTCTCGAACTCTCAGCCAATTCTGCAGTAGTAGACTCAAGACGGGCATATTCAAAAAGCTTACACGCCCAAAGCGTAGTAGCTTTCTTGATGGCCAAATATCAAGTGTACGGTTGATGCATTTCTGAAACGTGCCCCATCAAGCAAAAAACACATTCAGTGATAAAAAATGTCCCCATAAATAGCAAGATGTCGGGATGAATAACTGAGGGTACACTGCCATGTTGCTGTATATCATTCCGCATGGTGTATCGTACCACTCAGCTACGCAACTCAAGAAAGTAGTTAGTCGTCGACCGCTCGGAAAGCGCTGTAATGGTGCAAGTTCTGCGTTATAACTGGCATGTTCCGTGTTATAAAGGATATGTGCGATGTGTTCTCGAATGGAAGAAAATGCGTTTTGTGAACATGTTTTAAGTGAGGGCTTGTCTTTTTATTTATAGGTATGGTAAAAGATCTTAGTAATAACGAGCAGATGAAATCGTGATTTTAAGCTTTCGTGACTGCAGGAATCCATACTCTTTGGTTCTTTCGGTAAAGTCACGTAAAAATAATAATAGATCACGACGTTTCGATCGCCACACACACAACCGTCTTCAGGTGGGAGTGAGAAACAGGCTGCTGAAACAAGTCATTTTATATAGAGCTGAGACAGGGGGAGGGTTGCCGCATCGAGCAAGAGGGTGGGGGACTGGAGCTTCTGCTCAGGTGGCCATTGTATTGTGAGAGATTAGCTTGTCAGTGTGTAGTGACGGTATATCAGTACTAGGGGGCTGGAGCTTGTGCTGAGCTGGCCATTGTATTGTGAGTGATTAGCATGTCAATGTGTAGTGACGGTATATCAGCACTAGGGGGATAGAGCGCTGAACAGGGTGAAGGAAAGGCAGTGCTTAACAGGGTGAAGGAAAGGCAACGCTGAACAGGGTGAAGGAAAGGCGCGGAGATGATCGAGGGTCTAGTGTAATGACAGTATATCAGCCACAAGGGGGATAGAGCGCGCAGCAGGAGACACGGAGAGAGAGACACACACAGAGAGACACAGAGAGAGAGACCTAGAGAGACACACAGAGAGAGACACACAGAGAGAGACACACACAGAAAGGCACACCCACATAGAGAGAGAGAGACACACACACACAAAGTGGCACAGAGAGAGAGAGAGGCACAAATACACACAAAGAGAGAGACATACATGGAGACACACACAAACCGAGGGACACACACACAGAGACACACACAGAGATAGACACACAGAACAACATCACAGCCAGTTATAGTCTGCTAAAAAACGAGAGCCACCGCCACATCGAGGGAAAGGGGACAATGTTAAGAAACCCATTAGCAACATCAGCAAGGACGAGCGTTTTGAACTCGCTCAATATTGAAATAGAGAGATGACATTGCCATCCTCTCAGCCGACAAGGGCAATGCCACTGTCATCATGGATAAAAAAAATACTTGCAACAACAAAATTCAGGACCTTCTTAATGATGGCAGCTATACCAAAATCAATAGAGATCCTAACAACCGCCTGGCCACGAAAACTAACAATATCATCACTAATTCGACTTCTAAGATACGGAGATGACACGTTCGTCATCTGGCCACATGGCCTGTCAGCACTGAACCAATTTTTCAACCACATCAATTCCATACACCCATCTATCAAATTCACCATGGAAGTAGAAAATTATGGCAAGCTACCATTCCTGGATGTTTTGATCGAGAAGAGACCTGATGGCTCGTTGGGCCACTGTCTACAGGAAAGCCACCCACACGGATTCCTATCTAAAGCCTGATTCCCACCACCATCCAGCCCAGAAGAATTCCCTCATCAAAACACTACACCATAGGGTCCATTGCATCTCTGACCAGCACCACCTAGCCAGTGAACTGGAGCACTACGCCAAGCACTCAAGATGAATGGATATTCGGACCGCACAATCCGCAAAGCTGTATCCCCAACCATAGGTAGAGAACCATCTGAGAACCCAATCAAAACCATCACCTTGTCATATATAGCAGGGGTTACCAAAAATATTTCCAAAATCTTGAACAAACACAAGATCCAGGTTCGATTCAACACAGTGCACAAAATCCGTGACCTAATCCCATCTGTGAAAGATGTAATTCCTGACATGCAATACCCTGGTGTCTACAAACTAAGTTGTGTCTGCGGTAGCAGTTACATTGGGGAAACGAAACGACATGTCTCGGACCGTGTTCGCGAACACAAGGAAGATTATAAACACGGCAGAACCAATACCTCTGCCGTAGCTGATCACTACTTGAACGCGGTGGGCTCACTCGACATTGTTTTTTCCGAGATCAAGGTACTCTGCAAACCTTCGGGCTACCATCAAAGATTTGTTCATGAAGCCATCCAGATATATAAACACAGACATACCTTCAACCGAGGAGATGGGTACAAATTGAGAAATGATTGGAAGGACGTTATTAACCAGGTAAAGCCGTAACTGGCTGTTGATGTTTCCATCCTACCTGCCATTGTCAGCAGTTTTTTCCGACTCTATGAGTTACATTGACAAGTTAATTGTCTTTACTTTAACGGGCTAAATGTCTCACTAACAAAGCAAACGTTGCCCCCTTTCCCTCGATGTGGTGGTGGCTCTCGTTTTTTAGCAGACTATGACTGGCTGTGATGTTGTTGTGTGTGTCTCTGTGTGTGTGTCCCTGTATGTCTCTCTCTTTGTGTCTCTTTGTGTGTATGTGTGCCTCTCTCTGTGTCACTTTGTGTGTGTATCTCCCTCTGTGTGAAGGTGTGTCTTTCTGTGTGTGTCTCTCTCTCTGGGTGTATCCCTCTGTGTGTGTATCTGTGTGTCCCTCTAGATGTGTCTCTCTCTCTATGTGTCTCTGTGTGTGTGTCTCTCACTCACTTTGTGTCTCTGTGTGTGTGTGCCTCTGTGTGTCACCTGCTACGCGCTCTATCCCCCTAGTGCTGATATACCGTCAATACACATTGACATGCTAATCACTCACAATACAATGGCCACCTCCAGCCCCGACCCTCTTGCCCGATGCGGCAACCCTCCCCTCTCTCGGCTCTACATATATAAGGACTTGTTTCAGAAGCCTGTTTCTCACTCCCTCCTGAAGACGGTTGCTTTTGTGGTGATCGAAAAGTCGTGATCTATTATTATTTTTATGTGACTTTACCGAAAGAACCAAAGAGTAGCAGATGATAACCCTCTAAAAAGAGAGTCACTTTATGATTTTCCAGTCTTGGTCCATCAAGGAAGCAGATAGAATCTCATTAGAGAGAGTAGATGTTTGTGGTATAACATTACGGTATCCTTCAAGACAGAGCTGATGAATGACTGATATCTTTTTGGAAGGCAAGTTCATGTGAACTAGCAGTCGCCGCCCGCTTCGCGGGCGGTGTGTATATGCTTGGTGGGTGGGGAGTTGAAAGTGGCTGGACACAATAAACATGTTTTGGTGATTGTTTTATGTTTATTTTTGTGAGGTTATATGAATTTTTATGAGACGCTCAATCGACAATATTAAAGAATGCAACTTATTCAAATATAGAATGCAACTTATTGAAATATCTGGCGATACACGATATTCTTCGTGTACACTCCGTCTTCCTCCTCGTCGTCAGGTCCCTCAATAAGCGCCTTGATGTTGGATCTTGCCGTGGCTCGCGATGGTGCCACGTACAGTTGGCCGTGCGAGAAGCATGGCGTTGGTAGATATAATCCCAGGTTGTGAACAGTTTGCCCTTGCGCCTTGTTGATGGTCATCGCGAAGGCTGGGACAATGGGGAACTGTTTGCGCCGAAGTCGAAATGGGAAGTCCTTCGTGTCCAATTCGCGGCGGATATGGTTGTTCTCAAGCAGCGAGTCCAAGACCAAGTGTGGGTACTCGGAAAGCTGCGGGAGGTCGTCAAAGTCCGACAGAGCCATCCCACCTGCCGTGAGGAACTCGTGGAGGCTGTGAAGGGTCATGAACTTTACCATTTCTTTTATTTTATTTGATGCTGCTAATCCTGCATAATGCACGGGCATAAGTAGTACTAATGACATACCTGCATTTCTCATATGCCCTCCCATTGATGCTGCTAATCCTGCATAATGCACGGGCATAAGTAGTACTAATTACATACCTGCATTTCTCATATCCCCTCCCATTGATGCTGCTAATCCTGCATAATGCACGGGCATAAGTAGTACTAATGACATACCTGCATTTCCCATATCCCCTCCCTTTGATACTGCTAATCATGCATAATGCACGGGCATAAGTAGTACTAATCACATACCTGCATTTCCCATAAATATGCTAAATTCCTCTTGATATGCAATATTTTTTGTCAAGGCGCCCTTTCCCCCCCTTCCAGCTCAGCTTATATATATGCTCTAAGCACGTGTGCTGTTTCATTCAGACGCTGTCGCCTCGACAGGCCTGGTTTTCACCTGAGGACGGCTGCTTGCGTTGTGGCCAAAACGTCGTGAGAATTATTTTATTATTTTTTATTATTTTATAACTTCCCTTCTACGTGACTTTACCGAAAGAACCAAGAAGATTTAGCATTTCTTCTTTGTTGGTCAGCTGGCGGTACTGGTACTCGTAATCGCGAGCCAATTCGTCGTAGAATTTATCCCAGAGAGCCTTCGTATCTGCTGGCATGGAATACAGCAGAATGGTAGCGAAGAGTTGACGAAGCTGGTACGGCATCTGAAAGAGCGAGGCTTCTTCCAGACACGCAACCCATTCGCGATCGCTCTCAAGGTAGCCTGCTCGCATGGCTGCTTCCAGCGGTTTTTTTATTTAATTCGTAACGCACCATCCATATGCGCTCCACCATCCACCATGCCCTTGCATCGCAAAGACACAGCTCCGGTGTGCGTCAGCGTGTGCGCCATCCACAGTGACATTGGTCAGCAATTGCACCGTTCCGATCGCACACAGGTTGGCCCCTGCATCCTCCGTCTGTATGTATACACACAGACAGATCCGCTATGGGGCCACCTATTTTTCTCTTATATTAAAATGTATTTTGTTGGTGTTTTTACGTTTACATATTCCCATTGTGGGTGTTTTACGCATGCATCAGATTTTTGGGTTCGTCACATATGGTATCAGAGGTGTGGGTCACTCCATTTCTCAATCGAACAATAACGGGGATTGTTTGAGTTATGACAGCTTGCAAATAGAAACATTGCATGATCGTATACTAATAATGACAGAATTTGTACCCCAGTGGAGGGCATCCCCCACCCGGCGCTTCTTACCGGTACTGTGAGACTTAGAAATCCAGACCTCTCCTCCTCCTGAACCGTTCACAATACCCTGTGGTAGTACCATAATCATCTCAATAAAGCGATCACTTTCCAATGCCCATTTTGATCCCGGGAGTTACCCGGGTGGTGTCACACTGTACTCATTGTTTTAGCATGTCGCAAATTCCGATATGGCTTGTGCAACGGCCAGAGAGTGACAGCGGCGGGGGCCGGGCTGCAACCTTTTTTGACAGTTTATTACATTTCAAAGTGCATGGGATTGGCACTCCAAAACATGATAAATGTACAGTAACGCCAACTGCATCCGTGCCAAACATGATACGCGGACCCATGCTGCATATTATGCAACACATGCCCTTACCAGCAGCAGCATGCACAACATCTGAATTACACAACCGAAGTAGACAGCAAGCCGTCCATGGAGACGTGATCAACGTCAATACATAATAATGGTAATAAGCCGGATAAACCGAAAAGTACCCATTGTACCCATGAAACAGTCAGTGCACTGCAGCGCCGCAGTGCATTGCAGCACTGCGGCGCAGACCTTGCCAAACCTATGCTATCGCTCTCTTCCGGGCGTGTTAATTATTTATTTGTATCGAATCAAAGTGAGCTGTGGCTTTTTGCCGGCTGTTTTATTTTCATCGAATCAGAGCGAGCTGTTTGGGCGGGTCCGTAAATAAATTAACGTCCAGATACGCACGCAGACGACCAAACCAGCGTAGTTGTTTAAGATTATTAGAGTGATACAGTATATGTGTTAAGGTTGTGGCTGGACATATCATATTTGGCCATTACATTTTTAAATGACAGTGGTGGTTGAGCAGGGTTCAGAAAGTCCCCAATTCTTTGTTGACCAGGCTGCCATGCATTCTGCTGCCCGCAACATGCGGGTCCCCGGGGGAAATCCCACAGTGTGGTGGTTCCCAGACGCCATCAAACAAAATCGGAAGTATTGTATCATCTGACACCATCACGTCGAAGCATGGGACCCCCCCCCCCCCCAAAGCGCGGGGCCCCGGGTGGTCGCCCAGATTCACTGTGTACCCTAGGGACAGCTCTGTCTGCAGCAGATTGTAACAGCTGTGATGCGCGGTAGTGTCCAATTCAAGCACTTCCCAGAATCAATCCTCCTTAGATATCGAGATATGATAATATTGGGTGAATTGCAGCAGGGGTTGTGTTTTTGAAAAACGGTGCATAACTCAAAATCAAAATAAAGGAAATGGTTGGGGTTAGGGAGAGCACGCTGTCTAACCTCATTCTTACGTCTACACATTTCACTGATTACAGTACATTTTACATTTATAATACATTTATTAAAGATAGTAGCAACTTATTTAAAGAAATTACATTTAAAAATTACATGAACAAAAAATATGTTTTAAATGTGTAGTGTGTTTGTTATACGGAGACACACAATTGTTCTTGGAGGCAACACGTTTATTACAACACCCCAACAGGGTTCCTACGTAAACGTACACTGGTTCTACATCTAGGTGATAACTAGACGGTTAACTAGACCACAACGGGGTAACTACATACCTGGGTCAGTCAGCAACACACTGCCTGACCCACAATGCCGAGCGTAACATTGAAGACCGAAGATCGAGGATCGAAGAGACGTAGCACCGACGGATTCCATTCCAACTGGGCCCCGATCCCTTTCGGGACTGCCCCTTTATCCTGCTGAACGTGGCCTGGCTCCGCCCTCGGCCACGCCCCCCTTCTAAATCCTACCAGAAGGCTTTGGCTCATATCACGTGTCCCTCGAGCCCCTTTTCGGGCCCCCTTGATCCCCTTCCCCGGGGCACGTGCCCTCTCGGATTCACACAGAGTATCACGTCCTCACTTGCTCTCTCTCCGACCCTCGCCAGAACGACGTCCCCTCGGGCCCGCTTCCATGTCATATCCACTCTGGTGCCAGAGAGAGACTCAGGATGCACAGTTCCACTCCTGTGACAGTAGCTGGTGCTAACCACCCTAGTGACTCCATATAAGTCACTACACATGTAGTGAGATGGTTACCGGATATATTGGTAGGCAAATGTGTGCACAAGACAAAGTTCACTCTGACAAGATCTTGAAAATAGCGCGCGAGGAGATGCTGATGCTGCCCGTGCTTGTGGTTGTCGTACTGCACTTCAGGCATTGCTACTGAACTTTGCTGCCTGACTAACGATTAGCTCGCAGCGTATTCCGTACGTCATGGCCAACACGCTTGAGCGGGAAGGACAATAATAGTTCCCGCATAACAAACATAAGTGTCAATCTAACGCGCTATTTCAAAATCGCGTTACGTAAACGCGCGTAAAACGAGAGGCGACTGAAATAGTAACAGGCAATTGGAATATAATTAGAGTTAGGTGCTATGGCCGCAGATCATTGCTACTGGATAGAGAACTGAATTAGATATTACAACTGTGACTTATATGTTAAGAAATTAACTTGCTTTTATTATGGAGCCCAAGGACAGAACACGTTATTGCCAGGCATGCCTGCATGCTTTTCAGGGTCCATTAACAAATTATTTGTGTTTAACTGGTCTAATTGTCACACCTCCGAATAAAACATGGTTGGTTATATAAGGTGAAAAATAAGTTCAAGATACATTAAATTAAATGTGACAACAGTTTTGTTTCATCATTATCAAGAGCCATGGCCAATCGACTGCTGGATGAAAGCCGCCTCAAGCTGCTGCCATCTCTCACGATCGGAAGAATAATAATAGTTCCTACACACGAACTGGTTTCAAGTTTTTGGCGACACATAAGCCACGTCGTTGAACGATTTGTGGATAGGTCGCTTCTGAAAAAGAGCTATATATAGCTCAGTGGGCCTTACCTGGTAAAAAAAATTGTGTTTAATAGTTTAGATTTCATTGTTCCATTTCCTCGATAGATATCTTCTTGGATGCGTTCCATTCCTTGACGAGAACACCTTAATTATTCTTGACCATCATCCATCATCCCTTGGAGCGACGCTTACTCCCCAAGCCAGCTTACCTTCGTAACAGTTTTCATGATGTATGTATGTTGAACTTATTTAGCACTGGACATAGCCCACCATGCTACTGGGATGTGCGGGGGAAGGACAACAAACTAAAAGTGCATCATTCCAGGAGCTTCCTAATATTTGGAAGGAAAAGGGTTCCTGACGGCCGCCAAAAGGCATCTAAAACGTGCGATGCAGTGAAAATGTAATTCACTCGAGTGTGTTCTCTAGCCCACGTTATCCTCTTCCTGTCTCTCGGTGTAATTACAAGCATGCACTTTTCAGTTTTGTTCCATGAAAAAATATCTCGTGAAATGTCCACATTTGTGAACCATGTCGTGAACACAGTTTTATTTGTAATAGATTTATATTTACACGGCTTTGAAAGCAGAAAACAAAGACATAAACATAATAAATGCATTATTAAAACAATACAATCGCAAAAACGTGTAATCAACGACAGTGGCATAAATTAAAACGACAATTTTAAAAATAAACGCAGCATAAACCACAAAGGGCTGCCTTGTTCATTGTTCATAGACAAAGATCCCCCGTAGACACTCAACAGAAATTTGGGTCAAGTGGTTCGGCCAGCACCAGGCTCGGCCGTCATTGTCTCCGTAGTGGCGATGTTTACACACCGTACCAGGCACTTATTTAAGGCCGAGTCGACCTAGGGGAGGCCCAGGACCAGTTCAGATAATTGACACTGGTGTTGGCCGCGAGCGGGAAACGAAGTCGGGTCACTGGGTTCGTAGCGCAGCACGCTAACCGATATACACCCGGTATATATAATTAATAGGCAACGTTTCGGGCGACCGCCCTTCTACGCACACGTGGTCTGATGCACAATTCCTTGTCCTGCATATAAAACTTGGTAGGACCCTCCTGGAATACCCTTGGGACCGAGCGAGGCTTTCTTCTATGTAAACAAGCGTAACTATAGTATTAATAATGGAATAATCTACTCATATTTCATTCAAATATACATTCTTGCCGTGGTGGTCGTCCATCTTCACAGTGGTTGTCCTGTCCGGCACGTTATCTCCTCGTGTTGCAATGCAATCATGTGGGTCCTACTATCGCAATGGGTCCTACCAACGACTCTGGGAGTCTGAATTAGCATTTCCAATTTCTCAGCATAATTTGCAGCCATGCACAGCTCCGTAATTCGTAGCTGGACGTACTCTGCACTGGCTGAAAAGGTACTTTAAAGGCACATGGGTCGTTTGCTTTTCACTCCGGAGTTTCAGCTTTCCGAAACCCCTCCACCAAATAGTCGACCAGCCTGTTGCGCGTCCACATCGCCTATGTCTTCAGAGCCCGATCAAATATGTACCACTTTGTATAAACATATAACCATCATCATCATCATCTCTATGGCGTTAATTAAATGATTGACACTACTTTGTCAAAAAGCCAAATGTAGTTGTATCCCTGGTAGAGACCATCTGTGTCACTGCTGCCTGTTGGAATGGCCACGTATTCTCAACTCTAAAAAATGTAGGGGGGGGGAGGGTTACTACACAGCAAAATATGCCACGCGTTCAGCTCTTTTGAGCTGGTGGTCTGCATAAGGCTGAGATCGCTTGAATGCGCAATGCTGCGCCCCCTCCTGTGTGTATGTTTGAAGTTCAGTTATTTCTCTGTTTCTCGCGGAGGAGACGAGCGAAGTGACGTCAATACTTGACCGGGGGCGGGGGGGGTCAATGGGAGCCGTCGAGAGGAAACTGCAGCACGCAGGCCGCTGCATGCAGTACCCCGCGGCCCCGATTAAAACGGCCCAGGGCCACACAAGGCCTGCCACTTCGAAACAGCCCCCCCCCCCCTTCAAACGACCTTTGCTCGCGTTACAGCAAGCGTCTTAGCCGCACTAATCGGATACTAGAGGGTGGATATATTTGGCATGGAAACAACGCTGTGTGAATGTTATTTTTGTATGTCCTGCTCGGTCACTTGTTCATAATAAAGGGGTTTCTTTTTTGGTTAGATCGCGTCAATGTAAATGTGTCGTTAACCCACCACCACCCGACACAGCCACTCGGTAAGGTTCGTCACGTAAAGCGAAACGTGTCGATTAGCTACCACCGGTGTGTTGGAGAGTAAACCCATAAAATGTACGATTTGAGTACTATGTTTCGCTGGTGATTACAACTAGCTTCATCAGGCGATTTGCCATAATTGTGAAGAAGTCTTCATGTTACCGCGCTTAAATAGAGTAGTAAGATGATGTCATCACAGTGCTAAACTCAGTCACTTGTGTCACTGCAATGGCCCCTAAGTAAAGTGGAAAGCTTCTCCACCCCCACCCCGGCTTAGAAGATGGGAACAGGAAAAGCTCAGATGCGGTTCAGCGTGAGGGCGACGTTGAGTTTGTGAAAGTACGAGCGGAGCTTGCACAGCGGGCAACTCCGGCTCTTCTCTCGCGCCTCCGCTCTCCTCTTCTCCGCCTGCATCTTCCTCTCGCGCTGCCTCTCTCTCTGCCGAGCCACCTTTTGTCTCATTTTCTGCTGAAGTCTCTTCTGCTTCTGCTGCTGCTGCTGTTTCTTTTTCAGATGCTGCTTTTGGTGCTGCTGCTTCTGCTTCTGAGACTGGTGATTATTTTTCTGTGGTGGCTTCTGCTGTTGTTTCTGCTTTTGCTGCTCCTGAGTCTGATGATTGTGTTTTTGTGGTGGTGCTGGTGTCTTCTGCTGTTGTCCTTTCTGCTGCTGCTGACGATGAGCCTTAACACGCTGCTTTTGCTGATGCCGCTGCTGCTGCCGCTGCTTTGTCGCCGTTGGGTTGACGTTGAGAACCTTTGCGGATGACGATGACGACGGTGACGCTGATAATGTGGAACCTTGAGATGGTGGTGACGGTTGGGATGACGATGATGTCGCTACTTCCAATGAAGATGACTCTTCTGATGATTTTGATGTTGTTGATTCTGATGATGACCCTGATGATGGTGATGACCCTGATGATGGTGGTGGTGGTGAGGGGGCAGGGTCCCAGGGAAGCCACGCTCCGCCTGTGAGGCCCGGGTCGGCTCGCCGGTCGTGAGGAGGGAACCACACGGGCACCGCTGAGCGGTTGTACGCAGCGAGACGGAGCAGCAGGCCTGGGAGGTGGGGAGAGGCGAGACACCACAAGGGGGGGGGTAGGGAGACCGGGGTTAGAGGCGGGGCAGTGGTGAAGGTGGTAGAAAGTGGGAGTGCGTAGTCATGTGATTGATTTATGATGACAATGATTCGAGATCCCCTGGTCGATATGCTCGCGTTATGGAAGGAGCCAAATGAGCTGTTTGGCACGATTCCCGTTGCGTACTCGCTGTGATATTCAGTCCATGTGATTTGTTGGTAGTTCTTCCTATGTGTACGTAATTGCAAGTGTGTGTTTGTGGGGGGGAGCCGTAGTTTAGTAGTTAGTGTTCCGCACTATAAACTCAGCGACCCGAATTCGATTCCCGCTCGCGGCCACCACCAGTGACAATTATCTGAACCGGTTCTGGGCATCCCCTAGGTCAACTCAGCCTCAAATGAGTACCTAATGCGCTGTGTGAACATCGCCACTGGGGAGACAAAGTCGGCTGGGCGTGGTGCTGGATACCCACCCCCTCGTGTGCCATGCCGCCCTACATAAGTGCTCGCTAACAGCGCTTGCCCGAAAAGTCTGTTCACGCTATACGGGGGAATCTTTGTGTGTGTCTCTGGGCGCGTGTCGAGTGGTGGCGCAGTGATTTGCACACTGCACCAAGAGTAGGCCATTGCGTGCTGCCACCAGGGTCCAATTTTTTGCCAAATTCGAAAATCACACCGCAAATTTGTTCATTGGGATCATACACCGATATCGATTATCGCCTCCTACCGGTAGACCAATGCCTCCAGGTCGCTCTTGTAAACGAGACTCATCCCGGTCTCATGAGTCCTCACGTTCTCGAAACGTGTCGAAGGGTAGTATACAGTCGACCCTTCCACATCGCGGGGATTAACGCCACAGGCCACCCGCGATCTGGAAAATCCGCGTAAAAAATGTTGATCCCCTTGGCAAGCAAAGCGAGCACCTCCAGCCGGGGGGTTCGGGGGGGGGGGGCGCTGCGAACCTTTGCGTGTCGTCTGCTGGCTTTCGCGTTCTTTTCGCAAACTTAAATTTTTACAGAATTTGATTTAAAAAAAAAATCGTATATTTATGGTATTGAAAGATAAAATACATTAATATACCAGTACTGACATATTTTATGCATTTGAGTTACTAAAAATGTTGCGTGTCGTCTGTGGCTTTCGCAAATCTCCCAAAAACTCCCAAAGAATTCCCATTTTATTTCTTATGCCGACCCCGCGATATATCGAAACCGCGATGGGGAAAGTCGAGATGCAGAAGGGTCGACTGTATTCCCACCCCCCCCCCCCCTATATTGTAAATAGCGTCCATTCTAAATAAACAAAGCACGAAATAATGCATTGTGAAAGGGGTTAAGAATGGGGACATTTTTTTCGATTTAAAGCTTTCGTGACTGCAGGGATTCATCTTCTTAGTTATTTCGGTAAAGGCACGTAGAAGGGAAATAATAACAGCTCTGTTCTTCACCTGAGGACGGCTGCTTGCGTTGTGGCCGAAACGTAGTGAGAATTGTATTTTATTGTGTTTTATTTTTATTATTTTATTATTTCCCTTCTACGTGACTTTACCGAAATAACCAAGAAAATGGGGAACATGTCACGTGTCAGTTGATTGGAGGGGCGCGGAAAACTGTGCAGACGAGATTGGAAAGATAACGAGAGTGGAGAAGATGCATGGATGTCGAGGCTACAGAGAAGATAATATTCATGTTGGCTTACTTACCTAGGAAAGCCACACTGAGTTTGAAGGGTCCGTTTCAGGGGGAGGGGATCTTGTATTAGATGGAAATGTTCGGCCAATACCGGTGACATTGCATGTTTTACTTGCTTAACTATGGGAGGAAACCAGATAAACCCTGATGAAACACGTGCATAACAGGGGGAGATAACGTACATAGGAACCCGAGTCGGAAATCGAACCCTGGTCGTTCTGGCTTTGTGGCACAACTTTTTACCACCATACTCCTCTTGTGGTGTAGGCTGGAGAAAGAGAGAGCGGACAGGCACGATGGAAAGTACAGCAAGTAGGTCCGCTGCCTGTTAGTGCATCTCACCCAGCACCACCTCCGGGTAGAGCGTGGAGACGTCGTGTCGCTCGTAGGGGTCGGCCGAGATATTGAAGAGCCACAACATCTTCACCTCCTCGCCGCCATCGTCGCCGCCGCCACTGTCATCGTCACTGTCATCGTCGTCATCGTCATCATCATCGTAGTCGTCATCGTCGTCATCGTTGGTCACTTGCACGTGGCGGTGCCACGCGCGGTCTCCTTTGAGTCCCAGAGTCGATGCAGGTGTTGCCGGTGCTGCTCTGCCTCCACCTCCTCCTCCTCCACCTCCTTCTCCTCCACCAACTGCTCCTCCACCTCGTTCACCGAGTCTGCCTCCTCCAACACCTATTCCACCGCCTCCTCCTCTTACACCTCCTCCACTGCTAACTCGTCCACCACCTTCTCCTCCTCCTCCGCCTCTGTCTCCTCCAGCGACACCACGACCACCACCTTTATCGCCTCCTCCTGCTTTACCTATATCTGCACTATCATCACCCCTTCCTCCTCCTCCTCCACCATCGCCACCTCTTCCTGCTCCACCACCTTTACCTCTTTTTTCTCCACCATCACCCCTTCCTCCTCCTCCTCGCGGCGGTGCCGAGTCCTTCACCGGGAACCCCACGAAGCCCACCCCGACCACCGCGCTGTGGCTGCCCGTCATCTTGGTCACCTTGCTCAGTAGGTATGCCGTCACGGGAGCGCTCCTGGCGCTCGAGTGGCCCTTGCTACGGCTGTCGTTACTCCCGCAGCCGTGCGCACACGTGCTCGTGCTCTCGGTGCCGTTGCTCGCATGGCTGTCGCTTCGATGGCCGTCTCTGCCGTCGCTGCTGCTATCCCGTCGAGTCACGGCACCCCGGTGAGCGTTGCTGCGGTTGCCGTTGCTGGGATGGCTGTTGGTTAAGCTGCTGTCGCCACGGTGGCTGTTACTTCTGTCTGCGTTGCCGTTGCTCCCGTTGCTGCTCCTCGCATTGCTGTTCCGCGGGCTGCTGTCGCCTTGAAGCAACTTTCTCCTCTTGCTGTTGCTGTGCGTTCTCATCGTCCCGTTGTTGTCACCCTGGCCGCAGTGCCGTTTGCTGTCCCTGCAGCTGAAGCCGGGCCCAGTGCCATCCTTGCCCCCAGCTGGGCTCAGCTTGCTGTCCACGTGCCGCTGCAGCAGCTGCTGCTGCTGCAGGATGTAGTTGCTGCTGTCGATGACGTTGCTGTTCGTGTAGTGGCTGGGGAATAATCTTGTCTCGAGATTGCCGCTCGGCGACGCTGATGATGACGCCCCTGATGATGAAACAGAAGAATGAGACAAAGACAACGAGGATGATGATGATGCCCTCGCCTCTTCCTCCATCACTGACCCTCTCCTCCCTCTCCGGCTCCTTTTCTTCTTCCCTTTCCTCTTTCTCCTCTCGTCCTTCCCTCCACTGCCCTTGCTGCCCTTGACGCTCTTGCCGCTGTTGCCGCCCTTTGTGATCCTCGCTCGCGAGTAGGAACGCCTCTCCAGGTTCCACCAGCGGCCCTGGAGCTCCGGCCCCGTCCGAACGGGGACCCAGTCGCCGTGACCAGGATCCCCGGTCAGCAGCTTCCAGGGCCCCGAGCGCAGCGCGGCGGTCACGTGGCAATCCCAGACGCCCAGGCTGCACGCCCAGTGCGAGGAGGAGGGCGATGATGACGAGGAGGATGAGGAGGACGAGGATGAGAGGGAGGGGCCGACCCTCTGTCGCTGAACGATTGCATGTCTAGAAACGCGCTGTGGTGGTGGGTGGGTGGAGTGAGATGTGAGCAGGTGAAAGGTGATCGGTGAGTGGTGGCGACGAGCCAGGTCAGGGGGTCGTAGGTGATTTGTGAGTTGGCACGGGTGAGGCGTTGGCAGGTGACAGGCGATGTGACGGGTGAGTGGTGAGAGATGATGTGTCGGCAGTGAGGAGTGCAAGGCGATCGGTGAGGTGAAGAGTAAGGGGTCGGAGGAGATAGGTGAGATGACAGGCGAGGGATGATGTGATGGGTGAGTGGTGAGAGATGACATTGCAGATCAGGGGTGAGAAAGCAAGAGGTGAGCAAGGAGTTTGGCACGGTGAGAAGGGTGGCAGGTGAGAGCAGGTGAACAGGTTAGCGAGTGGACAAGAGAGATTTACAGAGATAATCATCATCATTATTTGCATTGTATTCAGAATCTTTATTTAAACTGGAAGGATCCGATTAACTATGAAGCTCTTTTTCACATATGTCCAGTAGGGGACGGGTAACACACAATACAAAAACGCGATCGGAGTGCAAAGTAGCAAGTCACTTAATATAAATAAAGTATTTGTAAATTACACTCGCAGTTTGCTCTGTGCAATGATGCCACGTGGACAGTTGTTTTACCAGGTAAGGTCCACTGAGCTCTTTTTCAGAAGCGATCTGGCCACAAATGATAGCTCAGCGAAGTGGCTTATCATGTGGCAATTTATAGCATCCAAATACTCTCAATACTATGACCTGGAGAAAAATCCACGCAAGCACAGGGAGAACATGCAAATTCCAAATATATATATGCGTCAGGGTCGGATTCGGACCCACGACTTCCTGAACACCAGGCGAGGTAGTTAACATCTAGCCACCGTGGCGAGATGTTCGCGCAGTGTGCCAGAGCGGGCCACCAACATAAGGACTCGGACACTCACCTTCATCGGGTTGATGTTGTGTAGAATTTCCTTCCGTGGCGACTCACTGCCCTGGCAGATGACATCCCACACGTCAAAGCCGTCCAGGGGCAGGGGCAGCCGGTCTGATCCCTCACCAGTACCGTCTGATCCTCCACCAGCGCCATTCCCACCTTCTCGCTCGTCTCCTTTGCCACGTCCTCCTGCACCGTCCCCTTTTCGTCTGCTCGCACCTCCTGTCCCTTCTCCTCTCCCACCTCCAGCCACATCTACTCGTGTGGTCCCATCTCCTCTCTGACCTCCTGTCATAGCGTTTCTGTGTTCTCCTTTCCCACCTGTTATCCCATGACCTGCCACACCTTCTCGTCTGGCCCCACCTCCGCTCCCATCCCTCTGATCTCTTTTCCCATCACCTCTCGCGTCTTCTGTCCCACCTTCTCTCCCACCTCTCCCCTGGCCCCACGACCCTTGGCCCACCCTCCCATCTCCCGTTTCACCTCCCCTCCCACCACCTGCGACCACATCCGCCCGTCCGGTCCCATCTCCATGCCAGTCTCCTCCCTTGCCATCTGTCCCGTCTCCTTCTCCGTCTCCTCCGGCTCCTTCGTCCCCTCCTTCCGCCAGCCTCCTTTTCCTCCTCCTCGCCGCGAAGAAGGCGGGCAGGTCGACCCCAGCGAGGCGAGCCAAGGTGGGGAACCAGTCGGTGACGTGGATGAGCCCGCGGCTCACGGAGCCCTGGCGCCGCGCCGGGATGAGCGGGCTGTGCACGAAGCCGACGGCACGCATCCCGCCCTCCCAGTAGCTGCCCTTGCGGCCCCGCAGTGGCCAGTTGCTGCCCCCGATGTACGGCTGCCCCCCGTTGTCCGTGGAGTACACGATGACGGTGTTGTTGTAGTAGCCGTAGCGCTAGGAGGGAAGATGATGACGGCGTTACCGACGTTGGCATCGTTGCCCTAGGAGAGCCTAATTTATCTTTCAGACTCAAAGACTCTTGTGCAGTTTGGAGGCGATGTTGCCAACTGGGTACAATGAGCGCACCCGCAGTATTGACCAGGGCAGCCGCACCGGTCAACCCGTAGACCTCTGCAATGGGTGGCAAAACGAGCGATGCCCGTCGTGATCACCACACGGTTGTTATTGGTGTCACCATCGTCATGGTTGTCATAGTTACCAACATCATTGTTACCAGCACCATCATCAGTCAAAAATGATGACAATGGGGGGAATTGGTTAAACATCTGAATGTATCAGGGCACTTCTGAAAAGGAGTCTTGAGACTCGTCGAAGCTCTCCCGGGTTTATAAATCGCGTGGTAATCATCAACGTGGTGATTGTCGTGGCGATTGTGGTGTTTTTTGTCGGTGCTCAGGGTGGAGTCGCGCAGCACGTGATGGTTATTGTAGTTGTTGTCATGCTGCTGTGACCTGCAGTGCTCTGAGTGGGTGAGCGGGTGAGTTGATGGGCGAGGGAGTGAGTAGGTAAGTGGGTGAGTAGGTGAGTAAGTGCGCGAGTGGGTGAGTGTATTGTTGAGTGGTTGATCAGTATAAATTAGTAAGTGGGCGAGTAGGTGAGTGAGTGTGTTGTTGAGTGGTTGAGAGTACGAATGAGTGAGTGGGTGAGTGTATTGTTGATCGGTTGAGTGGTTGAGAGTACAAATGAGTGAGTGGGTGAGTGTATTGTTGAGTGGTTGATCAGTATAAATGAGTAAGTGGGCGAGTAGGTGAGTGAGTGTGTTGTTGAGTGGTTGAGAGTACAAATGAGTGAGTGGGTGAGTGCATTGTTGATCAGTTGAGTGGTTGAGAGTACAAATGAGTGAGTGGGCGAGTAGGTAAGTGAGCGAGTGGGTGAGTTCTTGCGACCTGCAGTGTGGTGGTTGTGGTGGTAGCGGTGGGGGTGATGGATGAACGCAGCGTGGGATGAGACGACACGGCCAGTCCGGTGAGCCCCAACCCTCGGCACAAGTGGAAGGAGTCAGTGAGCGACGTTCAAACGGAGTGGTAGAGGGCGGAGAGGCTTTTTGACGACGGATGTTGAGGAAGAGGAGGTGCCCTCACCTTGAGTGCGCGCGTGATGTTCCTCACAGCCTCGTCCAGCGCGGTGACCATGGCGAGGTGCCTGCGGCGCTCCACGCTCCAGAGATGCGCGTAGGGCAGCACGAAGCGGCGCGGAGCCTGCGCCGGGGCGTGCGGCGCGCGGAACGCCACGTACACGAACATCGGCTTCTGCTGCTGCTGCTCTCCTGCCTGCTGCCCTTCTCCCTGATGTTGTTGCCCTTTTACCTGCTGCTGCTGCTGCTGCCCTCCTGCCTGCTGCCCTTCTCCCTGATGTTGTTGCCCTTTTACCTGCTGCTGCTGCCCTCCTGCCTGCTGCCCTTCTCCCTGATGTTGTTGCCCTTTTACGTGCTGCTGCTGCTCTGCCTGCTGCTCTTCTGCCAGATGCTGCCCTACTTCCGGCTGCTCTCCGTCCTGATGTCCCCCCTGATGATGCTGCCCTCCTGCCTGCTGATGCCCTGCTCCCTGATGCTGCCCTCCCTGGTGTTGCTGTCCTCCACTCTGCTGCCCTTCTCTCTGGTGGTGCTGTGCTCCTGTTTGCTGCCCGCCTGCCTGATGCTTCTGTTGCTGCCCTTCTCTCTGATGCTGCTGCCCTCCACTCTGCTGCCCTCTCTGGTGCTGTTGCCCTCCTGTCTGCTGCATCTGCGCCTGCCCCTCAGTCGGATTCTCCTGCCCGCTTGTCTGCTGTCCTCTGTTCCGCTGCCCTCCTATTTGTTGCATCTTCTGCTGCTGCCCTTCTCCCTGCTGCACCTGCTGCTCGTGCTGCTCTGTTACCAGCTGCCATCCTCCCTGCTGTTTTTGCCACTGCTGCTGCTGCGCTCCTTGCCGTTGCATCTTCTGCTGCCTTTTTACTTGCTTCCCTTTGTCCTGCTGCGCCTGCTGTTGCTGCCCTTTTGTCTGCTGCCATCCTGTCTGCTGCACCTCTCCCTGTCGATTATTCTGCTCTCCTCCTCCTTGTTGCACCTGCTGCTGCATCTGCCCATTTGCCTGCTTCTCTTCCCTCTGCTGCTGTCCTTTTGCATGTTGCATCTCACGCTGCCCTCCTGTCTTCTGCTCTCGCCCCTGCTGCAATCGAGACTGCCCTTCTCTCTGATGCATCTGTTGCTGGTCTCTGCCCGCCACTGCCCTCAGCACACCCATTCTCGCGGGCAGCGCCCGGGCCCCGCGCCACTGCTGCCCGCTACCCCGCTTCGCTGCCCACCTTCCACGCCTTTGCCCACGCTGCCCCACCGCCACCTGTTGACCCCTTCGTTTTTGCTGTCCACGCTGCTGCTGCTGTTGCTGCCCATGTAGCTGAAACTGCCCATGCATCTGCTTCCCATTGTGTCGCAGCTGCTCGTGTGGTTGCTGCTGCTGCTTTTGTTGATGCAGCTGTTGATGCCCAATTAGTTGCAGCTGCGCACGTGATTGCTGTGGTTGCTGCTGCTGCTGCTGCTGGACGTGTGACGGCTGTTTTTGATGCCGATTTAGCTGTTGCTGACCGTGTAACTGCCGATGATGATCATTGTGCTGCTGCTGCTGTTGCTGCTGGTGCTGTTGTACACCTGACTGCTGCTGCTGTTGTTGCGTCAGATGTTGCCCCTGCTGCAATTGCTGTGCGTGTAACTGCTGCTGCAACTGTTGCTGCAACTGCTGCTTCTGCTGTTGTATGTGTAGCTGCTGTTGCTGTAGCTGTTGCTGCTTCTGCTGTTGTACATGTAACTGCTCCTGCAGTAACTGCTTCTTTTGTTGCTGATCCTGCTGCCCCTGCTGCTGTTCCTGCTGCTGGTGCTGCTGCTGCTGTCCCTTCTGCTTCTGCTGTTGTGCCTTCTGCTGCTGCCCGTGTTGCTGTTGTCCCTTCTGCTGCTGCTGGTGCTGCTCCTGCTGTTGTTTGTTTTGCTGCCCAGGCTGCGGCTGTCCCTGTTGCTGGTGTTGCTGCTTTCCCTCCTGCTGCTGCCCCCGCTGCTGCAGCTGTTCCTGCTGATGTCTCTGCTTCTGCTGCCCCTTCTGCTGCTGCCCAAGCTGCTGCTCCTGTCCCTGTGGCTGCTGTCCTTGCTGCTGTCCCTTCTCATGCTGCCCCTGCTGCTCCAGCTCCCCCTGCCGCTGCCCCTGCTGCTGCCCCTGCTGCTTCCCCTGTTGGTGTCCCTTTTGCTGCTGCCCAGGCTGCTGCTGCTGCTGTCCCTGCTTCTGTCCCTTCTCATGCTGCTCCAGCTGCCCCTGCTGCTGCCCCTGCTGCTGCCCCTGCTGCTGCCCCTGCTGCTGCCCGTGTTGGTGTCCCGTCTGCTGTCCCTTCTGCTGCTGTCCCTGCTGCTGCTGCCCCTTCTGATGCTGCTGCCGCTGCGGCTGTTGTCTCTGCAGCGGCTGCTCCTGCTGCTTCTGCCCCTGCTGCTGTCCCTGCTGCAGGTGTTGCTGCTGCCCAGGCTGCTGATGTCCCTGCTGCTGCCCCTGCTGTTGCTGCCCCTGCTGCTGTTTCTGCTGCTTGTGCTGCCCCTGTTCTCCCTGCTTCTCCCCCTGCTGCTGCCCCTGCTTCTGCCCCTGCTGCTGTCCCTGCTGCTGGTGTTGCTGCTGCCCAGGCTGCTGCTGTCTCTGCTGCTGGTGCTGCTGTTGCTGCCCCTGCTGCTGCTGTTGTTTCTGCTGCTTGTGCTGCCCCTGTTCTCCCTGCTTCTCACCCTGCTGCTGCCCCTGCTTCTGCCCCTGCTGCTGTCCCTGCTGCTGGTGTTGCTGCTGCCCAGGCTGCTGCTGTCTCTGCTGCTGGTGCTGCTGTTGCTGTCCCTGCTGCTGCTGTTGTTTCTGCTGCTTGTGCTGCCTCTGTTCTCCCTGCTGCTGTCCCTTCTGCTGCTGCTGTCCCTGCTGCTGCTGTCCCTGCTGCTGGTGCTGGCCCTGCTGTCTCTGCTGCTGCCCCTGCTGCTGTCCCTGCTGCTGCTGCCCCTGCTGATCCCCCTGCTGGCCCTGCTGCTGCTGCTGCCCCTTCTGCTGCTGCTGCCCCTGCTGCTCCCCCTGCTGTCCCTGCTGCTGGTGCTGGCCCTGCTGCTGGTGCTGGCCCTGCTGCTGCCTCTGCTGCTGCCCCTCCTGCTGCTGCCCCACGTTGCCCTCCCTCCAGTGCTGCTCGAGCAGGCGCAGTACAGCGCTCGTGTAAACCTCCGTAGAGTAGCTCCCCGCCGCCTCGTAGTCCGGGGTCTCTCCATCGGAGTGGTCGTAGCCACACAGCAAGCCCGCACCACCGCCAGCACGGGTCTTCCCTCTCAGCCTCACCGCCGCTGCCGCCACCCTCCCCAGATGGAAAAGACCCGGCTCTCGACCTGCTTCTTGCGGAGACTCGGGGTGCTCGTGGTGGTGCTGCTGCTGGTGGTGATGGCGGTGAGGCTCCCGTGTGGCCTCGTCGTCGTTGTGGTCGAAGTGGACCTCGGAGGGCCTTGCAGGAGCAGCAGCCGTGCCGGAGTCTCCACCTCCCCGGGACCCGGCCCTCTTGCCAGGGGCGCCGCCTGTCCCCGTAGCGGTTTGGTCATCGTTAGGCGAAGAAGAGATGGAGGAGGTGGACGAAAAGGAGGAAGCTGAGAGAGAGGAAGACGATGTTGACCGAGGACGTCTCCAAGTTGCCTTCTTGTGGACAGAAGTCTTCAATTTCATCTTCTTCATCTCCATCATCTTCATCTTCGTGTCTGCTCGCCTCCCTGCCCCTCCCGCATGACTCGCTCGCCACTGCTGAGGGGCTGGTGGTGATGACAATTTCAATTTAGCTTCTTGCTTCTTCGTTTGACCTCGTTTGAAGCTGCTGATGCTGCTGCTCGAGCCTTTATCAATTCCTCGTGCAGGAGCATTCCTTCCACTTTGAAACTCTGCTGCCCTCTCATCATCAGCAGCAGCATCACCCTCCTTACCACTTGCTCCTCCAATTACCGCTGCTGCTGCTCCTGCTGCTGCCCTTGATCCTAAGTCTGCCCCTGCTGACCTAGTTCCTGCCCTTGATGCTGCTGCTACATCTACTGCCCCTGCTATATCTGCTGCTGCTGCCCCAGACGCTGCCCGCGGTGTGCCGGCCGCCCCTGCTGCTCCCGATACGCCCGATGCCGCTTCTCTCGCCGCTGCAGCCCCAGACGCCGGCCCTGTTGCTCCCGATATGCCCGCTGCCCTCGACGCCGGGTCTACCGCCGCCGCTGCCCCAGATGCTGCCTGCGGCACGCCCACCGCCGCTGCTGCCCCCTTCTCTTCCGCTGCCGCAGACGTTGCCCCGTCGTCGGCGGCGGAGCCGGCGCCCCCCCCTGCGGCGCAGGCGGTGTGCGTGAAGTGGTCGGCGCTGCCCGTGAGCGAGCCCAGGAAGGAGTCGAACCCGCGGCTCGTGGGGAGGCATTCACGGCGCCAGAAGCCCAGGTGCCACTTGCCCACGGCGTGCGTGGCGTAGCCTGCGCCCTCCCGCAGCGCCTCGGCCAGAGTGGGCACCTCCGCTGGCAGGCACGACGGCTGGCGGGCACGGATTATGGAGTGCTGCATCCCCGTGTGGATCTGGTACCTGCGAGGTGAGGGGTGTCAGGGGGCGTCGGAGGGTGGGCGAGTGGGAATGGGTGGGTGGGGTGTGGGTGGAGAGGTGGGTGAACAGTTGATTCGCGAGATGTTAACTACCTCGCCTGGTACGCAAGAGGTCGTGGGTTAGATCCCGACCCTTACGCCTGATATATATTTGGAGTTTGTATGTTCTCCCCGTGGTCGCGTGCATTTTCCTCTGGATCTTCCGGTTTTCCCCTGCACATTTAGAATCAACATCACGTGTTTAGAGTAAATGGCTGCTATAAATGCCCACACGATAAGCCACTTCGTTGAGATATCACTTGTGGCCAGGTCGCTTCTTAAATAAGAGCTTATAGCTCAGTTGGGTCTTACCTTGTAAAATAAAATAAAAAATAGTTTATAGTTTAGTTTTTCTTGGTTTTACTGCCACCGTTGATGAGCACAAGGCCCAAAAGTCCCAAAAAAACCGTCAAGCAGTCAGTGACAAACGGTGAAGTCTGTGAAAAGTTAACACGCTCAAAAGAGTTCACACCGTTTCTTGCGTTGAGCAAGATGATCGATTGATTGGGTAGAGTGTTGGTCAATTGATCAGCTGTTTGGTCGGCTATTTAGTGGCCATTCACTTTGGGTTTTTAAAATTAGATTTATGCAATGCTCAGTCTGCTCTTCAATTTATCATCGGCCGTTTAATATAATCGATGAGTAAATTAGTTGGTCACTTATTATACCGAAAATGAGTCTGTCGATGAGAGTCTCTTGCTACTTGAGCAGATAGTAATTCAATTCATTGGTAGAACATTCCACCAGTGAGCTAATGACTCAATAAATGAGTTGACTCATCAGTTAATCGGTAATTGATTGATGAATAGCTTAAATGAATTAGTCAGGCGGTCAAGCATTTAACTTGGTCAACTCACTGATCACTTGGTCGGAATCAGCATCGGATCCGATAATCAATTAAGCTCTTTTTCACAGACGTCCACAGTCACTCGGTCAGCCAGGTAAATGTAGCCAATCGAGTGGTCAACCAGACAATTGGTCCGTCGTTGGTCACTCGTTGAACTGGTCCGTTACACTCGGTAAATGACGCGATAACCTACCGGCCCGTGAGCAGCTGGCTCCTGGTTGGGGTACAAATGGGCTGCACGTAGTAATTCTCCAAGCGCACCTGCACGCACGCAAAGACAAAGATCCCCCCGTACAGCCTTAGCAGACTGTTGGGGCAAGTGCTGTTAGCGAGGAGCACCTATGAAGGCCGGCACGGCACACGAGGGGGTGGGTGGCCAGCACCATGCCCGGCCGCCTTTGTCTCCCCAGTGGCGATGTTTACACACCACAGCCAGGTACCCATGTGAGGCTGAGTCAACCTAGGAAAGGCCCAGGACCGGTTCAGATAATCGTCGCTGGTGTTGGTTGTTGTGAGCGGGAATCGAACTCGGGTCACCGGGTTCGTAGCGCGGTGCGCTAACCGCTGCATGACCGCACGCTTTCACGGAAGGGTTTTATTTCCTACAATTCAACGGTTTAAAAGCATTTTTTACAGCAACAACTCAACTGGCTCCCAATTATACGTTACTCTATCAAGAGTCAGATCAATTGATTCACTTAGTGTTGTGTCGGAAAACAACCCAAAATTGGCAATTGTGTCTTTAGAGAAATCTTTGATTAAAAAGAATATTAGTTAAAAATAAATAATTGCGTGAATGTTTAAATAACATATGCTAGATCGGCGTATGTTACGCCGGGTAGAGCTAGTATATATTTTTTATTAACTCTGAAGGTGGGGGGCAGCTCAATCACCCTCCCCTTATTCCGCAGGAGTCCCTTGAATATTTATCAATACAAAATTTTTTACTAAAATAAATAATCTAAATTTGTCTCCCCGCTCGCATATTAATCGCGTCGCCTGCAATGATTGGCGCTAAACTTCCCCCCTCCCCTCCCAGGCCCCCTACCCCCAGGCCCCCTCCCCCCACCCCGCCCAGGTGCGGTGAGCAAGGACCGTGGATCGCGCGCACGCACGCACCCCCTGCGCTGCCAGCCGGTCGAGGTGCGGCGTGCGCACGTGCGGGTTGTGGTAGCCGATGTCGTTGAACCCTTGGTCGTCGACGAGGATGAAGACGATGTGCGGCCGGGGGGCCGGGCCCGCTTCCGCGCCCAGGCACCGCGGTGCCCAGCAGCAGAAGCAGCAGAAGCGGAGCGCCGACACGAGGAGGAGCAGCTGCTGCCGCTGCCGCCACCGCTGCTGGATGGATCCCATCGGCGCGATGTGGGTGAGACGGGAGAAGCGGGGGAGCCACCTGGGGATGGATGGATGGGGGGGGGGGTCGCTTCCTTCCTCTGCCAGACACTCGCTCTACACCTGTGTCTACACCTTCGTTTAATCTGTCTACCTGTTGCCCTGTGTATCTCTTTGTCGACCTAACTATCCACCTATCTGAAAAACTAACTTCAATGTGTATACCTATCTCCCTGCCTATCTGTGAATTTGCCTACCTGTTTGTATTATTGTCAACAACTTACTTGCGTTGTTTACCCACCTGCCCGTGTATATACACATAAATATATACCGGTGCAAATACATGCCAGTGTGTCTACCCGCCTATATACATAGCTATCAGCTACTCTGTTGACTTGAATGTCTACCCACCTACCTACCTGTTTCCTACCTTCTTACCTGTATATCGACGTTGCTAAATGTTCCGTTCGATTGTTCACTTATCCTGCTTCTGTGTACCCATGTAGCTATTGATGTTCCTACCTGCATAGCTGTGTATTTACCTGCATGCCTACCTGTATGACTACCTGTTGAAATGTCTACCGACTTATGTACCTTTCTGCCTATCTATATGTACCTACTTACCTGCCTATTTGTCTGTCTAATTATCTACCGGTCCACCTATCCACCTGTCTGCTGCCTGTCTGTCTGTATACATACTCGTTTGTATTTTTGTTTTACTACCTCCTTATAAATTAATATATTTTACTGTCTATCTACCTGTATAAAAGTTGATCTATTCACCTGTTAGTGTACCTGCGTTTTAACTTACCTACCTACTCACCTGTCTGTCTACCTGTGTATCAACTGACTTACCTACTCAACTGTCTAAACTTCTGTCTGGGTTTTCGACCTACCTATCTGTATATTTACGCTTATATGCCCAACGAAGCCTCACTGAGGCTCAGGAGGGTCCTTCCAAGGTTTCACAGTAGAGGGGTGGGCGACGATTGTGGCATAGATTCCAAATGTATAAATGTGCGGTACAATTATTTCAGATCAAAGTAAACTTGGACCTTGACACCTATGTCCACGTGTGAGTTTTGTCGGTATGTCTTTCTGCCTACCTGCCTCAACCCTTCCTATTTGGCCTCGTCTATCCGCATGCCCTGTCCAAGCGTCAGCGTGGTATGTGTGAGTCCTGAAAAGCATGTGGGGGGAGGAGGGGTAGTTGGTTAGCGCGCTGCACTACGAACCCGGCAATCCGAGTTCAATTCCTGCTCGCGGCCAACACCAGTGACGATTATGGGAAACACGGTCCTGCCCTGCCCCCCCCCCACCCCTAGGTCGACTCAGCCCCAAATGAGTACCTGGAGACAAAGGCGTCAGGGTCGTGGTACTAGCCACTCACCCCCGAGTGTGCCGTGCCGGCCTTCATATGTGCTCGCTAACAGCGCTTGCCCTGACTGCCTGGCAAAGCTATACGGGGGACCTTTGTCGTTGGTTATCTCGTGCGATTAAAAACACAAGCTCCTGCCTCCGCGCTGACAGAGGTCAATCGCCCCGCCACACTTTGGACAGGGGAGTGATGGATGATGAGCCGGGTGAAAGAAACGAAAGAGCGCCGTCAGTGCGGGTCGGCTCGACAACACCACGCGGAGGGATGCGGACGCGACGCGTGCACACGCGCTCGTGCACGCTTCACGTCTGTGCGTGACAAGAAACCACGTGATCGGACGCTCCCAGAGGCATACGTCAGGGGCGCCACGGTGGCGAGCTGTTAACTCCCTCGCCTGGTATGCAGGAGGTCGTGGGTTCGATACCGATCCAAACCCGGACGCCTGCTATATATTTGGAGTTTGCGCCTCTATCTCTCCCCGTGGTCGAGTGAATTTATCTCCGGGTCCTCCGGTTTTCCCAAGGACTTTTAGAATCAACAAGCATTTAGAGTATTGGCTGCTATACATTTTTCCACGTGATAAGCCGCTTCGTTGAGCTATTACTTATGGACAGGTCGCTTATGAAAAATAGCTATATAGCTAGTGGGCCTTGCCGGATAAAATAAATATTGTTAAATCCTTTATATTAAGTTCACTTGCTTGCTTGCGTGCGCGCTTACGACCGTGCAAATCTTTCGATCGTTTTTTAACCCACTTCCCTTGATCCGATTGAGCTGACATTTTGCACACAGACTCGTTGTGCGTGACAATTTATTTTCGTGAAAATTTTTTCCAAAATTTTCAATTTTTTAGGAATTTTTTTTTCATATTTAATTTAAAATACCAATGTGATAAAAATGAAACTCTTACTCAAGAAAAACAGAAATGAATAATAAAATAAAACCGATGCCACGCATATAAAGAATTTATAGTGAAAAACTTAATTTTTACGGATTAATTTTTTTTCGGTTTTTTTTTTATACGGCAGCAGCGAACTTTGCTGGATGTCCTTGTACTGATGAGTCCCAATTAGGACAAAGCCACGACAACATAACCACCATGCATTCGGTCACCTATTTTGAGCTGAAGGTGGGGATACGGCTGAGATTTTTGCGCACGCAATTCGCGCCTTTGCTTGTCGTTAAATCAGCAACAACATCCGTCATGGGCCGCTAAGTGATGGTGACGTCACCACGGTGTTTGTGCCAAGCTAGGTGCACTTTGAGGCCACGTAAAGTGTTGTAATGCTCGCTGACAGGTCACGGGACAGACCCAGGTGCCAGGAGTTGACTGAGATGATTGGCAGATGCACCACCTGTGCTCCCCACTGTGCCACCTCTCCGTGTTATCTGCCCGGCGCTCTGCTCATTGTTGTGAGCATCGCTCCTCTGCCCACCACTGTTATTGGAGGGCGACTGCCTCCAACTGCCCAGCAGCGTCCTTCACGAGCCTCCTCCACCCACAGAAGCCGATCTTGACACCGCTGATACCGGTCATCTGCAAGTCCAATCAGCTCCGCATTATTCTGTATCATATCTGCCCATCTCTCCTTTAGCCCGTGCCCCGCCCGTTTAGCCCCCTCTATCTGGCAAATCAAAGGCTGCTTGGGCATGCGGTGGCTGGGCATGGGGGCTGCATGACTCAAACAAAGGTAGTTTCCCTGCCGGATGAGCTCACCGATGATGGGGACTGTGTACAGATCTCTCAAGAATCTGTGAGCACCCCACACAATCCAGTCTGTTAAACCCAGGATGGATCGATCGCTGGCGTGCCAGCCTAAATGTTTCAAACCGGCCCAGATGTTCCATCAAAGGGGTCTACTTTTGGAAGCAAAAAACACGCGAGAGCATAATTGTGGCCGAGATGACCCAGAGCTTCGTTTGGCGCGATGTACCAGGCAGCTTCCACACAGCAGCGTGACATAGCTTACGGAAATGTAATGCCGCTGAACTAATTCGGAGGGAAATCCTCTCCTACCCAAGCGAAGCTGGTCATAGGCACACTGATCAGTTATGGAAACGACTCCACTCTCTCCACAACTGTACCATTACTCAAGCGGGAGTTGAGATGGTAAAGTATCTGATGACAAAAGATACCCAGGCAGGTGCTTTGTTCTAGTTGGGGGCTGATGGTAAGGTCCGCATCTCTTAGTGGCACGTTCTAGGTTCAGCAGTAGCGTCTCTAACTCTTGAGAGCGAGGAGTGATGAATAATTATCAGATCATCAACATACGTAACAATTGTTACGTATGCAATGGACATCCACTCAATGTATCCGCACCAGACGAATATTCCTATGGTACAAACAAAGGAAAACATCTCAAACTACGTGGTCAAAAGAGATAAATCAATCTTGTTTATGCCAGAAGACATCCCTGTCGCATCCCAAGGTGAAAAGGAAATAACTCTGACTCCCGGCCATGAAGCTTTACCCGGGCTTGATGGCCCCAGATAGCTGGAATGGCTTTCCCATCAGTCAGCATTTCTGGGGGGTCTGAACTGGGTACCCAATGCAGCCGTAGCATGTGCGTGAACCGCAGTCCCATTCCCACTCGACACCACGAGGACTTGGGCAAGATGCCAACGCCAGCTGCAAGCGATGAAACTCCGCTTGAAACGTTCAACAGCGGTCTAAGACCAGGAAAGTAGGACCACTTTCAAAGAAAAAGATTCCCCGTATAGCCTGTAACAGACTGTCGGGGCAAGTGCTGTTAGCGAGCACCTATGAAGGCCGCCACGGCACACGAGGGGGTGGGTGGCGAGCACCACGGTCGGCTGCCTTTGTCTCCACAATGCTGATGTTTACGCACCGCGCCAGATACTCATTAAAAGCTGCCCAGGGTTCTTCGTCCGTGCGTGACTATGTGTATGACAATGCAACTTAGGCGTCTGTGCAACTGTTGAGACTACGTGTGTAACATGATGTGTGTGGGGGGGGGTGTAATGTGCGTGTGTGTGTGGGGAGAGGTAGTGCAACAGTAAGCGCCCTGCGCTACCAACCCGGCGACCCGCGTTCGATACCCGTTCATGGCCACCAACACTAGTGACGATTATTTGAATTGGTTCTGGGCCTCCCCTAGGTCGACTCGGCCTAAAATGAGTACCTGGTGCAGTGTGTAAACATCGCCACTGGGGACACAAAGGCGGCCGGGCGTGGTGTTGGCCATCCACCCCCTCGTGTGCCGGCCTTCATGGGTGCTACTCGCTAACAGCACTTGCCCCAACAAGCTGTATACGGGGGATCTTTGTCTTTGTTTTGTGCAACCGTCTTCGTCGCGTGTCTATGCGAAATTGTGTTGGGACTGTGACTGTGTGTGTGTGATGTGCGTGCGTGGCACGGAGCGCAACTATGCCAATGCAATGCGTTACTCGGCGACACGTGCTGCACACAGGCAGACGCGCATCTTGAGACCGTGCAATGACAAAGATCCCCCGTTTAGCCTTAGCATACTGTTGGGGCAAGTGCTATGGGCGAGCACCTTATGCAGACCGCCATGGCACACGCGCACAAGGGGGTTGTGTAGTTGACACCACGCCCGGCCGCCTTTGTCTCTCCACCTACGGGAGGTCCAGCGCCGGTACATATATTCGTCACACATGTTGGCCGCGAGCGACAATCAAACACTCTTGGACTACTAAGGGTCACCGGGTTCCTAGGGCAGTGCAATAGCCACTGCGCCACACACCCGGAGAGACGTACAAAGACAAAGGTGCCCCGTATAGCCTTAGCAGTCTGTCGGGGCAATTGCTGTTAGCGAGCACCTATGAAGGCCGGCACACGGCACACGAAGGGATGAGTGGTCAACACCACGCCCAACCGCCATTGTCTCCCCAGTAGCGATGTTTACACACCGCACCAGGTACTCGTTTGAGGCTGAGTCGACCTACACATGTACACACATCCTATAAACAAACATGTACGGATGTAGTGACATCGCGGGATGTCATCGTGCTATGCCGGCCCTAGAGTGGCACGGCGTGCGATGTAACGACATCGCTGACACCATTATGATGTGTGTGTAGTACCGGCCCTAGAAGGGCTCGGTGAGCGCTGGTTGATAGCGCTAGCTGGCACCAAGCTTGTCGTGCAGTGTCAGCCCTACAGGATAGGGTGTAGGTGTGCCGGGGTTACTAAAGGCCATGGCACTCTGGTTGAGGGGGGAGGCCGAGACACCCCTCGCCTTCCGTAGCTAACTATTGGCGCGAGCAAAGGCTGCCTTCGCGAAGATGGACCACGATGGAGTCGATTCGCTAGTCCTTGAGAGATTGTTGACGTTGGTAAAGGACCTCAACATCATCCTGCCGGCTGTCGGCAAAGACGACTTGTCTTCTCTCAAGGTTGTAAGATGCATCCAGGCGCACCTGCTCTTGCAACAGCATAATGGGTTGGTGGCGTGTACCGCACCTCGTGAGGTGCGGGATACACCCGAAGATGTGGAACCCGTCCAAGCCTGCGCTTCCACTCAAGGCAGAGGCTGGCGGGGGGACGGCATGGTGCGATGAGATGAACAACCGTGCGAGCACATGTGCGTCGCCCACGTTTCGCGAGGGAAACATCATTGGCGGTCGCATCGAATACAAAGCCGCAACCGGTTTCTGATGAAAAATGGATGGATAAACTTTGTTCTGAAAATGCGGAATTGCCAGAGTCCCAGAGGGGGGAGTTGAGGCCGCTTTTGTGTTTAGCAAGGGCAAATTTGACATCGGCCGCACTACGCTTTTGAGTAAACACATCGATACGGGTGACGCTGCTCCCATCCGGCAGAACCTCTACAGACTGAGCACTATGGAAAAAGAACACGTACGGCTGGCGGTCGATGAAATGTTGGCCGCCGATATCATCTCGCCATCCACCAACCTTTGGGAAACCCCGATTGTTCTTGTTAAAAATCAGGATGGCAGTTTGCGCTTGTGTTGACTTCTGTAAGCTTCATAAGATCTCTGTGGCTGACGCGTACCCTCTCCCTCGGATGGACGATTCCCTGGATGCTCTAGCGGGAGCACGCTATTTTTCGACTCATGACCTCCTATCCAGGTTTTGGCAGTTGCCGCTAGATGAAGCCTTTCGTACACCGCAAGGCTTATTTGAATTCAATCGGCTTCCGATGGGTCTTCATTCCGCGCCGGCTACATTCCAGGGATTGATGGAACTTTTTCTAGCTGGCCTCCAGTGGGACTTGTGCCAGATATCTCTACGATGTTATCGTTTCAGCCGTACGTTTTAAGAACATCTCGTACGGTTACGTGCTGTCTTTCTTAAAATGCTCCAAAAATCTGTTCATTATCTTGGTCACATAGTCAGTAAATCAGGAATAGCGACGAACCCGGACTAAACCGCATGTGTTCGTACTTGGCCGACCCCCATATCGGTGGGGAAGGTGTGGAGTTTCATAGGATTTGCGTCCTATTACCGCCGTTTTGTCGCCAGTTTCGCCACTATAGCCAAACCTCTCCATGCCCTGACAGCAAAAGGTCAGAAGTTCCATTGGGGGGAGGAGCGGGCCGCATTTGTTGCGCTCCGAGATGGCTTGGTGAATGCCCCTCCCCTCCGCTACCCCGACTTTTTCTTGCCGTTCGTTCTTGATAGAGATGCTAGTAACACCGGAATTGGTGCTGTTCTGTCTCAAGTTGTCAATGGCGTCGAGAGTGTTGTCACATACGGAAGCAGAGTGCTGTCTCCGGCCGAACAACGGTACTGTGTCACACGCCGGGAACTTTTGGCTATTGTTTTTTTTGTGCAACATTATCGCCCTTATCTTTATGGCAGATGCTTTGAGGTGCATTCTCCAGCGCTACAGTACGCGCTACGTATTGAGCAGCCATCTGGTCAACTTTCACGTTGGTTGGACGTCCTCCAGGACTATTCGATTACTGTTTCCTATCACAAAGGTTCCCGACACACGAACGCGGACGCCCTGTCGCACTTACCAACGAGCGACGGGTGCGTGTGTTTCTCGGGCTCAGGCCATTGTAAAACGCCTACCAAGGACTCGCCCCCTCCCCTTGCGGCGTCGGCTGGGGTTGAAAACTCTGAGGTAGTCGATGGTCCTGTGGTGCGTGACGCCGTCATTGGCTTGGACCATGTGGAATGGGGGCGCCTCCAGGTTGAGGACGCTTCCCTGCTTCAGTTACGACGCCGTGTCAAGGAGGCCGATGGGGGTGGGGATCGACGGGGTGTAGCCTCTGTCATCCTCAGAGATGCATTGCTCATGCATTATGATAGAGAGTTGCGCCGTGACAACATTGTTGTGCACACTGCCCTATGGGGTAAAGTCATCTGGGTGGAGCACGAGTGACTGTTGCACCTGGGGATGCATAAGACGCTAGCCACACTTAAGCTCGACTTCTTCTGGCCTGGCATGGCGGAAGATGTCGTAAATTTATTAAAAGGGTGTGTGCAGTGCGCGGCGGAAACCCCCGCTAAAACTCTGTTGTCCACCATTACAATCCATTCAGGTCTCCCGCATAAACGAGCTGGTCGCTCTTGATATCCTTGGTCCATTTCACACTACCCCTCGTGGGAATAAGCATTTGCTAGTGGGTGTCGAGTATTTTTCACGCTGACCGATGGCTTGGTTTCTCCCCAACCAGTCGGCGGCGGCCATCACCGAGGCATTACTCGATGGCTATGTGATGGACAAGGGTACCCCTGAGCGTCTTCTGACCGATCAGGGCAAACACATTCATTCTAAATTACTGCGGGAGGTGTGCAACTTGTTGGGAACAAAGAAAGTACGTACATCACCATACAACCCCCAGACGAATGGAATGGTGGAGCGGCTGCACAGCACTCTGACCTCCATGCTGAGCCATCAGGTCAGCGAGTACCAGCTTGACTGGGACTTGCATGTTCCCGGAGTCCTGGCTGCCTATAGAATGTCCCCTCGCGCATCCACCGGATACTCACCATTTTTTTTATGTACAGAAGAGAACACTACCCCCCGATTGATGTCCAATTACGATCCGCGCCAAATAAGGCTGAATCTAAAATTTCTGACTCTAGGCGCTTTACCCTTCAGAAGCTTTCGGAAGCGCAAGAGGCTTCCAGGGAAAATTCCAATTCGCGACAATTGGCAAATGAGCGGCCAAGGGGTTACCGTCTTTCTGCACATGAGTGGGTTCCAGGTGACAGAGCCTGGCTGCACTTTCCACAGGTACCGGTGGGTACTTCACCCAAATTGTTTAAACCCTGGAGGGGGCCGGTTGATGTGATTCGGGTCGTTCGGCCCCAGTGTGTTCAGATGCGCTTGGGTCGGCGGAGTTGGTTTGTACATCCCTTGCGCCTCAAGCCTTTCATCGCACGTCGTGAATTCATCCCATCTCCACTACGCAGGGGCCGAGTGTCAGATGTGTCCGGCGAGCTGAGGTGTGTACCCGCTGAGGTTGGTCCTCAGGGGAGTCAGGTGATCCCGTCCTCAGGTGCCGCGTGTTTAACGTCCCCAAAGCCGCTACCTGCTCCATCTCCACTAGATTCTGGAGAGGAGAGCCCGTCTGCCCAGCCGACTGCTCTTCGTGAGGAGCCGGGTTCGACGGGACATTTGCAAATTCCTCCCCTGGATGGATGCCCAGCCACAAGGACTCGATCAAAGACTCTTCAATTTTCGTGATCCCCATACACACAAGCTCCCACACCGTCAGTTGGTTGTCGCACTCGGCAGGCCATATTGGTTATTGGCTGAACCTGCCATTTATTGTGCTTGTGGGTGTTGTTACACGGTGAGGGTGGGAGATGCTGGTGATGGAGGGGGTCCCGAGCGTTCGCGTTTTACTACATTTTTTTTCTCTCTCTTCCCTTGCTTTTGCTTATTGTTGTTCTGTACTTACCTCCCCTTTCTCCGTTAGTTACTGTATATTTGTAGATAGTGTATATATTGTATAGAGGGGTTTGGGTGTTTATTTGTTGATGCACACATCGGGGTTGTTCCTTTGTTCGTTTTAAAGGGGGAGTTGACAGCCGGGATGGCTGAGTGCTACGAAGGGGGGAGGTGGGGTGATGTAGTGAGACTAGAGAGGCACGGCATGCGATGTAACGACATCGCTGACACCACTATGATGTGGGTGTAGTACCGGCCCTAGAGGGGCTCGGTGAGCGCTGGTTGATAGCGCTAGGTGGCACCACGCTTGCCGTGCGGTGCCAGCCCTACAGGATAGGGTGTGGGTGTGCCGGGGTTACTAAAGGCCATGGCACTCTGGTTGATACCGAGAGGATACGTGACCGGTTAAGTCTACAAAGGGGCCTCAAGTGGAGGCTCGGGGTGGTCACATGGTCCGGGTCAGGATCCTGCTCGAGGATTCTGGAAGGTGGTCGTTGCCAAGGGCGGAGTCAGCCACGCCACAGAAAATATAAGCCGGGTCCCCCAGAGGGACCGGCGTTGTTGTTCATCTTGAAGAAGCCTTCGTCAATGTCCTACGTTCTACCGAGTCTCCAACACGTAAACCTGGACCCGAGCTGCAGTCCGGTCCATTATAGCTAGTTACGTTATAATTAGTATAGTTAGCCTGGTAGTCACCACCATAGGTTGGTCTTCTGATAAGGGGCAGTTACCCCGTGTGTTGGTGTTAAATAAATGTGTTGCCTCCAAGAGTACGTCTGCGACTCAGTTAAACTCACAACACATACATACAAGACAAAGATTCCCCCGTACAGCCTTAACAGACTGTTGGGGCAAGTGCTGTTAGCGAGCACCTATGAAGGCCAGTACGGCACACGAGGGGTGGGTGGCTAACACCACGCCCGGCCGCCTTTGTCTCTCTAGTGGTGATGTTTACACACCGCACCAGGTACTCATTTGAGGCTGAGTCGACCTAGAGTAGACCCAGGACCAGTAATCGTCACTGGTGTTGGCCGTGAGCGGTAATCGAACCCAGGTCGCCAGATTCGTATCTCAACACTACCGCTCCCATACATACACACACAATGTACACACATCCATTCATACACAAACGTCATGTCCGCACGTTCATGTCTGTCCGGACCGTGTGTATCTGTGTGAACTGGGGGGTTTTGTGTGATGATGTAAGAAGCCTGTGTGTGTGGTTAGCGCAACTCTAGCGATCTGAGTTCAATTCCAGTTCACGGTTAAAAAAAAGTCTGTGACAATTATTTGAACCGGTCCTGGGCCTCCACTAGATCGACTCGATCTTAAATGAGTACCTCGTACAGTGTGTACACGTTAAACACTTGGGAGACAAAGGCGGCCGGTCGTAGTGCTAGCTACCCACACCCACGTGTGCCGTGCCGTCTTGTATCGGCGCAGACAAGCAGCACTTGCCCCAACAGTCTGTTAAAGGCCACCCGGGGGTTGGTTGTCTTTGTGTAGTGTGTGTAGTCGTTGTGCCTATGTGTATACTGTGTGTCTGTGAGTTTGTATATCTATTAATGTTTGTGTCTTTGTGTATACTATGTGTCTGTGACGCTGTGTCTGTGAGTGTATGTCTCTGTGTATACTATGTGTCTGTGACGCTGTGTATCTGTGGGTGTATGTGTATCTGTGCCTATGTGTATATATACACGTCTGAGACGTGTATCTATGGATGTGTGTGTGTTTATGTGTCAACTTTGTATATGCGTGCGCGCGTGTATCTGACCCGCCCATACTGTTGGAACGTTTTTACCAGCCCCCTACTCGACATCTGTGAAAAAAATATCTTTTGAGCTCATCGGATTCCTCCAGTACATTTGAATATTCCGATTCTGTGTGCCTCTGTTGATGTGTGTGCCATGTGTGTACCGTGTACATGGCTGCATTCGCAACATGTGCTCTGTGTGTTCTGGAACACAGGCACGCACACACAAACACAAATTGTTCCCCTACGCCTTAACAGACTGTTGGGGCGAATACTGTTAGCTCATTTGAGGCCGAGTTGACCTCGGGGCAGGGAGGCCCAGGACCGGTTCAGATAATCGTCACTTGGTGCTGCTATCCGCGAACGAGAATCGGAACTCGGGCCGCCAGGTTCGTAGCGCCAGCGCGCTTAACATGCACGCGCGCGGACACACACGCGCACGCGTGCGCACACACGCACACGCGCACATACCGTAGCCCTGTCCGCTCCCACAGTGCCAGGAAACCAATCTCGCTATGAATCCGGTCGCGCGCAGGGGGAAGAGCTCTTGAGCTGTTCCGGAGAGAGAGAGAAGGAGGGAGTTGACCATGAGAGACAGAGAGAGAGCTAACGGAGTGAGGTTGTATGCGGGGAGAATTGGGAGACCCGGCTTCGACTGGTGAAGCGGTGTGTGCGTGAGAGAGAGAGAGAACGGGGGTGGAGAGAGAGCGGGGAGAGTGGGAGAGAGTGTGTTTGAGAAGGGCAGTGTTTGCTGCTGCTGCTGCGGTATTAAAAAAAAAGTTAAGTGTGGGTGTATGCTTACATCTCCGATACGCGGATAGTGTGTGTGTGACTGAGGAGGGGTGGTGCAGTGGGTCCCGAGCCTCCCCTAGGTTGGCTCAGCCTCAAATGAGTAGCTGGTGCGATGTGTAAAAATAACGCGACTTGGGAGACAAAGGCGGTCGGGCATGGTACTGGCCACTCACACCCTCGTGTAATGTGCAGGGCCTTAATAGGTGCTACTCGCTCACAGCACTTGCCCAAAACGTTTGTTAAGGATATACTGGGGACCTTTGTTTGTGGGGAGCGGTAGTGTAGTGGTTAGCACGCTGTGCTACCAACCCGGCAAACCGAGTTCCATTCTCGCTCACAGCCACCAACATCAGTGACGATTATCTGAACATGTCCTGGGCCTCGGGATAGAGTCCAATGCAGTGTTTAAATATCGCCACTGGGGAGACAAAGGCGGCCCAGCGTGGTGTTGGCCCTCCCACCCTAACAGTCTGTTAAAAGCTATACAGGGGTTCTTTGTCTTTGTGATATGAACGCAATGCTTGAGATGCCGATGATGATGATGATGACGACGATTGCATAAAGTGCTCGAGTTTGATCATCTCGTAATGATATCTTTGATGATTAATTAGCTCCTTTTGGCCGATGATGCTGATGATAAAAAAAAACGAGGATGCTTAATAGCATCATCATCGGTAGCAGCAGTCGCATCACTATCACAATCGTTGACAGCAGCGGTTACATCCTGCGCATGATGATGATCATAATCATGATGATCATTATTATCATCAGCAACAACAGCGTTAATGCATGCATGACCAAAATGATAAAGATCATCATGAAGAGTGTGTCGTTACTGAGAGTGCTACTGCTGATATTGCGCACGCTGATGCTGATTAATATTACAATCGTGATGAACGTCACAAATCGTTAGGCGAAAAGAGATCCCATTTAAATACTTTAATAAACTGCTTTGGAACAACAACAACAACAACAAAAATCGCCTCTATCACAATTCACATTAGACACACGCGCACACACTCTCAACTCTCTACCACAGGCGCATATGGCATCAATTCCATCCCAGCTCACCCATCACGCGCCTGGGGGGTAGGAGAGGGGGGGGGGGTACGGGGTGAGTGGGGGGGGCTAGATAGTGATGGGGGTGAGCGACGGAAATTGCCTCGGCATCCCTAATTAAAGGCCACCTACGGGGCGCAGGTTTAATCAGTCGAGAGGTCACGTGCACGCCAAGCAGGTGACCATTATTGAAATATTTTCCATGTATTTCTTTTCCCCCAGAAAAGCCTCAAGGTTATTTCTTCATGGGGTGGGGGGGTTTCTGCCAAGGCGTCGTGGAAGGGGGCGACGTTGCTGCTGCCGCTGTGATCCCAATCCAGTCATTTGATGATCATTTTACTATTGGGATGTTCGGTCAATGGCGGTTGCATAGACATGAGCACCGTTGGCGACGTACGGTGCAAAATGAGTTCCGCAAACGTGGTGGGGTTTTTTGCCACGAGCGAGACAAAGGCGGCCGGACGTGGTGCTGGCCACCCACCCTCTCGTGTGCCGTGGGTACTCGCTAACAGCACTTGCTCCTACAGCTTGTCATGGCTGTACGGATATTTGTCTTTGAAGGTTCTATATGGGGGATCTTTATTTTTTTGATTTAAAGCTTTCGTGACTGCAGGGATTCATATGCGTGGTTCTTTCGGTAAAGTCACGTAGAAGGGAAATAATAAATGATATAAATATAAAACAATAAAAATTCTCACGACGTTTTGACTGCAACACAAGCAATCATCATCAGGTGTGAAATCCACAGCAAGAAAATTTGAAAAAAGTGGCGCCACTTTTTTTTGCTGTGGATTGCACACCTGATGATGATTGCTTGTGTTGCAGTCGAAACGTCGTGAAAAATTTTATTGTTTTATATTTATTTTATATTATTATTTCCCTTCTACGTGACTTTACCGAAAGAACCAAGACTATCTTTGTCTTTGTTTGTGTTTTAGCTGGAGAAGGAACCCGTAGGGAACCCATGCATAGCAAGGAGAGAGAGAACATACAAAAACTCCACGCAGAAAGGTGCCCGAATCTGGAATCGATCCCAGGTGGCTTCTTGCTGCGAGGAAGCGCGAGTGCTCGAACCGCACCGGCCACAATCCTGCCGCCATCAGCAGCAGCATCAGCATCATTTGCATCACCACTATCATCGTAATTTTCAGCAGCAGCACTGCCATTAGCAGCAGTAGCAACATTCATCATCAGCGATAGCAGCATTATCATTAGTAGCCAATCAGATACTAGCCCTGCCTCGATCCCGAACCCCAACCACGCGAGCCAATCAGACACGGGCCCTGCCTCGATCCCAAAGCCTAACCACACGAGCCAATCATACACGGGCCCTGCCTCTATCCCGATCCCGAACCACACTAGCCAATCAGAGACGAGCCCTGCCTCGATCCCGAACTCTAACCACACGAGCCAATCAAACACGAGCCCTGCCTCGATCCCGAACCCTAACCACGCGAGACAATCAGACACGAGCCCTGCCTCGATCCCAAAGCCTAACCACACGAGCCAATCATACACGGCCCCTGCCTCTATCCCGATCCCGAACCACACTAGCCAATCAGAGACTCGCCCTGCCTCGATCCCGAACCCGAACCACACGAGCAGTGTATTAGTTCTGCATCTTTGAAAACTCGTTGTTATAAATGGAGCCCAGTCGATTAATGGAGCCTCCTAATTTGCCGAAGACCACAACGCCCTGAATGTGCCCAATCTCGACGCATCTCGTTCACGAAGTAGGCCCGAGCCTGGTCCGGTGCTTGGGGTAGGCGACCTCCCACAGGTGCTTGCCAGGTGCTGTAGGCGCCGTGCTCCAGTTCTGCGAGGTGCCAGCAGAGGGCAGAACAGTTAATCAGAATATGTATTTATACTGGAGGAATCCGATAAGCTGTAAAGCGCTTTTTCACAGATGGCGAGTAGGGGCTGGTAAGGACGTTACAACAATGGGTGCGGCCCACAGATAAAGTCGGAGCCATGTGTATTGAATCCATCTGTGCGGATCTTTGAGCGGTATCCCCTCGTATATAGCGTAGTGGGGGGGGGGTATCCGGCGTCTTCGGACTCCTCCCACACGAAACCAAAATCTCACGAGTGGAATAGATGGCCAATCATCCTAATGGGGACAGGACCCTCCCGACAATGAGTCTTGAGACTCAGCAATCGGTACCTTCCCTGCGCGAATGCAACAGCTAACATCCCCGCGAATCATTTAACGCATCTTTAAATAAAAAATGTTGGTTATTTTTACAACTCAACGCGTGTTCGGTACAAAGCCCCGATCACAGAACGGAGGTGGATAAAAACTATGTCTGCAAATTTATTGTTGTAATCTCAGGAAGCCCCCAGCACGTGGAGCGGAACGTCGGACATCATGCCGAATAGCACGGGACAACAACCGCACAACAACATCACGCCCGAGACCTTCCCCTGCAGTGCATCGGACCGCACGGCAGGGGGAGCAGAGTGATGTACAGGATGGTCCAGATGTCCTGTGACCGCCCCCCCACCCCTCAATTGATTTACCTCTAATATATTTTTTTCCCTTTTGCTTATACATTTTTGTTTTAAGTTTGTTGCTGCTGTGGTGTTCCCACCTGATGACGGACGCTTGTGTTGCTTCCGAAACGTCGTGATTTAATGTTTTTTTGTTTTTTTGTATTTTATTTTATATCTACGTGACTTTACCGAAAGAACCAGACAGTATGGATCATTGCAGTCACGAAAACTTCAGATCTATATTTCTGTTTTAAATTAAGCTTAATTATGTATTTACTTCAGGTGCCTAATACGAGTTCGTGTACTCTTGAGGAACGGATTGCCGTGAGCGTATGGGCTCAGGAAAGATCACACACCAGAACTATGAAAGATGTTCCAAAGGATTTGAAAGATGAAACAACAATGATACGTATTTAATTCGGTTATATTGCTTGCGTTATATTACACACCCATTGGGGTATACAATTTTTTTTTACATTTTAGATAATTAAATTGGGGGGGTCACAATACATCTGGACCACGCTGTACAATATTTCAGTACAGGCGGAGATTTGTTTTTGGGTCAGGCGACGTGGGCTTGTTTGTCAATGCTTGCCAATAACCCTTCACCACCCGTCACAGAGATCGTCACGTTTGCAAAGCGACTGTGCTATTCTCCAGTTGTCCGGATGAAAAGTGGGCGAAGTTTTCGTCCAATCTTGGTCAAGCTGGTTCAAAAACGTAATAAATTTACGAATGAACTTAACGAGTCACCGTGCCCCTATAGCCTCCGTGGGATGGCCAGCGCCGGCTGCTAGGGAAGGGGGCGCCGCGTAACCATGAGCGCACGGCGAGGGAATGCGGGAAGTCGCGAGCGGCGACGCGAGTGTTTATACACGGGGCAGTGTGAGTCACAGAAAGAGGGGGGAGTGTGTGTGTGTGATGGAGTGTTTGTGGGATGGGTTGTGTGTGATGCGGTGTGTGTGGGATGGGGTTTGTGTGGGATGGGGTTTGTGTGGGATGGGGTTTGTGTGGGATGGGGTTTGTGTGGGATGGGGTTTGTGTGGGATGGGGTTTGTGTGGGATGGGGTTTGTGTGGGATGGGTTGTGTGTGATGGAGTGTGTGTGGGATGGGTGTGTGTGTGTGATGGGGTGTGTGTGATGGGGTGTGTGTGTGACGGGTGTGTGTGTATGTGATGGGGTGTGTGTGTGTGATGGGGTGTGTGTGATGGGGGTGTGTGTGATGGGTGTGTGTGTTATGGGGTGTGTGTGTGATGGGTGTGTGTGTGTGATGGGGTGAGTGTGATGGGGTGTGTGTGATGGGGTGTGTGTGATGGGGTGTGTGTGTGATGGGGTGTGTGTGTGTGATGGGTTGTGTGTGATGGAGTGTGTGTGTGTGATGGGGTGTTTGTGGGATGGGGGTGTGTGGCATGAGGTGTGTGTGATGGGTTGTGTGTGATGGGGTGTGTGTGATGCGGTGTGTGTGATGGGGTGTGTGTGTGTGGGATGAGGTGTGTGTGTGTGTGTGATGGGTTGTGCGTGTGTAATGGGGTGTGTTGTGTGATGCGGGTTCGATTCCCGCTCACGGCCAACACCAGTGACGATTATCTGAACCGGTCCTGGGCCTCCCCTAGGTCGACTCAGCCTGAAATGAGTACCCGGTGCGGTGTGTAAACATCGCCACTGGGGAGACAAAGGTGGTCGGGCGTGGTGCTGGCCACCCACCCCCTCGTGTACCGTTCCGGCCTTCATAGGTGCTCGCTAACAGCACTTGCCCCTACAGTATGTTAAGGCTATACGGGGGATATTTGTCTTTGTGTGTGATGCCCAGCCACCGCATGCCTAAACAGCTTTTGTTCGGCCGGATAGAGGGGGATAAACGGGCGCGGCACGGGCTGGAGAAGAGATGGAGTGATGTGGTACAGGAGGACCTGGAGCTGAGTGGACTTGCCAGCGGTGTCAAGATCGGCCTCTGTGGAGGAGGCTCGTGAAGGACGCTACTGGGCAGTTGGAGGCAGTCGCCCTCCACCAACAACGGAGGGCGGAGGAGCGACGCTCACAACAACGAGCGGAGCGCCGGGTGGATAAAGCACAGCAAGTTGGCACAGTAGGGGGCACAGGTGGTGCATCAGCCAGTCGTCTCAGTCATCTCAGTCAGTCGATCCGTGGCACCTGGGTCTGCCCCGTGACCTCCTGCCAGCGGTTGTTCGACACTTCTGGGCCTCCCGTAGGTCGATTCAGCCTCAAATAGTACCTGGTGCGGTGTGGTGCTGGTAACCCACCCCCTCGTGTGCCGTCCTGGCTTTCATAGCTGCTACTCTCAAACCGCACTTCCCTCCCCCAGAGTCTGTTAAGGCAATACGGGGATTTGTCTTTGTGATGGCGTGTGTCTGGTTGGGTGTGTGTCTGGTTGGGGGGGTGTCTGGGGTGGTGGGGTAGCGGTTAGCACGCTGCATTACGAACCCGGCAACCCGAGATCGATTCCCGCTCCACGCCAACAAGTGACGATGAAATTATCTGATTCGGTCCTGGGCCTCGCTTCGATCGACTCAGCGCAATGCGCAAACATCACCACTGGGGAAACAAAGGCGGCCGGGCATGTCGCTGGCCACCCACCCCCTCGTGTGCCGTGTCGGACTTCACAGGTGCTCGCGAAGAGCACTTGCCCCAAATAGTATATGAAGGCTATACGGGGGATCTTTGTCTTTGTATTGTTCCACATTCCTCGTCTTCCTCTTCCTCCCCGTGCCGCCAACAGTCCCGCGCGCAGTCTCCACACCCATCCCTTGCACAACTCAAACCACCACCACCACCACGAACACGCTGACTCACTCACCACCTCGTCACTCACCACCTCGCCACACGGCTCGTGTCTCAGCTATCACCACACCGAGACACCGCGTGGGCTTGCATCAGTCTCTGAGCACCTCCGATGAGCGCGGTTGGCAACGTACTGCGCGAAAGAAGTTAAACGTATTACATTGCAGACGTAACCTGCTGGATTTAAACGTCTCACGAGCAAGTGCTTCGGTTGGCAGGTGAGTGAGCTTCCGATCACGTCGATTTACCTGTGCTCTCCGGATTATAAGACGCACTCCCCGCAACCTCAAGCCCCCCCCACCCACCCCACCAATGTTTAAAGCGAACATTTGGGGTGCGTCGTATAATCCGGTACGTGTGTGTGTGTGCTTGCGAGTGACCAGATCTGTATAAACTTTGACACCGCGTTCGGGGTGCGTTCTTACTTTCCAACGCGTCTTATTGTTCCATAATCATCATCAGCAGCCAGGATCAATCCACTGCTCGATGAAGGGCCCCACCCCCCCTAACGCCCGTCTGTACCAACCGTGGCAAACATCAGTGGCATCTACCACAGACGTGGTGAAGTATGGTCAAACACCTTCCCCTGACTGACACGGAGAAAGAGGGAGGGTGGGTACACATCCAGCAGTGGATTGACGAACGGGCGTTGCACGAACAACTAAAACGGAGCAAAGGCTCTGCGCACCGCCACTGCGGGAGGCAGCGGCTACATTTGTATTTGGCCTACTTTTCCACGCGGACCAAACTTCGTAGCAAAAGAGGTGGAGGCAACCAACCCTCGAACCCCACCACACAGAGCTTGCAGATCGACTAAGGGGCCGTCCATAAATGACGTCACGCACCTAGGGGGGGGGGTCAGACATTTGTGACGATGTGTGACGATGGGGGGGGGGGTGTTTGAGAAATGTGACATTACATCAAAATGCGCAACTTTCAATAAATATAGACAACACGTTCTACTTAATTAAATAGACGTTTAAATAAATGTGTTCTCCTACAACATCAGAGTGCAGCGCCACATCAAATACGCACTACAATGACAATAGTTTAACGCGATTTGAAGCATGTTTTATATTTTGGGGGGGGGTGGGCAGAGCTTTGTGACGTCATATTTGAGACGGGGTCTGACTTTTTGTGACGCCGTGTGACGAAGGGAGGGGGGGGTCAAAAATCGTCCAAAATCGCGTGACGTCATTTATGGACGGCCCCATAACCGCGGCGGATCGCACTTACACTGCTGTGTGGACAGCCCTCGGCGAGGAGGCGGAAGAGGGGAGGGGGTGAAAAATCTTGCACCGTGGTTTCAAATGCCGCACCGGGCGATCGATTCAAACCGGCGAACCTTTCTCTCCCGGTTTGCGCGATGACCACCACCACCGCCACCACGTGACTTTTCTTTCGTGTTGTGCGCGGTGCTTTTAGCGCCACAGCGCGTGGATTTGTAGCGTTTATTTTCCATTCGTTTGCTGGTGACTTTGTGTATTTCGTATCGAAATTGCCTCCAAGTGATGTTGCTGCTGGCGTCAATAAAAGTTGTTTAAAATATTCTTGGGTTTTTTCGGTAAAGTCACGTAGGTAAAAAATGAAAATTATAAAAGTAAAATAAAACTTAAATCACGACGTTTCGGAGGCAACACAAGCTTCCGTCTTCAGGTGGAACCGTCACAGCACGATTGCTGTATCTTGATATCTTGATGTGTATCTTGATACAGCAAGCGTGATTTTTATTTTTAATTTGCTTTTATTAATGTTTATGTTTTACCTACGTGACTTTACCGAAACAACCCAAGAATATGAATCATTGCAGTCACGAAAGCTTCAAATCTAGAGTTGTTTAAAAGTCATGAGTCTCCGGGTTGCAAGTCCGGTGCGTAAAACCATTGAAGCACGAGCCGCTCCCCCGTCCGCCACTTGCAGTCTCGAGTCTCAACGTGCCCGGTTTGACCGGGGGACGTTCGCGATGTGGTTTCTTGACAGTCCAGAAACGAGACCGGTTTCGCTACGTCGTGTGTGTGTGCGTGCGTGTGCGTGCGTGTGTGTGTTGAACTTATTTCGCACGGCACGTAGCCAACCGTGCGAATCGGGAGGTGCGCGGGAAGGGACAACGGAATGCAGCCAACTATGGCTGCAAAGTTTGGTCGTACATGTTACGTTTACCGTTTATTGTTAAATTTGATCACTGTTACATTGTTTTTATAGCTTTACTTTGGTGATTTTGAAAACGTTTTGGTTTAGCCATGTCTGTTTGTTGTAGTACAGAGTTAGCCTGACAACTTTAATCTACATTGTCTTATGGTTGCTATTGTTTGACTTGCATCCCACTGAGATTTTTGCACACGGCGTTGAAATGCGGTGATTTTTCTGGAAGACTTAGCTGTTTTTTCTAGGGTTTTTCTGTTGCGTGTAGTCACTTTAAGATGTTTCTTGTTCGTGTTTTTGTTTTGTTGCGGTTGCACCAGAGTCAAGAGCCGCATGGCTCACAGGGTTATCTCCATACTATATATATAAAAGGCAAAGTTGTGAACATGTGTCTGTTCAAAATGTTTAGCGTACTTCCCGACATGCAACAAACTTGGAATTTGCCATGTGGGTACTGTCCAGACTGTACACCATGCACAAATTATAAAAATACACTTGTTTTTTTATTTGGGGGGGGGGGAACTCAATAATGCACAATTTTTTTGCACGGCAAGTGAGGTGTGACGTCAAATCTGTCACGTGACCCGCGCATGTGGAAGCGTAACGCATTGTAGTGTAGCGGTTAGCGCGCTGCGCTACGAACCCGGCGACCCGAGTTCGATTCCCGCTCACGGCCACCACCGGTGACGCTTATTTTAACCGGTCCTGGGCCTCCCCTAGATCGACTCAGCCTCAAACAATTAACTTGTGTGGTGTGTGAACATCGCCACTGGGGAGACAAAGGCGGCCGGGCGTGGTGAATCCAAGTCCCGGGCGAAGCCGGGTAGTAAAGCTAGTACCTAACAAATGAACTGAACTGAATGAAATGTGTTTTCAACCTATTTGACTTAAAGGTGCACAGCCCCAGCGGCTTCCTAATATCGGAAGGAAGAGCGTTCCAGACGGCCGCAGAAGCGCGTCTGAAAGCGCGCGACGGGGTTGATCGTCTTCGGTTCGATGGCAGCAGCCAAAAGCCGCTGCTGCTGCCGCGAGGATGAGCGGAGTTCGCGTGATTGATGGTTTATGCTCCTTAACGAGACATGTTTTACAGCACGTGGCCTGATGAGTCCCCCCCCTCCCCCCCAGACTCCAACGCCTGTCATCCACCCTGTCGATCTGGCCTCTCTATTTGATGTGCCACGAAGAAGGGCCATTACCCGAAGCGTCTCAGCTATTATATGCTTTACCTTTCTAAGGCCGCCGTGCTATTGACGCAAAGTTTCGAATTGTTGTTGCAATTGTTGGCATCGCTTGTGCACCACTGCCAACGTGGCAGCGGTAGCGTCACCAGATCACTGCTGTTAATAGATTAATGACGAGCCCGGACAGCCATGTTTGGACTCGCCCTGCCATTACCATTTTTTCCGGATTACAAGACGCACCCCCCTACTCCACATCCTCTTTGAATTGAAAATCAATAATTAATGGTGCGAGTGACCAAGAACTGTATCGGCTTCTTGACATCGTGAACGCGATTTGGGGGGGGGGTTAGTCTTACTTTGTCGAGAGCGTAGGAAAATCCGGAGAAACCGGTACTGCATCAATCATCGCAAGCGACAACCGTGCGCTTGACATGATTTCTATTTACAGTGCACGGATGTTGAGCACAGAGCCGGAGCGTTGAGTCGATGGGATCGAGCAAGACTTTTGTCAGGAGCGGCCCGACCATTTCGGCGAACTGGACGGTCGGTCGCCTAGGGCCAGAGCCGGCCCAGCCACTAAGCGACCCTTGCAATTGCAAAGGGCCCCGTGGCCAGCAGAGGGGGCCCCCTAGAGTCACTGCTAGCTAGTGGGTGAAAAAAATCATCCATCAAAGGGGCCTCCAACCAAATTTTGCTTAGGGCCCCCAAAGGTCTAGGGCCGGTTCTGCCTAGGGCGACAAATTCCAGGATAACAATAGAAATAAATAAAAATACAAGTAAAATAACGAAGATGTCGTTATTTCAATTACCCGTGCGCGTACAGAGGGAATATGATTCATGATTAATTTCTCAAGATTTCTGAGAATGTATTGGTTAGACAGACGGACAACCCGAATAATGATGCCTCTGTTTAAAAAGAATACGCCTCAACAAAACATTAAACGGAAAATATGGGCACATTTTTTTCCAGTTTACCAAAAACCTCAGCCTCGATCTGCCCTCGGGGTTTGGGGGTGGTGGCGCCGATTGCATGGTTCGCCTCGGGCGCCAATTGCTGGCAGCTCGTCTAGGGCCGCCCCTGATTGTTCTTGGGAAAAGAGGCTATGGGAGGGAATTCTAAAGGGGAGGGAGCATTGCGAGGGAAGAAGCAGAAATAAAGTGTTGCGACCTGCAGTTTGGCGAGTTGGTGGGTGAGTGGTGAGTGGATCGGTTGGTGAGTGAACGTGTTAGTGAGTGCGCAGTGAATGCCCCGCGAGTAAATTACCTGGGGAGTGAATTCCCTCTATGCGTTATCTCTCACACAGACTCTGCAAAGCAGTACAAAGCAAGAGTCATGCTGCCCGCCACCGTGAGTACCACCCTCTGCACCCGTGTACTCGTCGTGGTTCCGTGTTAACCCTCTGTAGCAGCAAAACGCACTCACACATTCATGCCCATGCATTCAGACGTGCCCAGTACATTCATCATCATCATCAGCAGCAGTCGTAGCAGCAGCAGCAGCCATGGTCGATCCACTACTGGATGAAGACCTCCCCAAGCCACTGGTCCAAGTAATGTAATAATCCACGCAGCACCTGGGCACGAGCTGCGTTCGTCTCTCCATTTGCACGCTGAACATCATCGAGTACGCGTTCCGTTCATTGGCTGCCACTCCATCGTTATCCTTGACCGTCCATCACAAACTCGTGACATCAATGCCGATTCACTGCACCCACACGTGCACACCTCCGATTAGCACGGTTATCTGTGTACGGTGCGAAAGAAGCTCAACATACATACACGTTGCACGCGACGATGATGATACCATTGAAGATTTTCATGTATATGACGATAGTGATAAACTTTCTTGTTGATGTTGTAAATTATGGTGGTGATAAATGTGTTGCTGATGATGAAATGAGGACACTAATGCATTAATAATAATTCAGATTGATGGTGAATTTAACGATGGTGTCCATGATTATGTTTATCAACCAATCAAATGTCGTTTAATATAGCGCCTTTTACAATAACATGTACAGTATTATGATGTGTATTATGCTGATATTGAGGATAGAGATGTAAATAATGATGATTTTCGTTATGATGATGGTGATATGAATAATGATGTTCATGATGATCATGTTAATGATTGTAGTTATGATGACGTTGATATTGACAATGATGTTAATGATAATGAAGATTTTAACTAAGATGATGATGACGATGATTATGCCCCAGGCTCCATCGCGTGGAACCATCCGTCCGAGTACCACGTTTGATGCAAAGACCGATGCAGAGCGACTCAAGAAAGCGATGCGAGGCCTGGGTAACTCCTCCACCACAAACATGGAACCTTGGCCCAACTTTCACCCAAACGTTGGCTCAATGTTGGACCAATGGTTTCAACCACATGCCAACGTTGAACCAACGTTAGAATGTTTATATATATGTGTATGTTGAACTTCGTTCACACTGTACGTAGCCAACCGTGGTAACCAGAGTGTGGGGGAATGGACAGCAAACTGAACACAAAATTAATTTCTATAGAAATTAGTTTTCATTCTAGTTGATTTAAAAGTGCATAGCTCCAGTGGTTTCTTAATATCGGAAGAGCATTCCAGACGGTCGCAGAAGCACATCTTAAAGTGCGCGGTGCGGTGAGCGTCTTTATTCGATGGCCAGCCACAAGCGGCTGCTGCGAGGATGACCATAGTTCGCGTGATGGTTTATGCTCCTGTATACCAGATTTATGCCTGGTATACGGGAGGTTGTGGATTCGATCCTGATGCCTGTATATTTGGAGTTTACATATCCTCCCCTTGGCCGCATGGATTCTTCTCCGGGTCCTCCGGTTTTTTCCTCAACGCTTAGAATCAACACGCGTTTAGAGTATTTGGCTGCTATGAATTTCAACATAAACCACTTCACTTGAGATATTATGTGTGGCCAGGTCCATGTTTAAAAGAGCTATATAGCTCAGTGGGCCAACCGTGCTAATCGGAGGTGCGGGGGGAAAGAAAACAAACTAAACGCAGAAAAGCAGTTCTCAATAAATTCGTTTTCAACCGAGCGGCGTGTGGCGTCGCCAGGCACGGACGAGGATGCGATGATCGACGTCCTGACACAGCGGAGCGCCGCTCAGCGACAGCAAATCACCGCAGCGTTCCGCAGCCTCACGGGGAAGGTGACGGAGACTCGGAGTTGACGCGCACACAACCCGAACGTGACACCTAACCCCCGAAACCCGACATACAGCCAAACAACAACCACACTGAACCTCAACCGTAAGCCGAGCTCAACATATAAACCCTGCAGAAGGTCATCGGTTCGATTCCGGACCCTGGCGATGCCTGATGTGTATTTGGAGTCCGCTTGATCTCTCTCTTTCCACGTCCCTGCCTCCCTTCTCCACATTTACAAACACGCGTTTGTGTCGATGATGACAATGAAGCCACTTTGATGAGGTATCACGTGTGGCCAGGTCGCCTATGAAAAATATCCGGAAGCTCAGTGGGCTTTACCTGATGAAGAATATGGTAGTTGAGTAAATAACCATAACTTAAATCCTAACCATAACCCGAATCCTAAACCCGAAGTACAAACCCCAGCTTAAACCCGAACCCAAAACACGAACCCTAAACCAAAATAAAAAATCGAACCCATGGCCTATATACCTGGTTGTCTCCAGCCTGAGCCCCTAAAAGCAGCAACACTCTAGTGCTGTCTTTGCAAGAATAAACATCCGTGAGGTTTTACTGAATAGGTTATATTAAAATATTTTCTTAAATTACACGCTCATCCCCGCTCCCCCACGCAACGCTCACCCTCAGGCCCACTCTCTCACTGACAGTCGCTGGTGTCGGAGGTGGAATCTGAGGTGTCCGGAGACCTGGGCAGACTCCTCGTGTCTCTGCTGCTCACGCCGGCCATGCTGGATGCGCAGGACCTGCGGAACGCCATCAAGGTGAGCGACAGGGTGGGTGGGTGGTCGAGCGACGCGGTGGGTGGGTGACTGACGAGATGGGCAGCCGGGTGAAAGACGGGGAGGGCAGGTGTGTGAGCTGCAGGGTGAGTGGGTGTGTGAGTGGATGAGACGGTAAGTGAAGGAGTGTGTTGGTGAGTCTATCGGTAAATAATTAAATGAGTGAGAGTGTGAGTCGATAAGTGCATCATTTTCTTGAGTGAGTTTATGAACTCCGGACTTGCTGGGTGAGTGAGTGGGTGGGTGAGTGGATGGGTCAGTGGATGGGTGAGTGGGAGAGTGAGTGAGTAGGTGAATGAGTGGGTGAGTTTACTCGCGTGTCCCTCCGCAGGGCGCCGGTACCAATGAGGAGACTCTAATGGAGATCCTCGGCACCCGGACCAACAAGCAGCTGGGGGAGCTGGCGCTCGCATACCGCGAAGGTACTGGCACTCAGCGCTTCCACGCAGTTCACCAGCCCTCACGACCCAGCTCGTCGGCCCTCACCACCACCACCACCCAGCTCACTGGCCCTCACCACTATCAATCACCTTGCTTACCTGGCCCTCCCCACCATCACCCAGCTCATCTGCGTCAAAGTTGTGGCCATGATTCAATATCGCAATGCAATTCGAGTCAGGATTACCATAGAGTAATTTCACTCGTAATGTAGCTGCTTCTCGTGGCTAGAGAGGTCACGTGAACGCATTACCTACAACACGTAGGATTAAAAATACATCAATGTCCCCCAATGTCTCCCACAATCTCCCAATGTATCCCAAAGTCTCCCACAATCTCCCACTGTCTCCCGCTGTCTTCTAATATCTTACCATGTCTCCCACTGTCTCCTGATGTCTCCCACTGTCTCATAATGTCTCCCACTGTCTCCTGATGTCTCCCACTGTCTCATAATGACTCCCACTATCTTCGAATGTATCCCACTGACTCCCGCTGTCGTCCACTGTCTCCCAATGTCTCCCATTGTCTCCCCCAATGTCTCCCAATGTCTTCCCATGTCTCCGGCCGTCTCCCGCAGAGTACAAGACTAGCCCTGACGATGACATTGGCTCGGATACGACCAGCTACTTTGAAAAGACACTTCTGACCCTGCTGAGGGTGAGACACGAAGAACAGGGCTCGAAGTTGAGAGTCAAAGTTAGGGTTGGTGTTCGCAAGTGAGGGGAAGCATGTTAAAGGTTATTGTGAGGGTTGTGGTTATGGGTTGGGTACGGCTCGGTGATGATGACCACAATGATGATCATGATGACGAGGGTGAGTCAGAGGGAATGAGTGTTAAGGTTACAGTTGGGATTAGAATTAGGGTTGGTATTAGGGGTAAAGGTTATGGTTGATGATGGCAGCGACAATGATGGTGACTACAATAGCTATGAAGATGATGATGACTCTGATTTTTGTATGTTGAACTTCTTTCGCGCCGTACGTAGCCAAACGTGCTAATCGACAACACTGATGATGACACTGATGATGACTGATTATTAAGACGAAGACAACACTGATGATTATTATACTGATGATGATGACCTCCACAGGGCAGCCGTGATGAAAGTGGAAAACCAGACCCCCAGCAGGCACAGAAGGATGCAAAGGTAAAGGTCAAGAGGTCGCGTGTCATGGGGAATAGAGGGGGCTCGGAGGAACGTGAGTGGGGGAGCCCGGGTGGCTCAGAGGTCAGAGCGCTGAGCCGACACCACTGAGTCCCTGGGTTCGAATTCAGGGTTCAGCCGCCTGTGGTTAAACCGGGCTCTCAAATCTGGCAAGTTGATGGTCTCTGCCTGGTCACCAGTGACAACATAGAGAGCCACAGACTTACACAGAGACCCATAGACTCACATAGAGACCCGTAGACTCACACAACGACCCATCGACTCAGACAGAAATCCGTAGACTCACATAGAGACACATAAACTCACAGAGACACATAGACTCACATAGAGACCCATAGACTCACACAAATTCCTATAGGCTCGCACAGAGAACTATAGACTCACATAGAGACCCATTTACTCACTTATAGATCCATAGGCTCACACAGAGACCCATAGACTCACACAGAGAGCCACAGACTTACACCGAGACCCATAGACTCACATAGAGACCCAAAGACTCAAATAGAGACCCAAAGATTCACATAGAGACCCAAACACTCACACAGAGACCCGTAGACTTACTTAGAGACCCGTAGACTCACACAACGACCCATCGACTCAGACAGAGATCTGTAGACTCACATAGAGACCCGTAAACTCACAGAGACACATAGACTCACATAGAGACCTATAGGCTCGCACAGAAAACTATAGACTCACATAGAGACCCATTTAATCACTTAGAGATCTATAGGCTCACACAGAGACCCATATACTCACACAGAGAACCACAGACTCACACAGAGACCCATAGACTGAGTGTTGAGTCGATGGTTTCAACCCAGTCACCAATGATTGCACACGTAAGAAAATAAGCAATAATTTGCACTTAATTTGTATAAATTCCAGCAGAGCATTAAAATATCAACGACTAATTTGTAATATTGCTCCCTGTGCCTGACATCCAGAATAATGATTTGCATTAATATTGGGGGCAAAGATGCAATGACTGCACCCCACCTAAGCCCAGCACCTCCACTCACAAGGAGAGGGACCCTGCGTGTGTGCGTGCGTGGTGCTGGCTACCTACCTGTGGGGAGCGGTGGTGTAGCGGTTAGCACGCTGTGCTTCGGACCTGGTGACCCGGTCCTGGGCCTCCCCTAGGTCGAATCAGCCTCAAATGAGTACCTGGTGCAATGTGTAAACATTGCCACTGGGGAGACAAAGGCGGTCGGGCATTGTGTTGGCCACCCACCCCCTCGTGTGCCGTGCCGGCCTTTATAGGTGCTCGCTAACAGCACTTGTCCCAGCAGTCTGTTCATGCTACACGGGGGATCTTTGTCTTTGTGTGGTGTGGACCCCAGGTGCTGTACGAGGCTGGAGAGAAGAAGGTCGGGACGAATGAGGATACGTTCATCTCCGTGCTGTGTGGCCGCAGCGTCCCGCAGCTCAAGCTGGGTGAGTGGAACGCCCGATCCCAGTCATCGGAAGCGCGGCAGCCTCGACATTCGTGCTGCCTCGCAGCAACTAGGACCTGGGTTCGGTTCCCGACTCAGGCGTCTTTCTGCGTGGAGTTTGTGCGTTCTCCCCCCCGTTCTGCAGAGTGCGCGAGGGTATGCAGCGGTTAGTGCCGCGCTAACGAAGCCAGCGAGCCCAGTTCGATTCGCGCTCACGGCCAACACCCAGTGACGATTTTCTGAATCAGCCCTGGACCTCCCTTAGGTCGACTCAGCCTCAAATGAGTACCCGGTGCAGTGTGTCTAAACATCGCCACTGGGAGACAAACGCTGGCCACCCACTCCCTTCGTGTGCCGTGCCGGCCTTCGTAGGTGTTCGCTAACAGCACTTGCTCCAAGAGTTTGTTAAGGCTATAGGGGGAATCTTTGTCTTTGTATTGTTGACCGGTATTTGTCAAATAATTCAGAAAAATTACACCACTAATTATTCAATTCGGATCAAACAGCAGCAACATTGTCCCCCCTCCCTTACCGCGAAAGAAACGTGGCAGGATCCTTCTGAAAAACAGTTTTGAGACTTGGTGAGGTCGAATATTTTGTTATCGAACGAAAAATATAGTTTAATTTTTGTCTCTCTTTTCAAATTGTATTCTCCTCCATCTCGTTACGCCAACTCCCTCCTCACCCCTGGGGCTTTCTTCATCCCCCTCGTTCAGGTTTCCCATTCGCCACGGTGCCAAGATGTTATCTATCTCGCCTTGTATACAGGAGGTCGTGAGCTCGGTCCCAACCCTGACGCCTGCTGTATATTTGGAGTTTGCATGCTCACTCCCCCCGTGATCGCGTGGATTTTTCTCCGGGCCCTCCGGTTTTCCCTCCACGTTTATAATCAACATGCGTTTCGAGTATTTGGTTGCTATACATTTACACATGATAAGCCACTTCGTTGAGCTATCGTTTGTGGCCAGGTCGCTTCTGAAAAAGAGCGCGTATATCTCAATTAGGTCTTACCTGGTAAAATGAAAAAGTTCAGTTTTAGTTTAGACGAAAATAATTCGCAGCACGTGGTGAATCCAGTGCTGGACGAGACGCCGTGTCGGTCATGGGGGTTGGTTTGACCTACTTCACCACGCCGGTGCCCGTGTGTGCATGTGTTCTCCACATGGTAGCGTAGTGGTTAGCACACTGCGCTACAAACCTGGCGACCTGTATTCGAATCCCACTCACGACCAACACCAGTGACGATTATTTGAACCGGTCCTGAGCCTCCACTAAGTCGACTCAGCCTCAAATGAGTACCTTGTGCAGTGTGTAAACATTGCCACTGGGGAGACAAAGGCGGCCGGCGTGGTGCTGGCCACCCACCCCCTCGTGTGCCGTGCTGACCTTCATAGGTGCTCGCTAACAGCACTTGCCCCAACAGTCTGTTCAGGCTATACGGCGATCTGTGTCTTTGTTCTCCACAGTGTTTGAGGAGTACCGCCAGGTGAGTTCCAAGGACCTGGAGGACGTCATCAAGAGCGAGACTTCGGGGTCCTTCAGAGACCTACTGCTGGTCATAGGTGCGGACGCACATGCACATGTACACACGGACAAAGATCCCCCTTATAGACTTATCAGACTGCTAAACTAAACTAAAAACCTAAATTTTAAAATTTTACCACGTAAGGCTCACCGAGCTGAATAGCTTTCAGAAGCGACCTGGCCACAAATGATAACTCAACGCAGTGGCACATATCATGTGGACATTTATAGCAGCCAAATACTCGAAACGCGTGTTTCTAAATGTGGAGGGAAAAACCGTAGAGTCCGGAGAAAAATCCACGCAACCACGGGGAGAACATGCAAACTCCTAATATGCAGCAGACGTCAGGATCGGGATCAAACCCACGTCCTCCTGGATACCAGGCGAGGAAGTTAACATCCCACCACCTTGTCACCCCTGTTAGGGCCAAGTGCTGCTAGTGAGCGCCTATGGCTAGCGCTGTGCCCACCCGCCTTTGTCTCCCCAGTGGCAATGTTTCATGCACACTGCACGAGGCACTCAGTTAAGGTTGAACCGACCTAGGGGAGGCCCAGGACCGGTTCAGATATTTGTCGCCGATGTTGGCCGTGAGCAGCAAAATAACTGGCGGTCGCTGAGTCCAGAGTGAAATTCAGTGCTAACCACTGCGCCGCCGCTCCCCGCACACACACACACATCTACAAGTGTGCAACACACGCACATTTCTCTGCGCAGCACAACGTCACACATCCAACTCGCTGGGGAGGTGTAGGCGGATGTATGGAGAAGTCGGATACGTGAGCGGCGCAGTGGCGTAGTGGTGGCGCTCGTGCCTCGTAGCCAGAAGGTCCCCGGGTTGATTCCTGACTCCCATGTGCGTGGAGTTTGCTCTGCATGGGTTTTTCTCCAGGTTCTCTGGTGGCCTCCCCCCATAGCTAAAACACTCGCACACCGTAACCGGCATCGGCCAAAACACATTCCAATGCGGGGTCACACACACAGCAGCAGCTGCGGCATCGCTCCGTCCGGCCAAAAATTGGCAGGACCCTCCTGAAAAACAGTCTTGAGACTCTATGAAGCTTTCCTGGGTAAACAAGCGTAGTGATAATAACATGCACAAACATTGCACTGGGTGTGGGCAGTCGATTGGTCAGGGCGGATCGTGCGACGGTCGGACACGCCACGATGTTCTGCACTCTTAATTTAGGAGCTTTCGTGACTGCAGGAATTATTCTTTGGTTCTTTTCGGTTAAGTCACGTCTAAAAATAAAATAATATTTTAATTTATTATTTTATTTTTAGACGTGACTTAACCGAAAAGAACCAAAGAAAGATGTTCTGCACCTTTAAACTCCGCGAATGAAGCGGAGACTCCCTTTGACGGCCTGGCGTGTCAGCTTTCCCTCTGCGTCTGTGTTGTTCCCTTGCAGTGAAGTGTGCCAAGAACACCGCCACCTATTTCGCTGAGCGACTGAACTCGGCATGCAAGGTGAAAAGGAAACATTGCAGCATCCATTTATTTAAAGACGCTTCGGAAATCCATATACAGTATGCGATGAAAATTGCCACGCATTCAGTTCATTTGAGCTATAAAAAAAATTATTTTATTTTAGCAGGTAAGGCCCACTAAGCTGCATAGCTCTTTTTCAGAAGCGACCTGGCCATAAATTACCGCTCAACAAAGTGGCTTATCGCGTGAAAATATTATTGTAGCCAAATGCTCTAAACGCGTGATGTTGATTCTAAACGGGGAGGGAAAAACCGGTCGACCCGGACAAAAATCCACACGACCACGGGGAGAGTGAACACACAAATTCCAAATACACAGCCGGCGTCAGGGTCAAGGTGGAACCCACGACCTCCTGGATACCAGGCGAGGGAGATCACATCTCACCACAGTGGCTGGATAAGGCTGAGAGGGTCTCCGTACATGGGAATGCTGCGTGCACTCACACGTGCGTTGTTAAATCTACTCCAGGCATTCATTTTGTTCATGCACAGAGAGCCCTTTTGACAATCCGCTGCTGGGCTTCGGAGGATTATTTAACCATAGTTCACCCGACCATGAAGGGGAGCTGGAGGGGGGCTAAACCCCCGTTCCCCCCCCCCCACGCTTCCCCACCACTACTAAAGGATCAGCCCCCATTTTCAAGTCTTGTGGTCAGATCAGAAATTATTTTTAAAAACAGCACTTGTGGATCTTTTCGAAGCTTCGCACCAATTGCCCATCCATCGTCTGCTTCGGTCAAGGGCAAAGGCGCAGCCCTGCAATTGCTTCACTCGTGCCACTACTGTGGCAGGTCCTCCGCGAGAGGGAGCTCTGGAGAGACCCTAGGCAGGTGGGAATTACACGCACGCTACGCCCAGTGTTGGTATAGATCTCGTCATTTAACTCCCCCGGCTTCATTTCGCTCGATCTCACCGTTGTGCTGTCGCTGCCGGGTGAGGATCTGAATGCAATGCACCTCCGCTTAGCACGGTTGGCTCCGTACGGTGCAAATAAAGTTCAACATACGTACGTACGACGCACTTCCGATGAGGATGGTTAGCTACGTACGGTGCAAAAGAAGTTAAAGATACATGCCTCCGATGAACACAGTTGGCTATGTATGGTGCGAAAGAAGTTCTACATACATGCATACATACGACGCACCCTACGATTAGCATGGTTAGCTATTTATTGCGTGAAAGAAGTTCTACATACATACCTCCGATGAGCACAGTTGGCTCAATACGGTGCAAAGGAAGTTCAACATACATACAGCGAAGCGATGGGCATCACAGCATTTCTTCCGGCAACACATTGGCCCGAGAGCCAGACCAGACCGCACGACAAACAAACGCGGATCGTCTATGCTCGATCTGTTTAGCGGTTACCACTCGCTGACAGCTTAACACTGCCTCCCTCATGCCACCTATGAAGTGTGCATGCCCCACCCCCCCACCCCCCACTATGCTACAGGGCTGCTTGACCTCTCACGCCCCACCCCCTCCCCCCCGCCTTGGTGGGACAGGGCTGCGGGACGCAAGACCGCACGCTCATCCGCGTGCTGGTGTCCCGTAGCGAAATTGACCTCCAGGACGTGAAGGTCCAGTACCTGGAAAAGTACGGAAAGCCCCTGAGCCAGGCCATCAAGGTGAGAACAGTTTGCCGGATCTTTTTTTTTTCCACCGCGCAACCGCACTGACCTGGCTCAGCATGGTCCTGGCACCAGGTTCTGCCCACTGCAATGTCGCCAACGTCGCACGCGGCGTACGAGTCGTGACATGTGTAGGTTTGGGCCCTGGGGTGGCAAGATATTAACTCTTTCGCCTAGTATACAGGAGGTCGTGAAATCGATCCCGACCCGGATGCCTGCTGTATATTTGGAATGTGTCTCTCTCTCTCCCTCCACATTTACTAACGTGAATTCCAAGTATTTGGCTGTCCACATGATAAGCCACTTCGTTATCATTTGTGGCCAGGTCGCTTATGAAAAGGAACTATTCAGCTCAGTGGTCCTTACCCTGTAAAATTACCAAAAAATAATAGTTCAATAGAGGACGCGGTGGCTCCGCATCCTAGCAGCGTACAGACCAATGTCACGGTGAGCAGGAGAGATGCCTGGCTGGGCCCGTTGATAGCGTTGCCACCTCTGATGTAAAAAAAAACCGGGACACGTCGTTGGAAAAAGGCGAATACCTCGCGATAGCAGTGGAAGGCGGGGCGGGGGAGAACTGCGTGTGAACGCGATATTTTCATTACTACGCAGAGAGGTTTCACATTGACCGAGTTGTAATGAAACCACCTTCTCACGTGTCACGAGATGATGGACTCGGCACTGATGACTTCCTCCGTACAGACTCACGGACTAAGGTAAAAGGCCCACGGACTTGCATAGAAACAAATGGATTTACAATCTTATTATTTTTCGTATGGCTGATGTAGATGCAGAGCGACAACTACAATTTCACATTCAGGTTGTCAAGCCAAATAACTGTCAGGAGCAGCAGAATGTATCGCCATAATGTCTCCTTCGTATTTGTGGATCGGGCATTGCGTCATTATATGTTGTACGGTCTGTTCTGGATGACCACAGTCGCATACTGGAGAGTCTTTAAATTTCCATTTGTTCATCAGGTATCCGCATCTGTGCAGTGGATGCGATTTAGGCTGGACCATGAGCTTCGTGGAAGATTAAACCCAAGGGATGTTATACGTTGGGTCTTTCACGAGGTGTCTGTTTGCGAGTTCTTTTGAACTCCATTTAGCTCTCGATTAGATTCACACCGAGACCCATATACTTCACACAGACACGCATGGAGACCCAGAGACTCGCACAGAGATGGCGTAGTAATACCTGCGCAGACCGCGTTGCCATGTAAGCCCCGCGTTCTCTCGTGTAGAGGAGTCGGGTCAATCGTGCTCCACCCGTGGACCTCTCCGTGTGTTCCCAGGAGGAGGCGTCCGGGGACTACCTCAAGGCCCTGCTCAAGGTGTGCGGAGATAATGCGTGAGGGAGCCCGTGGGAACCCGTGAGTGGCAGGAGGAGGGACCCAGCGTACGTGGAACGTTGAGTCAACGTTGGGCCAGCCACGGTGCTGACGTTTAGGGCAGTGTCGGCGTGTTTACTGGCAAGTGGCAGCATCACCATCATCTACACCATCATAAAATTAAATAAATACTCACGTGTTATGCATACATTTTACGTAGATAAATTCAGGGGTGCGGGAAGCCACAAAAAAGTGCAAAGGTAGCCAGAACAATTTCCCAAGCTCTGTGGTCCTACATTGTTGATGTTTGGCCAACTCCATCAGTGATTATCCCTGTGGGAGGAAACCGGAGCACCCAGACATGTGAGTGGGGCGACGTGCTACGGATGGAATACAGATGGAAATTCATCCACTTGGGTGTACTGCCATCATATCCTGACGAGCCGGGAGATAGCAACCTTATCGGATGACTGAGACACGTAAGCTACCATCATCACCACTATCATCATCGGTGTCATAATTACCATTATCACAACCACAATTGTCATCATCGGTGTCACGATCATCATCACAACTACCATCAATAGTGTCACTATCATCACCACCAACATAATCAGCCACATCATCAGCAGAGGCCGCATCATCAGCAGGTTAAATAAAAAATGCCAAGTCAGAGGGGACACTGTCCACACCATGCCCACTCGCTTTTCTCAACAGACGTAGATGCTTGTCTTGAACCTGCGTCCATGTCCTCCACGCGCTCCTCTCTGTCTCTCGTTGCGCCGCATCTCTCCACGCTTCTTTGCGCACTTTTCAGTTTTCCTTCCAATCTATTGTTGGGGTTTTTTTGTTTGTTTGTTTGTTCATGACCCCATTTAGAATCCGTGTTTCACAGTAGCCCGTGTGCTAGAGTGGCATACCTATCAACCCCTTATCATTGCCCTATCTTGTTACAGATCAATTAAGACCTTACTGGTCACCCCGTACCCTTATAAATCTCAACGTTCGTCTTTCCAAGTCCCATCACAAGGGAGAACCACAAACAAATAGACAGAAAAATGTGTCCGTATTGAAACGGCTGTACGCCATATGAACCTGAAAACTTAATTTCCCTGTACAAGAACACGGGGTTGACACGGTATGGCAGAGGTGGTGGTGTTGTCAACTTGTGGATTTACTATTACGAGCGGGATGATTGTGATTGATTGATGATGATTCCGATTGTTTACCCAAGGATTAAAGCCTCGCAAAGTCTCAAGCCTTTTTATTATTATTACACGCTTTCTATTAACTCACTCTGTTGTTGCTGTCGTATCCTCAAATCTTGTAACTCAATTTTAACCCACTTCCCAATGTGGTATCGACTGCAAACTTGGTATACTTATGTCATTCTGATGACAATACTATATTCTATCATAAAAAAATAACATTATTTTTTATATGTTATGTTTCGGCTTGGGTCTAATTGTCCACGTTCAACTAAAGTTCGCTGTAATTCACCACGGTCCCTTACGTTATGGCAAGCTTCGGGGCCACTTCCTGGAGTCCTCGAGTTCTGCCATTACTAGTACGGTACATTTCATATAAGCGTGTTATAAAAAAGTTTTTGTAAATATTACTTATTTTCAGGATTCAATCATCTGGGGGCTGCTGCCGCTACTACTGCTGTTGCCGCTTGGCAATGGTGCACTCACACCAACACACTTGTCAAGTGTGGGACCTTAAATAATGATTTGATTGTAATCAAATATATAATCGGTAACGTTTCAGCCACTGGTTAAATGTGCAATGGGGTATTGCCCGAAACGTCACATATTGTATATTGTTATCTCCTTTTAAGGCCACACACACACATTGTTATTGACAAGTGTGTGTTGTGAGTTTTTTGCAAGGTTACGCTCGCAAGTTCATTTTTGTTGTAAATTAACCTTATTTGAAATGAAAACAGAAATGAACGTGCAAAATAACAAAAAATGTTCAGAGTCAATAAAAAAAAAATTGGTGGGGGGGGGGGGTCACAAGACACCTGGACCACCCTGTACAGTCCGCTGCATTGTATTGAATTCCGAACCTGGATGCTGACTCGGTCCGTGTAGATTTATTGGAATAAGCAGCACACACACACACACTCTCGTGGATAAGAAGTACCCCAGGGGGACCGTGTCTCGAGTTTCCATTCATTAACCTCTGTGCGGCGGGCACCGTTATGCAGTTGTTTGTTTACTCCTCGTTATCATTCGCACGAACATCACCCACCGTCAATGTTTCCGAGAATCGCCCCGTCGCGCAAGTGACTGCGCGCTCGCTCACAATTTCAGAGCCCTTTAAACGACCGCGGGTCCCTTTCGAGAGTCGAACGCAAAAGACCGCAGTCCTTCTGTCAAGTCGCCGTAGGTGTAAATGACCACGGACCCTTAGCCGTAGACCAGCGCATTGTAAATGACCGCGGTTCCTTGTGAGTATATACAATATTATGGGGCAAATCATTGCGGTCCCTTATATGACTGTAAATGACTGCGGTCCCTTATTGATATTGCATCCAAATGGCCACGGACGACAATCCATAGCTGACAACCCATGCGGTTGACCCGTATTCTTGATGAACGATGAGATTAATAAGGGGCATGGGATGACCAATAAGGGCTCAATTGGTCTGTAATATGATAGGGCACTGATAAGGGGTTCTCACAGCTATGACAATCTAGGAATACGACCGCGGACCTGTACGAGTATGGGTGGTCGCTGATGCTTTTGAACGTGAGTGCAGTGACCGCCGCGGTTCATTGAGTCTATAGTCTAAATCAGCGGCTCCCAAACATGATTTGTACCATTCTGTTCCGCGGGTAGCCTCGCGGAGCACCATGGGTCCGCCGGTCTTAAACGACCAAAAAAAACCTGATGAAGGAATCAGTACTAAATGACAACACACTCTCCCTTACGAGTAAACGGATGTAAATGACCACGGTCCCTTACCAATGCAGTATAAATGACCACGGTCCCTTACCAATGCAGTATAAATGACCACGGTCCCTTACCAATGCAGTATAAATGACCACGGTCCCTTACCAATGCAGTATAAATTACCACGGTCCCTTACCAATGCAGTATAAATTACCACGGTTCCTTACCAATGCAGTATAAATGACCACGGTCCCTTACCAATACAGTATAAATGACCACGGTCCCTTACCAATGCAGTATAAATGACCACGGTCCCTTACCAATGCAGTATAAATGACCACGGTCCCTTACCAATGCAGTATAAATGACCACGGTCCCTTACCAATGCAGTATAAATGACCACGGTCCCTTGCCAATGCAGCATAAATGACCACGGTCCCTTACCAATGCAGTATAAATGACCACGGTCCTTTACCAATGCAGTATAAATGACCACGGTCCCTTACCAATGCAGTATAAATGACCACGGTCCCTTACCAATGCAGTATAAATGACCACGGTCCCTTACCAATGCAGTATAAATGACCACGGTCCTTTACCAATGCAGTATAAATGACCACGTTCCCTTACCAATGCAGTATAAATGACCACGGTTCCTTACCAATGCAGTATAATTGACCACGGTCCCTTACCAATGCAGTATAAATGACCACGGTCCCTTACCAATACAGTATAAATGACCACGGTCCCTTACCAATACAGTATAAATGACCACGGTCCCTTACCAATGCAGTATAAATGACCACGGTCCTTTACCAATGCAGTATAAATGACCACGGTCCCTTACCAATGCAGTATAAATGACCACGGTCCCTTACCAATGCAGTATAAATGACCACGGTCCTTTACCAATGCAGTATAAATGACCACGTTCCCTTACCAATACAGTATAAATGACCACGGTTCCTTACCAATGCAGTATAATTGACCACGGTCCCTTACCAATGCAGTATAAATGACCACGGTCCCTTACCAATACAGTATAAATGACCACGGTCCCTTACCAATACAGTATAAATAACCACGGTCCCTTACCAATACAGTATAAATTACCACGGTCCCTTACCAATGCAGTATAAATGACCACGGTCCCTTACCAATACAGTATAAATGACCACGGTTCCTTACTAATGCAGTATAAATGACCACGGTCCCTTACCAATGCAGTATAAATGACTACGGTCTCTTACCAATGCAGTATAAATGACCACGGTCCCTTACCAATGCAGTATAAATGACCACGGTTCCTTACCAATGCAGTATAAATGACCACGGTTCCTTACCAATGCAGCATAAATGACCATGGTCCCTTACCAATACAGTATAAATGACCACGGTTCCTTACCAATGCAGTATAATTGACCACGGTCCCTTACCAATGCAGTATAAATGACCATGGTCCCTTACCAATACAGTATAAATGACCACGGTCCCTTACCAATACAGTATAAATGACCACGGTCCCTTACCAATACAGTATAAATGACCACAGTCCCTTACCAATGCAGTATAAATGACCACGGTCCCTTACCAATACAGTATAAATGACCACGGTTCCTTACTAATGCAGTATAAATGACCACGGTCCCTTACCAATGCAGTATAAATGACCACGGTCCCTTACCAATGCAGTATAAATGACCACGGTCCCTTACCAATGCAGTATAAATGACCACGGTTCCTTACCAATGCAGTATAAATGACCACGGTTCCTTACCAATGCAGCATAAATGACCACGGTCCCTTACCAATGCAGTATAAATGACCACGGTCCCTTACCAATACAGTATAAATGACCACGGTTCCTTACTAATGCAGTATAAATGACCACGGTCCCTTACCAATGCAGTATAAATGACCACGGTCCCTTACCAATGCAGTATAAATGACCACGGTCCCTTACCAATGCAGTATAAATGACCACGGTTCCTTACCAATGCAGTATAAATGACCACGGTTCCTTACCAATGCAGCATAAATGACCACGGTCCCTTACCAATGCAGTATAAATTACCACGGTCCCTTACCAATGCAGTATAAATTACCACGGTCCCTTACCAATGCAGTATAAATTACCACGGTTCCTTACCAATGCAGTATAAATGACCACGGTCCCTTACCAATACAGTATAAATGACCACGGTCCTTTACCAATGCAGTATAAATGACCACGGTCCCTTACCAATGCAGTATAAATGACCACGGTCCCTTACCAATGCAGCATAAATGACCACGGTCCCTTACCAATGCAGTATAAATGACCACGGTCCTTTACCAATGCAGTATAAATGACCACGGTCCCTTACCAATGCAGTATAAATGACCACGGTCCCTTACCAATGCAGTATAAATGACCACGGTCCCTTACCAATGCAGTATAAATGACCACGGTCCTTTACCAATGCAGTATAAATGACCACGTTCCCTTACCAATGCAGTATAAATGACCACGGTTCCTTACCAATGCAGTATAATTGACCACGGTCCCTTACCAATGCAGTATAAATGACCACGGTCCCTTACCAATACAGTATAAATGACCACGGTCCCTTACCAATACAGTATAAATTACCACGGTCCCTTACCAATGCAGTATAAATGACCACGGTCCTTTACCAATGCAGTATAAATGACCACGGTCCCTTACCAATGCAGTATAAATGACCACGGTCCCTTACCAATGCAGTATAAATGACCACGGTCCTTTACCAATGCAGTATAAATGACCACGTTCCCTTACCAATACAGTATAAATGACCACGGTTCCTTACCAATGCAGTATAATTGACCACGGTCCCTTACCAATGCAGTATAAATGACCACGGTCCCTTACCAATACAGTATAAATGACCACGGTCCCTTACCAATACAGTATAAATAACCACGGTCCCTTACCAATACAGTATAAATTACCACGGTCCCTTACCAATGCAGTATAAATGACCACGGTCCCTTACCAATACAGTATAAATGACCACGGTTCCTTACTAAATCAGTATAAATGACCACGGTCCCTTACCAATGCAATATAAATGACCACGGTCCCTTACCAATGCAGTATAAATGACCACGGTCCCTTACCAATGCAGTGTAAATGACCACGGTCCCTTACCAATGCAGTATAAATGACCACGGTCCCTTGCAAATGCAGTATAAATGACCACGGTCCCTTGCCAATGCAGTATAAATTACCACGGTCCCTTGCCAATGCAGTATAAATGACCACGGTCCCTTGCCAATGCAGTATAAATGACCACGGTCCCTTACCAATGCAGTATAAATGACCACGGTCCCTTACCAATGCAGTGTAAATGACCACGGTCCCTTACCAATGCAGTATAAATGACCACGGTCCCTTGCAAATGCAGTATAAATGACCACGGTCCCTTGCCAATGCAGCATAAATTACCACGGTCCCTTGCCAATGCAGTATAAATGACCACGGTCCCTTGCCAATGCAGTATAAATGACCACGGTCCCTTGCCAATGCAGTATAAATGACCACGGTCCCTTACCAATGCAGTATAAATGACCACGGTCCCTTACCAATGCAGTATAAATGACCACGGTCCCTTACCAATGCATTATAAATGACCACGGTCCCTTACCAATGCAATATAAATGACCACGGTCCCTTACCAATGCAGTATAAATGACCACGGTCCCTTACCAATGCAGTGTAAATGACCACGGTCCCTTACCAATGCAGTATAAATGACCACGGTCCCTTGCAAATGCAGTATAAATGACCACGGTCCCTTGCCAATGCAGTATAAATTACCACGGTCCCTTGCCAATGCAGTATAAATGACCACGGTCCCTTGCCAATGCAGTATAAATGACCACGGTCCCTTACCAATGCAGTATAAATGACCACGGTCCCTTACCAATGCAGTGTAAATGACCACGGTCCCTTACCAATGCAGTATAAATGACCACGGTCCCTTGCAAATGCAGTATAAATGACCACGGTCCCTTGCCAATGCAGTATAAATTACCACGGTCCCTTGCCAATGCAGTATAAATGACCACGGTCCCTTGCCAATGCAGTATAAATGACCACGGTCCCTTACCAATGCAGTATAAATGACCACGGTCCCTTACCAATGCAGTGTAAATGACCACGGTCCCTTACCAATGCAGTATAAATGACCACGGTCCCTTGCAAATGCAGTATAAATGACCACGGTCCCTTGCCAATGCAGCATAAATTACCACGGTCCCTTGCCAATGCAGTATAAATGACCACGGTCCCTTGCCAATGCAGTATAAATGACCACGGTCCCTTACCAATGCAGTATAAATGACCACGGTCCCTTACCAATGCAGTATAAATGACCACGGTCCCTTACCAATGCAGTATAAATGACGACGGTCCCTTACCAATGCAGTATAAATGACCACGGTCCTTTACCAATGCAGTATAAATGACCACGGTCCCTTACCAAGAACTGTGTAAAAATGATCGCAGGCTGCCTTGGCTCATCGGATTTCAGGGTCGAGTTGAACACCGCGATGGCGATTTAATGATCAGGGAGAGGAGGTGGTTGGTGATGGGGTAAAGACGATCACCACCAGCGCTTGTGCCAGGCTAGGTGTACCCTTGCGAAGGGCAGGCACAGATCTACATGCACGGGATGACAGACGCACACGGAAACGGACTAAACGGTCACATGTGCAGACGCACTGACGAGACACGGAGACAAAGTGACACACACACAACATAGACTCCGCGTCGTCGTCGGTTGGGGGGGGGGGGTTGTCGCTTGCCGGAGTGAGCTGTGGGGAGGCGAGGGGCAGTTTAAGGGAAGCGATTTCGCGGATCATGTCTGAAGACTACGAGGGGAAACTCGAGAGGTTCCGAAGGAGCCTCACGAACCCCTTCAACTCATCCACGTCGTCCGGCACCACCACGACCACCACCCTCCACGACGACGACTCCACCACCACCAACAGCGACATGGAGGAGACGGCGGAGGGAGGAGGCCAGTCGCACGGTGACCACCACTGAAGTTTGTGTGTAGAGTGTAGTGTGTGTGTGTGGTTTGTGTGTGTGGTGTGTGTGCCTGTGTGTGTGTAGTATGTAGTGTGTGTAGTGTGTGTGTGTGTTTTGTGTGTAGTAGTGTGTGTGTGTGTTTTGTGTGTAGTAGTATGTAGTGTGTGTGTGTGTGTTTTGTGTGGACAGTAGTAGTATGTAGTGTGTGTGTGGTAGTATGTAGTGTGTGTGTGGTAGTATGTAGTGTGTGTGTTTTGTGTGTAGTAGTATGTAGTGTGTGTGTGTAGTAGTATGTAGTGTGTGTGTGTGGTAGTATGTAGTGTGTGTGTTTTGTGTGTGGTAGTATGTAGTGTGTGTGTGTTTTGTGTGTGTGGTAGTATGTAGTGTGTGTGTGTTTTGTGTGTAGTAGTGTGTGTGTGTGTTTTGTGTGTAGTAGTATGTAGTGTGTGTGTGTTTTGTGTGGACAGTAGTAGTATGTAGTGTGTGTGTGGTAGTATGTAGTGTGTGTGTTTTGTGTGTAGTAGTATGTAGTGTGTGTGTGTAGTAGTATGTAGTGTGTGTGTGTGGTAGTATGTAGTGTGTGTGTTTTGTGTGTAGTAGTATGTAGTGTGTGTGTGTTTTGTGTGTGGTAGTATGTAGTGTGTGTGTTTTGTGTGTAGTAGTATGTAGTGTGTGTGTGTTTTGTGTGTGGTAGTATGTAGTGTGTGTGTTTTGTGTGTAGTAGTATGTAGTGTGTGTGTGTTTTGTGTGTAGTAGTATGTAGTGTGTGTGTGTTTTGTGTGTAGTAGTATGTAGTGTGTGTGTGTTTTGTGTGTAGTAGTATGTAGTGTGTGTGTGTTTTGTGTGTGGTAGTATGTAGTGTGTGTGTTTTGTGTGTGGTAGTATGTAGTGTGTGTGTGTTTTGTGTGTAGTAGTATGTAGTGTGTGTGTGTTTTGTGTGTGGTAGTATGTAGTGTGTGTGTGTTTTGTGTGTAGTAGTATGTAGTGTGTGTGTGTTTTGTGTGTGTAGTAGTATGTAGTGTGTGTGTTTTGTGTGTAGTAGTATGTAGTGTGTGTGTGTTTTGTGTGTGGTAGTATGTAGTGTGTGTGTGTTTTGTGTGTAGGTAGTATGTAGTGTGTGTGTTTTGTGTGTGGTAGTATGTAGTGTGTGTGTTTTGTGTGTGGTAGTATGTAGTGTGTGTGTGTTTTGTGTGTGGTAGTATGTAGTGTGTGTGTGTTTTGTGTGTGGTAGTATGTAGTGTGTGTGTGTTTTGTGTGTGGTAGTATGTAGTGTGTGTGTGTTTTGTGTGTGGTAGTATGTAGTGTGTGTGTGTTTTGTGTGTAGTAGTATGTAGTGTGTGTGTGTTTTGTGTGTGGTAGTGTGTAGTGTGTGTGTGTTTTGTGTGTAGTAGTGTGTGTGTGTGTGTGTTTTGTGTGTGGTAGTATGTAGTGTGTGTGTGTTTTGTGTGTGGTAGTATGTAGTGTGTGTGTGTTTTGTGTGTGGTAGTGTGTAGTGTGTGTGTGTTTTGTGTGTAGTAGTGTGTGTGTGTTTTGTGTGTGGTAGTATGTAGTGTGTGTGTGTTTTGTGTGTGTGGTAGTATGTAGTGTGTGTGTGTTTTGTGTGTAGTAGTGTGTGTGTGTTTTGTGTGTAGTAGTATGTAGTGTGTGTGTGTTTTGTGTGTGTGGTAGTATGTAGTGTGTGTGTGTTTTGTGTGTAGTAGTATGTAGTGTGTGTGTGTTTTGTGTGTGTAGTAGTGTGTGTGTGTTTTGTGTGTGGTAGTATGTAGTGTGTGTGTGTTTTTTGTGTGTAGTAGTGTGTGTGTGTTTTGTGTGTGGTAGTAAGTAGTGTGTGTGTGTTTTGTGTGTGTGGTAGTATGTAGTGTGTGTGTGTTTTGTGTGTGTGGTAGTATGTAGTGTGTGTGTGTTTTGTGTGTGGTAGTATGTAGTGTGTGTGTGTTTTTTGTGTGTAGTAGTGTGTGTGTGTTTTGTGTGTGGTAGTATGTAGTGTGTGTGTGTTTTGTGTGTGTGGTAGTATGTAGTGTGTGTGTGTTTTGTGTGTGTGGTAGTATGTAGTGTGTGTGTGTGTGTTTTGTGTGTAGTAGTATGTAGTGTGTGTGTGTTTTGTGTGTGTGGTAGTATGTAGTGTGTGTGTGTTTTGTGTGTGTGGTAGTGTGTAGTGTGTGTGTGTGTTTTGTGTGTAGTAGTATGTAGTGTGTGTGTGTTTTGTGTGTGTGGTAGTATGTAGTGTGTGTGTGTTTTGTGTGTGTGGTAGTATGTAGTGTGTGTGTGTTTTGTGTGTGTGGTAGTATGTAGTGTGTGTGTGTGTTTTGTGTGTGTGGTAGTATGTAGTGTGTGTGTGTGTGTTTTGTGTGTAGTAGTATGTAGTGTGTGTGTGTTTGTGTTTTGTGTGTAGTAGTGTGTGTGTATTTTGTGTGTGGTAGTATGTAGTGTGTGTGTGTTTTGTGTGTGTGGTAGTATGTAGTGTGTGTGTGTTTTGTGTGTAGTAGTATGTAGTGTGTGTGTGTGTGTTTGTGTGTGGTAGTATGTAGTGTGTGTGTGTGTTTTGTGTGTGTGGTAGTGTGTATTGTGTGTGTGTTTTGTGTGTAGTAGTGTGTGTGTGTTTTGTGTTTTGTGTGTAGTAGTGTGTGTGTGTTTTGTGTGTGTGGTAGTATGTAGTGTGTGTGTGTGTTTTGTGTGTGTGGTAGTATGTAGTGTGTGTGTGTTTTGTGTGTAGTAGTGTGTGTGTGTTTTGTGTGTGTGGTAGTATGTAGTGTGTGTGTGTTTTGTGTGTGTAGTTGTGTGTGTGTGTTTTGTGTGTGTGGTAGTATGTAGTGTGTGTGTGTTTTGTGTGTGTGGTAGTATGTAGTGTGTGTGTGTTTTGTGTGTGTGGTAGTGTGTAGTGTGTGTGTGTTTTGTGTGTAGTAGTGTGTGTGTGTTTTGTGTGTGTGGTAGTGTGTAGTGTGTGTGTGTTTTGTGTGTAGTAGTGTGTGTGTGTTTTGTGTGTGTGGTAGTATGTAGTGTGTGTGTGTTTGTGTGTGTGGTAGTATGTAGTGTGTGTGTGTTTTGTGTGTAGTAGTGTGTGTGTGTTTTGTGTGTGTGGTAGTATGTAGTGTGTGTGTGTGTTTTGTGTGTGTGGTATTATGTAGTGTGTGTGTGTGTTTTGTGTGTGTGGTATTATGTAGTGTGTGTGTGTGTTTTGTGTGTGTGGTATTATGTAGTGTGTGTGTGTTTTGTGTGTGTGGTAGTATGTAGTGTGTGTGTGTTTTGTGTGTAGTAGTATGTAGTGTGTGTGTGTTTTGTGTGTAGTAGTATGTAGTGTGTGTGTGTTTTGTGTGTAGTAGTATGTAGTGTGTGTGTGTTTTGTGTGTGTGGTGTGCTACAAACCCGGTTCAGATAATTGGTTCTGGTGCTTCCCTTAGGTCGACTCAGCCTCACGTCACTTGGTGGTGATTGTGTGGTGTGGCTGATGTTGCTGATGCATTTGCAGGAACCAGCGACTCCGAGTCTCGGGAGACGGAATCGGAGTGGGAGTTGGGGGCGGAACTGGGGCTCACGGAGAATCATTTTCCTCCCCCGCACGTGAGAGCCCCCCCCCCCCCACAGATCCCCCCCCCCCCCCCTTCAGATACCCCACCACCACAGATTTCTCTCCCCCCCCCCCACAGATCCCCCCCCCCCCACAGATACCCCCCCTACAGATACCCCACCCCACAGACTTCTCTCCCCCCCGCAGAAATCCTCCCCCCCCCCCACAGATCCCCCCCCCCTACAGATACCCCACATATTTCTCTCCCCCCCACAGAAATCCCCCCCCCCCCCACACAGATCCCCCCGCTTCAGATACCCCACCCCCACAGATTTTTCTCCCCCCCCCCCCCCACAGATCCCCCCCCCCCCCCTACAGATACCCCACATATTTCTCTCCCCCCCCCCCCCGTGTGGTCGTGAGTGGTAGTGTAGCGGTGATTGCGCTGTGCTACGAATCCGGCGACCCGAGTTCCATTCTCGCTCACGGCCAACACCGGCGTCGATTATCTGAACTGGTCCTGGGCCTCCCCAAAATGCGGCCGGGCTTGGTGCCGGTCACCCACCCCTCGTGTGTCGTGCCAGGTGCTGCTCACTAACAGCACTTCCCCCAACAGTCTGTTAAGGCTATACGGGGGTGTCTTTGTATCTATGTGTGTGTGTCCTGTTTATACAGTATATCCGTGTCTATCTGTGTGTGTATCTCTGTTGTATATGTAGAGACTAATTCGGAGACGCTAAGAGTTGGAGGCACGTCTTTATTAACAAGCACCAACGGGGTGAACACTTTTATAATAATCAGTCCGTCAATGGTCGGCGACGTTACTCAGTCCGGACAGTTGGTAGGCTGCCTGAGACGACGACGACGACAAGAAGGATGGTGAAGAACGACGAGAAGAATGGTGACGGCTTCAGCAGCACAACAGCGATCCCACTCCATACGACAGCCCTGAGGTCCCCTACAGGGGCCCTTCTTTTACTCTCAGTGTGGCCTGGCTCCGCCACCGGACACGCCCCCTTTCTAGAACCTACCAGCGGGTTCTTGGTGTGCCCCTTCTGTGACCTTTCCCCTGGTGTATCACGTGGCCTGCTGACGTCAGGGCTGCCGAAGCTGCATATCCCCTTCCTTGCCAGCAGCCAGCGCTACGCTGCTACATTACTATTATTCTATGCCACTACATATATATAGGGGAGTGGTATCACCAGTGACGACTATCCGGACCGGTCCTGGGCCTCCCCATTGGTCGACTGAGCCTCAAACGAGTACCTGGTGCGGTGTGTAAACATCGGTAGCTAGGGAGACAAAGGCGGCCGGGCGTGGTGTTGGCCACCCACCCCCTCGTGTGCCGTGCCGGCCTTCATATGTGCTGCTTGCTCACGGCACTTGCCCCAACAGTCTGTTCAAGGCCACGTGGGGGATCTTTGTCGGGTATAAATCCGTGTGTATCTGCGTGTGTGCAGGGCCTGGCCCACGTGAGCCGGCTGGAGGAGCTGGAGCACGCCGTGGAGATGTGCAAGGTGTCCGTGCTGGAGGCCTCCGAGTTCTCGGCTCGCCGCGAGCAGGCCCTGGCCAGGCTCGTCCAGCTCCGCATCAAGATCCAGGAGCTCAAGGCACACGGGGGGAGGGGAGGGTGGGGGTGGGGTGGGGGGTGTGGATGTTATCTCCCTCGCCTAGTATGCAGAAGGTCATGGGTTCGATCCTGAGCCCGACGCCTGTATATATGGTGTCTGCGTCTCTCTCTCTTTCCCCGTGGTCACGTGGATTCTTCTACAGCTCCTCTGGTTTTTCACCTTCCCACTTAGTATCTGGCTTCTGCTATGAATTTCCACTTGAGAAGAAGCCACTTCGTTGAGCAATCATTTGTGGCTACATGGCTCAGTGGGGTTTACCTGGTAAATAATAAAAATAGATATTCTTGCTTGTTTCGGTAAAGTCACGCAGAAGGGAAAAAATTTAATAATATAAATATAAAACAATAAAAAATTGTCACGACGTTTCGACTGCAACACAAGCAATCGTCATCAGGTGTGATGATCAGGTGTGATGATGATTGCTTGTGTTGCAGTCGAAACGTCGTGATAATTTTTTATTGTTTTATATTATTTTATTTTTTCCCTTCTACGTGACTTTACCGAAAGATCCAAGAACCAGAATCGATGCAGTCACGAAAGCTTTAAATAAAAATAAATAAAATAGGGTTAGTTTCATTTTAGTTTACTGAACCAGTCAATTGAGCCCTCCACTGGCTCTCTTGCACTCATGTGGACACCTCAGAATCAGTTGTAATGGGAACGCAGTACCTGCCCCTGTGTAGCGTCTTGAGCCACGGTCGCATTCACATGCCACGCTCATCTACATAGTCAATAACGCCCGTTCACAACCCTCCTCTCCCTCATCTTCCCCTCCCACAACCTCTCTACCCCTTCCCTTCTCCCCCACTACCATCCCCCCCTATCTACCCCTTCACCGCTCCCACTCCCCTCCCCATCAGGAGCCAGAGGACGAGGAGCCGGACGTGAAGCTGCTGCTGGATCACCGCTTCCGCAAGCGGCACAGCCGGAGTGTGAAGCACAGCTGCGAGCGTTGCAGCACGCTCATCTGGGGCGTGCTGCAGACCTGGTACACCTGCTCAGGTGAGCGGGCGAAGCCGGCAGAGTCGACTGTCGTGGCCCGCCCGATCAACTGCTCGCCAGCACAGAATCCGCGAACCGCTTACCAGCACCCGCCACGGTTGCGGGGGTTGCGGAGGTTGCGGGGGTTGTGGGGGTTGCGGAGATCACCGTACAATTTCACGGAGGTGGCGGGTTGGCTCGGAGGTCCGAGGCTTGCAGCTGGCACTGCTGAGAGCCTGGATGCCAATCCGGGTTTGAGCCCTGTGGACCCCAGCAACTACAACAGGTTCTCCAGTGCAAGCGAGTTGATGCTCTCAGCCCAGAGACACGTAAACTCGCATAGAGACCTGTAGACTCTTATAGAGACCCGTAAACCTACATATGGACCCATAGACTCCGTAATCGGTGATCCGGGCTGAGACCTTCAACTCGCTGCACTTGAGATCCCAGTTTAATCACAAGCCAGTCTATACAAGTGCCTGCGGGTTGCTATGCGAGTGTGTGTGTGGGTTTTTATGGGAATCTATGGGTCTTTAGATAAATCTATGGGTTTCAATACGAGTCTGTGGGTGTCTATGCGAGTCATTCGTGACCAGAGTTTAACCCAGTTTCAACTCTGGTCAATGCCGGCACGGCGTCTCTGATCACCGAGCCAAACTGCCACCCTTAATATTCATGCGTATAATTGTGTTTTTCGATTTAAAGCTTTCGTGACTGCAGGGATTCATCTTCTTGGTTCTTTTGGTAAAGTCACGTAGAAGGGAAATAATAAAATAAAACATAATAAGATAATTCTCACGACGTTTCGGCCACAACGCAAGCAGCCGTCCTCAGGTGAAGACCAGGTCTGTCGGGGAGACAAGTCCTGGGCCTCCCCGACAGACCTGGTCTTCACCTGAGCACGGCTGCTTGCGTTGTGGCCGAAACGTCGTGAGAATTATCTTATTATGTTTTATTTTATTATTTCCATTCTACGTGACTTTACCGAAAGAAACAAGAAGGCGTATAATTGTGTCTGTATCAACACAAGTATATAACACACGTCTCCTGCCACAGGCTGCCACTTCAACTGCCACAGCCGATGCCTGGACTCCATTGTCAAGCGCTGCGTGAGGGTGAAGGTTAGCCACCAGTCTGAGTTTGAGCTCCGCATTTGCCCGGAGCAGGGCCTGGACCGCCAAGGCTTCTGCTGTGCCGAGTGCCGTACGCCCATTGCCATGGGTGAGCTTCCACCCCCCCCCCCTCTCTCTTCCTTACCCTAGCCGGCTGCCTGCCTGGCCCCTTCTTCGAGTCCAGGACCAAGACGGTCTCACTCTCTCTCTCTCCCTCCCTCTCGCTCTCCTCTGCCTGTGACTGGCTGCGTCATGTGCATGTATGTTGAACTTTGCGCCGTACGTAGCCGACCGTGCTAATCGGAGGTGCGGGGGAAGGCCATCTTAGCCTCAATTGAGTACCTGGTACGATGTGTAAAAAAAACATTGCCTCTAGGGAGACAAAGGCGGCCGGGCGTGGTGCTGGCCACCGACCCCCCTCATGTGCCGTGCCGGCCTTCATAGGTGCTGCTTGCTAACAGCGTTGGTCCCAACAGTCTAAGACTATAGGGAGGATCTTTGTCTCTGTGCATATTGTGAGATGCGGTAGCGAAGTGGTTAGCACAATCCACTCCGAACCTGGCGACCCAAGCCAACGTCAATGAAAAATATCTGAACCAGTCCTGGGCCTCCCCTAAGTCGACTCAGCTTCAAATAAGTATTTGGCGCGGTGTGTAAGCATTACCACTGCGATAGCGTGGTGCTGGCCACCCCCCCCCCCCCCCAGTGTGTAATGCCGGCCTTCATTGGCACTGGCTGACATCACTTGTCCCAACAGACTGCTAAAGGCTACCTGGGGTATCTTTGTCTCTGTGTGTGTGGGTGCAGGCCTGGTAGCCAATGAGGCCCGTCTGTGCGATTACTCTGGCCGCTACTACTGCCCCAACTGCCACTGGAACGACGCGATGGTCATCCCAGCACGGGCCCTGCATAACTGGGACTTTGAATCTCAGAAGGTGAGGACGGCCAGAGGTGAAGGGGGTGGGGAGGAGGGGGGGGTGCAGGTCAGGTGTGGTGCCCAGGGGAGGGAGTCCCCCCCCTCTTCACTGGGTGGATGAAGCCCAAGAGAGCGCTGAGTGACAAATGTAAGTTATATGAATGTTCTAGAAGGGCTCGAGCGCTGAGCGAATGACAAATGTAAGTTCTATCGATGTTCTAGAAGGGCTAGAGCGGCGAGCGAGTTGTGTGTGTGTGTGCATTTGCATGCGTTTGCGTGACGCCGCTGTGGTCCAGGTTTGCCGGTCGAGTCTGCGCTTCCTGACGCTCATGCAGGGCCGCCCGGTGCTCAACGTGAGGCACATCAACCCGTTGCTCTTCAAGCACGTGGAGGAACTGGCGCAGATCAAGGTGAGCCGTCGGTGAGGCGCGGGGATAGTTGGGGACGGTTTGTGCAAATTTGGCTCGGGGGGGGGGGGGGGGCGGGGGGTAGGCGGTCAAGCAGTGCCAGGGGTGGGGCTAGCGATGCGGTTACTTCGAGTGATCGATGCCAGGGCTGGCTCGGCACGGCTCTGTTCTGCAGTGGGAAATAAATATAGCCACCACCACTTCTAAAAATATAACCACCACCACTTCTATAAATCTTCTCTAAACCCACCTCCTCCTCTTCCTGTGTGCGGACAACAGAAGCTGCGATCGGACATCCTGAAGATGAAGCCGTACCTCGTCACCTGCACAGACGCGCTGGAGTCCAGAATTCTCCTTGAGGTCGGTACCAGTGGTTGCCCAAGTTATTTTGTTTCGGGGTCCCCCCCCAAATTCAGTTTGAAGGCACTGCCGCCACATTGGTGCAACGGTCAGCAGAGCGTCGGGCCTGCGATCCAGAGGTGGTGGCCGGTTCGATTCCATCTCCTGACGCGGCAGTTGAAAGGACGGTGCAAGTTGGTTATTATTTGCCCTTTTTCGGAAGTGACGTGGCCACAAATGATGGCTCAACGAGCGGTGGCTTATGTGGAAATTTCTCGCAACCAAATACTCGAAACGCATGATGTTGATTCTAAATGTGGAGGGGGAAAAAAACGGAGAACCCGGAGAAAAATCTGCGTGACCACTGGGAGTGAGAGACACACAAACTCCAAATATACAGCAGGCGTCGCCAGGGTCTGGGTCAAACCCACGACCTCCTGTACACCAGGCGAGGGAGTTAACCCCCTACCCCCCACCCCTGCCACCTCTTTCCACCCAACAGTAGCAATGGATGCATCGCAGTGAATTGATCGGCAGGTCGCGTGTGGGTTTGGTAAAGCACGAGTACTTCCATCGTGTACTCCCGTAACACAGCAGACGCTCGTTCATTGGACTCGCTTGCTCTGCCATTGCTCGTGCCACTGCTGGGAGAACGGCTTCCACCATAAACCATCATCCACATGAACTCCGGTCATCCTCGCAGCAGCAGCAGCAGCAGCAGCAGCGGATTTTGACTTAAGCCATCGAAAAAAAGGCGGCCACCGTGTCGCGCGCTTTCAGATGCACTTGTGTGGCCGTCTGGAACGCTCTTCTGATATTCGGAAGCCACTGGAGCTGTGCACTTTTGAATGATCTGGATTGAAAACTCATTTCTTTAGAACTGATTTTTGTGCTTAGTTTGTTGTCCTTCCCTCCCCCCGCGCCTCCGAATAGCACGGTTGGCTATGTATGGTGCAAAAGAAGTTCAACCTGTATATGTTCTTTCAACTGCCGCACCGGGAAATCAAATGCAAATGCGGACCCACTGGAGTGCGCTTCTGGTGTGCTCACCACGGCATCACGGTGGCGTCTGCAAGCTTGCAATTAATCTACTTTGTAAATGTTGTTCTTCTGGAGGCCTCATTCATTGGATCTAATTGATAGCTTGTAATGTATCTCTTGTATGTACACTACGGTATGTAGCTTTTTTTTTCTGGAGGCACTGTCACTGAATCGCATTGGCAGCTTGTAATTCGTTTTCCCTGCTCACAGGAGGCTCTCTCATTGGACCTGACTTAGCAGCTTGCAATGATTTGTCATTGTCTACTTTTACTGGTAGGAACCTCCTGGTTACACTAGCCCGCAGGGGATTATTGTGTCCGTCCGTCGTGCAGGGAGGGGCAGGGTGGGGAGGGGTGGGGAGGGTGGGGAGGGTTTGGGTGGGGAGGGTGGGGAGGGGTTGGGTGGGGAGGGTGGGGACGGGCTGGGTGGGGAGGGTGGGGCTGAGTGGGGGGTGGGAGGGGTGGGGCTGGGTGGGGAGGGGCTGGTCACCCCGTGGTGCCCTTATAAAACTCAACGTTTAACCTACTCACGCCGGCTTATGCCCGCCCTCACAGTCGGGCATATTTTCGGAATACACCATGCCGCCGTTGACCCTGGACATTGACTGAGCAACCCAACGTTCCTACCAGCTCCCTCCGCAGGAATGTGTTTTGGAGGCTCTCTCGTTGGACCAGTTTGGCGGCTTGTAATGACTATTCTTGTTCTTGCTGCTGCTGCTGCTTGTCCCCAGCTGCAGGAGAGGCAGCACTTCGTGGAGAATGTGGACATGTACTCCATGCAGGACCTCATCGACGTGGTCTTGGGGCGGTTGAGCTCCACCCTCACAGACGTCCACACGACCTTCGCCAAGCACATCAAACTCGACTGCCAGGTGCACACACGCACACTTGGGTGTATGGGGCCGTCCATAAATGATGTCACGCACCTGGGGGGGCGGGGGGTGGGGGTCGGACATTTGTGACGATGCGTGACGAGGGGGGGGGGGTGTTTGAGAAATGTGACCTCTCATCAAAATGCGCAACTTTAAATAAATATAGACAACGCGTTCTACTTAATTAAATAGACTTTTTGATAAATGTTTTCTCCTACAACATCAGAGTGCAGCGCCACATTAAATACGCACTACAATGACAATAGTTTAAAGCGATTTTTTTTTTTTGGGGGGGGGGGGCAGAGCTTTGTGACATCATTTTTGAGGGGGGTTTGACTTCTTGTGACGCCATGTGACGGGGGGGGGGGGGTAAAAATCGTCCAAAATCGCGTGACGTCATTTATGGACGGCCCCGAAATACACACACACACGTTAATGTACAACACACACAACGGCAAAACACAACGGCCGCTGTTCAGCGCTCGGTGGAGGTGACGTCACCCTGGCGCTCGTGCCAGGTTAGGGGCACGTTGAGGCGAGTAGGAGGAGGTCACGTGAGAGATCCAGGTCAGATGGGTTGACTGACTCCGATGACGGGCAGATGCGCCACCCGTGCTCCCCACTGTTCCAACTATGATGCGCTCCATTTTGAGCGTTGCTCCTCCATCCCCCCAGTTTTGTTGGAGGGCGACTGCCTCCAACTGCCCAGGAGCCATCCTTCACACTAGCTGACACACACCCGCACTTTCTCGCTCTCTCTCGCTCCCTCTCACACTCTCTCTTTCTCAGCGATGCCAGGCCAAAGGCTTCATCTGTGAGCTCTGCCGCCAGGGGGAGGCGCTCTTTGCATTCGACAACCACACGGCCGTGTGTCCCAACTGCTCGGCTGTTTTCCACAGGTCAGCAGCATCACCATCATCAGCAGCACCATCAGCAGCACCAGCATCATCGTAATCCACAGCACCATGATCATCATTGTCGTCATTAGCAGCAGTATCGTAATCATCGGGGAGGCTTTCATCCAGCAGCGGATATATCACAACAATGACAATGATGGTGGGTAATTGTGACGATGGTGAAGACGGCGAAGACGATGATTAGTGTGAGCGTGTTTGTCTGTTGCTGCAGGGACTGTTACTATGACAACGCCACTGTGTGCTCCAAGTGCCGGCGCTTAGAGGCGCGGAAGAAATCCCTGCAGCATGCCCCACGCGGTGGGGGGGAGGGGACCCCAGGGGAGGGGGCCCCTCGAGATGGTGGGGGGGAGGGGGCCCTAAGCGGTGACAAGGAGGAGGGCCCGTGCGACGCAGAGGTTGGTGACGAGGATGGCGATGATGACGACCTTGACAACGAAGTTGACGACACACGATGACAGCCAATCACGTGCAAGCGGTCTTGTATGTAAGCCAATTACAGGGGAGCAGTCTAAAACAATTGACCAATCTTGAGCGGGAATCAAAAGGGTTTGACCAATCACGTTTGAGTGTAAATTACTGAACAATCACGGGCGGAATGCAATTTCCCAATCGCGAGCGAGCGGTCTATGCATTTTGATGAATCGCAAGCTCGCCAGTCGTGGACTATTCACTCTTCCTTCACCTCGTTGACATTTCCCCACTCGGGAAGTTTTAAACTCGCCGTCGGACAGCCCAGGAGATGCAGCGTAGTCTCTACAAGATGCGAGTTCCCGAATTGAAGACGACCTTCACCAGCACGCAGCACTTCCCGTCATGTGAAAATTCACAGCACTGTATTTAACAAACACAATCCATTCTCTTGCACCCCAGTGGTACGTGTCCAACGTTATCCCAACGTTGGCTTGTGGTCGGAACTGTTGGCCCCTAACGTTCCATGTTTTACTGGGATGTCGTCTCACTAGCGGGACGACATTCGATTGTCCTGATTGAGGATCGCGATCCAATTCAAGAATCGGTTCCTTGTCTCATTTGTATTGTTTCTCGAAGGATTTCTCTTTTTTGACGATTGCACAGTTTTTTTGTTCAGTCCGCTAGCCTAATGGAATCGTTACGGCTTGTAGAGTCCTGTGGCGACAGTTTTACGTTGAGTGAACTGCACTTTAAATGTTTTTAAATGAATCTTTGTTCGTACCTGGAAGTTCAGCAAAGCACAAAATCAATACAATCAAAATGTGAAATGCAATTACGAATATACAGTAGACTCTCGAATATCTGCACTGATAGGGAGGATGGCCGTGGATAATTCAAAAATATCCATTTTCCGCGGATCTCTATGCCAATAACCACTAATATAGGTATAAATTATAATTTCGTAAATTAAATGTCACAAAATAAATGATGGGATACATCCCTCAATGAAGCGCAACTGACGATTTCGTTTCTTATTATTTTGTTTTAGAACGAATACTAACAATCGACCGATCAGTGGCGTGCCGAGTGATAACACTTTCTTGCTTCCGCGCAGAAGACTACCCACTAAGTGGATAGCAGAGCCACACCAATCAAAATCAGACTCCGCTGTTGTAAAGATATGCAACTATTGTACTGTAGCGGCAATCGCGTGGATTTCAGATTAACCGGCGCACACACATTTGTTCGTTTTAAGAACGGGACTTGTGATAACCATTTTCAAGAAGAACAATGTTTCACTGTTTTTAGATTCGTACTCTTTGGTTTCCTTCGGTAAAGCATGTCAATGTCAGAGAGCCGGGCGCTAATCTTCTCATTGGCACGCCTCCGGTGGTTGGGCCGTCTCACATTGACATGGTAATCTCTCACATGTACAGCTTCAAATCAAGATTGACGTATAAATTTCTTCTCTAGTTCCGCCCACTTTTACCCTTGGGTTGAGCCCACCAAAAATCCTATATAAACTCTTGTTGCAGCAGCTGTTTCTCCTACGTCAGCAGTCCTCCTGCTGTGTTTGTTTGACACCTGATGACGGTTGCTTGTGTTGCGATTGAAACGTCGTGATCTATTATTTGTGACTTTACCGAAAGAACTAAAGAGTGGATTCCTGCAGTCGCGAAAGCTTCAAATCAAGATTGTTTTTAGATTATTTGGGCTTAATCGAAATTCTATGAGTTATTAATGTACGTCAATCTCAGGTGCTCGGTAATCCGCAAATCGGATAAACTGCATGCGGATGATCAAAGGTGTCTACTGTATATGGAAAACTGATCCCGCAGTAATCGGCAAGAAAATTAATATCGTATCGTGGAAAACCTGGTGATAAGTGATGTTCAGCGGGGTCACCAATAACGATGCAAACCCACATCACATGATATCTGGTGCTGAAATGAATTTGGCCAAAGTCCAGCTCTTGAGAGTGAAAATATCGGTTTGACATGCATGCGACTTACCTCCCTCTCGTATGTACAGCAAGTGAGATAGTGCTGCCCTCTACTGCGTAGACCAGAGGTCGCCTTTAAGAAGGGCTCTCCGAGGTGGCTCTGTGATATCCACTTCCGTGACTTGTTTCTAGCACAGAGGAGGGGTCGCGCATTGCTCTCTGCAGGAGAGTTTCTGAACGGATTCTTCATGTCGTGACGACGCGAGGCCGAAATGATAAAATAAAACTAAATTAAATATCACTCCGTAAAACTCGTAGGCTTTCGCGACCAATATCCACAAGATATTTTCTTTGGGTTCGATCGCGTAAAATATAAATGTGTCGTTAACCTCGCCACCACCCAACACAGGCAGTTAAAAAGGTTTGTCAGATAAACAAAATATGTCAACCCTGGTGGTAATAAGTGGTGTTCAGGCAGGTCACCAATGACTGTGCAAACCCACATCCCAATACATTTGGTGCCGCAATGAAATTTTGCTAAAGTCCAGCTCTTGAGAATGAAAATATATAAAACCAACCAAAAAAATATCACTCACTAAAACGATAAATAAATCGAGATTATTCGCTCCAAATCTCTTGAGAGCCGACAAGCAACTTGTATACCTGGGAAATATTGTCTGTGCTTTCGTCTTGACTGATGTTTTCTTACAAAGCCACGAAGCCAGTGGTTCCCAACATCCCCGCGTAGCCCCTAATACACCCTCAACCGTTCACCTAACAGCACCCACACAGCACTAACGATAATTAAATTATGCACATTTAAATAATTTAACAAACGCAACTAAATATTTACGCTTTAATGTGTTTTATTTTTAAATGCTACCGTTCACTTTAATTATAAGACTGATGATGAAGATGATTTCAACTTGTAAACGCGCCGCACAGTATTTCTCTCGCAGAGAGAGAGTGAGGGAGGAATCGCAGACGAGGACTGTAACGTGGAGTGGGAGTTTCTGCGTTCCACATGGAAGGCAAACCCACGTTGACGATGGATTTGTCCAAACATTCTAGTGTGACAGGGGACCCTCCGAACACAAGTCTCGTCACTCGCGGAAGCTCTTTTGAGTAATATCGTAGCACTGTTATTTGTATTATTATTATTTGAATTAAGTTAACTTGCAATTAGTACAACGTGAGCTTAAGACACGTACGAAATTATTATGGTTCGATGGCCAATGCAGCCTTTGTCTTTGTCCGAATAAAGAAGTCAAGTCACCGAGCTGGAGTCGGAGCGATTGTTTGTTTGGGCGCCACGGTGGCTCGGAGATGTTAACTACCTCGCCTGGTATACTGGAGGTCGTGTGTTCGATTCTGACCCTGACGCATGCTGCTGTATATTTTGAGTTTAAAGTATTGTAATGCTTAACATTTCCACATGATAATCCACTTCATTGAGTCATCGTTTGTAGCCAGGTTGCTTCTGAACACGAGCTATATAGTTCAGTGGGCCTTATCTGGTAAAATAGAAAAAGTTTGAGGATAATACGTCGTTAACTAAAGATGTCTCTGTCTGCTGGCCGTCTGGGTGGAGGGGCAGCTATTCCGTTGCCATGATATTCGACTGCTGGTGGAGATGATGCTTTAATTTCAGTCGTTCCGATAATTATTTTGACACCCACTAACATCCATGCCCCGCCCAATACAATTGCTTATCACGGACAGACGTGCTTTGCACTATAGTGGTAGTAGTAGTGCCTTGCGCCAACAATCCCTACTCCAAGCCAGCAGAAGCAGCGTTCCGTAATTATGAAGATCTTAAACTGAGAGCTCATTTTATCTCCTCGTACGAAATGTTTGCGAGAAAAATATATACAGTATGTTGAACTTATTTCGCGCCGTACGTAGCCAACCGTGCTAATTGGAGGTGCGGGTGAAGGAGACCAAACTAAACACAATAAACTCCTTTTAAAAGTTTTTTTTTTTTTAAACAACGGTTTTATTAACAACTTCGTTTAACTCGCGGTCGAGAAGTACGCCAATGGCACCTGAGACACGTGGCACCTGCTTTTTGTGCGAGCCGATTCCACAGTTTAGGAACCTCGGTGTTTTTGACCTACACAAATATATATAAATAATAAGGCGTCCATACAAAATGTAAATTGCTTTAAAGTAGCGAAGTAATTGATTAATTGATGCCGATTTTCATACAGGCATGCATTGTCACCGGATCTGAGTACGTGTGCAAAATGTGGAATTGATTGGACAACGGGAAGTGGGCGAAATTTTGATTACAAGATTTGACCACGACAAACAGGAATCAAGTTAAGTAAAACCGTTGAAAAAAGCAGAGTTAATGAACGCAAATGTATTGTAAGTGAATACCTCGGTGGGCTTTGGTAGGTTGGGGATGGTTTGGTTGTATTTGTACGCGTTTCGGCGATTTGCTCACATTTCTTGTACTATGCACTCCTGTACTGTGTCTTGTAACGCTCTTACCCCGTGGCCCGGCTGGACATCTGTGGAAAAAATCCTCCAGTAGAAATAAATATTCTGATTCGGAATTGAACAACTCCTCCTATGCGTTGTACGAGAGCCTCCCCTTAACTGATCACACACTATTGAAACCTCCTTTGCCAATAGCAAAATATGATGATTGGTTTTTTACCCTTTTATCTGGCAACAAAACTGACACCTTTTTTTTTACAAGGAGTCATGTTTGCATTGACCACAATACCTGCGGTCATCTGGTCCAACACCATGTGAGACTAGGCTCTAAGAAAAGCTGTCTCGGGTGTGGACCAATCAATTTCAAGGACGGTGCATACGTTATCAGAGTTGTGTTTTTTTTGTTTGCATTCCGACCGCAGGTATTGTGGTTAATGCAAACATGACTCCTTGTAAAAAAGGTGTCAGTTTTGTTTCCAGATAAAAGGGTAAAAAAAACATTTATGATCACACACTGGTTACGTGAGGTCATCGTTTCCTATTTAGATTAAAGGTGACCTGTAACTGCGTCGTAATCGCTGCAGATTTCTTCATATTTCGTATGGCTGATGTAGATCATACCGGTCAACCCATACGGTTTACCCCGTATTCTTGTACGGGGGAAATAAGTTGTCAAGTCCATACGGCGTAAAGCCGTTTGAATACGGGCAAAAATAAAAATAAAATGTCTTGTCTATCTGTGTTTCTCCCTTGTGATGGGATTTTGTCGGATGAACGTTGTGATGTATAAGGGGGCACGGGGTGACCAATAAGGTCTGAATTGGTCTTCAATAAGGTAGGGCACTGATAAGGGATTGACAGTTGCGATGTAGATGCAGAGCTACAACTACAATTTCACGTTCAGGTGGGTCAAGCCAACAGACAACGGTGTCAAGAGCAGCAGCAGAGTTGTATCGCTGCGATGATGTCACCTTCGTATTTGTGGGCATCCCTCTCGCTGTGATCGAGAAGGACATCCAGCCCGTCAATGCAAAGACATCCAACCTCATAATGCAACTCAAGAGAGCCGGCTAAAATCACAGGAAGGATGGAAACATCACAGCAGGTTAAGACTTTACCTGGTTAAAATCACGTCCTTCCAATGGTTGCTCAATTTGTACCCATCTTCTCGGTTGAAGTTGTGTCTGTGTTTTTATATCTGGATGGCTAAGCTCGTGCATTGCCACGCTAATCTCTCACAATACAATAGCCACTTCCACAGCCTCAGGGAGACCATTTCTAGCCCTGCCCTCTTACCCTGAGGCTTCACCCATCTCAGTCCTATATAAGACCTCGTGTCTCAGCAGTTTTCTCTCTCTCTCACCTGAAGACGGTCGCTTGTGTTGCGATCGAAACGTCGGTGATCTATTAATTTTCTCTCTACGTGACTTTACCGTAAGAAGCAAAGAGTGTCTATCTCTCTGTATGCTCACGGGTTTGGAACAATGGTTTTATTCATTTATTATTTCATTCCCATGCGGCTCTTCAGTCGGGTGCAACCGCAACAAGCAAAATATGAACAGAGAACATCTTAAAGCGACGACGCGCAACAGAAACATCCTCGATAAACCAGCAAATCTTCCACACAAAAAAAACCCACCGTCTTACAACGCTGTGTGCAAAAATCCCAGTGTGATGCAAGTCAAACAATAACAACCATAAGACAATTTAGATTAAAGTTATCAGGCCAACTCCGCACTTCCGCAAGAAACATCCCACTGGGATTTTTGCACACAGCGTTGGTGTAAGGGGTTTTTTCTGCAATATGTGCTGTCTTTTCTTGGATTTTCTGTTTGCACTCAGTCACATATTCACTTTAAAATGTTTTTTTGTTCATGTTTTTGTTGTTTGTTTGTTGCGGTTGCACCCGATTCAAGAGCCGAATGGCTCACAGGGCAAAACCTAATACATGAACTTGAACTACCTCCTTGTGGGAGGCGGGGGGAGGAGGGGGGTCGGGGGCGGGGCTTGGGGATCGGGGGGGCGTGACGTCACCGCTCGCTGTACCGGCAGAAGGCGGAAGTAACCCCGCACTGTGCGAGGAGCGCCGTCTCCGCCTTCCACATGGCGCGCCCTGCGGGTACGGTGGTGGTGGTGGCCTCTCTCTCTGTCTGTCTCTCTGTCTGTCTCTCTGTCTGTCTCTCTGTCTGTCTCTCTGTCTGTCTCTCTGTCTGTCTCTCTGTCTGTCTCTCTGTCTGTCTCTCTGTCTGTCTCTCTGTCTGTCTCTCTGTCTGTCTCTCTGTCTGTCTCTCTGTCTGTCTCACGCATTCACTCTCACTGGAGTCGTCTCACTAAAGTCTCACTCACTCGTCTCGCGAGACCCGCTAGAGTCTTAACACTCGTGGCCACAAACGACGGCACAACGAAGTGGCTTACCGCGTAGGTATTTATAGCCGCAGCGATATTCCAAACGCGTGGTGTTGAGTCTATGAGTCTAAACGTGGACGCAAAACAACGGAGAAGAATTCACGCGACCTACGGGGAGAGAGAGAGAGGCGCGAACTCCAAATATACAGCAGCAGGCGTCGTCAGGGTCGAGATCGAACCCACGACCTCATGTAGACCAGGCGAGGTAGTTAACATCTCCTAGCCACCGTGGTGATGATGGTGAGAGAGACACGCAAACTCCAAATATACAGCAGCAGGGGTCAGGGTCGGGATCGAACCCACGACCTCCTGTATACCAGGCGAGGTAGTTAACATCTTCTAGCCACCGTGATGATGATGAGAGACACGCAAACTCCAAATACACAGCAGCAGGCGTTAGGGTCGAGATCGAACCCACGACCTCCTGTATACCAGGCGAGGTAGTTAACTTCTCCCCACCGTGGTGCCCCAAAGAGACTTGAGATTGGGGCGCGGAGAGAAACTCGTTGAAAGACAAAACACGGAGTTTGTGATACGACTGTGCTGGCTATAAGATCAGAGCACACATTTGACAGATGTGAGATTCAACGGCTCAAGTTGCACCAAATTCGACCAGATACCAGATTATAATGCTCACGTGATAAGTTCCAATTAGACCAGCTTTCAAAGTAATACAGCTGAGATTCGATCAGCTACCTTATTAGCCAGTTTAGACCAGGTATAATATACCAGCTGGAGCAGCTCAGATTATATATCAGATTAAACAGGTCAAATCAGACCATATCAGATTAAACCAGATGCCAATCGGATGCAAGAAGACCAAATTCATAATCCACTTGTCCTGCAAGTCATCATCTTCACTCACCCCGCACCCCCCTTTCCCCGACCTACCAAATACCCCGTTAACCCTTGAAACCACGCACCCTCGGTCCTGACCTCTGACCTGCCCCCCCCCCCCCCCCCAGGGTCTGGAGACCTGCTTCGCTCGCACTCGTACACGCTGGCCATGAGCCTGTCGGACACGTCGGTGTTGAGCATCACACAGAGCCTGCTGAGCGCCGGCGTCCTGAACCGCCACGAGTGCGACGCCGTGCACGCCAAGGCCACGCCGCTGGAGAAGGTGTCGGCCCTCACGGCGACCATGATGCGGAAGGGTCCCTCCGCCTACCCGAACTTCTACGGCGCGCTGGAGGAGTGCGACCCAGCACTCTACGAGCAGCTCACGGGAATCAAGGGTGCTTGGATCGTTCGCTCGGTCGCTCGGTCGCTCGATCTCGGAGGCCTGTGAAGTCTGCCGATCGGTTGGTCGGTCATTGGGTCGATGGGCCGCTAAAGAGGGTTTCGTTCTCTACACTGGTCACCCACCCACGGTGGCGAGTTGTTAACTTCCTCGCCTGGTATGCAGGAGGTCGTGGGTTACATCCTGACCCTGACGCCGTTATATTTGGAGTTTGCATGTGCTTTCTCCCCGTGGTCGCGTGGATTTTACTCCAGGTCCTCCGTTTTTTTCCCCCTACATTTAGAAACGTGGTGTTTGGATGTTTGGAGTATTTGGCTGCTACAAAATTCCACGTGATGAGCTAATATTTGTGACCAGGTCGCTTTTGAAAAGAGCTGTATAGCTCAGTGGGCCTTATCTGGTAAAATAAATTGTTTTAGTTTCGTTTTCTCCCACTGTCACATAAATATTAAGATTGCCAATAGTTGTCGCGCCCTGGCCGATGTATCCTCCCTCATCTCTCATCTATCCCGGATTGTGCAACCCTTCGCTCCAGCACGCGATAGCTCATTGCTGATGGGTAAGTGTAAAGCGAGTTGGCATTCACGAGTTGAGGCTAACGATGCTTGCTATTCGTCTCTGTCTCAACAGCCAGAAGACCGCAGATACATCCACAAACGCCGGCCACCACCACTGCTCCTTCGGGTGAGCTCCTTCACACGGCTGTGGTGCCCTCATGGAGCTCCGTCACACGGCTGTGGTGCCCTCGCGGAGCTCCGTCACACGGCTGTGGTGCCCTCATGGAGATCTGGCCAATCCCATTCTGAATGCCTCCCCTCTCCCTGCCGCCCCCTTTCCCTAACCACTGCTACCATTTTGTCTTTTTCTTTTCCATCCTTTTCCCCTATTATTTCCCATTCTTTTGCGTCTCTGTTTTCCCCAATTGTCTTTTTCCATACATTACATCCTTGACACAATTCTCCTTCCCGTGTCGCGCCACAGGCAAGCAGTTGCCATCGTATAACCTCGTATCCACCGCATCTTCGTATCCACCACATCACGGCAACCGTACCAAACGGTTTTCTCACCTCGCCAGGAGAGTGGTCGTCACCGCTCGGTAGAGGAGACCTATAAAACTGGACGAATTATATTTGGTGTTCGCCCCATTCTTAGAGCGCAAGCCTATCACAACGGCTCCTATATCACTGGTCAACAAAAAAAAAACATTTTTTTCTGGCCTGGACTTTTGCAGCTGTTTTAGACTAATTTCAGGGTGCTGATTCCAAATCTGATCTCAGATTTGCTCTATCACATCATTTTTATGCTATCGGCATACCCCATTTTCATTGATTTTACCTGAAATTTACTCTGTCACTTATGATTGCAAGTTGTTGCGAGTCAGTGACTGCTTTAGTGTTAAAATATGGTGCTGTATTTTAGGACAGTGTGTTTATAATATCATTTTATGTAGATATCCACATTTATTTAATATTTTTCTTCTGCAGTTTTTATTGAAAATGCAATATTTGATATCTCAAAAACCTGATGTGATAGACAAAAACTGATGCCAGATTTGGAATCAGCACCCCAAAATTACCTTAAAATCGTTGGAATACCTTAAGCCAGAAAAAAGTGTGACCAGTGTATTTTGTAGACGACTGAAGTCTGCAGTAGTTTCACAGAAAGGGATGAAGATGGAGTAATTTGCTTTTATTTTTTTTTCAAGAAAGGCCAATTTGGACCGTGATGCTGGCCACAGATGGCTTACTAATTTTTTAATGAAGTTGCGGGCTTCGGGGAGATTGCAACGGGCTTGAGGGAGTCAATAGCGTTACTAACATGGGGGCAGCGGGTGCCTTGGCCTCCTCCCCCCCCCCCCGTGGTGGGCAAAGCAATGAGTTGGGGCCCCCTTGACAACCACAATGAGATGTTTTTCAACAGGCGCCACTGTGGCGAGATGTTAACGACCTCAACTGATATACAGGAGGTCGTGGGTTCGATCCCGATCCTGATGCCTGCTGCTGTATATTTGGAGTTGGCACATTCTCCCCGTGGTCGCGTGGATTTTTCTCCGGATCCTCTGCGTTTAGAGTATTTGGCTGCTATACATGTCCACATGATAAGCCACTTCATTGGGCTATCATTTGTGGCCATATCGCTTCTGAAAAAGAGCTATATAGCTCAGTGGGCCTTACCTGGTAAAATACAAATTTAGTTTGTTAACAGTCTTGAGGCTCCACCTGACCGATTGCTGCACCCCCTGAGCTGATAATGTAGTTACGCCACAGGGGGAAGGCCTTCATTTTTCAGTGGATTCATAAATGAGCGATCTGTGTTGTGTTTTTCGTGAGATTCCACAGTCACTTACATCAGCATCTACGACTCCACCATCACGAACTCAATCGTGGGAAATGACAACGAACTGCATCTGCCCACCACAAGTTATCCTGTGGCACGGGAAGAAGGTAAGGCATGGGGCTCGCGGAGTCGGCATAGACTGGGGTTTTGGCCGGGTCCACACGTCAGTTGCTTGCAACTTAATTGCACGCAACTGAATCGGCCGTATGTGGACGTCTCTGCATCCAGATGTGAGGCGTTGCCTCACCGATTGCTCACCGTACAGACGGACGTTGCGTTTGAGCAATCCGCTTACATGACACCTGTGAACTACGATTGGCTGTAATTTCCTTGTTGCGTAACCACTCGCTCAAATGTGGACAAAGTAATTGCAGGTGATGACTTGAGTCGCACGATCTAGAGAGCGACTTGCTCGTGAAACTGAGTGCCCTGCACTCGACGTGTAAGAAATCATGACATGGCCGTGTGGCTGAGAGGTTATAGATGAGAGCCACTGAGCACCACCACCCCTGGGTTAAAAACTCGGATTCATCTCCCCAACCGTGATGAAAGCAGGTTTCCAAGTGCTCGTGTACATCACTCCCCCTCTTCATAACAGTGTCCAGATATCCATCCATTTTTCTATCCATCTGTACATGTCTTGGTCCGTCCATCTTATTGTTTATCTGTGTGCGTGTGCATGTGTGTGTGCCCATGTGTGCGTGGGGAGCGGTGGGAGCGGTGGTGTAGCGGTTAGCGCGCTGCACTACGAACCCAGTGACCCACGTTCAATTCCCGCTCACGGCCAACATCAGTGACAAGTATCTGAACCGGTCCTGGGTCTCCCCTAGGTCGACTCAGCCTCAAATGAGTACCTGTTGCGGTGTGTAAACATTGCCATTAGGGAGACAAAGGCGGTCGGGTGTGGTGCAGGCTACCCACCCCCTTGTGTACCGTGCCGGCCTTTGTAGGTGCTCGCTAAATGCACTTGCCCCAACAGTTTGTTCAGATTATACAGGGGGCCATTGTGTGTCTGTCTGTCTAGGTTAGGTCCTCCAGGACAAGGCTGTCCGTCGTGGAACACATGCAGTGGACAGACGGAGGAGACAACAGCCTCCTTCAGAGGGGACACAGATGCGCCACCTTGAATAATCGTCCACCCTGCTCTGCCTTTCAACTATCTCTCCCATCCCTGCTCCCCAGAGGTCGCAAATGGGTTTTGATTCCTTACCCGTACCCGGCCGCACCAGGGTCGCAAACGGGTACCCGTACCCGGCCGTATCCATACCCTTCCCACCTCTCTCTGATCCCCCACCTCTTACCCCCACTCTCAGCTCTCTGTCTATCTCGCAGTAACCCACTGAAAGATATCAACGAATGAAGTCTAATATAGAAAATTTGCCGTGTGTGTATATAGACACGTATGTGAACGTGGTTAAAATGATAGAATAGGAAAACACGTTTTCACTTTTTAGTACGATCTTTGGTTATTAATCCCTGGACTGCTTTACCATTCTAACATTTCCTATAGTGTTATGCGAGCCCCGTTTCAAAATCATATAATATGTCTGCACTGATGGGAGATGCGTGTGTGTGTTTGTGGGGAGTGGTAGTGAAGCAGGATAGCATGCTGCACTACGAACTCGGCGACCCGAGTTCGATTTCCACTCACAGCCAAACAGAACTGCTAATGTGCCCTCCCCTAGGTCGACTCGGCCTCAAATGAGCACCTGGTGTGTGTAAACATCACTAAGGAGACAAAGGCGGCTGGGTGTGGTGTTGGCCCCACCCCGTATGCCGTGCCGGCCTTCATAGGTGTTACCCACTAACAGCACTTGCCCCAACAGTCTGTTATGGCTGCAGGTACAAAAGGCAGCTATGAAAGCTATTAGTTTTATCTTGTATTTTTTTTAGTTTGTTCCTGAAATGTACCCCCGTTATGCTATCAGCACCAAGTCATTACAGGAAATATCCGTCCGGATCGCTCGCTGAGCAGTGCAACCCTTTTTGCTGGAGAACAGCCCACGGAAGTGGATAGCACAGAGCTACAGCTTGTTATCTCTTCAAGGAACCTCTGGTCCATCGAGTAGGGTACAGCACTTTCCACACACCGCTCTGCGTACGCTTTTGCAGTTCGTCGCATGGCAGCCAAGACAATATGTAACTTCTTGAGAGATGGAATTTTTGCCAAAGCAAGTGCAAAGAGTCAAATTTAACATTTTTTGTTTTGCGTGAAATCACTTGCGACCGGGCTGAGACCATCGACTCGTTAGAGAACCCACTCTAATCACAGGTGGCTAACACCCGGATATTAAAAGCCAGAATCTCGGCAGTGGCGAATTCCTGATGAGGGTCAAGTGAGCGTCACATCAACTCGTCCCTGGACGGGCTGTGAAGTGATGTCAACCTAGGAGCTGTGGTGGAATATTTTAACCGTGGTTTTGAGGTTTTTTTTTTTCGTGAACGAAGCCGAACATTTCAGACAGCCGAGTTGAGTAGCTACAACATACGAGCTGACGTTTTATTCTGTGCTATGCAAGCAATATCAATCGCAATGGTGTAAATGATTAATATTATTTTTCTACCGTTTCATACAATTACGAAGAGATGTATAATTGTGCTGTTGCTTTAATATGCTTGAATACAAATGATGCAAGTGTCATCGTTACACGCTGCCTACGCCTGTTGATTGGTGAATCGATTAAAATTGTTTCTTACGATCGCGAACCACGCACACGCATTATAAGAATCACTTTACACGCATTTTTAATTTGTGGTGTTTTTATATTCTTTGGGTTTTTCGATAAAGTTACGTAGATAGGTTGAAGGTTGAAAGAAACAACAAAACACTACGGCGTTTTGATCACAACACAAGCAATCGTCATCAGGAGGAGAAAAAAGGAAAGCTGCTGAGGCAGACAGTTTTAAAGGTTTAAAATGGGTGTAGCCCAAGGGTCATAAACAAAGTGGGCGGGGCTAGTGATGTTAATGTGAGAAATTAGCATGTTAATGTAAGATCGGAGGGTGACGAGGGCGCGGAAGTCGCTATGTTAATGTGAGATCGCTTCTAAATCAGAGCTATATAGCTTAGTGGGACTTACCTGGTAGAATAACAAAAAAAATTGTTTAGCTCTAAGTGATTTGTTTACCTTTCCCATACTTTTCACTCCTATGCTGTTTTTGTGTTTGTTGTAACGTTGTTACCTGCCTCGACTGGACATCTATTATTTTTCTATCTACGTGACTTTACCGAAAGACCCAAAGAGTATATGCTTTATAGCTCATCGGATTCCTTTTGTATTTTTGTTCATTTTGTCCTTTAATTTTTGCCTGGGCGTTGGCCCCGCCTACTCATCCTTCAACCCCGCCCACTGCTCATTGAAGCCCCGCCCTCTGCCGACGTCGCGAGGCGGTAGTTGTTGACTACGAAAGCAGTGGGAGCGCTCGCTCATCGCTAGGTTTCCGATTACGCTTTAGTGGGAGCGCTCGCTCATCGCTAGGTTTCCGATTACGCTTTAGTGGGAGCGCTCGCTCATCGCTAGGTTTCCGATTACGCTTTAGTGGGAGCGCTCGCTCATCGCTAGGTTTCCGATTACACTTCAGTGGGAGCGCTCGCTCATCGCTAGGTTTCCGATTACACTTCAGTGGGAGCGCTCGCTCATCGCTAGGTTTCCGATTACGCTTTAGTGGGAGCGCTCGCTCATCGCTAGGTTTCCGATTGCAACACCGAGAGCGCTCGCGCTGGTAACGTGATCATCACTTGAATCCGCAGAATGAATAATAAATTATGTTAATGATGAGGCCCATATATGGAGTAATGGAGCGTGGGTTTGTCCGTATATAAGGAAGTCTGGCACGGGAATCGACGTGTTTTTAACGATTCAAGGTTCGATTCAACGGGAATCTACCGATTTTGAACGATACAAAGCTTGATCCATGATCGAACATTTTTTATCGTTAAAGTGATTCCTGGATCTAAAGAGACGATTTGTGGATCGAAAAAGCCGACATCACGCCGCCCCTTGACGCGCATTGGCTTCCTTCACATGAACATAATTTATAATTTATTCTGTCACGGGTTCATTTTAGCCTGTTACAGCGCGCGTCGGTAGAACGCCGATTGACATCGTCTCGGGAGGCCGCTGGTGAGTTACGTTTTCCGATTACGGTCGACGTCTATCTTCTCGCGCATCGCTAGGTTTCCGATTACATCACATTCAGCGCTCACGCGTCGCTAGGTTTCCGATTACAACACATTGAGCGCTCGCGGATCGCTAGGTTTCCGATTAAAACGCATTCAGCGCTCGCGCGTCGCTAGGTTTCCGCTTACATCACATTCAGCGCTCACGCCTCGCTAGGTTTCCGATTAAAACGCATTGAGCGCTAGTGCATCGCTAGGTTTCCGATTACATCGCATTGATCGCTCGCGCGTCGCTAGGTTTCCGATTAAAGCACATTCAGCGCTAACGCGTCGCTAGGTTTCCGATTACAACACATTGAGCGCTAACGCATCGCTAGGTTTCCGATTAAACCACATTGAGCGCTCGCGCATCGCTAGGTTTCCGATTACAACACATTGAGCGCTCGCGCATCGCTAGGTTTCCGATTAAACCACATTGAGCGCTCGCGCATCGCTAGGTTTCCGATTACAACACATTGAGCGCTCGCGCGTCGCTAGGTTTCTGATTAAACTCGTGCGTGGTTACGCAGTCGCTTTTCGCAGTGGTGCATTCGCGAAGCGTGTATCTGTATATTCATCATTTTTCGCGTGTGCGCCTAGCCAGGCAAGCAGGCACGCTCATAATTCCCTTGAGTTGGCGACGTTTCGGGATTTCCTCTATCCACAGCCATAGCCCCCCCCATCACCCCCTAGCGACACTTCCGCCATTGACACGACCGGGAACTCCGTCCAAGAAGCGAAGTGAAACTTGGCGAGAAAGACGCACAAGAAACCTCGCCGGCAGTGGCGACTTGAGTTTCTTCGCGGTGGTAATTCAGCGATAATTAAGGGTCAGCGAGCGGTAATTGGACATCGAGTTTTGTTAGCTAGGGACGTCCACAGGTGGGTCTTTAACGTGCGCTGTGGTGATGATGGTGGTGGTCGTGGTGCGTGTGTTGTGATCGCGAGCAGCACTTCCCACCAAGTCTGTTCAGCCTGTAGTTGTGATGATGGTGGTGGTTCGTGTGATATGATCGCTAGCAGCACTTGCCCCCAAGTCTGTTCAGCCTGTACGGGGGATCTTTGTCTTTGCTTAACAGTGGTGGTGGGGAGCGGTGGCGGAGCGGTTAGCGCGCTGCACTACGAACTCGGCGACCCGATGACGATTCCTGTTCACGAGGTTTACTATCGACGACAGAATTTCTGAACTGTTCCTGGGTCCTGGGCCTCCCCTAGGTTTACTCGGCGTTAAATGAGGACCTGGTGTGGAGTGTATAAACATCAGCAGCGGGGTCGGGCTGAATAGCCCAACATTCTCAAGTCTATACCTCCACGTTAAATATCTATTTTAGTGGTGGTGGTGGTGATGATGGTTTTGTTGTGTGATGCTGTTTGTTTGAAATGGTGGTGGGGATATCGTGCGTGGTGTCGTCTGTGTGATAAGCGCGGTTGGCTACGTACGGTGCGAAAGAAGTTCTACTTAAAATATATATTTGGTGGTGGTGTATTGTGTGTGTGTGTGATGGTGTTTGTTTGAGATAGTGGTGGTGGTGGTGGTGATATTGTGCGTGGTGTCGTCTGTGTACCCAGCCGGGTACGGGTAGCCGTTTGCGACCCTGGTGCGGCCGGGTACGGGTAAGGAATCAAAACCCGTTTGCGACCTCTGCCTCGAACTTCCGTGTGTTCTCTTGGTCCGCGGGTCCCTCTTGCTGTGCTCCCCAGTGTCATGCCAAGGTGTGCCACTCTCCAGGCTTCGTTGCGTGTTCCGTTACTCCCCTGCCCATTGGCAAGTCCGCGGCTCAAACTCTCCATCCTGTCCAGGCTTGAGCTTTCTTCATTTCACTGAATGGATCTCGGTGTTGAGATGTTACGTTCCTCGCCTGGTATGCAGGTCGTGGGTTCGATCCCAACTAACGTCTGTATGTTGCATGTTTCTCTCTGTGATCACGTGGATTTTTCTCCAGGTTCTCTGGTTTATCCCTCTACATTTCGAATCGTACGTTTCGAGTATTTGGCTGCTGTGAATTTCCACGTGATAAGCCACTTCGTTGAGCTATAATTTGTGGCCAGATCGCTTCTGAAAAAGAGCTACATAGCTCAGTGGGCTCTAGCTGGTGAAAGAAAAATATAATAGATTCAGCAGCATTTCATATTTCTTCGCGGACTTTGCGACTGCTCTTTTTTAATAATTATTTTGCGTCCGTCCATTGACAATACCGTGATCATTCAGAGATAGGGATGACACGCCTCATCTGACCTTGTGCGCTCTCTATCTCTCTGTCCCCAGATTCCTCGTGAACGGAGACCTCTGGGCTTCTGGTTGGGTGACTGAGCCGCCGATGTTAGCTGGTGCAAGGATGGGTCCCCCGGTGCCCGTGGTTCTCCTCTCCTGTGGTTCCTTCAACCCGATCACCAACATGCACCTTCGCATGTTCGAGTTGGCTCGCGACCACCTGCAGGCCACAGGTGGGACAGCGAGAGAGAGAGAGATAATCCTCTAGGGCAGTGGAATAACTCTTCCCCTAATTGCCCCCCCCATTACCCTACTGTGTGTATCCTATTCTTAGGTTTTTTTGGTAAAGTCACGTAGGTAAAACATCAAAATTAATGAAAATAAAATAAAATAAAAACAAAAATCACGACGTTTCGGAGGCAACACAAGTCTCCGTCATCAGGTGGGACCGTCACAGACGGAGACTTGTGTTGCCTCCGAAACGTCGTGATTTTTGTTTTTATTTTATTTTCATTAATTTTGATGTTTTACCTACGTGACTTTACCGAAAAAACCTAAGAATATGATTCCTTGCAGTCACGAAAGCTTCAAATCTAGAATGTGTGTATCCTCATGGCATGTGCTACGACTTAACGATGTGATGCAGGGGGTTTGGGGTTGGGTACGTCGGTTGATGTTCGACCCTTTAAATACAATAAACCCTCTCTAACTGCGAGGGTTTACGGTCTTGAAAACACTCGCGGCTGCAGAATTTTAAAACGCAGAAACCTTGTTCCAACGGGGAAAAAATGGGGTTACGTTCCTGGTACAAAGTGCGAGATGCGTACGCAGGCTGAACAAAGACCAAGGGTACATGAGAAGCATCCAGAAGCAACCAGCAGCATCCCATCTTGTGTGATGCTACGCAGAGGCAGGCGTATAACCGCTTATTCCTACTTGCGCTGCGTAGTTCTGCTCACTCAATCGCGTTATATCCAACTCGCATCGGCGTTATAAAAAATGTGTTCCCTAATGAATGAATTGCGTTATATCCAATTCGCGTTATGAAAACACGCGGCATTATTGGAGAACTCACTATACATTTGGTAACTCGCGAATATGCGAAACTCGCCAATCCAGAGCTCGCAAATAACGTGGGGTTGGTATCATAATGCTGATAATGACACTCTCCCGTCCATCCCTCCCTCCCCCTCCGCCCGCCTGCCCGACCCACGTTCGCATGGCACGTCCCAGGACAGTACCGTGTGGTGCAGGGGCTGCTCTCTCCTGTGGGGGATGAGTATGGGAAGCCCGGGTTGGTCGCGACCGTCCACCGCATGGCGATGGTGCAGAAGGCCGTGGCGACCTCCGGGTGGCTCGGCGCCGACCCATGGGAGAGCGAGCAGGGCAGCTGGCTCGAAACCGTCAAGATCCTCAGGTGGTGATTGACGTGGCTCGCGTGGCTCATCATGGGCAGCTCGGAGAAAACCCCTGTCAGCAATGCTGAGGCGACGCCGATTCGGGCAGTGTTCTTCGCTCATTTTCAGGCGGGCGGGGGGAGCCACTTTCACCGATAAGACATCGTCAGTGCGAGGGCCGCCACACATTTGAAACTATTGGGGTTTGACAGCACGATGATGACGGGGTGGCGTTTTCAATTTTGTGCATTGTCAGCGGCCGTACGTCGGGGGCCGCTCTAAAAGCCACCAGGGGCCACACTAAAGACCACCAGGAGCCACACTAAAGGCCACCAGGAGCCACCAGTGGCCCACAGGCCTTGCAATGAAGAACACCGTGATAGAGGATGGATTTGAATCTGGGTTTCGGCGGCACAGCCGTTATTAAACGTGGTTCTCAAGCGTTGCGAGTTGGCGGCCCAGCGACCAAAGGCTTCCAAATGAATCCACAAAGAGGCGCATAGACTCGAAACAGATTTGCGTAGATTTGCATAGAGACTGGAAGACTCCTACAGACCCATACAGTCACACAGAGTCCCATAGACTCTCACGGAGACCCACAGTTTCGCATAGATACCCATCGATTTGCAGAGACTGAGCTGTGATGAAACTGGCTTCTCCACTGCACTGGCTTCTCCACACACCGTCTCCTTCTAATAACGCACGTTTCCCTGCGCCCAGACACCACCACAACCGCATCCTGGAGGAGGGGATTGTGCTGGGCAAAGCTGCCACTTCGGGCGTGACCACGACCAAGCAGGAGGACCTGGTTGACGGTGAGGCCTCCCAGGAACACCGCCACCACCTGCGCCCTCGTCTTGAGATTTTGACCGTCGTAGAAAGGGGGCGGGGGGGGGGGATCACTCGCCGGATAACAAACCAAAAAAATATTTTTAAAAAAATCTTGAAAAAAAAATCTAAATTTTTTTTTTTAATATATATATTTGTTGACATATGCCACCTTTGGGTGGCACCGACTGAACAAGTGGCTCAAGGACCTTGAACACCCACCACCCCCGTGCCCCCCCCCCATCTCCTGCGTTTCTTAGCATCCCATCCTCGTGGCGCCAAACGGAAGCAGAAGTGGGAGAGCGGCGGGTGTGTGGGGAAGAGGGTTAAAACCGTGACAGGGGACGAGCACACGGGCAGCGACGGCGTGGAGCAGCAGCAGCAGGCGGAGTCGGCGGTGGCGGTGACGGAGCCAACGGGCGGCGAGACAGCGCCGGCCGGTGAGGGAACCACCGGCAACTCGCTCGGCGCCGTCGGTGGTCGCAATGTCCAGAGAGTGCCACCGTGTGGCAGAGGTCGCAAACGGGTTTTGATTCCTTACCCGTACCCGTACCCGGCCGCACCAGGGTCGCAAACGGGTACCCGTACCCGGCCGGGTACGGGTAGGGTACGGGTATCGGGTACCTGATTGCGACCTCTGGGATGAAGCCATGTTGCAGGCGCGGGTGGGTTGATTCTAGGAACTTGAATTGTGAGAAGAGACAAGACGTTTGGAAATGAGTGACAAACAGTTACTCACCAATGACTCACGGTCTACCCGTACCCGGCCGCACCAGGGTCGCAAACGGGTAGCCGGGTATCGGGTAGGGTACGGGTATCGGATACCCGGTTGCGACCTCTGCCGTGTGGACCGCTGTGGCGTGACAAGTAGCTGCGTTGCGTGTGCGTGCGTTCGCCGGTGCCAGGCCAGCCGCGCGTCATGCTGCTGTGCGGGGCCGACCTGCTGAAGTCGTTCCAAGTGCCGGGCCTCTGGGACCTGGCCGACGTGGCCGAGATCGTGGGCCGGTTTGGCATCGTGTGCGTGTCGCGCTGTGGCTACGACTGCCCGAAGATTATCTACGAGTCGGAGCTGCTGTGGAAACACCGCAACTCCATCCACCTGGTGCAGGTGGGCGAGACTGGGCGGATGAGACCCCCCCCCCCTCCACAAACACAAAGATCCCCCGTATAACCTGAACAGGCTGTTGGGGCAAGTGCTGTTAGCGAGCACCTATGAAGACCGGCATTGCACACGAGGGGGTGGGTGGCCAGCACCACGCCCGGCCGCCTTTGTCTCCCCCGGTGGCGATATTTTTACACACTGCAACAGGTACTCGTTACGGTGCTGAGTCGACCTAGGGGAGGCCCAGGACCGGTTCAGATAATCGTCACTGGTGTTGGCCATGAGCGGGAATCAAACTCGGGTCGGCGGTTTCATAGCGCAGCATGCTAACCGCGACACTACCGCATCCCCTCTCCCACCTCTCCCATCCTTGCATCTGGTCAACTCACATGACCTTTATGGGAGTGCATAATATCAGCAGCATTGCTTCAACCCATGCGAACGCCAGTTTCGACATTCAGCCAGGCCTGCTTCAACCAATGCTGGTGAACTTTCAGATGGGAAAGCGCGGCAAGGACCCCGCCTCGATGCAAAACTATGTAATGCAACAACTGAAAGTAATCCGTAGCGTCGTTATGAGAATATGTCTTGTACCTGCACACCCAGGCTAGTTAAATAAACTAGACTTTTTCTATGTTACCAGATAAGGCCTACTGAACTATATAGCTCTTTTTCAGAAGCGACCTGGCCACAAATGATAGCTCAACAAAGTGGCTTATCACGTGAAAATGTATTGTAGCAAAATGCTCTAAACTCATTGTTTCTAAATGTGGAGGGAAAAACCGGAGGACTCTCAGACCAATCCACGCGACCACGGGGAGAGAGACACGCAAACTCCAAATATACTGCAGGTGTCAGGTTCGGGATCGAACTCACGACTTCCAGGCGAGGTAGTTAACATCTTGCCACCGCGTTGCCCCAAATAAAAACACTGCTCTTTGCAATGCGTCACCCCCGCCCCCCTCCTTCCTCTCTCCTCTCCCCCCGGGTAGGAGTGGGTGACCACAGAGCTGAGCTCAACGCACGTGCGCCGCGCGCTCCGCCGCGGTGCCAGCGTGCGCTACCTCGTGCCGGACACGGTGGCCGAGTACATCTCCCGGCACGGCCTCTACCAGAGCGACGAGGAGGAGGGGAAGGACCGCTTCGCCCTGCTGGCGCCGCTCGCTCGTCTCCGGCAAGACGCCGACGGCGCCGCAGAAACAACCGCTGACGTCGCAAACGACAACGCCGTCGCCGAAACCACGAACCGCACCACCGGGACGGCCAGCGTCACCGTCACCGGTGTCACCGGCACCGGCGTCGCCGTCGCCGCCTTGAAATAACGCGCAAAGAAGTTGACACGTTTGTTGATGATAGCCGCCGCGCCATGCTCGCGCCGGGTGTGGGGCCCTTAAAGAGAATAATGTGTAAGAGGCAGCATTTGTACGAATGTATGTGGAGTGACGTGCAAACTCCAAATATACAGCAGGCGTCGGGGTCGGAACCGAACCCACGTCCTCCTGCGTACCAGGCGAGGTAGCTGTATGTAATATATGTTGAACTTCTTTCGCACCCTACGTAGCCAAACCGTGCTAAAGGTGCCGGGGAAAGGACAACAAACTAAGCACAAGAGGCTCAAGGACTGAGTTTTCAATACTAGTTGATTTTTAAATGCATGGCTCCAGTGGATTCCTAATATGGGAAGGAAGAGCTGTTCCAGACGGCCGTAGAAGCGCATCTGAAAGCGCGCCATGCGGTTGACTGTCTTTGGTTCGACGGCTAGCCAAAAGCTGCTGCTACTTGCGAGGATGACCGGAGTTCGTGTGATGTTGGTTTATGCTCATTGACGAGATCGGTGAGGTATTGTGGTTCGCTTGTGGTCATGCACTGACAGAGAAGTGACCGAGAGCTGTGTGCGCATGAACGTACGGTTGCAATCGGTTTCTTACGGGTCACGTCGTTTGGGGCGTCAAGTCAACCAGAGGCTTTGTCCCCTCTACCACCCGACGCGGCCAGACCAGCCTGGTTGCTGTCACGTGGGCTCGCGTGCCAAGCGGCTTCGGGTCTTTTCGGCGAACCAGGCGATGGGGATGTAAAGCAAACCACAATTTTTTTGGTCAAAGTTTACGCGACAGCCTTCGCTGGAGGTGACATCGTACAGCAGTGTCGACGTCGCTTTGCTTTGCAAACTCCTTCCTCCAGTCTGCTGGAAAAAATAACAAATCGATTGGCACAATTGGCCCCCTTGACTTGACAACTTGATTTTATTGGCTTTGTCAACATATATGCATTTCACCACGACGATCTCATCCCAAGAGTGTGAATTATGAAACATTTCACTGAATTGTTACATGATGTTCCATTTGACATGTGAATAAATTTGACATTGTGTGTAATTGTATGTTTTTGTGCGCAGTCATTGGTGGCTTTGGTTGAGGATGGGGGGAGTGGCGGTGTGGTGGTTAGCGCACCGCCACCGTGCTAACCACCGCCAGTCAGCGACGTCCATTCATGAGCGTTGGGCAGAGGTCGCAATCAGATACCCGATACCCAGCTACCCGTACCCGGCCGGGTACGGGTACCCATTTGCGACCCTGGTGCGGCCGGGTACGGGTACGGTTAGGCCGTGAGTCACTGGTGAGTAACCGTTTGTCACTCATTTCCCGACGTCTTGTCTCACAATTCAAGTTCCTAGAATCAACCCACCTGCGCCTGCAACATGGCTTCATCCCAGAGGTTGCAATCGGGTACCCGATACCCGGCCGGGTACGGGTAGCCGGGTATCGGGTACGGATACGGGTACCCGATTGCGACTGGTGCGGCCGGGTACGGGTAAGGAATCAAAACCCGTTTGCGACCTCTGGCGTTGGGGCATTGTTTACATTCAGCCTCTGCTGCGCTTTGAAGTGGAGACATCTTGAAACACGTTCCTTCGGAGTGGGCAGATAGGAACTTGGTTGGACAGTGCGGCATTCAGGGGGGGTCAGTTGGATGAGTGGGCATGTTGACCCTTCCCCACCACCCTCTCCGACATCGTCAAACAATCGCGGCGTAGCTCGGTGATCGGTGGGGAGGTGCATGGGTGGGCGGAATTCCGTGTATGCACGACAGACAGACAAATGATCCCTGGTGGGCAGTGTGGAACCTGTTATTCCTACCTGTATTATCAGTGGACTGTATTTCCTATTGCTGTCGTTATGAGGGGTTACATTGTAATAGGTAAAGGTGCAGCCCTGGCATTGCTGGCTCACGCCACTGCTGTCAGAAGAGCCGTATCCAGAGGGATATCTTGGGAGCCCCCCCCCCCCGCTTGCCCCGAGAGGGTAACAGAGATGCAATCGATATTAAGCATTTGTTCAGCCATTTCTCAACAACGTTATCTCGTCCCACTTGCTGTACTGCATTTCAGTGGCGGCTCCTGCAAAATCTCTCAGGGGGGGCAAATGTCTGGATGATTGATAAGGATAAGGTCCACCCATGCAAAGGATAAATTAACAGCTTAAGCATGTAAAGGCAACTTCACTTCTTTAATATTAATGAAAAATAAAGTGACTCTTACAATACATCTTGTTTGTTTCTATACTCACTATTAATACAATCCACTCATGTTTCTTTTATTAAAGATTCCACTAGGTGGCGACAAATAATTTTGTTGGATGAAACGTGCTTACGTATGATGACGTAAGCACGTTAGTGCGAGCCCTCCCGGAAGCCATAGAGAATGCATTGCAGCGCCCCCCGTTCGAAAAAAAAACATCTTTGAATGTAAGTCTATGGGACCACTCGGGGCGATTCTCAGCCGGAGGGAAATCGCCCAAAAAGAGGCGGTACTCCACAGAACGTAGCATGACGCTGATTGGACTATATCCAGAGGCACAGTGACGGCTAGCGTGACTCTGTGGTTGAATGACATTGGTGGTGCGTCGCCCAATCGCCCTAATGAAGAAACCGCCCCTGCTGCATTTTATATATTTTTACACAAACCTTTTGACGGTGGCATTGTCACGCATTGCGACGTCGCCATATCCCAAGGCTCGTTCGCAGGAGCGTGCTGCTACGCTGGGATGTGTTGGCCAAGGATTGGATCCGATGAGAGTTGAACTTCGCGCTGGGAGGAAACCAGAGAGCCCCCCCGGAGAAAAGCCCACCAACAGACACACGCAGACGAGGTGGGATAGTAACCCTCGCACTCCGTTACACACGGATGGCACCGATCCTACTTGCCGTACCTCCTCGTAAATTTGATTCATCCCACCTACTCGAGCTGCACGAACCGTGCTAATGGTCGTGGGTTCGATCCCGACCCTGACACCTGCTCTATAATTGGAGTTTGCGTGTCTCCCCGTGGTCGCGTGGATTTTTCTCAGGGGCTTTCGGATTCACCCCCCCCGCCCCCCCACATTTCCACACGATGAGCCACTTCGTCGAGCTATCGCTTCAATAGTTAAAATAATGGCTTCAATCGAGATTTGAAGTTTTCGTGACTACAAGGATCAATACTCTGGTTATTTCAGTAAAGTCACGTAGATATAAAATAAATAAATTAAATCACATAATGGCTTCCTCGTTAGTGTTGTGAGAGGGTTGAAGGGGGCAATATATGTCCTGGTGTCCGTCTCGTGGCGTCTCCATGGTGTTTGTTGACGTTAATCCGCGCTTTGAATACCGTGTTTCTGTCGATTATACGGTGCTCTGGAAAATAAGACGCCACTAATTTGTGTCCAGTGTCAATAAACGTCATGGTCACGCGCACACATGCACATACCGGATTAAAACTACACAAGTTTTTATTTTATTTTACCAGGTAATGCCCCGACTGAGCTATGTAGCTCTTTTTCTTCAGTAGCGGCCTCGCCACAAATGACAGCTCCACAAAATTGCCTCATCACGTGGAAATGTATAGCAAACAAATGCTCTAAATGCGCGTTGATTCGAAATGTGGAGGGGAAAAAAACTGCAGAAGCCGGAGAAAAACCCACGCGACCACGGGGAGAATATGCAAGCTCCAAACATGCAGCAGGCGTCAGGGTTGGGATCGAACCCAGGTCCTGTATCTGCCAGGCGAGGTAGTTAACAGCTCGCCACTGTGTCACATTGTGGTACACGCTCGCAATATCGGCAACCCCCCCCCACCCACAACTGTGACAACTTGGCAGGGCCCTCCTCTGATGGAGCCATCAGACTCTGCGAGGTTTTCCTGGGTAACAGGCGTGGAACACAGGGAGATAGCGTCAATTTTCCGAAGAACGTGGTATTTGAGGTACCACAGTTTAATCCCGTCGATGTCGGCGTTATCAGACGAAGAATCCGTTCGGATTTCTCGCAGAGCAGCGCAGCGTTCGTGTCGGAGAACAACCTGCGGAAGCGGATGTCGCAGAGCTACCTACGATATCCTTTCAGGTGACCTCCCACTCTCCCTGCCACGTGAAAAGTTCGTCTCGTGACCGCCAACCCGATGTTTTTTTTTAAATCAATCTCGGAGCTGGACTTCTGCCAAACCAAGTCCAGAAGCTAATTGAATTTAACCGGCTGAGTGGTGCTGGCAATGCACGTGGCATGTAATCCATCACTGTGGAGGCAGCGAGGGTTTTGTGGATCGCACAGACGTTGTGAAGCAACGGGGAGCGTGAACACGCAAACTACAAATACACAGCAGCAGCAGGCGTTCGGGTCGGGATCGAACCCACGACCTCCTGCATACCAGGCGAGGTAGTTAACATCTCCTAGCCACTGTGATGATGATGAGAGAGAGACACGCAAACTTCAAATATACAGCAGCAGGCGTTCGGGTCGGGATCGAACCCACGACCTCTCGCATACCAGGCGAGGTAAATTAGTGTATGTTGGACTTCTTTCGCACCGTACGTAGCCAACCATGCTCACCGAAAGTGCGAAGGAAGGACAACAAATTGAACAGATGAAGCAGTTCTAAAGAAATGAGTTTTCAATCGGGATTTCAAAGTCATCTGAAAGCGCGCGACGCGGTGGTCGTCTTTGTTCGATGGATAAGCCAAAATCCGCTGCTGCGAGGATGAGCGGAGTTCTCGTGAAGACGGTTTATACTCCTTGACGAGATGAGCCGAGGTGTCGCAGTTCGTTCGTGGCGAGCACTTTGTGCGCAACGAGTCATGATGAGCACGCAACCTCACGATGTGTTCGCGGTTCGGCCAGCCATCGAACACTCTTCGCCACCGTGGTGCCACAATTATTAAAACGCCGTCCCCCAAATTAGCACGACCTCACCCTGGGAAACACACGAGGACCGGTGGGGAGGGGGGTGATGGTGGTGGGGGGGGGGGCATGAGGGGGGGGGGGCGAGAGTCACGGACATCGCCGGGGTAGTGGGGGGGCAGATAGGGGGGCAGTGAATTGGAAGTGGGGACAGGGGCGTGGAGAGACTGCGGGTGTCACATTCAGAGTGGGGGCAATTCTTGACAGTTCATTAATGATGGGTGTGGGGGCAGTTTTCACGCGGTTGGGATGGGGGGGGGGCTGGAGTGGCAGTCCCGGGGGGGGGAAGGGGGGGAGGGTAGGCAATTAAAAGTGGGGGGGGGTAGGTAAGTCAATCAGGGTGGGGGTAGCTGTCACAGAGTAGAGAGGGGGGTGGAGTGGCAGTGCCGGGGGGAGGGGGTCTGTCATGGTGTTGGGGGGCTGACAGGGGGTGGGCAGGTGTCATGGGAGTGGGGTGGAAGGGGGGGGGGGTGTCGTGGGGGGGGGGGGGGGTGACAGTCACGTGGGCAGTCACGGAGGATAAAGCGCGTGTCGCGCCAGAGGGGTTGCGAGTCGTCCCCTGGTTCGAGCCATCGCCGTTGGAGGAGAGGAGCGGTGGCGCAATGGTCACACCACTCGTGCCTAACGACGACACGACTCGGAGTTTGTATTCCTCTACCCCCCCCCCCCCCCCGTTCTGCACCGGGTTCTCCGGTTGTCTCTCATTACGCAAATAAACGCGCGGACGATGTCAGACTCAGAATCTTCACTGGTACTGCAGGGATCCGATGAGCTATGAAGCGATTTCTTTCACAGGTGCAACTGGCATTGGACAAGCATCCCAATGCAAGAACCCTCCTGAAAACATGAGTCTTCGGACTCGGTGTGTCTCTAAGAACGTTACGTTGTATTCATGGCTCCACTGGCCAGATACGGCCCCCCTCCGTTTCGAGGTCCCCAGACCGAGCACGTGGACACCAGGAAACCGGGAATCAGATTGTTCACGGAAATGCATCATTGAACACGAGCCAATTTTTCTTTGAACGGAGCGAAAAAAAACGCGTTGTTACCGCAAATGGCTCACGGTGAGCGATTGGCGCATTCGCGATAGCAAATGTTCAGAATCGCCCACGAAAACCTCTCTTGAGTCGCGTGATGCTTTATTTTAAGGAGGGCTGTTGGGGATCTTTGCTGCTGCTGTGTGTGATCCGAATCGAGTAATTTGCAGGTACTGTACTGTAATGCTTCAGCATTGGGATGTTTGTCAAATATCGGTTCCACAACACGTGTGTTTGTGTGTGGGGGGGGAGTTGAGCTATGGGAGAAAACTATCACACCCACTCACACTCTGCAGAACAGGGGGAGATCATACAAACTCCACTCACTCTCACTGCGGAACAGGGGGAGATCATAAAACTCCACTCACTCTCACTGCAGAACAGGGGGAGATCATACAAACTCTACTTACTCTCACTGCAGAACAGGGGGAGATCATACAAACTCCACTCACTCTCACTGCAGAACAGGGGGAGATCATACAAACTCCACTCACTCTCACTGCAGAACAGGGGGAGATCATAAAAACTCCACTCTACTCCCTCACTCTCACTGCAGAACAGAGAGAGAACATACAAACTCCACTCACTCTCACACACACTCACACACTCTGCAGAACAGGGGGAGATCATACAAACTCCACTCACTCTCACACACACTCACTCTCTGCAGAACAGAGAGAGAACATACAAACTCCACTCACTCACACTCTGCAGAACAGGGGGAAATCATACAAACTCTACTCACTCACACTCTGCAGAACAGGGGGAGAACACACAAACTCCACTCACTCTCATACACACACCCTCACTCACACTCTGCAGAACAGGGGGAGAACACACAAACTCCACTCACTCACACTCACACTCTGCAGAACAGGGGAAGATCATACAAACTCCACTCACTCACACTCTGCAGAACAGGGGGAGATCATACAAACTCCACTCACACACACTGCAGAACAGGGGGAGAACACACAAACTCCACTCACTCTCACACACCCACTCACACTCTGCAGAACAGGGGGAGAACACACAAACTCCACTCACTCTCTGCAGAACAGGGGGAGAACACACAAACTCCACTCACTCTCACACACACTCACACTCTGCAGGACAGGGGGAGAACACACAAACTCCACTCACACTCTGCAGAACAGGGGGAGAACACACAAACTCCACTCACTCTCACACACACTCACACTCTGCAGAACAGGGGGAGAACACACAAACTCCACTCACTCTCACACACCCACTCACACTCTGCAGAACAGGGGGAGAACACACAAACTCCACTCACTCTCTGCAGAACAGGGGGAGAACACACAAACTCCACTCACTCACACTCTGCAGGACAGGGGGAGAACACACAAACTCCACTCACACTCTGCAGAACAGGGGGAGAACACACAAACTCCACTCACTCTCACACACACTCACACTCTGCAGAACAGGGGGAGAACACACAAACTCCACTCACTCTCACACACCCACTCACACTCTGCAGAACAGGGGGAGAACACACAAACTCCACTCACTCACACTCTGCAGGACAGGGGGAGAACATACAAACTCCACTCACTCGCACACACACTCACACACTCTGCAGAACAGGGTGAGATCATACAAACTCCACACACTCACACTCTGCAGAACAGGGGGAGAACACACAAACTCCACTCACTCTCACACACACTCACACTCTGCAGAACAGGGGGAGAACACACAAACTCCACTCACTCTCACACACCCACCCACTCATACTCTGCAGAACAGGGGGAGATCATACAAACTCCACTCACACACACTGCAGAACAGGGGGAGATCATACAAACTCCACTCACACTCTGCAGAACAGGGGGAGAACACACAAACTCCACTCACTCTCACACACCCACTCACACTCTGCAGAACAGGAGGCGAGCCTACGAACTCCACGTCAGAAAGACGCCCGAGTTTCGAATCCAACCCCGGTGCTTCTCGCTCAGCCCGCGTCGTTGTGCACGCTCACGCGTCTCGTCTCGTCATGGTGTCGTCATGGAATGTTCTCGTCTGTAATGTCAGCAAACATGAACACTGGTAGTCGTAATGAACGTAATAAAAATGCAGGCATAATACAACTCACCTGCATAACAAGTACGCAGTATCGAACGAATGCTCGAATGGTGTACAATTCTGCGTCAAAATCCACTGCTGGATGATGATTTTCCCCACGCCGTTGCCAGTTGTGGCGGTGTTTGACCATATTTGACCACACTAATCAGTGTGGTAAAATATGGGGGAGGTTAGTCAGTTACTAATTTATATAATATATATCTCGTAACTGATGACAGCTGGGCAGTCGTGGCACAGTGCGCTAACCGCTGCGCCACCGCTCCACCCGATGTTACCTTTTGTTTTAATCCCGAGTCTTCTCAAAAGGAAGTGATGAAATTCCGCTTCGTCTGAAGTTGCCCTCAACTGCTTACAACTGGAATAGGTAATTCATTCACTTTCATTCATTCACTCACTCATTGCAGCACTAACTCTGCAATCTTGTCTTTCTCGACAGACCCGGCTCTCGTGGCTGCAACTGCCGTTGCTGCTGTTGCTGTCTGGAGCGGAGCGGTGGCGCAGTGGTTAGCGCACTGCTCCCAGCCACAGCGAGCATCGGTGGCGAGCGATATCCGAACGATCAGCGTGGTCACGTGGGGAGACCTTCATTCAGCAGCGGATTGAGAAAAGACGGTGTTTATGTTCATGTTTATTGCTGCTGCTCCGGCTGCTGTTATCACTTCTGCTCCCGCTGCTATTTTTTCTTCTATTGCTGTTGTTGCTACTGCTGTTGTTGCTGGTTCTATTGCTGTTGTTGCTACTGCTGTTGTTGCTGGTTCTATTGCTGTTGTTGCTACTGCTGTTGTTGCTAGTTCTATTGCTGTTGTTGCTACTGCTGCTATTGTTACTACTGTTGCTGCTACTGCTGTTGTTGGTGCTACTCCTGCTGCTGTTGCTGCTACTGCTGTTGTTGCTGGTTCTATTGCTGTTGTTGCTACTGCTGCTGTTATTGTTGCTACTACTGTTGCGGTTATTGCTGTTGTTAGTGCTATTACTGCTGCTGTTGCTACTGCTGATGTTGCTGCTGTGCTATTATAGCTACGACTATAGCTGCTACTACCGCTATTGCTGATACTGTCGCTGCTACTGCTGCTGTTACTGCTGCTGTTGCGACAATTGCTACTACTGTTGCTTCGGGTAACCGTCGAACAAAGGCGGTCACTACATTGGGCGTTTTCAGATGCGCTTCTGTGGCCGTCTGGAACGCTCCTCATTGCGACATTAGGAAGCCACTCTAGCTATGCACTTTTAAATAATCTCGATTGAAAACTCTTTTTTTTTTAACTCATTTGGTGTTTCCTTCCCCCTCACCCCCGATTAGCACGGTTGGCTACGTACGGTGCGAAAGAGGTTCAACATACATACGTACTACTGCTGCTGTCACTTGTTACTGCTGCCAACATTTTTTCTTACCGCTGTTGCTGTCTGTTACTGCTGCTCCGTATGTCATTGTTGCTCCTCCTGTTGCTACTGCTACTACTGCTACTGTTGCTGCCACTGCTGGAACCCTTGCCTGATAGAGGTGGTAGTGCACTAGATTGAGGCGAGGGTTAAGGTCAGGCCAAGTTGAATGAAATTTTGGTTGAGGTCAATTTTAGGTCATGTCGGGTCGCGATCAGACCGTGTCATGGTTCGGATCAAGGGCAGGTCAAAGTCAAATTTAGATTAAAGTTGAAACATCGTTGGTGAAATGTTCACTTTCAACGTTTAACAGTGGATACGTCTAAGGTCAAACGTGAAGGAATGAGATGTCACGTGGTGTAGAGTTAAATAAAGAAGATAGAGTTGGACGTTGAACATTTAAAATTCAAGGGTAAGGAGCGAGACTTTACATTTGAAGTGAAATGTGAATGGTTGAGGATGAAACGTTAAGTGCGGTATGGTCTAAGGTGGAAAGTTAAAAGGTTAAGGGTGAACATTTAAATGGTAGAAGGTCTGAAGTGAAGGTTGGAAGGTTATTGATGACATATTAAAGTGAACGTTAAGTGTCAAAGGTATAGGGTGAAACGTGAAAGATGAAATGTTAAATTTACAGAAATCTTTAGGTTTGAATGATATAGTTTTACTTTGAAAGTAAAAATGTTAAGGGTGTAAAGGTTAGCGTGTTTGTGGATGAAGGCGGAGAAAATGTTATGAGTGAAGGGTGAAGTTCAGATCGTGCTCGGAGTTCAAGGTTATCAGTCAGAGGTCAAGGCAGGAGGAAGTGTTGGGGTCATGACCCTGGCAGTGCAGTGCTCACTGAGCCAGGATGGCCGCTTCAACTGCTCCGCGCCGTCGCTGGGCTCCGAGGAGAGCCGGGCGCTGGCTTTCCTCTGCTTCTCTCTCGCCGCCCTCACGGTCATGGGCAACCTCCTCGTGGTGGCCTCCATCGCCTTATTCAGGTGAGGGTCAAAGGGGTAACGTGTTTAAACTAAACTTTTGTTTTCATCTACTTGGTTCTTTCGAGAAGACAGACTCTGACCTATTCCTCACCTGAGGACGGCTGCTTGCGTTGTGGCCGAAACGTCGTGAGAATTATTTTATTATGTTTTATTTTTATTATTTTATTATTTCCATTCTACGTGACTTTACTGAAAGAACCAATAAGATGAATCCCTGCAGTCACGAAAGCTTTAAATCGAAATGTTGTTTTCATTTTACCAGCTCAGGCCCTGGCTTTCGTTAATTATAGCTCAACGAAGTGGCTTATCATGCGGAAAATTTACAGCAACCAAATACTCACCTCCGTTGCCAGTAGCATACCTTGGTTGGCAGGTGGTCCTGTTTGAGAGATGGGCAAAAACAAGGATACATCCATTAACTCGATTTTTTTCGATACATCATTGTTTTTGACAATGATCCCTCCCATGACATCAGAACAACGATGTTGTGTTTTACATACATCTAGCCAAAATAAACCATATATCCCGACCACATATCTGCCACATTAATTTCAGGCTTTTTTTTAGGACAATAAAGTGGGCCCTTTCCAAACGTCGTTGACAGGCACATCTCCGATGAGCACGGTTGGCTACATACGGTGCGAAAGAAGTTTCAACATCCATCCATACAGGCGCATCTGATAGGTTTAACGTTAATATTCTGGATGGTGGGGCTATGCAAGTTTTCTGCTGGTTGACTGTTGACCCTTAAGCAGAAGCGGCCTGGTGCCATTGTATTGTTTTTTGGTGGGAAATGTGGCAGCGACCACTTCCTTCCTGAGGGCATCTGGCAGCCTGGAGCAGGTCCCACTGCTGGCTCGCTTGGAGGTCCATTGGCCACACTCCACTCAAGTGGTTCTTTGCGGCCCTGCTGTGCCCCATATCCCAGAAGTCTGCAAAGTGCGGCTCTTTACGTATCTGCTTCGTGACGCTATATATGTATGCATGTCTTCACGTGCATTGCGGCTCTTAAAATATTCCGTTTTGTGCCAAATTCGAGGAAAGAATTTATCTTGTTATTTTTGATGCAAACCCCTGCCCTAGCCGCAGGAACCGTGGGTGGGTGGTGGATCACACATTGGCACGGGTGGCTCCATCAAATTCACGGCCTTTATTTATAACTTTCACGTGACGAGGACGAGAAGTGGCAGCGAGCATGGGAACCAAAGATTCGCCACTCTTGGTAAAGCCTGCCTCTATGGACATCTCTAAACGTGATTACACTGGTCAACACACTTTTTCTGGCATACGGTATTCCAACGGTTTTAATGTAATTTTGGGGTGCTGATTCCAAATCTGGCATCAGTTTGTGTCTATCACATCAGGTTTTTGAGATATCAAATATAGCATTTTCAATAAAAACTGCAGAAGAAAAATATTTAATAAATGTGGATATCTACATAAAATGATATTATAAACACACTATCATAAAAATACAGCACCATATTTTAACACTAAAGTAGTCACTGACTCGCAACAACTTGCAATCATAAGTGACAGAGTTAATTTCGGGTAAAATCAATGAAAATTGGGTATGCCGATAGCATAAAAATGATGTGATAGAGCAAATCTGAGATCAGATTTAGAATCAGCACCCTGAAATTAGTCTAAAACAGCTGCAAAAGTCCAGGCCAGAATTTTTTTTTTTACCAGTGTTATCGACTCGGCCAGGAATCTTTAACCTCCACAATGCATTAAACAGGAATCATCTCCATAGCTCGTCAACAACAGTGGCCCCTTCCCATTGTCTGTGTGTGTCTGTGTCCATGTGTTTATTGAGTTATCCACGAGGCACCGGGTTTGTATGCTTGCTTGACTTCCTTTACTTTATAAACCGTGCAGTGTGCCGTGCATGCTTGTTCAAGTCCCGTGTTTACAATGTGAACAAACGTCCTGGTTTGCCTCGGAAAGTCCCAGGGCTTCCAGAAAGTCTGTCTCCAAATCCCCCAAAAAAGTTATTGGGGAAAATAGATATTTTGTCCCCAGTTTTAAAATCATGTTGAACCCATACAGGCAGAGCTGCCTGAGTAGCGGGCGGAGTTTGCAGAGGAGTGGGCAGGGCTCTTGTCAGAAACAGCGAAGAAGCCACTCTCTGTGTGTGCGTGGCCAGTGATCAAGTGGGCGTGGGCATTACGAAGTAGGCAGGGCAGAGGGAGAGGCTTCCAGCTCACCACGTGTCCCAGTTGAGCCTTCCAGGAATTGTGCAGCTTTACCAAAAGACTAACAACCCCGACTCTTGCCCTCCCGCCTACCCACCTGCAGACAACTACAGACACGCACCAACGCCTTCACGCTGTCTCTGGCCGTGGCCGACCTTCTGGTCGGACTCCTGGTCATGCCGTTCAGCGCCATGCGCTCGCTGTACGGCTGCTGGTTCTTCGGGCGAACCTTCTGCAAGGTGCACACGTGCCTCGACGTCCTCCTGAGCACGGCCTCCATCGCCCACCTGGGTGCCATCGCCTTCGACCGCCACACGGCCATCTGCGACCCCCTGCGCTACCACCAGCGCCTCACAGCCGGTCGCGCGGCCGCCCTGGTGGCCCTCTGCTGGGTGGGTTCGGCCCTGCTGGCCGTGGGGCCCATCCTGCTCGGGTGGAACACGGTGGGCATCGAGGAGCTGGTGGCCTCATCCTGCCCAGACGCCTGTGTCCTCCTAATGAACGCCCCTTTCGCCATTGCCGCTGCCACCTACTCCTTCTTCGCACCGAGCTTCGTCATGGTGGTCACGTATATGCGCATCTACCGGGTGGCGCTGCGCCAGGCGCGGGCTGTTCGCAACGTCGTCCCAGTGTCGTCCGTGGCATGGGAACATAGCGACATCAACTCAAGACCGGAAAAGAGAACGGACCAGAGACGGGATCGTAGTGCCACCAAAACCTTGGGAATAATCATGGGGGCCTTTGTCACCTGCTGGTTGCCCTACTTCTCACTCACCCTGCTCGATCCATTCACGGGGTTCTTGGCTGAGCCCTGGGTGTGGGAGTCGACTGCGTGGCTCGCGTATATGAATTCAGCGCTCAATCCCATCCTCTACCCAGCCTTCAACCGGGCCTTCCGTCAGGCCTTCCGCCTGGTGTTCACATGTGCATGGCGTTCGCGGAACGTGAGGCGCGCCAACCTGGCCTAGTGAAGGATGGGGCGCGCTTCACCATACCTTCCTTCTATGCAATATTGACATCTGATTGTCTGTCAAGATATTACTCTAACAACGTGACCACTGCCACGTCCGTTCGGTTCAAGTATAGATTATCCTTTTGGTAAAATCAAAATTTGGTTTTGGACCGATCTTACGATCTCACCACCACCTTCCGCTTCGTCGCCGACCTCTGGGTGCCACCTCTTTGTTTCGGTAACTCGGTCGTCTTTAGCAGAGACCACTGTGACAGCTGCAATGGGTAGCTACTTAGGTCGCAAGCCCTCGACGTTTCTAGCCCCTCCCGCTTCGACCATTTCACCCCCACAGTCCGGGGTATGGGGCAGACAGTCAAGTAGGACCTGGTCGTTAAGGCAGGAGGTAGGGAGAAGTAAGGAGAGAGTGTTATAGAAAAGGGGCAGGGCTGACTTTGGTGGCAGCACCTCGCCCGTAAATCACGTGCTGCTTCCCGTGCTGGAAGAAGCTGCACCTGGAAAACTTGTTTAAGTTAAAATACTGACCAGGTGAGGTAGTTCCGTCAAGATAGTTGGAAAAGATAGTGAGGTGGCTGATACCACCAACGAAGAAGAAGGCTGAGCGTTTAGCCGAGCCTCCCAGGATACAATTGACGGTGCTGTGGCAAGGCCTGTTCCCCACGTGGTTGCCTGCACACCTGGCTGCGAGACGTCTCCTCAAGGACAGCTGCCCCTGGGCTATCGGCCCTGCACCACTCAATGCAGTCCACACTCAGTGTGCGTGGGAAGCATAACAGTTTTGGAATTTTAAGTTCTACATTATTTTATGGAGTTGCAACCGAGGCACCGAAATAGGGAAGTCTTTATTGGCCACGGTGATGTCTGAGTGATTTTTTTTTATAGACGTGGCATCTAGCGTGTTATTGTTTCACAACTATTAACTAGAGACCTAGAACCAGAGACAAAGAGAGTGAGGCAGAGACGCACAGAGGGACACAGAGTGAGACAGTGACACAGACAAAGTGAGAGAGAGATAAACGTAGGGACAGAAACACGGAGACAGAGTGAGTCACAATGAGACACACAGGACCACACCGAGAGACACAAAGTGATAACAATCCGGAGAACAGAGATACAGGTGAGCCTGAGAATTACAAAGTCGAACTCAACATTCTTGATGAAAGTGATCCCGAGCCAATGCGACATAGAACCGGAGTAGCAATTTCGTGAGTACCGAAGCTTATCAGTCTAACTTTTCTTACATTGTGGTTGTGTTACTAAATAAATGGTGCATATATTAGCAGTACAAGATAATTAGTGGTGATTAAACCTTGTGAATGTTGCTGGGTCACAGTTGGCTTAGAATAGGCCACGCCCTTCGTCAACCTCTCAGAATAGGCAGTCACGTGACTCAATTGCCAGAGTCACGTGACCACTAAAGGAGGTGAGCTGGCAGATAAATTTTGCTTAACTATAACATTTTAATTCGTAGCCATCTTTAATAATAAAATTAACATCAACACATACATTTTTATATATCTTATATTCGTGAACTTGCAAAAGTAGATAATCCTGAAATTTTAGAAAATATTTTAACATAAATTAAAATATGTAAATCCCATGGTATGAGATGTATTCCCTATGCATTTTGAAGAGAGGAAGATCTGTGAGAATAGGGTTTTTCCCCTTTTTTCTGGCAACAAAAAACACCTTTTACAGGAAATCATATCTGCATTAACCACAATACTTGTGGTCAGAATGCCAACAAAAACATACCCTGATAATATATGCATTGTCTTTGAAGCTGATGGTCCACACCAGAGACAGCTTTCTTTTGAGCCTCATCTCAAACGGTGTTAGACCAGAGGACGCCAAAGGCTGGCGTGGCGCGTTGTCGTACCTGTGAGCTGTGAGCCAGACAAATAAACATGACATTTTTGACCCTCGTCAACCTCTCTTAAAAGTCCTTGGGTGCATGTGACCGGTGTTTGGAAGTGAGAGCGAGTCGTGTCACAGTCGAAGAAGGATCACGCAGCGGAACCAAGAAAAACAATGCAGAGTGCTACCTAAACTTTCATTTCATCATTTATTGTCGACCGCCCCGTGTCCTCGATTACGATCACGGCCAGGAAAGGTCGAGGCACAGTGGGCACGGGTCACAATTGCTACCGTGACTCAGTGCGACATGGGGCAGGAAACCCCGGAAAGACAAATACAAAGCAACCCGTCTCTTGGTTAAATGGTTGGCATAACTTTAGGCCATAGGCTAAGATATCAAGTTGTTGGGCGCTTTTAGCCCCCTGTTTCCAGGCCTCTGAAGTTCAAGGCCATCGTCCACTCGGGGTATTTTCAGCATGAGCCGTTCCCTGACACCACCCTGGGCCCTATTCTGCTTGTGCCGTTACCCTGGAAATTGTCTTCTCCAGAGCGAGGAACCACAAGGACCTGCGACTGAAACTCCCATGGACTGACGTGGCGGGTGCCATACAACTGCGGGCGTGTTGTGAAAAGTGGTTTTGTTAAAAAATTATATTGTTGCCCTGATGCGCCTTGCTATTCAGCATTAGGACTTTCCTTCTGACGCTTGACGCATGTAGCAAGTTGTGTCTATGGGACCGATGCCAGTATGAAAATGACGAAATAAGAATAGTCTTCACCCTTTGTGGCAACAACACAGCTGTGGTGGTTTGGGTGATTGATAAAAGAGAGATTCCCTGCCACGGAGTTTTGGTCTCAGCACAGTAATACCCCGATTTACGCCTCCAACTTTTACGTAGTTTCGCAAATACGTCGTCACTGTAATACCATTGCCTGATTCGGGTCGCCTCACCCCGCACGTCGCTGACAGCATCATCCGTCCTTTCTCGTATTCGCCTCCGCCTACCCAGTAAATCGCTTTGATTTACGTTTCGATATTCGTCGCACATTTCAGGAACGCATCCCCGATGTTAACCGGGGTATTACTCTACCGTGCGGGTGGACGTGGCGGTGCGAAAGGAGGGGAGACCGACACCCTCTGTCTCAACCATTATGAACGACACATCTTGTGCTGTGTGTGTGCTGCCGAGAGTGTCATCACCACTACCACCACGTCCATTGAGTTCGCCTCTTGGCACAGAGGTTCACAGTTCGAAATCCAGTGACCTCAAACTCTTAAACTAAACTTTTTATTTTACCGGGTAAGGCCCCACTTAGCGACCTGGCCCCAAATGATAGCTCAAAAAAGTGGCTTATCACGGCATAATCTATCGCAGCCAAATACTCTCAATGTATGTTTCTAAATGTGGAGGCTAAAACCGGAGGACCCGAAGAAAATTCCATGCAAGCACGGCGAGAACATACAAACTCCAAATATACACCAGGTGTCAGGGTCTGAATCGAACCCACGCCCTCCTGTATACCAAGCGAGTAAGTTAATATCTTGCCATGGCGGCGAGATGCAGGTGAGTGTATAAGTAGACCTTAGGATTCTAGATTTGAAGCTTTCGTGACTGCAAGGATTCATATTCTTAGTTTTTTTCGGTAAAGTCACGTAGGTAAAACATTAAAATTAATAATTTCAACCGTGATGATGGTTACAAACTGAGTAATTATTGGAAAAATGTGATTAACCATGCAAAAAAGATTTAACTACACTTATTTGGACCATCTTATTTGACAGACAACTATTACAGGTTATTGATAGACAGCCAGGCTTGTTTTACCATGTTTAGTTTGTTTCTTTTTTCACACTATTGTTATGTAGGCCAGGCTTAGTCACAAACCGTACCTCTCCATAACAAAGGCTCAGCCTCTTAAGCCTCACCTTACCATATTAATAAAAAGTGTGCCGTACTTGGCCCTTTCCCCCTCTCCAACCATTATATATACGGAGTGGTAGCTCTTGTAATCTCTTATTTACTTGATACAGCTGTCGTGGCTGTGACGGTTCCACCTGAAGATGGAAGCTTGTGTTGCCTCCGAAACGTCGTGATTTTTATTTTATTTTACTTTTATTAATTTTAATGTTTTACCTACGTGACTTTACCGAAAAAACCTAAGAATATAGACCTTAGGAGCCTCTGTTGTGTTACCAGTTTCATGGTTCCATTTGAAAACTTACCCACAAATTCCTCGGTGGGAATGGATGGTGCAAATTTATAATTGCTGCCTTGTACTTGGCAGAACCCTCCCTCCTTGAGAGTTGTGAGACTCAGAAAAACGTTCCTGGATAAACAAACGTAATTATATATGTGAAGTTAGTTAGTTTTTATTCGGTACAATCCAGGGAGTCTATGGTGTATGAGCTCCAGGCAAAAGGTTGGGAATAACTATCTACGATGATTACTTTCTAATTAATATTTGTCTTGTTGATCATTTTAAAAATGATCGATTCCTCGAAGCAAATGTAATCAATAAACATTCCAAGGCTGTGAAACGTTACACCGTCCCTTCATTTTAACATTGTCCCTTTCATCCCTCTGGGGGTCGATAAAACAGATACCACTTCGTGTGGAAGTCAACCGTGGTTCCCCTATAGACGATACTCATTCCCGTCATAAAAATGGGGAATTTCCACCACCGCCTCGGGGCTGTAAACTGGAAATCACGTCGTGGATTGTACCACGGGGTGTTTGTTTAAAGGGCTCGTAGACAGCAACAATGTTGTGCCTGGACTTGGGAGTAAAGCGGTTGCTGCTTTAAAATGTGCGAATAAATTAATACATTTTAAAGGAGCTGCTTGGGTTGGATTAAACAAATATAACCTTTTATTTAACAAGATAAGGCCCGTGAGATATACAGCTCTTTTTCAGAAGTGACCTGGCCACAAATGATAGCTCAACGAAGTGGCTTATACTGGTAGGAACCTCCTGGTTACACCAGCCCACAGAAAATTATTGTGTCCGTCGTGAAACCAAAAATGGGAGGGGTGGGGCTGGGTGGGGAGGGGAGGGTGGGGAGGGGCTGGGTGGGGAGGGGCTGGTCACCCCGTGGTGCCCTTATAAAACTCAACGTTTAACCTACTCACGCCGACTTGTGCCCGCCCTCAAAGTCGGCCATATTTGCGAAATACACCACGCCGCCGTTGACCCTGGCCATTGACCGAGCAACCCAACGTTCCTACCAGCTCCCTCCGCAGCAGGAATGTGTTCACGTGGAAATTAACAGCAGTAGCCAAATCCTCTAAACGCACGTGTAGGTTCCGTGAGGTCCAGCTAGTATGGATGTTGACCTTCTTTCGGACCGTACGTTGCCAACCGTGCACATCGGAGGTGCGTGTATAGTTAGCGCGGCTGTCACATTCAGAGTCGGGGCAACTGTGACGGGGGGGGGGGAAGGGCGCAGTTAATTAGGGGTAGCGGAGTTATTACGGGCGGCGGGGGCTGTCACAAAAAAGGGGGGAAAGGTGGTTGACGAGTCAGTCTCGGGGGGGGGGAGAGGACGGAAATTAACAGTGGGGAGGGGGCTGTCATGGGCGAGGCAAGGGTGGTGACAATCATGGAGGTGGGGGGGGGGGGCTCAGTTGCTAAGGGTGGGGGGGAGCTGTAAAAGAGTAGAGAGGGGGGTGCGGTGGAGTGGCAGTCCCAGGGGGGGGGGGTGGGCAGGTGTCATGGGGATGGGGGACAGACGGGATGGGGGGTGGAGAGTTGTCATGGGGGTGCAGACGGGGTGGGGGGCCGACGGGGTGGGGGGGGGGGTGTCATGGGGGTGGGGGGGGGGGTGACAGTCACGTGGGCAGTCACGCAGGATAAAGCGCGTGTCGCGGCAGAGGGGTGAGTCCCAGACTGGCGGGGCGAGTCGTCCCCTGGTTCGAGCCCTCGCGCTCGCCGGAGGAAGAGAGGAGCTGTGGCGCAGTGGTCGCACCACTCGTGCACAACGACTAGACGGCTCGGGCGCTTCTCTCCGTCTGGAGTTTGTATTCTCTCCCCATGTTCCGCATGGCTTTCCACGGGTTCTCCGGTTTTCTCACCATGACTAAAACATACACGGACGATGTCAGAATCAGAATCTTTATTTGTGCTGGAGGAATCCGATGAGCTCTAAAGCTCTTTTTCACAGATGCAACTGGCATTGGCCAAGCATCTTTAGACTCACTATGACTTTCCTGGGTAAATTCGCAAATAAAAGAGGATGGAAAGAGTGAAGGAGCGGAGTGATTTGAGCACTTTTCTGCGAACCCTGCCACCTGAGTTTGATTCCCGGTCACGGATAATTATCAGCGGCGGATCAGTGCTGGTTGGTGTAGTCGTGGCACGGAATCGAACTTGGGTGGGCAGGTTCGTGGCGCGGTGTGCCAACCACTGTGCCACCACTCCACCCCATGTTAACCTTTTTTATATCCCGAGTCTTCTTAAAGGATGTGACAAAATCTTGAAATATCTTAAGTTGCCCTCACCTGGTTACAATTGGAATAATTCATTCATTTTTCTTTCATTCACTCTCTCACTCATTGAAAGTACTAACTCTGTAATCTTGTCTTTCCCAACAGACCCGACTCACGAGGCTGTGACTGCAACTGCCGTTGCTGCTGCTACTCTTGCTGTCGGGAGCGGAGCGGTGGCGCAGTGGTTAGCGCACTGCGCCCTGAACGCGATGACCTCGGTTCAATTCCAGGTCATGGCTAGCATCGGTGGCGAGTGATATCTGAACTGGTCCGGCACCTATCCGCGTGGTGAAGTATGGTCAACCAATCTACGATGACCGACACGGCGTAGGGAGACCTTCATCCAGCAGTGGATTGAGAAAATACTCTTTTTATTCAGTTTTACTGCTGCTGCTGTTGTTACTGCTGCTGCTGTTTCTATTGCTGCTGCTACTGCTGCTGTTATTGCTGCTACTACTGCTTTTGCTGCTGCCATTGCTACTACCGCTGTCGCTACTGCCATCGTTGTTGCTGCTCTTGCTGCCGCTGTTACTACTGTTGCTGCTGCATTCTTGTAGCTTCGACTATAGCTGATAATACTGACAATGCTGATGTTGTCGCTGTTACTGCTGCTGCTGTCACTGCTGCGACTACTGCTGCCGCCATTCCTTCTACTGCAATCGCTGCTACTGCTGCTACTTATGTGATTGTTGCTACTTCAGTTGCTACCACTGCTGCTGCCACTACTGGAAGACTTGCCTGGTAGAGGTGGTAGCACACTAAGTTGAGGTTCGGGTCAAGGTCACGTCAAATTGAATTGTAATCCGACTCGGGTACATTTATTGTCATGCCAGAATCAGAATCGAGGTCATGGTATGGGTCACGGGCAGGTCGAAGTGAACGTTCAGTTAACGTTGAATGGTCGTTGGTGAAATGTTCACTGTTACCATTGAAAGGTTGAGTTGTTATGCGGTTCTAAGGTGACAAGATAAGGGTTGAGTCGTTACGTGGAATAGGGGACGAATCGGAAAGAAGGTTAAACATTTATAGTCGAGAGGTTAAAATGTAAGTTAAGGCTGGAAGGTGAAAGGTCAATGGTTAAAGATGAAATGTCAAACGTTAAAGATTCAAAGTTAAAATCTTCAGGACACTGAAATAATTTGACTTAAAAAGTTGAAAGTTTCTGAGCTTACAAGTTAGCGTATTTTGGGTGAAGGCGGAAATGTTGCGAGTGAAGGGTGAAGTGCAGGTCGGCTAGGAGTTCAAGGTTATCGGTCAGAGGTCAAGGCAGGAGGTCATGACCCTGGCAGTGCAGTGCTCACTGAGCCAAGATGGCCGCTTCAACTGCTCCGCGCCGTCGCTGGGCCCCGAGGAGAGCCGGGCGCTGGCTTTCCTTTGCTTCTCTCTCGCCGCCCTCACGGTCATGGGCAACCTCCTCGTGATGGCCTCCATCGCCTTATTCAGGTGAGGGTCAAACGTGCTTAAACTAAACGTTTTATATTACCAGATAAGTCCCACTGAGTGTCTATAGCTTATTTTCAGAAGCGACCCTAGCTATCTCAAATGATAGCTCAGCGAAGTGGCTCATCATCATGTAAACATTTACAGAAGCCAAATGCAAACATATGTCGATTCTAAATGTGGAAAACTGGATGACCTGGAGAAAAAAAATCCACGCGATCACGGGGCTAGAGACATGCAAATTCCAAATATACAGGCGTCAAGGTCGGGATCGAACCCACGTCCTCCTGTATACCAGGCAAGGTAGTTAACATCTCGCCACCGCGGCGCCCCTAAAGAACAGTAATACCCCGGGTTAAATCGAGGAGATGTTCTTGAAATGTACAACGAATATTGAAACGACGTTAACGCGATTTAAAGGGTAGGTGGAGGCGAAGACTGACACGAGAAAGGACGGATGATGCTGTCAGCGACGTAAGTGTGAGTTGAGGCGACCCAATTCAGGTCGTGGCATTGATAAAACGACGGCGTATTTGCGATACGACGTACAAGGGGAAGACGTAATTCTGGGTATTACTGTGTCATGAAAACACATGGCAGATTGGCCGTGAGAAGGCTACCATCTCCCTCCCACAATCATCAGATGTCGTTCAACGGGGCACCAATTGTATACTTTCAGGGTACAACTCGCCGGTTTTCGCAGCCGCAAGACAATGATGAACAGTGCTCGGTATATGAGCACAGTCGCTGCCGACTTAAGCGCCGATCAGCCTTCTTGGATCGCGTGGTCACCATCCTAGAATCTTACCCAGATCCAGAAGAACGCTGGCAAACGGAATAGAACAACATAGACGTCCAAAACAAACAAACAAAATGCCTCATTCGTGACCAAAATATCACACCTCCTGGCGTTGAAATCTTTGAAGACATTGCTGTGCCATTAACCACATCAGGAAATCAACAGACCGATGCGCACACCTCCGTCATAAATGCGAAATTAAAGACACAAACCACAATCGTGTAATTGTTGGAATGTAACCGAAATTTTTGACCGTATAGTAAACTACAATTGTCTGCGCTCCTTCAACGGCTGAATACCAAAACCCAACGAATTATCTCCTGAAGCCCTCTCATGGCCAGGAGACCTGGAGATTGCCATCCACCCCCTGAACATATTGCGTAAGACTAAATGGAATTGACAACTTTCACGTGACGAGGACGAGACGTGGCAGCGAGCAGCGGTACCGAAGGATCAACACTTTTAATAAAGCTCGCCTCTAAGGACATTTGGTAACGTGATTATCGTCTCAGCCAGGAATGCTTAGTTGTAACTGTCGATTAAACAGGAGTCATCTCCGTCGCTAGTCAACAACATTGACCCCTTTCCATTGTGTGTGTCTGTGTGTGTTCCATGTGGAGAGCGGTGGTGTAGTGGTTTGTGCGCTGCGCTACGAACCCAGCGGTCTGGGTTCATTTCCCGCTCACGGTCAACACAAGTGACAATTATCTGAACCAGTCCTGTGCCAACCCTAGGTCGACTCAGCCTTAAATGCTTGACTGATGCGGGGTGTAAACATCGCCACTGGGGAGACAAAGGCGGTCGGGCGTGGTGCTGGCTACTCACCCCTCGTGTGTCGTTCCGCCCTTCATTAGTGCTTACAGCACTTGCCCCATCAGTCTGTTAAGGCTATACAGGGGATCTTTGTCTGTGTGCATTTAGCGGGATATTTTTTACGTGGTGTGGTGGTAAGCAAATTGAAGGTGAAGGGGTTACCAGCCCCTCGAACGATATGGAGCTAAGTGGAGCCAATGACTGGTACCAGCGGTGTCAAGTTCGGCCTCTCTGGAGTAGGATCGTGAAGGACGCTACTGGGCAGTTGGAGGCAGTGGTCCTCCAACAACAACGGAGGGCAGATGAGCGGCGATCACAACAACGAGCGGACCGCCGGGTGGCTAAAACACAGCAAGCTGGCACAGGTGGTGCATCTGCCAGTCATCTCAGTCAGTCAACCCATGGCACATGGGTCTGTCCCGTGACCTCCTGCCAGCAGGCGTTCGACACTTCACTTGGCCTTAAAGTGCACATAGCCTGGCACAAACGCCATGCTGACGCCACCGCCATTTAGAGGCGAGTGGCGGTTGTTGTTTTGTTGTTGTCTGTGTGATGTGTTTATTGAGTAATCCAAGAGGCATCGGGTGTGTTCGGTTGATTGGCTCGCTGTGTCCTGAGGTCACGTGGACTCTATGATCTGTACATGGTTACCGTGCGTGCCTGTCCCGTGTTTACAATAAGAACAATACGAACAAACGTCCTGATTTGCGCTTCCAAAAATCCAGTCACCATATCCAAAACATAAAATTGATCTGAACTCATGCGGGCGGAGTTCCCTGAGTAGCGGGCGGAATTTGCAGAGTAGGCAGGTCTCATGTCAGAAACAGCGAAGAAGCCACTCTCTGTGTGTGCGGGGCTAGTGATCAAGTGGGCGTGGGCATTACGAAGTAGGCAGGACAGAGAGAGAGGCTTGCAGCTCAACACGTGTCCTAGTTAAGCCTTCCAGGAATTGTGCAGCTTTCCCAAAGACTAACAACCCCGACTCTTGCCCTCCCGTCTGTCTACCTGCAGACAACTCCAGACGCGCACCAACGCCTTCACGCTGTCTCTGGCTGTCGCGGACCTTCTGGTCGGACTCCTGGTCATGCCGTTCAGCGCCATGCGCTCGCTGTACGGCTGCTGGTTCTTCGGGCGAACCTTCTGCAAGGTGCACACGTGCCTCGACGTCCTCCTGAGCACGGCCTCCATCGCACACCTGGGCGCCATCGCCTTCGACCGCCACACGGCCATCTGCGACCCCCTGCGCTACCACCAGCGCCTCACAGCCAATCGCGCGGCCGCCCTGGTGGCCCTCTGCTGGGTGGGTTCGGCCCTGCTGGCCGTGGGCCCCATCCTGCTCGGGTGGAACACGGTGGGCATCGAGGAGCTGGTGGCCTCGTTGTCCTGCCCAGATGCCTGCCCCTTCTTCATGAACGCCCCCTTCGCCATAGCCGGCTCCACCTGCAGCTTCTTCGGGCCGAGCTTCATCATGGTGGTCACGTATATGCGCATCTACCGGGTGGCGCTGCGCCAGGCCCGGGCCGTTCGCAACGTCGTCTCGGTGTCGTCCGTGGCGCGGCAACGTTGCGACATCGACTCAACACCGGAGCAAGGACGGGACCAGAGACGGGAGCGAGGTGCCACCAAGACCTTGGGCGTGATCATGGGCACCTTCGTCATCTGCTGGTTGCCCTTCTTCTCGCTCACCTTGCTCGACCCCTTCACGGGGTTCTTGGCCGAGCCCTGGGTGTGGGAGGCAGCCACGTGGCTGGGGTACGTGAATTCAGCCCTCAATCCCATCCTCTATCCGGCCTTCAACCGGACCTTCCGTCGAGCCTTCTGCCTGGTGTTCACATGTGCGTGGCGTTCGCGGAACGTGAGGCGTGCAGACTTGGCTGAGTGAGGGTCTGGGCGCGCCTCGCCATCGATTCCTTCTCACCGTCTGTCAAGGTCTTACTCTGACATTGTTGTCACCTTCTTGGCGAATAGACAATGCGTCCCGTATATCACAATTTTGGTGTTGGGTCTTCTTCTCCGCGCACAGTCGACAGGTCCTTCAAGGACCCCTCTTCCAATGCCACCACCACCAGCACCTTCCTCTTGCGCGTCTACCTCTGGGTTGCCACTCCTTGGTCTGTTTCGGTAACTCGCTCGTCTGTGGCAGAGGCCATTGTGAACCGCACGTCCCGTACGCGATGCACAGAGACTGAGACGGGTGAGGGGGTTGTTCGATGATTCGTGGAATCACGGGGAGATGGAGATGAACAGAAAGATGAAAAGTGGTGAGGTGCGTGCTTTGGAATTCGACTTAAGAGACAGGAAGAGGAGCACATATCGGATGGCATATGTACGTTAGAGACGCGTCAAACGTCATCGCTCAGTGGATGATGATGTGCAAGATGGAAATTGCACAAAGATACATAGTGATGAACACATGGAATAGAAAACTTAAGAAAAGAAAGTGGGCTTAGGCAGGACACGTCACGGGTATAACGGACACCGAGTTGACGGGTGCTTGAAACTAACGAGGGAGTAGCTGCAAAAGAAGGGAACACATCCGAGAGGAGCGGAACACATCCACCGAGGAGATGGAGCGATACAATCAGAGCGTATGTAGGCGCGATATGGATTGTTGCATCACAAGACCATGCCAGATGATGACAATTTTTCAGTCTTGTGTCATTCAGCAACGGATAGCGCCTGGTTTGTGATAGTATGCTGTTGATTCTAGATTTGAAGCTTTCGTGACTGCAAGGATTCATACTCTTTGGTGTTTTCGGTAAAGTCACGTGGGCTAAATGTTTAATTAAATAAATGAAAACAACTAAATTAAATCACGACGTTTCGGAGGCAACACATGCTTCCGTCTTCAGGTGGAACCGTTACAGCCAGAATCACTGTAGTAAGTGAAGAGAGCTAACCGTAAGACGGAAGCTTGTGTTGCCTCCGAAACGTCGTTATTTAATTTAGTTGTTTTCATTTACTTTATTTTAATTTTTTACCTACGTTACTTTACCGAAAAAAACTGTAGTATGCTGTTGGTTAGGCGTGTGTATGTGTCTACTCTGCCTGGTTTATCTATTCGCGTATGGAAGAGTACATGACGTGATGTGAGCAGTGTCTGTACACGTGTCTTCGTGTGACAGAGAAAGCCACGGTTTCTGTCCCAATACACTGGGGAAAGTTTGCATCTCCGGCACGAAAGGTATTCTGCCTTCTACACGTTCTTTTTTTAAATCAACAGGGTATGCCTTTACACTATGAGACCTCCTTTACCAGTGGCAAAATATAGTAATAGGTTTTTACCCTTTCAACTGGTACAAAAACTGACACCTTTATACAAGGCATCATGTTTGCAATAACCACAACACAAGCAGTCATAATGCAAACCAAAAGAAACAACTCTGATGATGATGATGATATGCACTGTCCTTGAAGTTGATTGGTCCACACCTGAGACAGCTTTTCTTAGAGCCTAGTCTCCATTGGTGTTGGACCAGATGACGCCAAAAGGCGTACAACTTTTTGCATCATCTGGTCCAACACCAATGGAGACTAATGGAGACTAGGCTCTAAGAAAAGCTGTCTCGGGTGTGGACCAATCAACTTCAAGGACAGTGCATATCATTATCATCATCAGAGTTGTTTCTTTTTGTTTGCATTATGACTGCTTGTGTTGTGGTTATTGCAAACATGATGCCTTGTATAAAGGTGTCAGTTTTTGTACCAGTTGAAAGGGTAAAAACCTATTACTATCAACAGGGTATCTCAACCTCTATAGGCCTGCCCCTTCCTCTTTTTGGCCTGCCCCTTATACATTATTCTTGGGGTGGAGCTTCTCGGTTCTGCACCTTTCATGTTTATGCCCCGCCCCCTTCTATTTTAGGCCCCGCCTCTTTCTGGTTAGGTTCCGCCCCTTCCTCTGGACACTGGGTCGGGCCGGTTTTGGTAGAGGTGGGGGTTGTGGAATGTGGGGGAGGGGGGTGCGAAGTAGAGGCAGGGATGGGGTCAGTGGGGGTAGGGTCAATAGGGGTGGGTGGGGTTAGTAGGGGTTCGGGGGGGGTTAGGGTCAACAGGGGTGGGTGGGGTTAGTAGGGGTTCGGGGAGGGGGTAGGGTCAACAGGGGTGGGTGGGGTTAGTAGGGGTTCGGGGTGGGGTCAGTAGGGGTTAGGCGTGGGGTCAGTAGAGGTAGGGGGTGAAGTGGCTTTACGATGACCACAATCCCTCTTAAGAGCGGCTGTATAATAATAGTAGTAGTCGTAAAAGCAATAAAATAATAGATGGTACAAGACGCACAATAATCGTATCGTCCGTTTTTAGAAAAAAATATCGTCATATCGAGATTATGAAGAAGTTCAACGTAAATACATTATCGTCCGTTAAGAAAATTAAGTGTGTTCTTTCCTGACCGAAAAATGTATGTGATAACAGTCAATTGTTAAATGTGTAATACTGGTAGGAACCTCTGGGTTTCATCAGCCCACAGGGGATTATTTTGTCCGTCGTGCAGGGAGGGGCTGGGTGGGGAGGGAGGGCTGGGTGGGGAGGGGAGGGTGGGGCTGGGTGGGGAGGGGCTGGGTGGGGGGTGGGGGGTGGGAGGGGTGGGGCTGGGTGGGGAAGGAGCTGGTCACCCCGTGGTGCCCTTATAAAACTCAACGTTTAACCAACTCACGCCAGCTTGTGCCCGCCCTCACAGTCGGGCATATTTGCGGAAAACACCACGCCGCCGTTGACCCTGGCCATTGACCGAGCAACCCAACGTTCCTACCAGCTCCCTCTGCAGGAGGAATGTGTTTAAATAGCTACTCGGTGAGGCTTTGCGTTACCGGCTACAAAGGTCAGAATACTCATGGCAGGGCCTCATGGTGAATGAACAGCAGTTGAGCGACTCGACAGCGACTCTTTATTCGGACTAAAAATCGAGTATACAGCAAAACGCAGCGATATAAAATGTTTGATACAAAATGTGAATTTTGATTACAAACGTGTGGGAAGACTGGTATCGCGATAGTCGTCATAGCGTAGAAATTGAGATCGTACCATGTGGTGAAAAACTACATCGCGGCAACACTGCAATTATTCGCAACAAAATAAAATCAATACCGTTTGGAAATAATAAAAAGTGTGGCCTTAAAATATACAAATATATAAAACAGGCGACGTGTTGGTGAATATGCCTTATTTTTAGCACACGAAGGGTCAAAAAGGACCATTGCCCGAAACGTCGCCTATCAGAGATGCTTCGTTTTTAGATCACACGCACCAAGCGTTATTGTCAGGGAAGGTGTGGAGTTGTGTTGTAGTCTGCCGACGTAGCAGCAGCAGCAGCAGCAGCGGCATCACCGGATAATTCGTCTTGATTGCCATCGGCCTGAATGTAACATTTGCAGATGATTTGGACATCGATTTCATAATAACCTACCAGCCCCTTTGTCCATCCACTGCTGGGTTAAGGTCTCCCAAAACCCCTGTCGGCCGTAGATGTTGCTTGACCATACTTCACCACACAGGGATCCAGGACTCGGCTCAGATGTCACATTCGCCACTGATTTTAGCCGTGACCGGGAATCCAACTCGGGAGGCTGGGTTCATAGCGCACTGCGCTCACCGATCCGCCACCGCCCTCCATAACAAGCACAGATTCTTTACAAAAGACAATGATCCCCCGTTTAGCCTTAACAGACTGTTGGGGCAAGAGCTGTTAGCGATTACCTATGAAGGCCGGCACGGCACACGAGAGAGTGAGTGGCCAGCAACCACGCCCGGCCGCCTTTGTCTCCCTAGTGGCGATGTTTACACACCGCACCAGGTACTCATTTGAGGCTGAGTCGACCTAGGGTAGGGCCAGGACCGGTTCAGATAATCGTCACTGGTGTTGGTGGCCGTGAGCGAGAATCGAACTCGGGTCGCCAGGTTCGTAGCGCAGCGCGATAACCGCTCCACTACTACTATACATACACACTGACACACACACACACACCTATAAATAAACACACACACACAGTTATAAATATAGCCCAATTTGTATTCTAACACAAACCAATTAACTCCTAATTGGTTCGCCATACTCGTAATCCCCAAGCGTCACACCTTCAATTATCACTCACCGATTACCAGCCTCGGGGGGGGGGGGGGGGTCCGTGAAGAGAGGGAAGAGGAGGGAGGGGGGGCTAAGTGTGGGGCGAGGGGGGAATTATTCCGACTCCCATCACCACTCCCCCCAACCCCCCCTTCTCCACTCCTCCCACCCTCCTATTTCCCTGATCGCTAAGCGATAGCAATCATGATAATGCTGCCGATGTTCATAATATAGAATTTGACGTTATGATGGTAATGAAATCCATGATGATGCTGATGATGCTGATGTTCCTGATGATGATCAGGGTGTTCATGAAATTGATGTTGATGATGGTAATGAAATTCATGATGATGAATGTCGAATTTCTATCGCACCGTACGTAGCTAACCGTGCAAATCATCATCATGCTAATGTTCCTGATAATGATCAGGATGTTCATGAAATTGCTGCTGCTGCTAATAATGTCAGTGCGATTTGTGATTACGACGATGGTTATGCAATCTTGATTTGAAGCTTTCGTGACTGCAGTAATCCATACTCTTTGGTTCTTTCGGTAAAGTCACGTAGGTATAAAATAAAATAAATCACGACGATTCGGGCGCAACACATCATTAGCTGATCCCGAAACGTCGTGATTTATTTACTTTCATACCTACGTGATGGTTATGCAGTTGATGTAGCTGATGACAAAATTGCCTTCGTGAGCAGCTCCTGTACAACAGGGTGGTCCACATGTCTCGTGAACCCCAATTAATTTCCCCCTGAAAATAATTCCTTTGCGTATTCATTTATGTTTTAAATCAACCTTATGTAAAATAAAAAATAGGGAATTCTAGGGAATTCAATGTAGGGGTCACAAGACATTCGGACCACCCTCTGGCTCGTTAACCACGTGGTCAGCATGGGAGTGGAATGGTTTCACATTCGTGACACAGAGAATCGGAGTTCGACGGCGAGTCTGATTTTAATTAACAAAATACACGAGCAGACGACGTCTACTTCACATCTCTGTCTCTCCACATATTAAAACAATGTTTGTACATCCCACCAGCCGCCACACGGGAGGCCTGTGAGTGTCTATGTCCAGATGGCTTTAACTCAAGTAACAAGTATAACCCGTAAAAACAAAGTTTTTGACTATAAATCCTTTATATGCGTCCTCTGGCTTGAGATGGCTGCCACCTATGGGTCAGATGATTGCATGGCAGCATTCAGCAATTGGTAATTAAATATAATATTTTTGTCCTAAAAAGTGAAAAATTTTGGAAAAAAATTTTCACGAACATTAATTGTCACGCACAACGAGTCTGTGTGGAAAATGTCAGCTCGATTGGATCACGGGAAGTGGGTTAAAAAACGACCGAAAGATTTGCACGGTCGTAAGCAAGCAAGTGAACTTAATATAAAAGATTAAAAAAAACATAACTCTGGACCGGTTTCGACATCTAATGCCTCATCAACATCAGTCACAACAATAGGTTTACCTCTTCTTGGTTTTTTCGGTAAAGTCACGTAGAATGGAAGTAATAAAATAATAAAAATAAAACATTGTTTTATTTTTATTATTCTACGTGACTTTACCGAAAAAACCAAGAAGATGAATTCCTGCAGTCACGAAAGCTTTAAATCGAAATAGGTTTACCCTTTCTGGCAATAAAACAGGTGTGAAGATGTTAAAACACGAAGCAGAATCCTTTTTATTTCCAAATGAATCCTGCATGAACATGCAAACAAAAAACATGCTCTGATAATATATGAATTGTCTTTGAAACGGATTGTTCCACACCAAAGACAGCTTTCTTTTGAGCCTAGCCTCTCAGCCTTGTCTCAACGTTTTAGGCCAGAGAACGCCAAAAGGCGAACAGCACAAAGACAATGCCACTATTATGGCATTTATAGCTCGGGGTGAGCAGCTACAACATGGGACCGTTCTTACAAGTATCAAAATATAACAATAGGTTATATGTTAAAACATCAAACACGGATTGCCAGAAAGGGTGAAACCTATTGTTATATTTTGATACTGGCAAGAAAGGTCCCATATTGTCACGTTTGCTCTGGTCAATGCGAGTGATCTTCCAGATGTTTATAGGCAAGGACACCTTCTCCCTTTCCACGTCTCTCTATCTCTCTCTCTGTGTTTTAGATATGGGTCCTAGATCCACGCGAAACTAGAAACGTAATACACAAATTAAAATGACCACTCGGGTCGTGGTGAAGAATCATGCTATGTGGTAGAACCCTACGCAGCATCACTCAACATCTGCTTCGAACAACAAAGTTTCGAACTGTTACAGCCTCACGTCAGTTCTCTGCTGTCGCCCTCTCGGTATGGAACTCTGTCCCGTTGTACATCCGCAACATCGAATGCACTCTGACTTTTAAGAAACACCTAAAGGCCTCTCCTGTTTGAGGCAGGCTTTCGAGGAGTCGTGAGCTTGGCTCCGCGCCTCTGAGTTGTTGACCTGTCTGTAAAATCTGGCGCGTTCTAAATATCTGTTTTAAATATTTACTCGCTGGCTGGTTGCTGGTTAAATGACACAAAATATCCGCAATGTCTCCTTCTCTCCACATACAAAATAAATGTGTTTTTCACACACAAAGTTATCGTGTGCGTCCCTATATCTCATTAATCATATTCTCTACACAACCACGGCAACGCTTTGCGTTGCGTTCTTTCACGCGGCATCTTACGATCGGGAGAATACGGTACCGCATTGGTGATTGTTAAACAACTGCTGCTTCTGTTTCCTGCGGTTTCTGCTGCTGCTACGTGTTGTCCTTTAGCCGCACCTCCGATTAGCACGGTTGGCTACGTACGGTGCAAAATAAGTTGAACATACATACATGCTACGACCGCCGCTGTAATCATCAGCAGCAGCATTATCAGCAGCAGAAAAAGCATCAGCAGCATTGCCATTATCAGCAGCAGAATCCTCGGCAGGATCATCAGCAGCATCATCAGCAGCACAATAATCAGCAACAGAATAATCAGCAGCATCAGCAACAATATCAACATCATCATCAATCAACGAAACTACTATTGTATTTAGCAGGTAAAACCCACTGAGTTCTTAGCTCTTTTTCAGAGGCAATTTGGCCACACAGATCATAGCTCATCGAAGTGGCTTGTATCATCACACGTGGGGGATGTATAGTCGCAGCCTAATGATCGAAGCGTGTGATGAGGGCAAACCGGAGGAACCGAGAAGAATATTAACGCGAACACTACAGGGAGAGAGCGAGAACACGCGGACTGCCAATATACAATAGCATCATCATGATCATCACCGTCATCACGTACATTGGCATCATGATCACCAACATGATGACCATCAGCATCATGATGATCATCACCATCATCAAGAACACTAGCATCATTATCATCACCATCAGCATCATGATGACCATCTGCATCATGATGACCATCAGCATTATGATGATCATCAGCATCATGGTCATGATCATCAGCATCATGGTCATGATCATCAGCATCATGATGACCATCAGCATTATGATGATCATCACCATCATCAAGAACACTAGCATCATGGTCATGATCATCAGAATCATGGTCATAATCATCACTATAATGATGACCATCAGCATCATGGTGACCATCAGCGTCATGGTGACCATCAGCATCATGGTCATGATCATCAGCATCATGATGACCATCAGAATCATGGTGACCATCAGCGTCATGGTGACCATCAGCATCATGGTGATCATCAGAATCATGGTCATGATCATCAGCATCATGATGACCATCAGAATCATGGTGACCATCAGCGTCATGGTGACCATTAGAATCGTGGTGACCATCAGCCTCATGGTGACCATCAGCATCATGCTCAAGATCATCAGAAGCCGAGCTGCGCGTCTCTCGAGCCGGCCCGGAACGCGCTCCTGGCCGCGATGGCCCTGAACGCGGCCCTGAAGTTCGGGCTAAAGATCCCGTAGATGACGGGGTTCGCGGCTGAGTTCGCGTATCCTAGCCACGTCACGGCCTCCCAGACGCGCGGGTCGATGGAGTAGCCGAGGAGAGGGTCGGACACGTTCACAAGGAAGAAGGGAAGCCACGAGGCGAGGAAGATGCCCACCACGATGCTCAACGTCTTCGTGGCGTTGCGTTCGCTCTTCGCGTCCGCCGTCCGTCCTCCTGCCCGGGTCGATTTTCCTGCTGCTGCTGTTGGTCTTCCTCCATCGAATACCGATCCTATTTTTCCTACAGTTCCTATTCCTTCTGCTCTTCCTCCTATTCTTTCGTCTATTCCTCCAATTCCATCCACTTTTCCAATGATTCCTTCACTTCCCGTCATTTCTCCTCTCGCTCCTCCTAGTCCTCCTTCGCACGCCCGATCCTCCTGTCGCCCCTGCTGCTGATCTTCATTCTGTTGCTGCTTCTCCTGTTGCCTCTGGTATCTCCGCTGCTCGCAGGCGATGGCTCTCCCCTGCCGGCGCGCCTCCCGCAGGATCCGCGTGTACGCCACCACCACGAAGGCCGCGGGCCCGAAGAAGCTGATCACCGAAGAGCCGACGGCGTAGGGCGCTCCCAGCAGGAAGTCGCAGCTGTCGGCGCACGACGCCGCCACCACCTCGTCGGGCACGCCGATCACGTTCCAGCCCAGTGACACGGGCACTACCGAAATGACGGCTGCGCAGCACCATGAGAGAGCGACCATCGCGGCGACGTGGCGCGCCGCGACCCGCTGCGCGTAACGCAGTGGGTCGCACACGGCCACGTGCCGGTCAAAGGCGATGCAGGCGAGGTGCAGGATGGAGGCGGTGCACAGCGCGATGTCCAGGCACGTGTGCGCCATGCAGTAGGCCGTCCCGTAGAACCAGCAGCCGTAGGCCGAGCGCGTCATCTTGAAGGGCATGACCAGGAGACCCACCAGGAGGTCGGCGACGGCGAGCGACGCCGCGAACGCGTTGGTGCGAGTCTGCAGCCGCCTGAAGTGCAACACGGAGGCGACCACGAGGAGGTTGCCCAGCACGGCGGACGCCACAGCGACGCTCATTGTGGCTAACCACGCGGCCCTCTGCGCGGAGCTGAGCGCCGAGCCGGGGCACGAGAAGGAGCCCTGCACTAGTGCGCAGTGAGGAAGAGGAGGAGGTGCCTCCCAGCTCGAGTTGCTGCTGGCAGGCGACGAGGGCGCGGCGGCACTGGAGGATGGAGTGTCCATCGTGGGTTGTTTTGGTCAAGTTGAGTTGGCGGTTGCGGCTAGAGTTGTGCGGATAGAGGGGTTGTGGTTGGAGCAATGCTAGACGTCGTGGTTGTGGCTGGGGTGGTGATAGCCACTTTGTTGAGATCGTGGTTGAAGGTTATTGAGATCTTGTTGAGGTTGTGGTTGAAGGTTGTCGTGGTTGAAGGTTGTTGGGATTTTGTTAGGTACCTGGTCGTGGTTGAAGGTTGTTGAGATCTTGTTAGGATCCTGGTCGTGGTTTAAGGTTGTTGAGATCTTGTTGGGTAGCTGGTCGTGGTTGAAGGTTGTTGAGATCTTGTTGGGATCCTGTAGTGGTTGAAGGTTGTTGAGATCTTGTTAAGATCCTGGTCGTGGTTGATGGTTGTTGAGATCTTGTTGGATCCTGGTAGTGTTTGAAGGCTGTTGAGATCTTGTTGAGATTCTGGTCGTGGCTGGAACCTTGTCACATCAGGGATGGAGAAGAGGTGCAGGAGGTGGAGAGAGCATCTGGTTAGCGAGCGCGGTAGGGGGTGTTAATGAAGAGAAGAGCAACACCCTGACGGGCGCTTGCTACACGGGGATGATGGACGGTGACCTAGAACAATGATCAGAATCAGAATATTTATTTACACTGGAGGAATCCGATGAGCTAAGAAGCTTTTTTTCACAGATCTCCAGTAGGATGGAGCGGCAGTCAAGGAATGGAACGTGTTCCAGAGGGCGTCTACCGAGGGGATGGAGCTATGCAATCCGCTCGTGTGCATGTTCTGGGGGGATTAATCATAAATTGCACGATCGCGAGAGGCTGTAGGGGCGCCTTCGGGAGGCCTTCATCCAGCAGTGGATTCAGCATGGTTGACGATCATGATGTATGTTAGCGTTTATAAGGCGGCCAGCGTGGTGCTGGCCACCCACACCCTCGTGTGCCATTCCGGCCTTCATAGGTAATTCTCACTACTAGCACTTGCCCCAACAGTCTCTGAAAGGCTCTACGGGGATAGTTGTCTTTGTTGTAGTTGGGAGCGGTGGCGTCGTGGTTAGCGCACTGCGTTAGGACAAACGTCGACCCAAGTTTGATTCTCTCTCACAACCAGCTTCAGTGACTATCCGACTGGTTCTGGGTCTCCCTTATGTCGGCTCAGCCTTTAAATTAGCACCTGCTGTAGTATGTGACCGTCTGCACTGGGGAGACAAAGGCGGCCGAGCGTAGTGTTGGCTAGACCACCCACTCATGCGATGTGCCAGCCATAATAGGTCCTCGCTAACAGCACTTGCCCCAACAATATGTGATAGTCTCTACGAGTGGGCGTCTTTGTACGTGTCAGTATTTGCAACGTACTTACCTGCATTGCTTTGTGATCCCAACGCACTCCTACACACCGCTATTTATACACATAGTACCTGCACCTATATACAAAAGACAAAGATCCCCCGGATAGCCTTTAATAGGCTGTTCACACGAGTGCGCTCAGGGCACTAACCACTCCGTTACCGCATACCAAAATACACACACACACGTCACACATACACACGCAACAGCATATCAACCAAAAACATAACGTGAAAATGAAAATAATAATCATATTTATAATATATTTATAAAATGACATCTCTCTCTGCACACACACCCAAAGATATCACGCATCTATATATACACACACACGTGTGTAAACATAAACATACACATCTCTACATACACACAAGTGCACACGCCTCCTAACCAAAGCAGTCCCACGCGACCCAATTAATTATCCCCCTCCTCAAAGGGACCCCTCCACCTCCAGTGAGGAGGGAGGTGTGGAGTAGGGGTAAGCGGGATGGGGGGTAGGGGGAGGTGCGTGCAGAATATTTGCTAATGGAATAATTTGTCTAATTACCAGTGGGGAAACAGTACCTGTTGCTTCCAATTAGCGTGGCAAGGAGGTTTGGTGGGGCAGGGGGGGGGGCACTAAAGTCCCTTAAAACCTCTCCCACCCCACTGTTGGGCCCCTCCACTCTTCTCTTTCCCCCTCCTCCCTCGCCCTTCCCCCCTCCCACCCTCCAACAACTTGCACCACAACGCCCCAAGGCGCGCATCGGTGAGTTCAACAGGTTACGGCGCTGGTCACGATACCTGTGTAGGGACAGCGTGGAAATAGAGAGACCGTGCGTGAGTGGAGACAATGAGAGGATAGGGACAGTGCGTGGCCAGGTCGTCACGTGGGATAAGTACAGGAGAGAACCACGGGGGCATGTTTGGGTTGGGCTGAGCCAGTTCGAGAAACAGGGCGTGGCCGGGGGCGGGGCGAGGCCACGCAGGGGGGAATATAAGGCGGAGGCTGAGAGAGCTTGGGGCCGCCCTGGGATCGGGATGGACTGGTTCTACGCCGTTATCGTCTTCCAGCCGTCCCTGTCTCCGTGCCGTCGCTGTCTCCATGCGGTCTTTGCTTGGGTGCTGTCCTAGCCCAAGTATCTGAAATTATCCTAGCCCAAGTATCTGTTGTTATTCTAACCCAGTACTGTATGCTAGTCATAGCTAAGTAGTGTAGGATATGAGAGTACGTAATCTGCGCGACGCGCCCTAATAAATAAAGAACAAAAACAAGGTGTCCGTGAGTCATTACACCTGTGTAGCGAGTCACTCAGAGACACTAGTGGTAGGAAGAACTCTATTTATTACAGCCTTCACAGGTACATGGGGTAACTACACTATGGTCAGGACAGCTAACAGGCTTCTTGACTAACAACGCCGGGGAGGTGAAGACGGTGATGAAGACTCCAGCAGCACGACGGGATCCACTCCAATCAACAGCCCCGAACCTTCGATCGGGGTCCCCTTTGATCCACCCAGCAATTGCCTCGCTCTACCTTCGGCCACACCCTCTTCTAGAACCTACTAGAAGGTTTCCGGGCTTTACCTCACATGCCCCCGCTATCGCCTTTGCCCCACATCCCTCTGTCTGGCTTATCACATGACCTGCTGGCAGACAGGACTGCTCCAACTGCAGATCCCCTTCTCTGCCAGCAACCAGCGCTATGCATCATAGTGACCCATTAAATGTCACTACATCACCCCCCCCTGTGAAAAGAATTTCAGCCATCTCGGCTGACCTCCATACCTCGCGTAGCAGGACAATGAAAACAACCACCTCCATCCCACCCATGAATCGAAAAAACAATAATAACCGGAACAATTTACAATCGTGAAATGCATGGCAATAAACCTGCCCCCCAGGGATACAACACAGCCCGCGAGCACAGGAAGGACCTCAAATCAACCGACAGCCACAGTCCGGCTCGCGTCTGCGGCCACCCGCCAGACGGCGTCGGAATAAATAGAATAACGGGAAGGGGCAGGTTATTTTAACCGAACAGTTTTGGAACGGGTCCTCGTCACCGGGCCCCCAGGCGGGACAAGATTTGTAAATGGCCTAACGGGTCTGGCCCCTCCCGGGAAGAAGATGAAGGGGAAGAAGAAGCAGAAGCGGATGGTGACCGTTCCTCATCCCCGGTCCGTTTGTGGACGGCGCCGCCGGTGGTTCCTCGGGGGCCAGGCGTTGGGATCCTGTCGGCAAAAGAGTCCCACCTAAGGCGCATCCTCTGCAACCATACGCCCGGGCTCGTGGGACACATCAGGGTTTCAGCCATGACAGGTGCACATACCAACGCCTGCGAACGACCTGGATTCACACGCACTGCGGCCTCCTGACTTCAATCACCTCAACCGGGCCCTGCCATGGCTTGTGCAATTTAGGGGACATGCCCAGGGCACCCGGGGGCAATGCAGCCATGCCTTGTCCCCAGGGTTCAATGGGGTTCCGAATTCATGGAATGCTGCAAGCTTTTCATTGGCGGCTTGCCGTTTGGCTAAATTACCCCGAGATGTCTCCCGTGCTTCCGTCAGCCGCCTGATTGAAACCTGCATGGACATGGGCACAGTGACCTTCTTTTTGCCTGGATCTATATTCAATTGAACTTCCATGGGGGGGATCACATTCCCTCCTATACATGAGGAAAAAGGGAGCAAACCCAGTTGAGGCGTGAGGTGCCATTCTGTATGCGGCAAGAACACACGGAACGTGCAAATCCCAATCGGACTGCGCCTCGTTGACCTGTTTGCAGAGCATGGACGTCAGAGTCCTGTGCAAGCACTCTACCATCTCGTCATTCTCGGGATGGTAGGGTGACATCCGGATCTTTTTAGTACACAGGGAGTCGCACACCTTTAATAATTTGGAATAAAAATTCCGACCTTGGTCTGTAAGGAGACGTTCCGGGGCTCCCTTATCTAAAACATAGCCGTGTAAGAATGCGACCGTGATGGATGCGGCTGACTGATCCGGCAAAGGCCATGCCACCAGCTACTGGGACAGGTACGAGCAAAAATTTGTTTCCCTTTGGAGTAATGGAAAATGGGCTGAGGATGTCAAGAGCAACGAGCTCGTTCACACGGGAAACCTTGATGGATTGCAACGGTAGTCGGGCCTGCCTCGGCATTGGCTTTCGGTGAGCGCACTCAAAACAACTCTTAAACATGTTGTGTACATCCTCTGACATTCTGGGTCAAAAGAAGTTGCAGTTCAGGGTCAAAATTTTCCGCACCCCAAGGTACATCAACCGCACATGGACTGCCCGCATAACTCTACCCCGCAGAGCAGTTGGCACAACGATGCAATAACGCTGCACCTCCTCATCCCACCTCATCAGCAACCCATTACGGAGGACCACGAGGGACATTCCCGCTGGACCCTTTCTACCGCCCTTCGTTCCGATGCGATGCCACCATTTTAAGAGGGAGGCTTCCTCCATCTGGAGGCGTCCCCATTCCGCGAGCGTGAGACCAATCGGGTTGTCACAGGGAACGGTTGCTGCAGATGGTGAAACGTCAACCGACGCTGCGACAGTGCATGGCAATCCTGCAACCACAGGTTTACATTGGCTGTCACCCATCAAACACGCACCTTGGCTCCTCAGCGGAAATCGCGACAATGCGTCCGCATTACAGTGACAAGTACCTTTCTTGTAGGTGACCGGAAAGGAATAATCTTGTAAAATTTCCAACCAGCGGGAGAGCTGGCTGGTCAACCCACAGCGCATTTTGAAGAGCCTCGTTATCCGTTCATACAACAAACTGTCTATCATAAAGGTACGGACGCTAATGTTGTACGAAATTTATAATAGCCAATAATTCACGGCGCGTCACAATAACGCTGCTCTGTGGGGGACAGTACACGGCTCCCATAAGCAATGATCCTCTCTACCCTGGTTACCGCCTGTAATAGCACAGCGCCGATTCCGGTGTCGCTGGCGTCTGTTTCCATCACAAATGGTAAAATAAATTCGGGGTACCCAAGGGGAGGTGCGTTAACGAGGCCGTCGCGCAGCGCGACAAACGCGACCTCCTCCTCCCCCCACCGAAATCTTTGGCCTTTTACGGTGAAAGCGGGCAGCAGTTTCGTGATTGTCGCAAACTTGGGTACAAAATGGCAGTAATATGACGCGACCTGACAAAACTGCGAACTTCACCCACCGACATGGGGATTGGCCATGTGCACACGCACACAGTTTTGTTGGGGTCCGTGGCTATCCTAGAATCGCTGACAATGTGACCCAAGTAGTGAACCGATGTCTGCAAGAGGTGACACTTCTGCGGTTTGAATTTAAGATTGGCCACCCGCACCTTGGTAAACACCAAGGCGTCCTCTACAACGCGCGCGATGTGAACACATCCGATCCCTATAAGAACTCACGAACATTTTTGAACAACCGATTGCAATTTAACACAACAAAATGTCTGGCGATCCGTCAACGGAATGTTGAGCACTTTGATCGAGTTCTCAATGCTGGTCCTTCATTCCGGGTGGGTTGCTGTCCTTCTCTGGCCAATGGGGGTTCGCACTGAAGCCCGGGAGGGGTGGACTCATCGGCGGTCCTCTCTGAAGAGCCTCTCTCGGAAGTGCCTGAAAGGTCTTCTGCCGGCGGTCCCTCGTACGTGGAGGACTTTTGGGGCTCCCCTGACATTAGCGACTCGAGAACTGCGGGTGGCACAACACATTTTCCTCGGCATCCGATTACTTTGGCCAACGCCCTGACTTGTCAGACACACAAGACCCCGGCCGCACAGACACTGGAAATGAGTTATCTGGCTGGGGATGCACATAAGGTTTTAAGCACGACCGGTGGACAAACCAGTGGTGACGTCCCATCCGCACTCGCACACACTGTGGCTACCGAGCTTCTATCATTTCCACCGGCCCTTGTCACGGCCGGTGCAATTTGGGGGACGGGTTATGCAGTAACGCTGCTCTGTGGTTGACAAGACGCGACGCCTGTATGCCACTACTCTTTAGATACCGTTTTTAACCTGTGACAGGACAAGCCCCTATGCCTGTGTCACTAGCATGTGTCTAAAATGAAAGGCAAGGAAAAATCCGGATACTCCAGGGGAGGTGCGTTGGTAAGGCACTCACGCAATGCAACAAATGCAGCCTCCTCCCCCTCCTCCCATCTAAACTTCTGGCCCTTTGCTGTCAAAGCATGGAGAGGCTTGGCAACTGTCGCAAAAAAACCTTCGGTAATAGAACGCGAACCCGACAAAACTGCGCACCTCCCCCACCATTTTAGGAGTTGGCCAGTTACGCACACACGCCGTTTTGTCGGGGTCTGTCGCTATCCCGGAATCACTCATGATGTGGCCATAGTACCGCACCGATGTTTGCAACAGGTGGCACTTGGCAGGTTTGAATTCAGGATTAGATGACTGCCCCCTAGATAACACTGAACACAACCATTGCAAGTGCTCCTCATAAGTGCGGCCAAACACAATAACATCGTCAAGGTAAATGAGACATGAGTCCCACTGCAAGCCTGCTAGAACTAATTCCATTAACCATTGAAAAGTGGCCGGAGCTGAATGTAAGCCCATCGGATAGCAATTAAAGTGGTACAACCCTTGCAGCATACGGAATGCTGTTTTCGGCTTGAATGACTCATCCAGGGGAAGTTGCCAAAACGCATCCAGGGAGTCGTCCATTCGCGGGAGCGGGTATTCGTCCGCGACTGATACTTTATTTCATTTCCGGAAGTCGACACAAAACCGCAGCGTGCCATCGGCTTTCTTTACCAATAGAACAGGAGCACCCCAAGGTCTAGGGGAGGGAAAAATAATGTCCGCCGCTAACATTTCCTCCACCGCCAGTTGTACACTTTATTTTTCCCGCTGGCTCAACTTATACGGATTCTGTCGAATAGGAGCTGCAATGCACGTGTCAATATGGTGTTGCAGCAAGGAGGTGCGGCCGATGTCAAATTTTCTTTTACTGAACACCTCCGAAAATTATCGCAACAGAGATCACAACTCAGCCTGCTGCGCCTGGGACAACTAATGGTTCTCCTCACACAGTTTATCAATCCATGCCTTGTCAGCCTCAACAGCATGCACCACCCCTCTTACCACCGTTTCTGCGGCGGATTCGAGCGCCTTGCTCCCTGCTGCCATCGCATGGGCCTGAACCACCACTGTTCCAACACCCACATTAAGGACTTGCAGGAACGGTTCTTGATTTCCCCTCAACAGTGATTGCACCCCGACTAGCATAAGCCTCCGGTTCACTGCCTTAGATGGGGTAAGGAGGACCCCTGCCTCCGGGTCTGCTAGGTCCAAAAGCCTGCGATAACGCAATGGGACCAATGCTTGCATGCTGGGCAGGATCTCTAGAGATTCCCTCACCAGAGCCTGAACCGGGATGTTCTGCGCTGCGCGCTGATGCGGGGAACCCAAGAAAAACACTTGTCGCCCCGATGGCATCTGAACACATCCCTTGTCAGTAAAAATTTGCAGGGACATCCTGCTCAATAGGCAGGGCACAGCCAGCATCTTTGAAATCAATACTGGCCCTGACATCTCAATCTCTCCCAATCTGATGCAAGTTTCTACCTGCCCAACAATTCCCAAACTCTCCCCATTGGCCGCCAAGCACACTTTCCCCACCGGCGTTACACAAAGATTCTTAAAGGGCAACGTTTCAAAAATCACTTCGGATATGATGGTAGCCTAGGCACCCGTGTCCACCAAGTTGGTTGGCCGGCAGAACCATCCCCCGACCGAGGTTTCCCGGTCCACGCCGCCAACCGTGTCTGCTTCCGTAGGGTTTTGTGTGCCTGCAGGCACCTAGCGGCCCACAAGGACGTCTGCGCGTCCTCATAGATCACCGGCAGCACGACTCCCATTTCGGATGCCAGCTCCAACATCTTCTCCGTCATGAGGGAGTCGAGCGCCGCTTGATCCAACCATGGGTTAGGCCACCAGCCCCAGTGCCATTAGTGCACCGCGGTAGGCAAGAGGTGTCTCAGCCTCCCCTCGACTCCGCTGGAGAAACTTGCCACATGTAGTAGATGGTGGGTCATACACTGCAGCCATCTCCTTGTAGGCATCCCGGAGCGTGGCCATCTTCTCCTCGGAAATGGCCAGGAACACTGCTAGGCCATTGTCATCAAGAGCCGTGGGTAATCCTGGCAATGCCTCTTCTTCCGTCCAGTCGACAGAGAGGTATGCCGCTCCAAATTGGCGAGTGAAGGCACTCCACCTCCGCTGCTTCCCATGCAGGTCACAAAATGGCGACCGTAGGTCGCGTTGCCGCCTGCGAAATAGTGGCTGATGACCGCGTGGCTCCCAGTGCGGGAACCACGACCGCAGGTGGCCATTCCTCCATCCCCAGCCAAATCTGCGGCTTGTCCTCGGCCGCATCAGCTTTTGATGTCGCCGCGCCCATCACCGCCACGAGCTGAGTGATGGTCGAGCGGAGCAGGTCTACCTCCGCCACCAGCTGCCGCCATCCCTCCGTGGCTTTTTGCTGGGGAGGAGGGGTTCCCGCCTCCCCCATTGCCGGTGGCACCCGCAACTTCTTTAAAACTTGTTGCTTGGGCGGAGCGGTGGCCACCACCTCCGTCACAGGTGCTCTCTTTCCCGCACCCTTGGGGTTTGTCACCAGGACCCCGGTTCCCGGGGCTGCTTGGGGGATCACTTTGGTCATCCTCTTCCTCCTCCTCTGAAGATGCTACAGGTGGGTTCCCGCGCTTCCCTCTCTTCGGCATTTTATAATGGCCACTTCTGACACCACTGTAATGTGGCACTCAGAGACACTGTCTTGTTCAAGTATGTTTATATATATTGTCTATTACAGTCCGCCCAACTCGATGACATGTTAACGGGTAGACAGTGGGTAACTTTATCTAACTGAGACACGACGTTCACCTATAAAGCTGCCTGACTATATAGGAGCCGATGGAGTAGCAGCTACGGCGACGGTATAAGATCTCCCCGTATGTCTTCCAAGATGATAAGGCGACCCGCTCCTAAACAGTCAGGTCGATCTACTCCAAGATGACGACAACTACGACGGTCCAACTTTGAATCCCCACAGCAGCCCTGAGCCCCGCTCCGCGCTGCCTTGTATCTTCCCCTACGGCTCAGCCACGCCCCTCGACTCAGCCATGCCCCTTTTCCCAAACTCTCTCTCGCTTCATTTGACCCTGCCTGTCCCTGTTGCTTAAATTATTATTTAAGACTACTTGACTCCTTACTGTCCTTACACATACACACTGACACACACACACACCTATAAATACACACACAGTTATAAAAATAGCCCAAATTGTATTCTAACACAAACCAATTAACTCCTAATTGGTTCGCAATACTCATAATCCCTGAGCGTCACACCTTCAATTATCACTCACCCATTACCAACCTCGTGGGGGAGGCCTTGAGGAGAGGGAGGAGGAGGGAGGGGGAGCTAAGTGTGGGGCGAAGGGGGAATTATTCCAACTCCCATCACCACTCACGCCAATCCCCCCCCCCACCCCACTGCTTCCAACCTCTTATTTCCCTTATCGCTAAGCGATAGCAATCATGATAACGCTGCCAATGTTCATAATATAGAAATTGATGTTATGATAGTGTAATGTAGCTCTCAGAGACGCCATCTTGTCTTCTGTATATTTATTATGAATAAAGTCCACTGACAACTCAACAAGTAACCGCGAGTGACTCTGTACACTTGGGTAATGAGACAACTCTATTCAGAGACAACATAGCTTCTAGTCTCAAGACAACTCACAGACGATGGAGACGACCCGATCCAAGGCGACGACGACGACGGTTTCCCACACCAAACAGCCCACAGCTCCGGCTGGTGCTGGTTCTTATCCTCGCCCGGTCCAGCCACGCCTTTATTACCGAATTCTCCTCGCCACACCTGCTCTTGTCAATTACCGCCCTAATTACACTTTCCTGCCATTGGATCCCGTGCTCCCCCTCACGTGACCCTGTCAACGCTCGTCCCATCAATCATCATTAGCACGTCCATTAGTAACTATGGTCCGGGGGAACCTTACTGTCCCGCTATGCTCTGCACTGTCTTTACAATAGTAATGAAATCAATGATGATGCTGATGATGCTGATGTTCCTGATGATGACCAGGATATTCATAAAGTTGATGTTGATGATGGTAATGAAATGTACTATGATATCGAAGTTCTATTGCACCGTACGTAGCCAACCGTGAAAATCATCATTATGCTGCGGCTGCTGCTGATAATAATTCCACTACGATTTGTGAGCACGACGATGGTTATGCAGTTGAGGATGAAGATTTATATGTGTTTGAATATTGATGTAGCTGATAACAAAATTACCTTCGTGAGCAACTCCTGTACAACAGGGTGGTCCACATGTCTCGTGAACCCCAATTAATTGACCCCTTAAAAAAAGTTCCTTTGCATATTCATTTATGTTTTAAATCAACCTTATGTAAATAAAGATAGTTTACGTTCTAGAGAATTCAATGTAGGGGTCACAAGACATACGGACCACCCTCTGGCTCGTTAACTATGCGGACAGCATGGGAGTGGAATGGTTTCACTTTCGTGACACAGAGAATCGGAGTTCGAGGGCGAATCTGATTACACGCTTTTTTTTATTAACTCTGTTGTTGTCGTTGTTATTGTCGTTGTTGTATCCTTAAATCTTGTAACTCAATTTTAACCCACTTACCAATGTGGTATCGACTGCAAACTTGGTATACTTATGTCATACTGATGACAATACTATATTCTATCATTTTTATTTTTCAACATTCTATTTTACATGTTATGTTTCAGCTTGGGTCTAATTGTCCACGATCAACTGACGTTGGCTGTATTTGGCCACGGCCCCTTACGTTATGGCAAGCTTCGGGGCCACTTCCTTGAGTCGTGGAGTTCTGCCATTACTCGTACATTACATTTCATTAAAGCGTGTTTTTAAAAAAGTTTGTTTTAATATTACTATTTTATTGAACAAAATACACGATCAGACGACGTCTCCTTCACATCTATGTTTCTCCACGTACCAATAAAATGTTTACACATCCCATTAACCGCCACACGGACGCCTCGGAGTGCATAAGTTTAGTTGGTTTCAACTCAAGTAAAAAAAACTCTGGACCGGTTTCGACATCCAAAGCCTCATCAACATCAGTCACAATATAACAATAGGTTTGACCCATTCTGGAAATAAACCAGTTGTTAAAATGTTAAAACACCAAAGATAATCCTTTTTTCCCCCCCAAGGAATCCTACATGCATTCACCGCACGTACTTGTGGTGGACATGCAAACAAAAAACATGCTCCGATAATATAAGCATTGTCTTTGAAACTGATTGTTCCACACCAAAGACAGCTTTCTTTTCAGCCTAGCCTCTCAACCTAGTCTCAAAGTGTTAGACCAGAGAATGCCACAGGGCGAACAGCAAATAGACAATGCACTATCAGGGCATTTATAGCTCGGGGTGAGCAGCTACAACATGGGACCTTTCTTGCCATTATCAAAATATAACAATAGGTGAAATGTTAAAACACCAAACAAGGATTGCCAGAAAGGGTGAAACCTATACAGTGAGGGAAAAAAGTATTTGATCCCCTGCTGATTTTGTACGCTAGCCCACTGACAAAGAAATTATCAGTCTATAATTTTAATAGTAGGTTTATTTGAACAGTCGGAGACAGAATAACAACAACAAAATCCAGAAAAAACGCATGTCAAAATTTTTATAAATTGATTTGCATTTTAATGAGGGAAATAAGTATTTGACCCCCTCTCAATCAGAAAGATTTCTGGCTCCGAGGTGTCTTTTATACAGGTAACGAGCTGAGATTAGGAGCACACTCTTAAAGGGAGTGTTCCTAATCTCAGCGTGTTACCTGTATAACAGACACCTGTTCACAGAAGGAATCAATCAATCAGATTCCAAACTCTCCACCATGGCCAAGACCAAAGAGCTCTCCAAGGATGTCAGGGACAGGATTTTAGACCTACACAAGGCTGGAATGAGCTACAAGACCATCGCCAAGCAGCTTGGTGAGAAGGTGACAAAAGTTGGTGCGATTATTCGCAAATGAAAGAAATACAAAAGAACTGTGAATCTCCCTCGGCCTGGGGCTCCATGCAAGATCTCACCTCGTGGAGTTGCAATGATCATGAGAACGGTGAGGAATCAGCCCAGAACTACACGGGAGGATCTTGTCAATGATCTCAAGGCAGCTGGGACCATAGCCACCAAGAAAACAGTTGGTAACACACTACGCCGTGAAGGACTGAAATCCTGCAGTACCCGCAAGGTCCCCTTGCTCAACAAAGCACATATACATGCCTGTCTGAAGTTTGCCAATGAACATCTGAATGATTCAGAGGACAACTGGGTGAAAGTGTTGTGGTCAGATGAGACCAAAATGGAGCTCTTTGGCATCAACTAAACTCGCCGTCTTTGGAGGAGGAGGAATGCTGCCTATGACCCCAAGAACACCATCCCCACCGTCAAACACGGAGGTGGAAACATGCTTTGGGGGTGTTTTTCTGCTAAGGAGACAGGACAACTTCACTGCATCAAAGGGACGATGGACGGGGCCATGTACCATCAAATCTTGGGTGAGAACCTCCTTCCCTCAGCCAGGGAATTGAAAATGGGTCGTGGATGGGTATTCCAGCATGACAATGACCCAAAACACACGGCCAAGGCAACAAAGGAGTGGCTCAAGAAGAAGCACATTAAGGTCCTGGAGTGGCCTAGCCAGTCTCCAGATCTTAATCCCATAGAAAATCTGTGGAGGGAGCTGAAGGTTCGAGTTGCAAAACGTCAGCCTCGAAACTTTAATGACTTGGAGAAGATCTACAAAGAGGAGTGGGACAAAATCCCTCCTGAGATGTGTGCAAACCTGGTGGCCAACTACAAGAAACGTCTGACCTCTGTGATTGCCAACAAGGGTTTTACCACCAAGTTCTAAGTCATTTTTTGCAGAGGGGTCAAATACTTATTTCCCTCATTAAAATGCAAATCAATTTATAACATTTTTGACATGCGTTTTTCTGGATTTTGTTGTTGTTATTATGTCTCTCATTGTTCAAATAAACCTACCATTAAAATTATAGACTGATCATTTCTTTGTCAGTGGGCAAACGTACAAAATCAGCAGGGGATCCAATACTTTTTCCCTCACTGTATATAGATCATCGAAGTGGCTCATATCATCACACGTGGGAATGTATAGTCACAGCCTAATAATCTAAGCGTGTGATGAGGAGGGCAAAACCGGAGGAACAGAAATAATTTCCATGCAACCACTACAGGGAGAGAGAGAGAACACGCGGACTCCCAATATACAACAGCATCATCATGATCATCACCATCATCAAGAACATTAGCATCATGATCACCAATATGATGACCATCAGCATCATCATGATCATCACCATCATCAAGAACATTAGCATCATAATCACCAACATAATGACCATCAGCATTATGATGATCATCAGCATCATGGTGAACATCAGCCTCATGGTGACCATCAGCATCATGGTCATGATCATCAGAAGCCGAGCTGCGCGTCTCTCGAGCCGGCCCGGAAAGTGCTCCTGGCCGCGATGGCCCTGAACGCGGCCCTGAAGTTCGGGCTAAACATCCCATAGATGACGGGGTTCGCGGCTGAGTTCGCGTATCCCAGCCACGTCACGGCCTCCCAGGCGCGTAGGTCGATGGAGTAGCCGAGGAGAGGGTCGGACACGTTCATGAGGAAGAAGGGAAGCCACGAGGCGAGGAAGACGCCCACCACGATGCTCAACGTCTTCGTGGCGTTGCGTTCACTCTTCGCGTCCACCGCCCGTCCTACTGCCCGGGTCGATTTTCCTGCTGCTGCTGTTGGTCTTCCTTCTTCGAGTACCAATCCTATTTTTCCAACGGTTCCTATTCCTTCTGCTCTTCCTCCTCTTCTTTCGTCTAGTCCTCCAATTTCATCTCTTTTTCCTACGATTCCTCCACTTCCCGTCATTTCTCTTCTCGCTCCTCCTCGTCCTCCTCCAGCCCGATCCTCCTGTCGCCCCTGCTGCTGATCTTCATTCTGTTGCTGCTGCTGCTTCTCCTGTTGCCTCTGGTGTCTCTGCTGCTCACAGGCGATGGCTCTCCCCTGCCGGCGCGCCTCCCGCAGGATCTGCGCATACGCCATTACCACAAAGGCCGCGGGCCCGAAGAAGCTGATCACCGAAGAGCCGACGGCGTAGGGCGCTCCGAGCAGGAAGTCGCAGCTGTCGGCGCACGACGCCGCCACCACCTCGTCGGGCACTCCGATCACGTTCCAGCCCAGCGACACGGTCACCACCGAGATGACGGCTGCGCAGCACCACGAGAGAGCGACCATCGCGGTGACGTGGCGCGCCGCTACCCGCTGCGCGTAACGCAACGGGTCGCACACGGCCACGTGCCGGTCAAAGGCGATGCAGGCGAGGTGCAGGATGGAGGCGGTGCACAGCGCGATGTCCAGGCACGTGTGCGCCGCGCAGAAGACCGTCCCGTAGAACCAGCAGCCGTAGGCCGAGCGCGTCATCTTGAAGGGCATGACCAGGAGACCCACCAGGAGGTCGGCGACGGCGAGCGACGCCGCGAACGCGTTGGTGCGAGTCTGCAGCCGCCTGAAGTGCAACACGGAGGCGACCACGAGGAGGTTGCCCAGGACGGCGGACGCCACGGCGACGCTCATCGTGGCCAAACACGCGGCCCTCTGCGCGGAGCTGAGCGCCGAGCCGCGGCACGAGAAGGAGCCCTGCACCAGTGTGCAGTGAGGAAGAGGAGGAGGTGCCTCCCAGCTCGAGTTGCTGCTGGCAGGCGACGAGGGCGCGGCGGCACTGGAGGATGGAGTGTCCATCGTGGGTCGTTTTGGTCAATTTAAGTTGGCGGTTGCGGCTAGGGTGGTGCGGATAGAGGGGTTGTGATTGGAACAATGGTTGACGTCGTTGTTGTGGCTGGGGTGGTGATAGCCACGTTGTTGAGATCGTGGTTGAAAGTTATTGAGATCTTGTTGAGGTTATGGTTGTGGTTGAAGATTGTCTTGGTTGATGGTTGTTGAGATCTTGTTGGATACCTGGTAGTCGTTGAAGGTTGTTGAGATCTTGTTAAGATCCTGGTCGTGGTTGAAGGTTGTTTAGATCTTGTTGATATTCTCGTCGTGGTTGACGGTTGTTGAGATCTTTTTGGGATCCTGGTCGTGGTTAAAGGTTGTTGAGATCTTGTTGGGATCCGGGTCGTGTTTGAAGCTTGTTGAGATCTTGTTGAGATTATGGTCGTTGCTGGAACCTTGTCACGTCAGGGATAGTGAGGAGGTGCACGAGACAGAGCATCTGGTTAGAGAGGGCAGTGAAGGGGTTAATGAAGAGAAGAGCAACACTCTGACGGGCGCTTGCTACACAGGGATGATGGATGGTGATCTAGAACAATGATCAGAATCAGAATATTTATTTACACTGGAGGAATCCGATGAGCTATACAGCTTTTTTTCACAGATCTCCAGTAGGATGGAGCGGCAGTCAAGGAATGGAACGCGTTCCAGAGAACGTCTACCGAGGAGATGGAGCGATGCAACCCGCTCGTGTGCATGTTCTGGGTGGATTATTAATAAATTGCACGACCGCGAGAGGCTGTAGGGGCGCCTTCGGGAGGCCTTCATCCAGCAGTGGATTCAGCATGGTTGACGATCATGATGCATGTTAGCGTTTATAAGGCGGCCGGCGTGGTGCTGGCCACCCACCCCCTCGTGTGCAATTCCGACCTTCATAGGTAATTCTCACTACTAGCACTTGCCCCAACAGTCTCTGAAAAGCTCTACGTCTACGGGGATAGTTGTCTTTGTTGTAGTTGGGAGTGGTGGCGTAGTGGTTAGCGCACTGCGTTAGGACAAACGGCGACCCGAGTTCGATTCCCTCTCACAACCAGCTTCAATGAAATATCTGACTGGTTCTGGATCTGCCCAATGTCGGCTCAGCCTTTAAATTAGCACCTGCTGTAGTATGTAACCGTCTGCACTGGGGAGACAAAGGCGGCCGAGCGTGGTGTTGGCCAGACCACCCACACGTGCGATGTGCCAGCCATAATAGGTTCTCGCTAACAGCACTTTCCCCAACAGTATGTGATAGTCTCTACGAGTGGGCATCTTTGTACGTGTCAGTATTTGCAACGTACTTACCTGCATTGCTTTGTGATCCCAACGCACTCCTACACACCGCTATTTATACACATAGTACCTGCACCTATATACAAAAGACAAAGATCCCCCGTATAGCCTTTAATACGCTGTTCACACAAGCGCGCGCAGGGCACTAACCACTCCGTTACCGCATCCAAAAATACACACACACACACGTCACACATACACACGCAACAGCATATCAACCAAAAACATAGATTGACAATGGAAATAATAATCGTTATTATATAAATATATTATAAATCTATGTCTCTCTCTGCACACTCACGCACACCCAAAGATAGCACGTATCTATATATACACACACAGACGCACATATGTAAACATATACATACACATCTCGACATACACACAAGTGCACACGCCTCCTAACCAAAGAAGTCCCACGTGACCCAATTAATTATCCCCCTCCCCAAAGGGTAGGAGGAGGGATGGGAGGAGGGATGGGGGGAGAGAGTGGGGGGTGGGGGGAGAGAGTGGGGGGTGGAGAATATTTGCTAATGGAATAATTGCTCTTTATTATAATTGTTTATTGTTCCTGGGTAGTAAGTATTATTTCCTAATTGCTTATGCCTCAAAAGTACAGAAAATGGCTATTATTCCCGACAAACTTTGTTTTTGTGACCAGGACATTGATATTTTGAAATGTACCTATTTTCCAGTGCATTCCAGATAGATGCAGTGCTGAGTAAACTTGGAGTAACTTATAGAACATTTTTTTACTTTCCAGTAATATAAATAGTAGTATAAATACAGGGGCCTTAAGCCCACCAGTTCAGTTTAGTTCCAGCTGCCTAAGGGGATACATATCTGCATTTTTCTGAGATGGCATCTAGAGGCTGCAAGCATCCAGCAGATGCATTTTGCTATGTCTGCGTCCAATTTATCAAGACAAGAACGTAAAAATACTCTGTGGAAGCATCTGCTAAGATGTGTGAGGCCGACAAGGCATATTTCGGCATCCCTGTCGGGGATCAAGACAAACCCTGGGCACCTAATTTCACCTGCGAGCAATGCAAAAAAACTCTGGAAGGTAAGATGGACAATTGTTGCTCAGAATTTTATGTTATTAAATTTGTCGAAAATTTTACAATTGTTAAAGTTTTTAATTTTAAAATGTTTTACAATTTTCAATGTTATTGAAAATATATATATCATATATGAAAAATGTTGCGAGAATCTCTTATACATTAGTCATGGGTGACATAAATGTTTTTTTGTAGGATGGTACAGAGGGGAAAAAAGAGCCATGAAGTTCGCTATCCCAATAATTTGGCGGGAACCCACTGATCACTCAAGCAACGGCTACTTCTGCATAGTGGACCCTTCCAAACGTCGGACTGGCAAGAATGCACCTGCTATCACGTATCCAGACCTTCATCAATCACCCCGGTGCCATACTGTCATGAGCTCCCTGTAGCAACTCCTCCGGTTAGAGAGCATCCGTCTTTAGAAGAGAGCAGAAAGTCAGAGAGCGAGGAAAACGACAATTTCAGAGGTGGAGCTGAAGAAAGAAACCCATACTACCCCAACCAAAAAGACCTCAACGACTTGCTCAGAGATCTTGGTCTCACCAAGTCCAATGCCGAGCTTTTGATGTCTAGGCTCAAGCAGTGGAACTTGTTGGATGAAAGTGTGCAAGTCGCAGATCAGAGAACGCGTCACCAACCTTTTTGCAGCTTCTTCACCCGTCAAGATGGGCTCTGCTTCTGCCACAATGTGACCAGTCTGTTCGAGGCAATCAGAATCGCCTGTAACCAGAATAAGGGGCGCCTTTTCAATGACAGCTCATCCAGGAGCCTCAAAGCCATGCTGCTCCATAATGGTAACAAGTACCCATCTCTTCCCCTGGCTCACTCGGTGCAAAGAGGATTACAACAGCATCAAGACCTTGCTGGACGCCTTGAAGTATGATGAGTGTGGCAGGGAGGTCATCAGAGACTTCAGAATGGTGGCATTCCTGATGGGTCTCCAAGGCGGTTTTACCAAGTTTCCCTGCTATCTTTGCCTTTGGGACAGCAGGGACACCAAGGCGCACTACCACAGGCGGGACTGGCCACAGCGGACTAAGTTCTCTGTGGGGTGGAACAACTTCAAGTGGGAGCCACTGGTGGACCCCCGGAAGGTGCTGATGCCACCACTGCACATCAAATTGGGCCTTATGAACCAATTTGTCAGAGATGTAGATAAGGAGTCGGCAGCCTTCAAGTGACTTCAAGACTTCTTCCCTAAGCTGTCTGAGGCAAAGGTCAAAGCCAGTGTCTTCGTCGGACCACAGATAAAGAAGATCCTGGAGTGCAATGAATTCCCCAAGAAGCTCACTAGTCATGAAAAAGTGGCTTGGGACAGCTTTGCCGCAGTGGTCCGTGGCTTCCTAGGCAATCACAAGGTCGAAAACTATGTGGAGCTGGTTGAAACTCTGGTGAAGAACTATGGCAAAATGGGCTGTAGGATGTCCCTCAAAGTCCATATCCTTGATTCTCATCTTGATAAATTCAAGGAGAACATGGGAGCGTACACGGAGGAGCGTACACGGAGGAGCATGGCGAGCGCTTCCACCAGGATATACTGGACTTTGAACTTTGCTACCAAGGACAGTATAACGAGAACATGATGGGAGACTACATTTGGGGGCTGATTCGTGAAAGTGATTTACAGTATAATCGTAAATCTCGAAAAACTACTCACTTCTAAATGTTTTGTAGTCATTTTTGTATTACTTTAGTATAAATACTAGTTAATTTTGATTCATATGTTGTTTTTTCTGACTTTATGTGTACGAAAAGAAAAAAACTTTGCCCGTTTTCTCATTGACAATAGGTCAATTTCAAAATATCACTGTCCTGGTCACAAAAGCAAAGTTTGTAGGGAATAATAGCAATTTTCTATACTTTTAAGGCATAAGCAATTACGAAATAACACTTACTACCCAGGAACAAAAATGGTGTTACAAAGTGTTACCAGCGGGGACACAATACCTGTTGCTTCCAATTAACGTGGCGAGAAGTTTCTGTGGTGCAGGGGCGCTAACGTGCCTTAAAAGGCACCCCCACCCCGCTGTTGGGCCCCTCCCTTCTCCTTCCCCCCTCGCCCTTCCCACCCTCCACCAACTTGCACCGCAACCCCGCAAGGCGCGCATCGGTGAGCGCAACAGGTGACGGGCGCAAGTCACTATACCTCTCTATGCACCCCGTGTACGTGTGTGTGTGGTAGGTGCGCGCTACGAACCCGGCTACCCGAGTTGGATTCCCGCTCACGGCCACCCACACCAGTGACGACTATCTGAACCGGTTCCGGGCCTCCCCAAGGTCGACGCAGCCTCAAAAAATGAGTACCTGGTGCGGTGTGCAAACATCGCCACTGGGGAGACAAAGGCGACCGGGCGTGGTGCTGGCCACCCACCCCGTCGTGTGCCGTGCCGGCCTTCATGGGTGTTCGCTAATAGTACTTGCCCCTACAGTCTGTTAAGGCTATTACTACAGTACTATAATGAGCCAAGAATTGCTGTTTGTGTGTAACGCGCGTGACGTCACTCCACATGCCGCACCCCCCCCCGCCCCGTCATTAATATTCATGAGCGGGTGGCTTTTTCCACTCACGCAGAAGGTCGAGCGGAAAAAAAAAATGTTTCTCGCAAATTCGCTTTAAGTTTGACGTTTCTTTATTGAAAGTGAATCTAATCAATTATTTTACGCTGCAACAAAGTGGCGTTGGTGTTTTTATTTATGTCTTCAGCACTTGAGACAAAAGGTAAGTCAAATTTTTTGCTTCTACATTATGGTAAAATAGACATTTTTCGGTGATTTTACAGATATTGTATCGAATTCCAATTTATCTCAACTCCAGCGACTGATAGCAGAAGAGAATAAAGTATCAGAGCAGTGAATTTGAACAAATTGAAGGTCACTTATATACAGTGCTACAGTGAACTGCAGTGAAGTGTTTGATGACATACTTTTTGTGCAAGAATCACTGCCATAAAATTTACACAAGATACAATTATACTCTGCTCAATTTTTTCGTAAATATTACAGCTTCCGTCCGTGGACGGGCAAACAAGCGGGGAATATTTGTCTTTGTAGGTGCACCTAGCCTGGCCCACGCGAAGTGGTTAGGGGCCGTCCATAAATGACGTCACGCACCTAGGGGAGGGGGGGGGTCAGACATTTGTGACGATGTGTCACGACGGGGGAGGGGGGGTTGAGAAATGTGACGTCACATCAAAATGCGCAACTTTAAATAAATATAGACAACACGTTCTACTTAATTAAATAGACTTTTTAATAAATGTTTTCTCCTACAACATCAGAGAGCAGCGGCACATTAAATACGCACTACAATGACAATAGTTTAAAACTATTTGAAGCATGTTTTATTGGGGGGGGGGGGGGGCAGAGCTTTGTGACGTTATATTTGAGGGGGGGTCTGACTTTTTGTGACGTCGTGTGACTAGGGGGGTGGGTCAAAAATCGTCCAAAATCGCGTGACGTCATTTATGGACGGCCCCTTAGCGCAAAGAGCCACGAACTTGACAACCGAGATTTTATTCCCGGCGATGACTAACGTCATCAGTGGCGAGTGATAATCTACTAAGCCTCCCCCTATGTCGACTTCGGTCTAAATGAATCCCGGGTGCCATGTGCATGTGTGTGTAAACATTTGCCCTGGGGAGACAAAGGCATCTGGGTGTTCTGTTGGCCGCCCCACCTTCCCTCGTGCGCCGTGCTCATTTACGGCACTCTCAGTACACATTCTACGTAGGTTACAAGGGGCGGCTTTGTCTGTATCATACGTATGTTCTGTATTGTGTGAGCGTCTTCCCGATTTTCGGAATAATCCGAGAATGGGGAGCGAGATACAAAATGTCCCCCACGGCAAGTGACGTCATAATAGTGACGTCCCCGACCGCACTTTCCCGCCAAAAGTGGTGTCACGTGGCATCGGTCGACGTCACTCGGGTTAGCACGAAGATATTTTAACGTGGGACATTGAAACTGTTATAAAATATATTATTTTCATCTGAAATCTCCGCCATCCTCGAGTACACGGTATATTTACGTGCGAGTGGTAGTGTAGTGGTTAGCGCTTTGCGCTACGAACCCGGCGACCCGAGATCGATACCTGCTCACGGCCAACACCAGTGACGATTATCTGAATCGGACCTGGGCCTCCCTCTAGGTCGACTCAGCCTCAAATGAGTACCTGGTGCTCATCATCACTAGGGAGACAAAGGCGACCGGGCGTGGTCCACCCTCTCGCGTAACGTGCAGGCCTTCAAAGATGCTTGCTAAGAGCACTTGCCCCAACAGTCTGTTAAGGCTATACGGGGGGGGTCTTTTTCTTTGTATTAACATGAAACGAAAATGCTCGATTTAAATTCACATCAAATTTGTTTAACATACGAGTGAACAGGGAAGCGGTTAGTGCACTGCTCTGTAAACCCAACGACGCAAGTTCGATTCCCGATCACGAATAACATCAGTGGCGAGTGATATCTGAACCGGTACTGGACCACAAACCCTTGCCCCACCCCCTCACAACATGCATTGACCAGCTTGGTGAAGTACGGTCGGACAACCCGCACGAACGATACGCCGTGGGGATGCCTTCATACAGCAGTGGATTGACGAAGGGGCTATGACTCAACCAGTAATGAGTTGGCATTGGTAGCGATTAACAAGCCTCTAGCTTGAGTCTTCCGCCGTTGCCGATCATTGCTACAACGCTGTGGGCTCTCATGATATTGTCTTTTCCGAGATCAAGGTGCTCTGCAAACCTTCTGGCTACCATCAAAGGTTTGTACACGAAGCCATCCAGATATACAAAAAAAGACATAACTTCAACCGTGATGATGGGTACAAACTGAGTAATAATTGGAAAGATGTTGTTAACCATGATAAAAAGATTTAACTACACATATTTGTACGAACTTATTTGACAGGTACTATTCTACTTTACCGAGTGTTGACATCTCCAGCGTTCAACAGTACCGCTTTCTTTTATGCTTATTATCAGCCAACACCGGCCACAACCCTGAGTCGATGTGCACCATTGTTCTCTTTTAGTCTCGCCCCCCCACCCACCGTGCCATTCTCTGGCTACCACATTCAGATAAGCCCGCCCCTCCCCCTCAACTTGTATTTAAGAGCTTGTCTCTTGAATTTTTCCTCACTTGATACAGTAAATTTAGCTGTGACGGTCCCACCTGATGACGGAGACTCGTGTTGCCTCCGAAACGTCGTGATTTATTATTTTATTTCTATTATTATTTCTATTATTTGTATTTTTTTTTGTTTTTTAGCTCTTAAATTAGTGAGTATTACAGAGGCGTTCCTCAATGGCTATGTTCTGGATAAGGGTGCCCCCGAGCGCCTCTTGACGGATTAAGGCAAAAAAAATTTGTCCAAGCTGCTGCGTGAGGTTTGCGATTTGCAAACCTCACGTATGCACGTCGCCATACCACCCGCAACGGATGGCATGGTCGAATGCCTACACCGGACTATGACCTCCATGTTGAGTCACTTTGTCAGCGAGTCACAATTCGATTGGGACTGCATATTCCTGCGGTTCTCGCCGCTTATAGGATGACCCCTCACGTGTCCACCGGCTACTCTCCCTTATTTTTGATGTATGGGAGAGAGTATGATCCTCCCATCGATGTGCAGTTACAAGCCGCGCCCGCCCCGAAGGTGTTCAAAATTTCTGATTCGATTCGGTTCACACTTTGCAAACTTTCTCGAGGCGCGGGAAGCTGCCACTGTTAACTCTCAGGCCAGACAGTTGGCCAACGAGCAGCTCAAAGGTGCCCGTGTTTCCCTGTGCGATTGGTCGCCGGGGGACAGGGCCTAGTTGCATTGTCCACAGGTGCCGGTGGGCACATCTTCCAAGTTGCTGCAACCATGGAGAGGGCCGGTTGATGTGGTTCGGGTTGTGCAGCTGCAATGTGTCCAGATTCGGTTAGGTAAGCGGAGCAGGTTTGTACACCCCTCTCGTCTTAAGCCGTTTATCGCGCCGTGTGAGTTTGTTTCATCTCCATATTGCAGGGGGGTAAGTGTTGGGTGTGTCCGACGAGCTGGGGCGTATGTCTGCCGACGCTGGTCCTCAGGAGAGTGTTTCTGTTCCACCCCCAGGCGCCGCGCAATTGATGCCTCGCACGCGGCCGCTCGTGTCGGCCTCACGTGCTCTGGACGTGAAGGACCCGACGTCCCGGTCTACTACTCTTCGTGAGGAGCCAGCTTCATCGGGTCGATTTTTTGTTCCCCCCGGCCCTTCCAGGGCAGACAAGCCCAAACTGCCTGGAGGGCTGGCATCACAGACTCGTTCGAAGACTCGATTCGCGTGATCCACGTGCATTGCACACTCCCACAACGTCATGGGTTGTCGTACTCGCATGAGTCGTGGCGAGTATTTGGCTGATCCTGCTTGCCATCGAGCTCATAGGCGATGTTACACGTTGTGGGAGCCTTCGGGAAAGAGCTCGAGAGATCTAGAAGGTGGGCGGGGCGAGGGGTGGAACCAGCACCAGCCCAGGCGGATATAATGGGGGCCCCTTGAGGGGCTTAGGGTTCTTCGGGGTTGCTGGTGAAGAAGATCCACGTCGGGTTAAAGCCTTTAGCCACGCGGTCCGGGGCCCAGCTTGTGGTCCAGGCCGGGATAGAGAACCGTGTCTAGTTCTGCCGTAGCATGGCTAGATGGGCAATAAACACCAAAGTGTAGGTTGTGTTATGTTATTTTTAGTTGGTGAAATAAATAGTGTTACTCCCAAGACAAAGTCTGCAACTCAGTTGGGCTCACTACACATGTTTGCATAGAAACAATGGCATCTTGGGGGGAAAGTATGGGATATTTATAATCACGTTTTTGTCTAATAGAGAGAGATAAGACAGTTTGACATAGGCAGTGGAGAGTAGGAAGGGCTTTTTAAAACCTGGACTGGGAAAAGGTGGGGCAGGGAGTGGACAGCACGGATGGCTGGGAGGAAAGTGAGATCCAGGGGTAGGTGACATGGCCGGGTGGCAGCGCGGTTCGGTCTGCGGTTCAAAACTCGCCCGGCCGCCCTGGTTACTGTTGCGGGTGTGTTCACCGTAAAATACCACGCACCAGAAGCCACTGGAGCTATGCACTTTTAAATTTTGATTGAAAACTCATTTCTTTAAAACTGCTTTTTTATACTATCTGGTTCTTTCGGTAAAGTCACGTAGATAGAAAAAAGAAAACACGAAGTTTCGGTCGCAACACAAGCGTCCGTCTTCAGGTTCATCTGCTTTTTTATGTTTAGTTTGTTCCCCCGCACTTCCTATTAGCAGGGTTGTCTTTGTACGGTGTGAAAGAAGTTCTACATACATTCCATTATCACGGTTGGCTAAGTACGGTGCGGAAGAAGTTCAACATACACACCTCCGACTAACACGGTTGGCTACGTACGGTGTAAAAAAAGTTCAACATGCACAAACACTGAATCAGAATACGTATTTATACTGGAGAAATCTGATGAGCTATTAAGATATCTTTCAAAGATGCCCAGTAGGGGCAGATAAGAATGTTATAACAACGAACAATACAAAAACATGATAGTCGTACAAAGTACAAGAAAGGTAAACAAATTACAAACAAATACAACTAAACCATCCCCACCGTCACTGGCGGAGCCAGTGGGGGGTGGGGTGGCACGTGCTCTCTCTAGTAATACATCGGCATTTTGCGACCCCCGCTGCCACTGTATAGAATATTATTACCTGCCAGGGACTCTATGAGATGATAGAATAATAGTCTGAGTCCATAACTGGCAATAAGTAATGGCAAAGCAGTTGTAAGTGACTCAGAATTGTAGAGTACACGACGTCCCTGAAGACATACCTTCAGCGAGCGCGATGCCGATCACACACGGTCGAATTCGACCCTCGATCGATGGCTGCGCCATCGCCGCACATGCGTCGAATAAAAAGCAAGGGACAAGTCCTTACTTACTAACAACTCCTCTATCATGTTTCATTGCCCCCCCCCTACCTGAAAATCCTGACTCCGCCATTGCCCACCGTAAAAGGCAAAGCCCACTGAGGTATTAGCTTACTTTTCAGAAGCGACCTGGCCACTAATGATAGCTCAACAAAGTGGCCCCTCACTATTGGAACCTCATTTTACTGGCAAATGAGGTTCCAATGGTGTAAATGCTTACCCCGAGCTCTCATACTCTGATGGTGCATTGTCTTTGAGTTGTGCGCCTTTTGGCGTCATCTGGTCCAACCCATGTGAGACTAGGCTCTAAGGAAAGCTGTCTCGGGTGTGGACCAATCAACTTCAAGGACAGTGCATACATTATCATAGTTATGTTTTTTGTTTGCATTATGACTGCAGGTATTGTGGTCTATGCAAACATGTAAAAAAGGTGTCAGTTTTTGTTGCCAGATAGAAGGGTAAAAAAACCATTATCAAAGTGGCCCATCATTTGTACATGTATACAGTGCGATAAGAAGTTCAGCATACCCTACATAGACGATATCGTCACATTGTTCAGGAGAGAGTAGGAGGCGCTCTCTTTGTTAGCTGGTGTCGTGGTCTAAGTTTTCCAATGTTGGAAAAAAAAACTCGCAAACGAATTGCAATTCACAAATATCGACATCGCCCTCTACCGCCAGACTGATGCCCACTTGCAGGCCGGTGCTGTGCACACGGGGACAGCTGTCATCGGGAGGTCGTCGCCGCAGTGGCGAGATGTTGACTACCTCGCCTGGTATGCAGCAGGGCGTGGGTTCGATCCCGACCCTGACGGCTGCTGTATATTTGGAGTTTGCGGTGTCTCTCTTTCACCGTGGTCGCGTGGAGTTTTCTCTGGTGCCTCCGGTTTTTTCCCCTCCACATTTATAAGAAACATGCGTTTATAGAGTATTTGGCTGCTATAAATTCCCACGCGAAAAGCCACTTCGGTGGGCTATAATTTGTGGCCAGGTCGGTTCTGAAAAAAGAGCATAGCTCAGTGGGTCTTACCTGGTAAAAGAGAAAGTTTAGTTTCGCGATAAAATGATCAAACCGACTGTTTGGAATTATTGAGATGTAAGGAGCTTAGCGATGCTGGGGCATATAAGTGCTCAATACACGCCGATGAATTTTTAAACACGAGGGGGGCAGTAGAGGAGATTGAGTGACCTCTCACTCACCACAATCACCACCACCATCAACCTCCATCACTTCATTTTCAGAATCGACCTCTATCGCTTCTGAATAAGAATCCAACAGGTCAGTGGGCCTTACCTTGCAAAATACAAATTGTGAGTTTAGTGAAAAAAAGCTTCGTAGCTCATCGGATACCTCCAGTATGAATACAATGTTCAGATTCTGAGTTCTTCAGCCGCAGGTAGAACAAAGTCAACCTGGGAGCCGAACCCCCCCCCCCATCCCCCATCATTACCACATGCCGTCTCACGACCAGAGGTCGCAAACGGGTTTTGATTCCTTACCCGTACCCGTACGCACCAGGGTCGCAAACGGGTACCCGTACCCAGCCGTGACCCGTACCCTACCCGTACCCTGCCGGGTACGGGTAGGGTACGGGTATCGGGTACCTGATTGCGACCTCTGGGATGAAGCCATGTTGCAGGCGCGGGTGGGTTGATTCTAGGAACTTGAATTGTGAGAAGAGACAAGACGTTGGGAAATGAGTGACAAACAGTTATTCACATACCTGCATTTCCCATATCCCCTCCCTTTGATGTTGCTAATCCTGCATAATACACGGGCATAAGTTGTACTAATCACATACCTGCATTTCCCATATCCCTTCCCTTTGATGCTGCTAATCCTGCATAATGCACAGGCATGAGTAGTACTAATCACATACCTGTATTTCCCATAAATATGCTAAATGCCTCTTGATATGCATATTCTTTTGTCAAGGCGCCCTTTTCCCCCCTTCCAACCCAGCTTATATATATGCTCCAAGCACGTGTGCTGTTTCATTCAGACGCTGTCGCCTCGACAGACCTGGTTTTCACCTGAGGACGGCTGCTTGCGTTGTGGCCGAAACGTCGTGAGAATTATTTTATTATGTTTTATTTTTATTATTTTATTACTTCCCTTCTACGTGACTTTACCGAAAGAACCAAGAAGAAGTTACTCACCAGTGACTCACGGTCTACCCGTACCCGGCCGCACCAGGGTCGCAAACGGGTACCCGTACCCGGCCGGGTACGGGTAGCCGGGTATCGGGTACCCGGTTGCGACCTCTGCTCACGACTCGCTCAGGTCTAGCCGCCTGGCGCTCGCCTTGAACGCGCGTCGGCTGAACAGGAGGCGGAAGGCAGTGCGGAAGCTGCGATTGAAGCACGCGTAGAGGACGGGGTTGATGGCCGAGTTGGAGTAGCCCATCCAGAAGAAGGCGTCCCACGCCACGGGGTCGATGGCGCTGCTCGCGGAGAAGGCGCTCGCGATGCTCGAGGCGTAGTACGGGAGCCAGAGGACGAGGAAGACGCCCATGATGATGCCCAGCGTCTTGGTGGCGTTGTGCTCGCGCCTGAGTGACGTCCTCGCCTTTAGTTTGCCTCCAGCCCGCTCGTCTGATGAGAATCGGAAATGTGTATTTTTATACTGGAGGAGGAATCCGACATGAAGTTCTTTTTCACAGTGGAGGGCACGGGGGGTCAGAACGTTACAACACAAACAATACCAAAAACACGATAAGTTAGGAAACGTCGTATTCTATTGTTATTTCATTTCTTTACCGAAAGAACCAGAGAATAATTCCTGCAGTCACGAAAGCTTCGAATCTAGTTTGAAGTTAGGAAAGGTAAACAAATCAGTTATTATATATATAAATAAGACTGATTTTTTTTTTTATCAGGTAAGGCCCACTGAGCTAATACATCTCTATCACAAATTATAGCTCAACGAAGTGGTTAATAGTGTGGAAATTTATACTATGAATGCGTATTTATAAATGTGGAGGGAAAACCCGGAGGACCTGGAGAATATTCTTATTTATATTGCCGAATGTATTATTTACTTATTCATTTCAGTGTATTTAATTAATATTTTATTGATGTTTATCTTTCTGTGTAAAATAATGGTTTAAAAAAATCCAGAGTTCACTATACCGAAACATGCTAGATTTGAAGTTTTCGTGACTGCAAGGATCCACATACTCTTTGGTCCTTTCGGTAAAGTCACGTCGGTGAAAATAAATAAATGCCTATATAAACTAGCTTTTATTTACTTTTATTTTTCACCTACGTGATTTTACCGAAAGAACCAAAGACTATACCGAAACATCCCTGCACACGCTGTTGTGTTTTTATTCTCAGCAGCATCATCGCCATGCTGACACTCACCCACGCCGCGGCCTCTGTTGGCCTCCGCGCGGACGCGTCGCGACTGCGCCCTCGCCACGGAGTAGACCCTCGCGTAGGCCACCACCATCCCCACCATGGGCGCGTAGTAGCCGCATGCGGCGGACGTGAGCGCGAAGGCTGTGTTCAGGTAGAGATCGCAGTTGCCCGGGCAGGATGAGCGCGCCACCTCCTCCTCGATCCCCACCAGGTTCCAGCCGAGCATGATGGGCACCACGTAGAGAAGAGCCACGAGCCAGCACAGCGCCACGAGCAGAGCCACCGTGCGGCGGCTCACGCGGGCGCCGTAGCGCAGGGGGTCGCAGATCGCCACGTGGCGGTCGAAGGCGATGGCGCACAGGTGGAAGATGGACGAGGTGGTGAACAGGAAGTCCATGCACGTGTGCACCTTGCAGAAGGTCGGTCCGAAGAACCAGCAGCCGTACAGCGAGCGCGTGGCGCTGAACGGCATGACCAGGAGGCCCACCAGAAGGTCGGCCACGGCCAGAGACAGCGTGAAGGCGTTTGTGCGCGTCTGGAGTTGCCTGGAGGTCGGTGGGGAGGGGGGGGGGGGTCAAGATCAGGGGGTTTGGGGGAGGGTAGCCCAGAGCAAGGGGTGGAGGATGCCACCTTGCTCTCCACGGTGCCGACTGCCACCCGGCTTTAGCGGGTGGTGGTTACCCATCCAGACGATTGTCCGGTTTGACCGCACGAGGACGAACGCTGGGGCGTTTGCCGCTTGTTTTAGCAAGAAGATTTTTTAAAAGATCGAATTTGGTAAAAAATAAACTCAATATTTCAACAGCCGCAACGCATGTAAATTCTAGATGGTCGTTAATAAAAACGTCACTAAGCAACCCTTACGGAGCCGCAGGTTGCCGACCTCTGTTGTAGAGGTTCGCGGATCGGGACCCAGCGGCCGCCCTGGTTAATCGTTGGATGAATCCCTCTCCCCAAAGCCCCCGCTGTCACCGCCTATCGCGATCGTGCGATGGCACCAATCCTCCCGCCCGGGGCCCGCAAACACGGAGCTGAATTCCTCGCTGGACACACTCCTCATCCATTGTTGTTCTTGGCGAGCGATGGGAAACTGACATCGCGATCTCATTTCGTATCGTGAACAAACTACGTCGCGGCAAACCCTATCCCTGTGGAGCGAGTATTGTTCGGGCACAAAGTCCGACGTTTCGCTTCACGTTCTGGGGAGCTTCTGCAAAGCTCTGTCCGGACCAGGCACCGTGTGTGTTGTGCAACGGTTAGCGCACCGCTCTACGAACCCGGCGACCCGGGTTCGATTCCCGCTCACGACCAACACCTGTGAACGGTCCTCCCCTAGGTCGACTCAGCCTCACGACTACCTGGTGCGATGTGTAAACATCGCCACTGGGGAGACAAAGGCGGCCGGGCGTAGTGCTGGCCACCCACACCCTCGTGTGCCGTGCCGGCCTTCATAAGTTATCTTCTCTAACAACACTTGCCCCAACAATCTGTTCAGGCTAGACGGGAGATCTTTGTCTTTGTCTGGTGGGGAGCGGTAGTGCAACGGCTAGCGCGCTGCGCTACAAACCCGACGACCCGGGTTCGATTCCCGCTCACGACCAACACCACAGTAACAATCATCTGAACCGGTCCTGGGCCTCCCCTAGGTCGACTCAGCCTCAAATTAATACCTGGTGCGATGTGTAAACATCGCCACTGGGGAGACAAAGGCCGCCCTCCATAGGTGCTCGCGAACAGCACTTGCCCCACCAGTCTATTAACGGCTATAAGGTTGGCTCTGTACGGTGTAAAAGAAGTTCTACATACATTCGATTATCACGGTTGGCTACGTACGGTGCGGAATAAGTTCAACATACACACCTCCGATTAACACGGTTGGCTACGTACGGTGTAAAAGAAGTTCAACATACACAAACACTGAATCAGAATACGTATTTATACTGGAGAAATCCGATGAGCTATTAAGATATCTTTCATAGATGTCCAGTAGGGGAGAATAAGAATGTTCCAACAACGAACAATAAAAAACATGATAGTCGTGCAAAGTACAAAAAAGGTAAACAAATTACCCAAACAAATACCACTAAACCATCCCCACCGTCACTGGCGGAGCCAGTTGGGGGGTGGGGTGGCACGTGCCCCCTCTAGTGAACCTTTTCTGTGGCTACCTGAAGGTGACCACAGCGGTCACCACGACGGCGTTGCCCATCACCGTGCAGCACGTGGTCGCCGCAAGCAGAGCGGCCACGGCGGCGGCCACGTGCGCCGAGTGGGCGGGCAGCGAGCAGTTGAGGCCGTGCGAGAGGGAGCACGTTGGGCCCGTGGGGTGCTCCTCCGAGCTCATGGTTGAACCCGAGGAGAGGAGGCGCTATATGGGTCGGCACACACCGAGCGAGCAAAGGATTACGGCAACCGATCCCCCCCAGCACCACCAAGTGCGGCCGGCGTGTTGGTTCCTTGTCCTTTGCCTCCCCGCAACCTCCATATTTGCACGGTTGGTTACGTACGGTGCGAAAGAAGTTCAGCACACACACGCACATGCATTCGTCGCGTTGGGTCAGCTCTTTGTGACGGAAGATCCTTCAACCGATAACGCGCGACTGGCAGTCATGGGCTTTAACAATAATCATAAAAAAACAAGTCTTTAAGACGAAAAAAAGGAAGGGAAAAGAACAAGTAAGCCTTCGCGCTTCCCTATATGAATTTGAAAATTGTGATAAAAGAGTATTTAAAAAACATACATACGTCACGTGGCATCGGGTGACCTCACTACTCATCTTCTTGGTTCTTTCGGTAAAGTCACGTAGAAGGGAAATAATAAAATAATAAAAATTAAACATAATAAAATACAATTCTCACGACGTTTCGGCCACAACGCAAGCAGCCGTCCTCAGGTGAAGAACACTACTGTTAGCACAAATACATTTTAAAGTGGCACAAAATGTAAATATCCCAAAAAACTAAAAATCCTAAATTGTAAAAAAATTTAAACTAAATCCTTTCATCTGAAATCCCCCGTGCACCTCCTAGTACACAGTATCGTTACTTATTTCGCACCTCCGATTAGCACAGTTGGCTACGTATGGTGCGAAAGAAGTTTAACACGTAGGCTTTCGCAAAAAATATTATCCATTAAATGTGTTTTTGGGGGGTGGGGGGCGTTAGATTGCGTAAACAATTCTGGCAAATCGCCTGATGAAGTTGGTTGTAATCACCAGCGAAACGTCGAACTCAAATTATAGATGTTGTGGGTGTACTCTTCCAAAACACCGGTTGTAACAAATTGGCACTTTTCGTTTCCGTGACAAACCTTACTTAGTGGCTGTGTCGGGTGGTGGCGGGTTTGCGACACATTCAGTTTTACGCGACCTAATGAAAAAAAACATTATCGAAAGAGGCTTCAACATACGTACATACGTAAAAGTGCGCGGCTCAACTGTGAGTTCCAGATTTATTTTATTCAAATAGAGCTGCACTATCGATCATCTGTCATCTCACTCAAAGTCAAACACAAACGAACGTGACAGCAAATTAACACGAGCACCCCGCATCTCTCTTCTCTCATCTCCCTACCTTCATGCTGTATGTGTCTTCGTTGAACGTATCCCACTATATCTCGCGTCTTCGTCTCTCCTCTCTAGAATGCCGCGCATTCTATCGGGTGGCGCGGTCAGCACCACCACGCCCGGCCGCCTTTGTCTCCCCATTGCTAATGTGTTATACACCTCACGAGCGCTCATGCAAGACTGAGCTGACCTAGGGGAGGCCAATGATCGATTTGTATATATGACTATCCAGTGATGTTGGCCGCTGTCGGTAATTTAATTCGGGTCACCGGGTGAGTAGAGTATTTGAGTATCTTTCGGTAAAGTCACGTAGGTATAAAAAATAAAATACATTTAATCACGACGTTTCGGGCGCAACACAAGCAAGCGTCCGTCATCAGGTGGGACAACCACAGCAAGAAACAATTTATTTTATTTTTTTATACCTACGTGACTTTACCAAAATATATTTTTAGGGTTTTTCGGTAAAGTCACGTAGGTAAAAAATTAAAATTAAAATTTATAAAAGTAAAATTAAAAAACCTTAGAATATGAATCATTGCAGTCACGAAAGCTTCAAATCTAGAATTTACCGAAAGAACCAAAGAGTATGGATCCCTGCGCTCACGAAAACTTCAAATCTATTTGACTGCTGTACATTTCCGGATGAAAAGCCGCTTCATTGAGCTATCATTCGTTGGCCAGGGACGCGGGGAGGTGAGGGACGTGATGGAGGAATGGACGAGGTTCTCAGCGGCAGCTGGAGGAAGGAGGTGGCCAGCGCGCAGGCCCTGCGGGTGTTGAGACACGTGGGGCGAGAACGAGCGCTCGGGATTCGTGACGGCTCCGGGCTTTCGCGCGCCCTCTCTGCCGCGTGCTGCCCGCTTGAGCCGCCACTGAGCATGTACCTTGAGGAGCGCTGTGGTGCTGGCAGCATTTACCCGGAGGAGGTTACAACCGCTCCACGGTCAAACGACGAGACGGCGTCAAGGCGGGGTGGGAGAGCGGGCCGTGAGCCTGGGTCCATGAAGGAGTATGCGGGTGTGCGAGTTCCCCTAGGTCGACTCAGCCTTAAATGAGCACCTGGTGAGATGTGTAAACATCGCCACCCTCGTGTGCCGTCCCGACCTTCATAGGTACTCGCTAGCAGCACTTGCCCCAACAGTCTGTTAAGGCTATATGGGAGAAATTTGTCTAGGTCGACTCAGCCTTAAATAAGTATCTGGTGCGGTGTTTAAAAAAACACTGGAGAGCCAAAGGCGGCCGGGTGTGGTGCTACTCTCACCACCCCCTCGTGTGCCGTGTTAGCCTTAATAGGGGCTACTCGCTAACAGCCCTTGCCCCAACAGTCTGGTAAGGCTATACGGGAGATCTTTGGCTTTGTCCTTCATGTGCGGAGCGGTGGCCTAATAGTTGGGTGCGTTGCACTACGAACCCCGTCGCCTGAGTTCGGTTCTCGGCCACAAATAAAAAATAAATGGCGAGTTTATAACCGAATCGGTCCTGGGCCTCCGATAGGTCGACTCAGCCTTAAATGTACTCGATGTTGAACTTCTTTTTCACCGTGCGTGGCCAACCGTGCTCATCGGAGGTGCGTCAATGAGTGGCTGGTGTGGTGGTTAAAACATTGGCGGCGGGGAGACACATGCGGCTTGTCGTGATGCTAGCGGTTGCGGCCTTGAAGAGGTGTTCGCTTTCAGCAATTGCCGCAGCAGCATTGAAGGCTTTGGGTCATTGCATTTCTGTGAAATTCATAAACTGAGAGTGCTCGGTCACTGATTGGGTCCCATAACCGGCACACGCAATCAGTCTAATCTGATCATTAACGCTTATTTTATTTCTCTTTTTTTTCGTACCAGGTAAGGCCCACTGATCTACACAGCTCTTTTTCAGAAACGACCTGGCCACAAATATTAGCTCAACGAAGCGGCTTATCACGTGGAAATTCATAGCAGCTAAATATTCTTAATGCATGTTTCTAAATGTAGAGGAAAAACCAGAGGACCCGAAGAAAAATCCACGCGACCACGGGGAGAGAGAACACGTAAATATACAGCAAGCGTCAGGGTCTGGATCGAACCCACGGCCTCCTGCATACCAGGCGAGGTAGTTAACATTTCGTACTGTTAAAACAAAATTTCATTAACTTACGGTATGCTTTTATTTGTACCATGCATCTTTGTATTCTACCCGTGATATACTTCAACACGCATTGCTAAACCCTGAAGCATTATAAACAGACACAAACTTCCCCCATAAAAATCCTTCTTAAACCCCCACTCACCTTGTCCTGATGTTTGCGAGTGACTATTAGGTCACTCTTATTTATGCATAAACAGACCCCCCCCCACCACAGTTACCATCCGACCCTCTAACGCCCACCCTTCTCCTCCACCCTGCATCCATGCGCTAATAGGCAATTAGCACTAACTAGAGGGACGCCCCTGGCGAGTTCACGCCTCTAATCAAGGGCGACATGGGACAGACAGGTGGGACATGTGGGTGTGGGTGTTGGTGGTGTGGGCGGCTCACAGGGAGGAAATCGCCCAGGTGAGAGGAGAGGCGATGGTCTCAGGTGAGCGGTGAAGTTTGGTGGATAATTGAGAGAGTATTTAGCTCGGTGAGCCTTACCTGGTATAGATATATATTTTTAAAGTGTAGTTTTGTATTATCCAGAGAGCATTCAAACATCCACGACTGTTCCTCTTCTCATACGCCACGCTTGGAGCCATGCCGACCAACACGCCCACGTGGAGGGGGAGGAGGGGGGGGTGGGGTGGTCGGCGTGGATATTTTCCGGAGCTCAGCCCCAAACAACTCCGGCTGAAATTAAGCTCGGGCAACACAACGCATAGTAATGATGCTTCAGCTTTAATCTCTATGACTTATGAGTGCTACAGGCCACCGGTATTGCGTGTCAACTATTAGAAAGCAGTATTTCCACACAATCTCTCTATCATGTATATATATAATCCAGCCCTGAGTAAGGATGGCGATTCAAGGATAAGGTTTGCATTTATAGGGTGCGTAAACGCCTCTTTTATATCTCAAAGGGCTTGACAACATTCGTCACTGATGTTTGTGCAAGCTCGCCGCTTAAGTAAAATGTTGCGTCTTAAACCCCTCCTCCACCAATTAATAAAGTTGTCATGTGATGAAAAGACGTGCCAATGTATAAACGCTTCATCAGCACCACCGGTGTGATCCTGGAAAGCGATCCACACACACATAACAGTCTGGTTCGACGTTTCCCTGGTCGTGACTATTATTTTTTACGAGCTAAGGCCCATTGAGCTATATGGCTCTTTTTTAGAAGCGACCTGGCCACATATTATAGCCCAAACGAAGTGGCTCATCACGTGAAAATGTATAGCAGCCAAACACTCCACGTGACCACGGGGAGAACATGCAAACTCCAAATATACAGCAGCAGGCGTCAGGGTCGGGATTGAACCCACGACCTCCTGTATACCAGACGAGGTAGTTAGCATCTCGTCACCACGGCGCCAATGTATTACCGCTTCATCAGCACCACCGGTGTGATCCCGGAAAGCGACCCATACACGCGCGTAATAATCTGGCTTAACTAGATTTCGGACGATCCGAAGAACGTTGTTTTTTTTGGATCGATCGGAAAACTTGGAGTGATGTCACGAAAATGAAGTCATGACCACGTTTTTCTGGACATAAGTTTGTGGCGCGTGGCATCGGTGACGTCGCTAATGGTCGCACAGAAACACTGTTGACATCAGTTTACGTGACGGAAAATTGAAGGTAAGTCGGGCGATGGTGGCCACGCACCCCAAACCATGGCCCATATAATAAAACGATTGTAGTCTGGGCTCCTTCAACGGAGAAGAAGGAGAAGGGAAAGCAAAACTACATCAACTCTCTCCTGAAGCCCTCTCGTCGTGACCAGCAAGACCTCGACGTTGGCCTCTAGCTCCTGAAAACATTTTACCACACGCGACATTTTACCAGACACACCTATTTGCGTCTAGTTTGTTGTCCTTCACCCCACACTTACGATTAACAGGATTGGCCACGTACCGTGCGAAAGAAGTTCAACGTACATACATACAAGAAAAAAAGGATCTGTATTTTTTCCGAATCCGGAAAATCCGAAACATATCCGAAACTGAGATGACCCAATACGAAATTATTCCGACATTCTGAAATGTTGACCATCGGAAACTCATTCCCGAAGCAGGCCTCCTGACACCTGACCCCCCCCCCCCCCCCCCCCCGTTTCTATCAGGAGTCGCTCTCTTCCTCCAGGCACGCGGGCGGAGGAGGTCGAGGCCGGCGTCTGTCCCTCCACGCCGCGGCCACCATCACCACCACCGCCGCGTTCCCTTTCCCTCGGCAGAAGATGCGGCTGAAGGCGGCCCTGAAGCGGCGGTTGAAGGCGGCGTAGAGCACGGGATTGAGCGCCGAGTTGGCGTAGCAGAGCCACAGCGTGGCGCTCAGCAGCGTCGGCTCCGTGCTGAAGCCCACGAACGGGTCGACGGCGCTCGCCACGAAGTACGGGCACCAGCAGACTACGAAGGCGCCCAGGATGATGGCCAGCGTCTTGGTGGCGTTGTGCTCGCGCTTCATGGTCCTCCTAAACGTCGCCTGCTGCTCAGTGCCCTGCTGTTGGAGGTGGTTTTGCTGCTGCTGCTGCTTCACGCTGGCGGCCACCACCGACACGGTGCCGGTACTCGACGCGGCGATCTGCCTCGCCTGCCTGCGCGCCACCCGGTAGATCCTGGCGTAGGCAACGAGCATGAGCGCGGTGGGCGCGAAGAACGCGCAGCACGTGTCAACGAGGGCGAAGCCCACGTTCTTGAGCACCACGCAGCTGTCGGGGCACGAGAGGCGACGCGCCGCCTCCTCCACGCCGACCACGTTCCAGCCCAGCGACACGGGCGGCACGTAGAGGAACGGCAGCAGCCACGAGGCGGCGAGGAGGTGGGCCACGCGGCGCGGCGTGATCCTCTGGCGGTAGCGCAGCGGGTCGCAGATGGCCGTGTGGCGGTCAAAGGCGATGGCGCCCAGGTGCAGGATGGAGGCGGTGGTGAACACGTACTCCAGGCACGTGTGCGCCTTGCAGAACGTGCGACCGTAGTACCTGGCGAGGACATCACTGGGCGATGATGCGTTCCGTGTGGCTATGAGCAGGGCCATTTCCCGAAACGTAACCTATTATGTGTATGTGTTTGCTCTAATTATATATTTATTATATTATTAAGGCCACATTGTTATTGACAAATGTGTTGAAGTTTGTTTTTTGTTTGGTAGTAGGGGCCGTTCATAAATGACGTCACGCGATTTTGGACGATTTTTGACCCCCCCCCCCTCGTCACACGGCGTCACAAAAAGTCAGACCCCCCCCCCTCAAATATGACGTCACAAAGCTCTGCCCCCCCCCCCCCCCAAATATATAAAACATGCTTCAAATCGCTTTAAACTATTGCCATTGCAGTGCGTATTTAATGTGGCGCTGCACTCTGATGTTGTAGGAGAAACCATTTATTAAAAAGTCTATTTAATTAAGTAGAACGTGTTGTCTATATTTATTTAAAGTTGCGCATTTTGATGTGACGTCACATTTCTCACTCCCCCCCCCTCGTCACGCATCGTCACAAATGTCTGACCCCCCCTAGGTGCGTGACGTCATTTATGGACGCCCCCCTACATAGCTGTGACTCGCTATCAATACTTGCCACGACAGCCTGTGTCTATACGGGGGATCTTTGTCTTTTGTTTGGTTTACGTAGACACATCAAAACTTGTGCACGGAGTGCATCATGTTCTAACTATATGTATCTTTACCTCTCTGTGTGTATCGATATCCATCTATCTAAGTGTATCTATATGGTGTTAGTAACTACATGTTTGTATCGCTATATGGTACCAGCCGTGTCAAGATCGGCCTCTATGGATGAGTCTATTGAAGGACGCCGCTACTGGTCAGTTGGAGGCAGTCGCCCTCCAACAACAACGGAGAGCAGAGGAGCGACGCTCACAACGACGAGTGTAGCACCGGGCGGATACAAACGCAGCAAGTTGGAACAGCAGGGGGCACAGCTGGCACATCAGCCAGTCATCTCAGTGGGGTCAACCAATGGCACCTGGCTCTGCCCCGTGACCTCCTGTCAGCCAGCCTTCGACACTTCACGTGGCCTCAAAGTGCACCTGGCCTGGCACAGGCGCCGTGGTGGCGTCACCGTCACTTCGTGGGTGTGCACACTCACCAGCACTGGTGCACGGAGCGCATCATGCTGTAGGGCATCACCGTCAGCCCCACGAGGAAGTCCGCCACGGCCATGGAGGCGATGAACGCGTTGGTCTGGGTCCTCAGCTGGCGCGACGTGGCCACGGCGATTATGATGAGGAGGTTGCCCGCGACGGTGGCGGTGATGAGGAGCGTGAGGAGGCCCTGGATGACGGCGCGGACCTGGGCCGGCGAGGAGGCGACGGAGCAGTTGAGGAAGAAGTCCCCGACCTCGCAAATCGCGGCCGGTGGGAGCCACGGGGGGTCTGGCCTGGACCCGTTCATCTCTCCTCTATCAGCAAAAAAATAATAATAATTTCGATTTAAAGCTTTCGTGACTGCAGGGATTCATCTTCTTGGTTTTTCGGTAAAGTCACGTAGAAGGGAAGTAATAAAATAATACGAATAAAACATAATAAAATAATTCTCACGACGTTTCGGCCACAACGCAAGCAGCCGTCCTCAGGTGAAAACCATAATAATAATAAAAAGACGTAAAATGTGCACAGAAATTAAACACACGCATACAGTCTTCGCTCTCGAAGAGAGAGAGAAAGAACGTCTCGGAGACGCGAGGAGGAATCACAGACGAGAAGGAAAGCAACCTAGGGCCTCCTCTAGGTCCACTCAGCCTCAATTGAGTAACTGGTATGTATGTTGAACTTCTCCTGCACCGTACGTGGCCAACCGTGCTAATCGGAGGTGCGGGGGGTATTAAAGGTGTTACCGGCCAATTCGTGAGCGCTTACATGTGGGAGAAAACCGGAACACTCTGAGAAAACCAACGCGCGCGACGGAGAAACGTTACATCCCATACAAACGGAACAGGTGGAATTTGCAGTTTTGCCCTACCGCCTTCTCCTGGCGAGCCAGGGTATGGCACCCCTTCGACGCGCAATGTGGAAGTGAGTTTGACATTTGTGAGATCCACCCACCGTCGCAGGCCCCAGTGCTGGATTGAAACCCACGTGCATAGCCGCCACCCGCCCGGCTAGAATCAGCAGTAGCAGAATCACCACCATGAGCAGTATCGAAATCATTTATTGGAATCATTGTCAGCAGTAGCATCAGCATCGCCATCAGCGTTATCATCGACAAGCAGAATCAGTATAGCACCCTCAGCAGCAGCAGCAACAGTAGCACCAACAGCAGCGACATCAGCATACGTTGTTAACATTGTAATCGGCTGTAGCATCATCATCATTATCGGCTGCAGAATCGACACGATCATCATCACTTTTATAATCGACATTAGCATCATCAGCAGCAGCATCACCATACGCATTCTCGTTATCCATCATCAGTGCAGTGGCCATCAGAATAATACACACCAGTGGTTCTGCAGAACTGTTGCAGATGCAAATTAAGGTCACTACGTACCAGATGCTATTCCCAAATTCCTCGATGATGCTGTTGCTGCGATAACAAAGGCGCACAAGTACAATTAACAACAACAACAAAACACTCAACACATTCGTCAATGCCACTGTGTTTATAATAGGCGACGTTTCGGACTACGGTCCTCCTTCGTAGCACACAGAGCATCTGTGTCCTGTCGAGAATGTATGTGCTGTCAAGAAGGGCGGTTGCCCGAAACGTCACTTAATAGTTATCATCATCGTCATAGTATAGCGTGTTTAAAAATGATAGACCCGATTTGAAATCGCTATATCTCTGCAACCACGAACCGTCCGTGAATGAAACTCTTACCTCTTGAAAGGGCGGGGCATAGAGTTTCAAATGATTACCGCTAGATGCCTCTCCCAGCGCACAAACAGCCCCTAGCCGCAGTCATTCGCGAGACGCGCTGCCTCAACGTTGGATAGGTCGCACAGGACCCCAAGACTTGGCGCTACACTCTTAGCCCCCAAGATCCCCAGACATCATCACACCCTGCGACTTTTTCTAGTGGGGATACACGTCAAGACCGTGTTTCTGTGCCACCATTAGCGACTAATCTGGATGACCTAAAAAACAGAATCACGGCAGCGGTGACTTCAGTGGAAGAAGACACTTTGAGAGGCGTTTGGGACGAATTCAACTATCGTCTCGATGCTGTCCGTACAGCAGGTGGAGGGCACATAGAGCATTTATAAAATGGTTAGTAAAACTTGATAACTCGACTTTTTGTGTAATTGTAACATGTCGCAATCGTGAAATATCCTACTTTGAATTTGGGTCAATCTTTTTAAACACCCTGTATAAGCATCATTATATTCGTCATATGTTTACTATCAACTGCTGTACACGTAGAGTCAAGGATGTAACGCATGGAAAAATAATTACAATCAAGCAACGCAGAGGGAAGATAGAAGAGGAGCATTGTGGAAATGGAACGGAGAAACGGGAGCAAAGGGTTTAGGAAAGTTGAGAATCGGGACAAGAGGCTAGAAATGTCCCCGACGCTGCTGCACGGAGCGGCGTCTGTTTTTAAAGTGGGCGGCGATGAGAGGGGATAGGATCAGAGTAGGAGTGGCCACACCCAATCCACGTGATTTACGGAAGGCTTAAGCTGATTTAAATAGCATACATATGTGTGTACTGACGGCTACGTTATTGACGATTGTGTTGAGTTCCCAGATAGTTTTTTCCTGCGTGGTGATGCCACGCGGATGTGTGTCGAGGGATGGCATTGGCCCGCGGTGCAGAAACGTTGGGTACTACTAATCCAACATCATCGACATCATCGACATCGTCATCATCAAAATCGTTATAGTCATCATCATTATTTTATAAACTTAACTAGATACAAATTGTATTTTACCAGGTAAGGTCCATTGAGCTGTATAGCTCTTTTTCAGAAGCGACCTGGCCAAAAATGACAGCTCAACAGAGTGGCTTATCACGTGGATATATACATCAGACAAACTACTCTAAACGCATGCTTCTAAATGCGGTGGGACAACCGAAGGACCCGGATGAAAATCCACGCGACCACGGGGAGAACATGCAATCTCCAAATATACAGGCGTCGGGGTCGAACCCATGACCTCCGACATACCAGGCGCCCCTCATAATGATCGTCATCGTTTTCATCTTCATCAGTCATCATCTACTTCAACAACTGCGTTATCTCTATCAGTAATATTCTGTTCAGCAGCAGTAACGGTTGCATCAGCATCACGTCCTCGCAACCACCATCATCGTCACAATCAGCGGCAGCAGTATCATCAACAACACGATCATCACCAAAGTCGCTATCATCATCATCATCACCACTACCAACACGATGGACATCACCTGTATCAGCAAAACACAATTGTTACATTACCACTCTCATCACCACAACCATCACCGCATCACTACCCCTCACCTTTTTTCGATTTAAAGCTTTCGTGACTGCACGCATTCATATTCTTGGTTCTTTCGGTAAAATCACGTAGAAGGGAAATAATAAAATAATAAAAAGAAAACAATCAAATTCTCACGACGTTTCGTTTGCAACACAAGGAATCATCATCAGGTGTGAAAACCACAGCAAGAAAAACATTTCGTCGTGATAATTTAATTGGTTATTTTTATTATCTTATTATTATTATATTTCCCTTCTACGTGACTTTACCGAAAGAACCAATGATATGTACTCCTCGCCTCTTTCAATACCCCGAATCCCATTTCACCCTCCCCATCCCTCACGTCCTCTGTATCTCACCTACTCTCTCTCTGTCACCAGCCCTTACCTCATTGTTCTCTCTTCATCCCTCACCGTCTCTCTTTATCACCATCCCACACCCCTCTCTCTCACCATCCCTCACCTCCTCCCACCCCTACCTCTTCGTCACCCATCCCTCACCTCCTCTCTTTACCACCATCCCACACCCCTGTCTCTCTCACCATCCCTCACCTCCTCCCACCCATACCTCTTCGTCACCCATCCCTCACCTTTTCTCTTTATCACCATCCCACACCCCTATCTCTCTCACCATCCCTCACCTACTCTCTTTCTCGCCATCCCACGCCTCTTTGCCACCATCGCTCACATCATTTCTCTATCCGTCACCTCTCCTTCTCACCATCCCTCACCCCTCTCTCTCTCTCACCTTCCCCCACCTCCTCTCTCAATCGCCTCATCTCTTTATCTCACCAGCCCTCGCTCTATCAAAATCCCTAACCTCATCTCTCTTATCATCCTTCACCTCCTCCCACGCATCATCCCTCACCTCCTCGCTCTCGCCATCCCACAGCTCTCAAAATCCCTCACCTCACTCCCTCACCTCCTTTGTATCTCACCATCCCTCACTCTCTCACCACCCCTCACCTCTTCTCTCTCTCTCACCATTCCTCACCTTCCACCTCTGCAAATTCCCTCGGATTTTTTCTCAACCTCTTCCCCCGCGCCTTATGCGACAGCGTTCACCCTCAAACCTCCCACTTAAATACCTCGTCCGCCTTTGTCCCTCTCTGTGTCTGTCCCCCTCTCTCTCTCTCGCCACAGAAGCATCGCCCGGCCTTACCCACGCTTATATGGCACGAGTTGGACAAGGAACGCAGTCTCATGGGACCATTTCTCGTCAAAAGGCGATGACAGCCAAATTATGGCTCCATTTCCCGTTCAAAAAAAATGTGTCTCGTTAAAGATGAGTCGCCCAATTATCACCTGCCATCAACTCCCCCCACCACTCCTCCTCACGAGCCCCCTCAGATATTTTAAAAGAAAAGTGACACTTATTTAAATATATTTTTAATAGTTCCATCTTTGAGGTAATTGAGTGACTCTAGGGAGTTACTAATGGCTATACCTGGGACAATCAGCCAGCATTGGCGAGATCGTCTGGGTTAGAATTCCCGTTCACCGCCCGTGGTTATACAGCGTTCTAAAGTTTGACGAGTCGATAAAACTAAACGAAACATGTTTTACTGGTAGGAACCTCCTGGTTACACCAGCCCACAGGGGATTATTGTGTCCGTCCGTCGTGCATCCAAAAATGGGAGGGGTGGGGCTGGGTGGAGAGGGGAGGGTGGGGCGGGGCTGAGTGGCGAGGGTGGGGAGGGGACGGTGGGGAGGGGCTGGGTGGGGGGTGGGAGGGGTGGGGCTGGTCACCCCGTTGTTCCCTTATAAAACTCAACGTTTAACCTACTCACGCCGGCTTGTGCCCGCCCTCACAATCGGGCATATTTGCGGAATACACCACGCCGCCGTTGACCCTGGCCATTGACCGAGCAACCCAACGTTCTTACCAGCTCCCTCGGCAGGAATGTGTTAAATGTAGAAGGGAAAACCCGGAGACAAATCCACTCGACCACGGGGGGAGAGAGAAAGAGAGACACAAACTCTAAATATACAGACGAAGTATTGACTTAAAACTTTCGTGACTGCAGGAATTTATATTCTTTGTTTCTTTGGGTAAAGTCACGTAGAAAAAAATAAGAATATCAAATAAAGTGAATACAAAATAATAAAATAATAAACAACAAAAAACACTAATGTCGACTGTAGCCTGGTTCTTAATCGGAGTGGATGTCCTGGCTACAGTCTATATTGTAGACTGCCAATACACTCACCCAGCTTAATAACCATTGCTACAGTCTACATTATAGACTGCCAGAACACTCACCCAGCTTAATAACCAGGCTACAGTCTACATTATAGACTGCCAGTACACTCACCCAGCTTAATAACCAGGCTACAGTCTACATTATAGACTGCCAGTCCACTCACCCAGCTTAATAACCAGGCTACAGTCTACATTATAGACTGCCAGTACACTCACCCAGCTTAATACCCATTGCTACAGTCTACATTTTAGACTGCCAGTACACTCACCAAATATAATAACCGGGCCACAGTCTACATTATAGACTGCCAGTACACTCACCCAGCTTAATAGCCATTGCTACAGTCAACATTATAGACTGCCAGTACACTCACACTGATTAAGAACCAGGGTACAGTCCACTTTAGTGTTTTTTGGTGTTTATTATTTATTTTAATTATTTTTATTCACTTAATTTGTTATTATTATGTTTCTATCTACGTGACTTTACCGAAATAAACAAAGAATACAGATGAAGTAGTTAACATCTCGCCGCCGTGACACCGCAGCCCACACACCAACGACTCACGGTCACAGTTCCTACGATCACTGTTACATTGCTTATGGCTTTATTTTGGTAATTTCAAAAAGTTGTTTGGTTTGGCCATGTTTGTTTGTTTGTTGTAGTACCGAGTTAGAATGATGGCTTTAATCTAAGTTGTCTTGTGGTTGTTGTTGTTTGACTTGCATCCCACTGGGATTTTTGCACACAGAGTTGGTGTACGGTGCTTTTTTCTGGAAGACTTTGCAGGTTTTTTCCTGGATTTTTCTGTTTGCGCATAGTCACTTTAAGATGTTTTCTTGTTCATGTTTTTGTTTTTTGTTTGTTGCGGTTGCACCCGATTTAAGAGCCGAATGTCTCACAGGGCTATACCAAATAAATACAACTGAAAAACTGAAACGCAGAGACCCATAGTTTCACATAGAGACCCACACACAGAATTACTTAGAGACTCATCGGTTGACATAGACTGAGTTGTTCTTAAACCAGGGTTTCAAGTGCAGTGAGTTGGTGATCTCAGCCCGGTCACCAGTGATTCGCATAGAGACTCATGGACTCACAGAGAAATCCATCGACTTACACAGAGACCCATAGTCACAAACATCCCATAGAATCACATAGTTTGCATTGAACTTGGTTTCAAGTTTCAGCTGCCCATGATAAAATCGGGTCTTCGTATCCAGTGAGTTGATGGTCTCTCCTGGGTTCGATTTCCGACTTGTGGAGTTTGTATGTCCTCTCCCCGATCTGCAGTGTGTGAAAGTATGGAATGGTTTCCCCGCACATTCGATTAGAGCGGTTGGCTACGTACGGTGAGAAAAAAGTTCAACATACATGCATGGTGTGTGAGTGAGCATGTGTGAGTGTGTGGGGAGCGGTCGTGTAGTCTTTCGCACACTGCGCTACGACGAGTTCGATTTCCGATTTCGACCAATAGTAGCAAATATTTGTGCCGGATGAGTACCTGGTGCTGTGTGTAAACATCGCCACAAGGGAGACAAAGGCAGCCGGGCGTGGTGCTTGCCACCCACCCCCTCGTGTGCCGTGCCGGCCTTCATAGGTGCTCGCTAACAGCACTTGTTCCGACAGTCAGAGGTACTACAGATCAATCTGTAACAGGATGACGTTTCGGGATATGGCCCATATTCACAGAGGAGAGAGGGAATTATAAATTGGCTGACTTACAATAGTTCCAAATCGCTCTGTTTCAACTCTGTGGGGCCCTGCGAAAATCTGGCCATGTTAATAAACACTGTGGAAAATGAACAGGTTTTGAATGGCTAGACCGGTGAACTAACACGCAGCTAAGTCATTTTATGAATATAAAATAATATATTCTTGGTTCTTTCGGTAAAGTCACGTAGAAGGGAAATAATAAAAATATAAAACAATAAAAATTCTCACGACGTTTCGACTGCAACAATTTTCTTGCTGTGGATTTCACACCTGATGATGATTGCTTGAGTTGCAGTCGAAACGTCGTGAGAATTTTTATTGTTTTATATTTTTATTATTTTATTATTTCCCTTATACGTGACTTTACCAAAAGAACCAAGAATATGAATCCCTGCAGTCACGAAAGCTTTATATCAAAATAAAATAAGATGTTTATATCTACCGTATGTGAAGACACAAAACGAACCTCTGCTTGTATCGCGATTTTACCGATAAGGCCACAATGCTCCACTGCACCGCATGGATTTTGTGACGGACGTGGTAAAATACGTCGGGGATGGGTTTTCCTGAAACGTGCGACGAATATTGAAACGACGTACATCGAAGCGATTTTCAGGGCAGGTGGAGGCGAAGGCCGAGAAGACGGACACGAGAAAGGACGGACGATGCTGTCAGCGACGTAAGTGTGGATTGAGGCGACACAAATCGGGTCGCGGTGTTAATAAAGTGGCGACGTATTTGCGAAACGACGTAGAAGGGGGAGAGAGGCGTAAATCGGGGTATTACTGTATTTGGAAAATAAATATAAACTCAACAAATTGATCAATAACACTGTGACCCTAATACGCGACGTTTCGAGCAATGGACCTTCTTCACATTTCCAAAACATCACGATCCACGGGCAGATAGCCCGTGGATGTCCACTGCACATTTCGTCATTTTCTTGGTTATAATAAATTAATAAAAATAAAACATAATAAAATCATTCTCACGACGTTTCGACCACAACGCAAGCAGCCGTCCTCAGGTGAAGAACAGGTCTGTCGATAAGACAGAGTCTGAACGATAAGACAGAGTCTGAACGTGTCATTCAGACTCTGTCTTATCGACAGACCTGTTCTTCACCTGAGGACGGCTGCTTGCGTTGTGGCCAAAACGTCGTGAGAATGATTTTATTATGTTTTATTTTTATTATTTTTTTATTTCCATTCTACGTGACTTTACCGAAAGAACCAAGAAGATGAATCCCTGCAGTCACGAAAGCTTTAAATCGAAAATGTATTGGTTCTTTCGGTAAAGTCACGTAGAAGGGAAATTATAAAATTATAAAAATAGAACAATTAAATTCTCACGACGACATTTTTTTCTTGCTGTGGTTTTCACACCTGATGATGATTCCTTGTGTTGCAAACGAAACGTCGTGAGAATTTTTATTTATTATGTTTTATTTTTATTATTGTATTTTTTCCCTTCTACGTGACTTTACCGAAAGAACCAAGAAGATGAATCCCTGCAGTCACGAAAGCTTTAAATCGAAATTTTGTCATTTATTTCCACTTTCCTCTTGCCTTGTGCCAATCCAGTGTGCCGAATTAGTGCGCACATATTTCTGTCACCAATCTCTTATGTCGTCGTTCTCCGTTAGGTCTAACTCTTTTTCCGATTCCTCCAGGTTATCCGCTTTCCTAATTGACCTGATTTAACCGGGCTCAAGCAATGGGATTGATCTCCTTTCATCTTCATTTGAAGCTTTCGTGACTGCAGGAATCCATACTCTTTGGTTCTTTCGGTAAAGTCACGTAGGTACAAAATAAAATAAATCACGACGTTTCGACCGCAACACAAGCGTCCTACGTGACTTTACCGAAAGAACCAATGAGATTGATCTCCTTTATTAACCAAGCGAGGAGATGTAGACTCATGGACTCACAAGAAAAGCACCACTCTATCCCTTCGAGACGGAACAGGCGGAGTCCACACATCCGCTGTACCGCCTTTTCCTGCATCCCACTGGGATTTTTGCACACAGCGTTGGTGTACGGTGGTTTTTCTGCAATAGTTTGCTGTCTTGTCTTGGATTTTCTGTTTGCACTCAGTCACATACTCACTTGAAGATGTTTTTTTGTTCATGTTTTTTGTTTTTTGTTTGTTGCGGTTGCACCCGATTCAAGAGCCGAATGGCTCACAGGGCTATACCTAATAAATGAACTTGAACTCCTGGCGAGGCAGGGTAATAATAAAAAAGAGCTTTATAGCTCATCGGATTCCTCCAGTACAAATACATATTCCGATAGTACGGCACCTCTTCGACGCCCAACGAGGAAGGGAGTTTTACAACGTCTGCGTGGTCGTGATCCACCAACCCGTTGCCGGCAAGCAGCTGGATTCCAGGCCACGTGCGTAGTAGCCACCATTGCCCGGATGAATCATCGCCCCCTGCTGCTGAACAAGAGCAATGAGACTGAGCCGGGTTCTCCCTGGGTGTGGGAAGGAGTTCATCCAGCAGTATATTGGGACGCAAAGGCTCGCACGTGTCCAACCTGGTGAGTGCCTATTGTACAGCGTGGTTCAAATGTCTTGTGACCCCCTCCATTTAATTCTCTAAAATGTAATGTAGAGATTTTTTTAAAAGCAAAATTTAAAACAGAATATGAAAAGGAACAAAAATGTTAGGGGTCAATTAATTGAGGGTCACGAGACATCTGGACCACACTGGTACAGTAATGTATTGCATTTAACCATGTGGAAAGGCCGTTGAGATTAATGACCACGATGTCTAATTCGGATTCCATTTAGACATTAACCACACGTGAGTGCGTTCAGTTGGAAGTCCTTTATTCAACCAGGCCTGAGCACATTCCGGTTGATCTTCTTTATTTAACCACATGGCAGCAGCAACATTGAGACTGTACATTCATGCAGCACGGCGTCCTTCACTCATTTTCAGGGCCACTTTCGCCGATAAGGGGCCGTCCATAAATGACGTCACGCACCTAAGGGGGGAAGGGGTCAGACATTTGTGACGATGGGGGGGGGGGGGTTGAGAAACATGACGTCACATCAAAATGCGAAACTTTAAATAAATATTGATAACACGTTCTACTTAATTAAATAGACTTTTTAATAAATGTGTTCTCCTACAACATCAGAGTGCAGCGCCACATTAAATACGCACTACAATGACAATAGTTTAAAGCAATTTGAAGCATGTTAATATTTTTGGGGGGGGGGGGCAGAGCTTTGTGACGTCATATTTGAGGGGTGGTCTGACTTTTTGTGACGCCGTATGACGATGGGGGGAGGTAAAAATCGTCCAAAATCGCGTGACGTCATGTGGTGGGACTTTGTAGGTTGAACGTTGACATTTATAAGGCACACGGGGTGACCAATGAGGTCTGAATTGGTCTATAATGTAGACCAGGGGTCCTCAAACTTTTTAAACAGGGGGCCAGTTCACTGTCCCTGAGACCGTTGGAGGGCCGGACTATAGTTTAAAAAAACTATGAACAAATTCCTATGCACACTGCATATATCTTGTTTTGAAGTGAAGAAACAAAACAGGAACAAATACAATATTTAAAATGAAGAACAAGTAAAGTTAAATCAACAAACTTGCCAGTATTTCAATGGGAACTATGGGCCTGCTTTTGGCTAATGAGATGGTCAATGTCCGGTTCCATATTTGTCACTGCTAGTCGTAACAAGTGATGCAAGTGTGCATCCGTTAGTCTAGATCTGGTTGGAGATTTCAAATGTTTCATTCTGGAAAAAGTCTGTTCACAGACATAAGTGCTGCCAAAGATGGTTGCCATTTTGAGTGCATGGTTCCTGAGATGAGGATATGTCTCAGAGGGGACAGATGCATAGAAATTATGAAGGCTGCTTGACTTGAATGCGTCTTTCAGAGAGTCACAATTCTGCAGTTTAGCCAGTTCCATTTGGTAAATTGTATCCACATTTTCAATGTCAATATAAAATGGGTTACGGAAAAGCTGTATGTCCTGTTCATGGAGATGAAGCTCTTTACATCTAAATTGGAACTCCTTTTGCAATTTTTCCAGTGAATCCACACATGTTTTATTTGGGAATTGCAACCAATGGTTTTTCCGCTAACAGATTTTGAGTTGTGGGGAGATGGCAGAAGTTTTACTCCTTAACTTGTTTGATGAGGAGGCCTAATTTTACTTCAAATGCTTTGACATGTGATTGCATATCACAGAAGAGCTTCCCCTTTCCTTGAAGTTGCACATTGAAACTGTTGAGTAGCTCTGTTACATCTGTCAGAAAGGCAAGGTGCCATTTCCATTCTGAATCATTGAGCTCTGGTACTTCTTTGTTTTTTGAAAGCAGAAAAGCTGTAATCTGTGGAAGTAAGTCATAGAAACGTTTCAAAACTCTCCCTCGACTCAGCCAACGGACTTCTGTGTGGTACAGAACATCTTCATAGTCAACATTTAGTTCAGACAGAAATTCCTGAAATTGTCTGTGGTTTAGTGCATGAGCTCTAATGAAGTTAACACAAGATACCACAATTTTCATAACAGAGTTCCACTTCAGTGATTTACTACACAGCGCTTGTTGGTGGATGAGGCAGTGTATGGCTATTGGATGAGAATGTTTATGTTTGTCCATCTCTTGGTTAATGCGAGCAATTACTCCTTTCTTAGACCCCACCATGCTAGGAGCACCATCAGTTGTCACACTGGCTAGTTTAGCCCAATTCAGCTCCAAACCATTCACAGTTTGGCAAACCTTTTCATAGATATCCTCTCCTGTAGTTGTTCCTTTGATGCTTTGCAGTGCAGCAAGCTCTTCTGTGACTTCGAAATAGTCATTCGTCCCACGAATAAAAATTAGAAGTTGTGCAGAATCACGAACATCATTGCTTTCGTCGAGTGCCAAAGAAAAATAGGAAAGTTTTTTTGTGGAGTTTTGCAAATGCTGATGCAATTTGTCTCCCATTTCTTCAATCCTCCGTGTAATTGTAGGTCCTGAAAGACTCACTGTGCTAAATAAATCGGCCTTCTCTGGACACATCTCTTTGGCAACAGAAAGAAGGCATTCTTTAACAAATTCCCCCTCCACGAATGGTCTGCCAGTGCACGCTATTAGCTTGGCAACTTAAAAACTTGCTCGCATTGATGAAATATTTAGCTGCTTCTGCTTCACAAAAGTATTTTGCTGAGTTGTTAATGCATTTTTCAGTTTTAATATTTTATCTTTTCTCACTTCTCCGACCAAACAATCATATTTATCTTCATGTTGAGTTTCATAGTGTCGACGTAAATTGTATTCTTTGAACACAGACACTATATTCTGGCATATCAGACACACAGCTCTTCCCTTGTACTGCATGAAAAAGTAATCATAAGTCCACTTTTCTTTGAATATCCTACACTCCGAGTCAATTTTTCTCTTTCTTGACATCAGTTTCCTAGGGAGTCAAAATTTCTATTAGTAAAATACCAATATATATACAGCGCTACAAAAACAATATACCAGCAATAACTTTGCCCACACAGAGACATACAGACTGCACTGCCCATCAATGCAGTCTGATTGAGGGAACTCCGCTTTTACACCAGGCTCACACTGGTGCCGGTGCCATTAAAACGTTAATTACACCTGCAGTTTTGTTCACAGATCGCAGTACATCCCCAGCACACAGGAATATCACTGGGAGTGGAGCCGAGGGGCAAGTGAGGGAGCTGAGGGAGGGTTGAGCCAGTCAAGCGCAGCCAGGGGAGGGCTGGCAGCCTTAGGCCTGGGGGGCAAGTTCAGTCAATTGGCCCATTGAACTGTGGGGGCCGTTGGCCCCCGGGTTCCCCCCCGCCATCATCCCCTATTCCGCTTATGTTACCCCACCTCCCTAATACCCGCTAGGGTTTCGCCGGCATTCTAACGCGACGCCCCTACTGTTGCAGCCTCGCGCCGCGCTCCCACGCTGCGAGCATACGTGCGCACAGCATCATCAATCAAACGCCGCACTCCCCCTCTTTACACCGCTACGTACAGCTCTTGCACACTGCGAGCATGCGCCCGTCTACAGCCCTGTGCGGCACTCGCCTCCACGTCGAATAACCACGTTACCAATGCGCATCCGTATCCGAAACGTAACGAACGTATGCGCACTCACGCACACAGCTCTCCGCGGCACTCACTCACCACTGAATACTCGCGTTATGATCGCGCACCTGTATCACACACTGAGTGAACACACGCGACACCCACTCTCGCACCGCTCTGCGCAGCGCTCCCCCGAGGCGAGCCGCAGCGCTACAGAACCACTGTGTACACACGCTCACCCACGCGCTCAGCTCCGCGCAGCGCTCACTCACGTGGCGAACCACTGTGTACACACGCGCACCCACCCGCTCACACTGCTCGACAAGATCACGCGAGGCCACGCTTCGCTATTAATGATTTATTATCTGCTACCTGGTAATTTAATGTTATGTCAGTATGAGTCGACGAGGCTGGCCTATCCTACTTCCCCTGGACCTTGTTGTATCCTAACCCTTCTTCCAAACTTGATATTTTTATATATTATTTTTTTTACTTGATGTATAATGAATGAAAACACACCAAAGCACAGCAAACTGCAAAACACCAGGTGTTGTTAAGTGATGAACTGGAGGAGGGCTGGGATGACAGAATTTGCAACTTTGTCTCAAGGAAGATAAATCCAGGGTGAGTGGTCAAATGAAGTGGGTCAGCAACGCTGTGTGCACAGGGGAGGGAGCTGATTAACAACCCTGCCCGGCTGAACGTGAGGGGGCCTTTGACCTGAAATTAAGAATAACACTCCCAGAGCAGAAGGTTGGGTGGCCACAGTGAGACGAATAAGAGCGTTGTATATCAAGGCTGCAGGCTCAGCTGAATAACAAGGCTGCGGAGGTTACCAGGAGTTCGCGTTCGCCTAGTTAAGTCAAAAAGCTCAATTATTCTGTATTGCTATTAAAGTAACGTTAAAGTCGGAATTTAACAACAGGGTAGGCTAAAGTTATTGATATTCACACCCACTCCAATTAAACCAGGCCACAAGTTACGCCTACTGAACCATCACCATCATTAAGTCAATATGAAATGTTATTTCCATACTTTAAAATACAACTCGACCCAAAGCATATGACAATCAGAACCTTCCTAAGTCAAAATTGAATCGCACCCAGACAGGAGCGAATAGTCGATATAAGGTTGAAGAAGGAAGGAAATTAAGAGCACGGCGAACTGCAAACGTAAGCAAAAAAGCCGGGAACAACACACCAAGCCCAGCAACAGCGAGTCGGGCTTCGACAGGCCATAAAAGTAGGAATGATAACTCCCGGGGTCAGGGGACATCAGAAAAAGCAAGCAGACAAAAACCAGAACTGACTCCAAGGTTCAACCGCCCTCACCTACAAGGAGTGACGGAAATTAATGAGGCCTTGAGTTAACGGCGTCAGCTGGACAGCAACAACAACGGCGAGCAGAGACAGAGTGAGGCAAAAACCTGCGAGGCTATGAAATGCAACTTCATGTCAGTGAAGCCTGACCAACAAGTTAAGTTAATGACATCACAATACATAATATCGTACATAACATCAATGTTAACGCTATTCACCGTCAACTATATTCCGCTTATATAACCATGCAGACACCAAGGAATACGAATTCCTAGGATCAAGAAACTTACCCCTTAACCTAAGATATCGGAAATAAATTAATAATAATAAGCCTATGCATGAAAGACAAAAGTAAAACTTATGAAAAGCCAGGATAGCGGGATAAATCACCACCAGGTCGAAATAAAATACATAATAAAAGAGCGATGTTAAACCCAGGGTCGGAGAGAAAGGGAGATCCCGGCCGTCTTTGTATCCCCGCAGCGCGGGATGGGAGTGTGTATGTGCTCGGGGAGGCACCGCCACTTGAGTCAAGCACCACGATGGGAAATGACAGACCTTAGGCTACATACAGAATCATAACTGGAAATGGTAAGGGACAAATGTTAAAACTTTTAATCATTTCTTCATGCGTCAGCGAGGGTCGGGGGGAGTGTGCCCCTCCCTCCAGGTGGTGCAACACGGACAAAGATGCCTATGAGACGATTTGTAACGTCTGTGTTTTGGTTCATGAAGAAGGCCAAACAAGAGATAATATCGCACCCAGACAGAGAGACGACTTCGAGGCAATTTGTAACATCTGATTGTTTGCTCATGGATTTTATGGAGGGAGTATGACAACGGAAAATACCATGGGTGATGCACACAAGGACACACGGACGTACGGACACACACGTGAACACACCTACACACGGACAGATCCTGACACAGTAAATCAAAAGAAAACCCCGCCTTGTGGGCAGGACCCAAAGGGATTTTTCGGCATAAAAGAAAGGACTCTGAGCATTGGAAACCAGTTCGACCAGGAGAGTCAACTCATCACGAGTGCGACCAACGGGTCGACTCATGAGCGAGCTCGACCGGAAGGGTCGGCTCGACTCATCAGCCGAGTTCGACCAGGAGAGTCAACTCAGCCGAGCTTGACCAGCGGGTCGGCTCCGGAGCGAGCTCGACCGAGCGGGTCGGCTCAACTCATCTTCAGCTCGACCGAGCGGGTCGACTCAAGGGCGAGCTGCGACTAACGGGTCGGCTCGACTCTTCAGCTTCTGGGACTCAGCCGAGTTCAGACGGCTCTCGGGGCTCGACTCAAGCGGCTCCCCGTCTCCTCTGCAGGCGGGCAAGACCCGCTTGACAGCTCAACTCGGCCGCGACAGGCCAACCTCTGCCGAGTCGAAGGTCGCTCTGCAGCTGAAGGTCGCGGTTTGGCGACGAGGTGCTGACCCAGCACTGCGCGCTGCGAGCGAGCTGTGGGCGCCACCTACCGACCGGGTTCCGAACTACGACAGCGTATCAACAGGCATCCAACCAATTCCCCACGGCGACAGAGGAGCGACTAATACGTATGACGCGCACCGCCCCCTCACCACACAACCCCAGGCATCTGTTTGACATAAAGAACCGACTCCGAACACTGACTATTGAAGACAACTCTTACCACTCAAACCCACTCGAACCCATAAGCCATCCGTGGCTGTGAAGAAACACTCGAGACCGAGTGATGGCCATCCGTCGTTTATAAGAGTATTCGTAATTTTATCTTTAATATTTAGTGGGCTGTACTCTTAATCGCATAAATTCCCAACAGATCCATCAATATGAATTGATTCTTGGCACCTCCTTCCGCCGAGCAACGCTCACGTGGGGAGTGGTGGCCCACCAGATCCTTAACAGGTGATCTGGTCCCCAATTAGTAAATTTGATATAAGATAACGATCTTCGGAAAAGGAGCATCGTCGCCGGCCCTTACTCCGAGCCATTCTGTTGTCAGATAACCTGCCGATGTATCTGTTGAGATTGGTGCCTTTAAGAATAATAACTGTTTTGATTGTGTTTTATCGCCGTATAATCTTTCAAGTATCTTTCATTCATTAACGTTAAGGTTTTCTTAGCATAGTATTTGCATGTTTTAACGACTCTCTCTCACTAACAACCATCGCGTTACGCGGGATCCATGTGCCGTTGTCAAGTGAAATCAGACAATCATTGATGATACTGTATTGATGCCGTGTTGACGTTCCGGGATTGAGAGTTCGCATACTATATCATAGTTGAGGTTGAATTAGTAATAAATTGATTAATACAGAAGTGGTTGGGTGATTCTTTCCTGAAGTCTATGCATAAGATCTGCTTCTGCGTTGAGATCTGAACTTGGTGACCTTAATAAACACACTAACACATACTCAATAAATGTTAAAGCGATAACGGGGTGAACCGGGGACCTAAAATAAGCGAGAATAAGACGAACCTAGACAACGATGCCGAGTTAATCTAAGTTAATCTTGCATACTTACACCACACCTGCATAACTGCATACGATTAATTGCCTTATTCCGATCGATAACCCACCCTCGTCACCGAGGCGGGGTCTGGTTATCATAACGACTGGCATTATCATAATTACACCCACTCGCATAATTACTACAATTACCTCTCGAATTGGCATAATTAAATGTGCATAATTACATAAAATTAACATATTTCCGGATAATTACACATTTGGCCAAATTTCATTTGATTACTATTATTTTCACTGAATATTCATAACCCACATATACAACATAATAATTTCACCCACGCACGCATACAACATATCTAAATTTTCACACCCAACATATACAACAACCTATTCCCTATTTATCGGCTTACGATACCCTACTTCACCTTCTTACTCCCTGTTAGATGCCCACGGCGGTTCGTTGATCCCGTACTCGCAGCGTGCCTCGATGCGTCTCACGGACGTTCGGGTCGCTGGACTGGAGAGCGTCCTGTCGCCTGGCGCTGGAGAGAAGAGAGCCCGATTTCCCCTTTGCGCCCACTATTTATCCTCCCTACCTCAAAGGGAATGCGGCTCTGGACAATAGGCTCGCGACCCTCTGGCACGCGCACCGCGGTTCCGGGCGCTTTTGATATGCTACTCAATGCTCAACCTGCGCGGCGCAAATTCCAATCAATTCGCTTTTGATATGCTACTCAATGCTCAACCTGCGCGGCGCAAATTCCAATCAATTCGCTTTTGATATGCTACTCAATGCTCAACCTGCGCGGCGCAAATTCCAATCAATTCGCTTTTGATATGCTACTCAATGCTCAACCTGCGCGGCGCAAATTCCAATCAATCCCTTTCTCACGCAGGCCCCCCCCCCATTATCGCAGTTTATGCGGCGGCGTCCGTCACAAAGGTGCGCCGTGGGAATTTGTGCACGGCTCCCCGCGTGACCCCGCTCTCCCGATTACTCATACTAACAGCCTTATCCTTTAACTCCCCTAACAATGGTGCCTGCGTGCCCGAGCGTAATTATGCCGTCCCTCCGCTCCCTGTGCGGGGGTGCCTGATTATGCAATTCAGATGCGCTGCGTGTTTTCTCATGATGCTCCTCCATCACAATGCTTATTCCCTCTGCCTGCCCCGTCGATACTTGCGTGTGTGGGGTGTGTGGGATGCGTTTCACCCGCGGTGGCCGAGTGGCCCCTCGCTGCGACCTTGCAATCTTAAGGCCGGTCGCAGCGCCGCGGTGCAAAGTAGCGTCGGGGGAGGTCGTCCAATTCCCTGGTCGCCGGAAACCGTGAAAGTTTAATCCCGGTAAGGGCTTCTCGGATAAAATCCGGTCGGCCAGGTGACTTCCCCTAGGAGCTCTATGGGGGGGAGTAATGCGTGCGGGTGTGTTCATGTGAGGTGAGGTGAGGGGGACGCGGGGTCGGCTCCGTCGCTTGGTGGTGGCGAGGTCGGAGATGGGGCGCCTGCTGAACGGCTTCGTGGCGGCGGCATCACAGAACCATTCACCAGCGCAGCCCAATGAGTGCCCACAGCCGCAGCTCAATCAGTGCCCACCGCCGCAGCTCAATCAGTGCTCACCAGCGCAGCCAAATCAGTGCTCGCCACCGCAGCCCAATCAGTGCCCACCACCGCAGCCCAATGAGTGCTCTCCAGCGCAGCCCAATTAGTGCTCACCAGCGCAGCCCAATTAGTGCTCACAAGCGCAGCCCAATTAGTGACCATGGGCCGGATAAATGTCCTCGGTGGGCCGCATGTGGCCCGCGGGCCGTAGTTTGAGGACCCCTGATGTAGACACTGGTAAGGGGTTGACAGGTGTGAGTTTCCTGAACAAAGACAAAGATCCCCCCGTGTAGCCTTAACAGACTATTGGTGCAAGTGCTGTTTAGCAAGTGGCACGGCACATGAAGGGGTGGGTTGGTCAGTCAGCACCACGCCCGGCCCGTCTTTGTCTCCCTCGTGTGCGATGTTCACACACCGCGCCAGGTACTCATTTGAGGCCGAGTCGTAGCCGCGGCGTGCTAAAAGCTTCACTAACCGCTCCCCGCACTGCTTTTGCCTCGACGAACTGTTGGAAGTAAGGCCGTAGCCATGGAGTCAACATTGGGGAGGACCAAATCTTCCAGGGGGTCTGGGGGCCCTCGCCCCAGAAGAAAAAAAAAAAAATCTAAATTTGAAAACGAATTTTCTGCCATTTCCTGCTTAAAATAGAAAAAAAAAATTCACTAACACATGGGATGGACTTTTTATTTATTTTTTACAATAATGTCTAATAGTGTATTGTATTACATTTCTGTTTTTTTCTCTTTTTTACCTTTTATTGTTTTATTGTATGTAATGGCACAGATATAAAGTACAACCATGACCACAATCATATCAACAGATATCTATCCATTGTTATATGAAGACAAGTCCAGATAGTGTGGCCAAGGTTTAGCAAATTGGTCTTTTTATTTCCATAGCATCGCAATTATTATTTTAAAAAATATTTGTATAGCGATATTTTGGGGGGGGAACATTTTGAGAATATTTGATTATGGGGGGGGGGGGGATGTCCCCCCCCCCCCAATATGTATTATAATTACAGCCTTGGTTGGAAGTAATTTTTATCTATTTAAATGTATGCCACGCTTATCCGATTTAGAAAATACGCGGCACGCTGTCGCTTGCACGTTGCGAATTCCAAAGCTCTCCCGTCGTACGCGTGTGCACTGGGAAATGTTAAAGTCGACGTTCCCGCCGCGCTTATCCGCGCTACGAAATAAAAACGGAGAGCAGCCTCAACGGAGGGAGCGGTGGGCGCAATGATTAGCGCGCCGCGCTATGAAAACCCGCCAAGCAAAAACAAAACCCGAGTTCAGTTTCAGTTTCATTTATTTGGTATGTATAGCCATGTGAGCCATTCGGCTCTTGAATCGGGTGCAACCGCAACAAACAAAAAACAAAAACATGAAAAAAAAACATCTTAAAGTGACTATATGACGATGTGCAAACAGAAAATCCAGGAAAAAAACTGAAAAAATTCCAGAAAAAGCACCGTACACCAACACTGTGCAAACATCCCAGTGGGATGCAAGTCAAACAACAACAACAACAACCACAAGACAACTTAAATTAAGGCCATCAGTCTAACTCCATAGTACAATAAACAAACATGGCCAAACAAAAAAGTTTTCGAAATCACCAAAATAAAGCCATGAAAGCAATGTAACAGTGATCATAGGAACTGTGACCGAATTTTCACAATAAACGACATAAACAACATGTACCACCAAACCCTGCAAGCCATAGCTGGCTGCATGAGTCACTCCACAACAGCAGGGGCATCAGTCGGAGTATCAAATTTTTCAATGCACCTTTAAGATCAGCACACTAAATCAAAACACAGATCATACTTTGCAGCGGTCATCCGGAGCAAAACATTTTATTTTAGGCCACTGAACACATTCCTGCGGAGGGAGCTGGTAGGAACGTTGGGTTGCTCGGTCAATGGCCAGGGTCAACGGCGGCGTGGTCTATTCCGCAAATATGCCCGACTGTGAGGGCGGGCACAAGCCGGCGTGAGTAGGTTAAACGTTGAGTTTTATAAGGGCACCACGGGGTGACCAGCCCCTCCCCACCCTCCCCACCCAGCCCCTCCTCACCCTCCCCTCCCCACCCAGCCCCACCCTCCCCACCCATCCCCTCCCTCCCCTCCCCACCCAGCTCCTCCCTGCACGACGGACACAATAATCCCCTGTGGGCTGGTGTAACCAGGAGGCTCCTACCAGTAATAGCAGTGCGGTGAAGTATGGTCATAACGACGTGGGGAGGGAGGCCTTTCATCCAGCAGTGGATTGTGAAAAGGATGTTTACTGGACCGCGATTGCATTCGATCAGATTTGAAGCTTTCGTGACTGCAAGGATTCGTACTCTTAGGATTTTTTCGGTAAAGTCACGTGATTAAATTGAGTTATTTCTAATTTTTTATTATTATTTCATTATTATTTTTACCTACGCGACTTTACCGAAAAAAAAACCTAAGAGTATGCATTCGATCACTGCGTTCACGATTAACCTCGTTGCTGTGTGTATAGTCGAGAGAAGAGAGAGAGAAAAAAAGTTTGGAATCGAAGGTATTAACGCTCCATTCGTTAATCCGCTGCTGGATGACCGCCCCACGCCGTGCAAAGTCGCGGGATGAGTTATTTCACCATACTTCACCACGCTGGTCAACCTATACGACCTGCTATTATCACTACGGATTGCAGGTGGCTCAGCGGTTGACTGCCCAATCATCGGTGGGTTGTGATGGATCGCATCGTCCCCGCCATAGGAATGTGGAGTTTCCAACACTGTCTCGAGGCCGTATGCGGGAGATGGGCACCAATGCCTCAGTGCTGCTCCATGGAGGTGGGGGGGACATCGCTTTGAACTGCGTGGTGGTCACTCCTAAACCCACACCCTTTATCAATACCCTATCTTATTAGAAACCTTACTGGTCACCAAACAAATAAGACAAACTATGGGGGTGGGCTTTCTTTTGCCCACATTGACTATTGAAATGTGCTGTACGCCGTATGGACCTGAAAACTACATTTCCCCGTACAATAACACGTAGTTATAAACAGCTGTTTAAAACCAGGCTCGGTTTTTTTCTCCCTGCTTAGCTTCCGAGATGTCGCAGCCACATTGGGCCACGTTAAGCGTCGCGTCCAAAGTTGTACAGTGATCGTGGACGGAGCGCATACGATCTATGAATTTCAATTGCACCCGTCTTCCGTAGCTTATCCGGTGTGTGTAATCTAAATCAAGCTTGACCACGCGTCGAAATACAAAGGCTACGCTTATCCGAGGTGGGAATTTAAGACGTTGGGTCCTATCAAGTTTAGCATTTTGAAACAGCCCTGTTTCCATCAGTTATCTGCTGTGTGGATCGATACTTGTCCAGCCACGTGACAATCCACTGCTGGATGAGGAGCCGTGCGGGTCGTTGTTGAACAACCATACTTCACCGCGCCGGTCAGTGCAACCTGAAGTCCGATTAATGACGCTTAAGCGCACTGCAAAATCAAGTTACGCCTATCAGGTGTACGAATTCTTATCGTTTCCTATCACGACTACGAATTTCAAACCACGTTTTGTATAGTCTTTGATTCTTTCGGTAAAGTCACGTCTTGTGTGTTTTTGTGTGTTTTTGTTTGTGTGTGCGCGGCGAGGATTAATTTCAGCCGGATCCCAACACGAAGAATATTCTTCAGCACCCGGTACAACAACATCCTGTATCTTCTTGGTTCTTTCGGTAAAGTCACGTAGAAGGGAAGTAATACAATAATAAAAATAAAACATAATAAAACAATTCTCACGACGTTTCGGCCACAACGCAAGCAGCCGTCCTCAGGCGAAGAATGAGACATTATCAAGCTAGGAGCTTATATAGGTCTAGCTTGATAATGTCTCATTCTTCGCCTGAGGACGGCTGCTTGCGTTGTGGCCGAAACGTCGTGAGAATTGTTTTATTTTTATTATTGTATTACTTCCCTTCTACGTGACTTTACCGAAAGAACCAAGAAGATGAATCCCTGCAGTCACGAAAGCTTTAAATCTAAATTTAACATCCTGTATCCCTGGTGCATTATGGAAACACATTTACTTGACGTTGCTTGGGTAGGGCAGTTGTGTGCAACCCAAAAAAGCCGAAATGTTCGACAATAACAACGGATGTGGCTTTAAAATGGGAAGAAGAAAAAACATAGGCGACGTTTCGGGCAATGGTTCTTAAAAACACAAATGACTCTACCTCTTTGGTCTCTCTATGTGCAGTGAAGAGTGTCACGCAGCCCGAAACTTAGCCTATTATATATTCCTTAAGACATTACCATTGATGAATGTGTTGTGGTTAAATTTCGATTTAAAGCTTTCGTGACTGCAGGGATTCATCTTCTTGGTTCTTTCGGTAAAGTCACGTAGAAGGAAAATAATAAAATAATACAAATAAAACATAATAAAATAATTCTCACGTTTCGGCCACAACGCAAGCAGCCGTCTTCAGGTGGAGAACAGGCTGCTTGCGTTGTGGCCGAAACGTCGTGAAAATTATTTTATTGTTTTATTTTTATTATTTTATTATTTTCCTTCTTTACCGAAAGAACCAAGAAGAAGAAGATGTGTTGTGGTTGTTTTTTACCCCGTGCTTAGAAATTAACCCACATCCAATCTCGTCTACGAATTAAAAAAACCTATCCCCCTCCAGCAACTAATCTAGTCTATGAAATCCAAACCCACATCTAATCACCAAATCTCATGCTCTGTAGCTCCCCCCCCCAACTCTCGCGAGACTTCCTGGGGGGGAGGGGGGGTGGAGTGGTCACATGACCCCTCCTCACTATGGCCCCTCCCCCTCTTCTACAGCCCCTCCCCTCCGGCTGCCAAGACGCGGAGAGCAGGAGTGGCCTCCGCAGCTTCCGTCGACTCGTGCCGTTTTCCATCTTTTTCACAAGCTACGCGCCCGCCCAACCGGGCCACAACCCTTCGCCGCGATGAGTCTGGAGCAGCAGGCGAGTGCGACGCGCGGCGCGCGGGCTTCCGAGGGGAGGGGAGCGGCGATGCGGCGACGGCTGCCGAAAGCCGAGCCGGGGCCTGGGCCTCTAAGATGGCGGCTGAGGCCTCGAGGGTTGCGGGCGGGAGGGAGGGAGGGAGGGGGGTGGAGGGGCGGGGGGAGGGGGACCGGCTCAGGAAGGGAGCCCCCCCCCCTCTCTCTCGCTTGTTACCACGCCTACTTTTTTTAGCTCCGCCCCTGAATTCCTTTAGCTCCGCCCCGTTGTTGGCTTGGCTCCGCCCACTTGGCCCATTTGGGTTTTGCCGCCTCTCGGTCGTCCCAAGTTGCTCTCCTCCCCTCGCGCGCTGCGATTGGACGGCGACGGCGTCACGTGACCAGGGGGAAGGGGGCGGGGGATCGGGGCGTGTCACGTGGTCGCGTTGGGGGTGTTCTGGGGCCGAAGCAGTGAAGGGGGGGTGGTGGTTCGACATCAATTCAAATAAACTCCACACATTCGTCAAGAGCACTGTCTTAAAATAACTAAGAGATAAGAGGCACGTAAACATATTTAATTATCATTTTAAGGCCCACACACGCACACACCTGCCGTTATTGACGAATGTGTGTGGCGTTTATTGTTCGATCTCGGCACCCATTGCCAGCCCAAGCGCATCGGGCCTAAGTAAATCGCCGTGTTTCATATCGAAAACACGCCAAGGTGAAGGGAAGAGGCGCTCGGTGGGGAGGGTTGACGAAGCGTGGGACGACGACGAAGAAGAAGCATCGGCGGGGTGGGCAGGGTGACATCTCCCTTGTGTTGGGAGAGCGAGAGAGGTGGCGGAGGAGGAGGGGGGTGGTAGCACAAAATGGACGCGGAGGCTTTAGTTGTAACAGGACCTCAGCCACCTTAACAATGCGGCGTTTAAGCTTACTGATATTGCAACGTAAACTAACTACATTCTACTAAATTGTGACCTTTTATGATACTGGCAAAAAGGTCCCATTTATTGTGCTGCTTACCCCGAGCTATGAATACTCGTAAAGTGCCATTGTCTTTGTACTTCAGTTTAGTTTAATTAATTTGGTGTAGCCCTGTGAGACATTCGGCTCCGCAACGAACAAAAAAACAAAAACATGAACAAGAAAACATCTTAAAGCGTTCTCTGGATCTTGCACTTCTAGTGAGACTAAGCCATTAGAAAAGGCTGCCGGTCTCTGTTGTCGGACAATCAGTTTCAAAGACAATGCCGTATCGTGTATCACAGCATGTTCAACACGCACGTGTGGTTAATGTACTACTTGATTCCTTGCTAAAGGTTTCTATTTGGTGTTTGAACATCTTAACGCATGTTTTATTGCCATAACGTGTCAACACCTATTCTTATTTTTTTTTAATACAGAGACATCCATTTATAGATGCCCCACTAGAAATAGTACAGTTATTAATGTATATGGGCAACTTTTTTTTATTCAAATCGTCTACATTTATCAAAGTTCGCCAATGTCAACACTTCACTTTCTGCTCTCTTTTTGATGCGCTTCGTCTAGCAGTGGGTTGTGCATTTGCCTGCAAGCGTTTCGATTATTGATTTAGCTGAAAGTAGTCGAACTCGATCGGGGGATCTATAAATTACCAAATAAATAAGCCACTTCTGAATTTTTATACGTTCCTCCACATAAAAGTAACATACGCAGCCCACAGCCTAATTTCAGCAGCATTCGTACCGGGTTTCATCAGCAGTCGGCTTGCTTAAATCAATGATCAATGAACTACCAGATGGTAATCGGCAAGGACTGTTTTCTTTTTTAATGTGGACGGACAGATAAATGAAGTAGATATATTTCAGCCTATTTATTTTGTTCTTTTAATTATTATTTTGTGTTCTCTATAAATGGATCGATCACCCTGTATTTGGTTTATTAGTCATTATGGGTACTGATGAATGTTATCAACAGTTTGCTTAAACTTAAAAGTGTTAAAACAAAAATTCTGACTGCAGGTGCTTTTTTTACAAGACAGAATGTTCATGTTTTATTATAATAGTTTTGACCAAAGCTTTTTAATATATCAGCTGCCTGGGGTTGAGCTATAATTCTGAAATACATTATACACGTCGTGTGTGTTGGAGTAAAGTGTGGGTACTCCTAGCTCGTTTAAGATGTCAGGCCTGCATTGAAGAGTAGGCCAGATCACCTCCAGGGAGGCTCTTAGAGCTGCTAGTGGAGGCCCTTACACCAAGAGTGCGTGAGCAAGCAATTGCAGGACTGCACCTTGCATTAATATGATTAAACGGCTTTAATCTCGGATTACCTTAAAAGGCTTGGACAGAGAGCTGTGGCACAAAACCACTGTGCTACGAAACCGGTAACCCAAATTCTATATCCGACTAAGGCCGAGTCTTCACTGAATCTGTCCTGGCTAATTTCACCCACCCCGTGCCACGACCATAAACCCTCCCCGTGATGAGTGTGGTGAAGTATGGTCAATCAACCCCAACGATCGACACGGCGTGCTGAGGCCTTCATCCAGGAGACTGTAAATGATTAACTATTATGTGTATGTAAGTGTATGTGCTACACTGTCTATTTCAGTGGATGGGGTGATAGTGCAGTGTTTGGCGCTGTGCTACGAACCGGGCGACCCGAGTTAAATACCTGCTTACGGCCAATATTAGTGATGATTATCTGAAACAGTTAGTCCTGGGCCTCCCCTTCGTCGACTTAGCCTCAAATTTTCTCTTGTGCTGTGTGTGAAACTCATCGCTAGGGATACAAATGCGTGATGCTGGCCACCCACCCCCTCGTGTCCCATGCCAGCCTTCATAGGTGCTGCTCGCTAACAGCACTTTCTACAACAGTCTTTTAAGGCTATACGGGGGAATCTTTGTTATTTTAGTGTATTACATCAATATCAGTGCCAGTTCGAAGTACAGTGGAACTTTTGTCATGGGCCACTGGGTGCACAATGGAGTCCTGTGGTGGGGTGGCCATGTCTGTTGATCGCTCACCGTGTTCTGTGTCTCTCCACAGTTCATGGCCATGTCAGTGGCAGAGATGGGAGACCAACGTGGCCGAGGAGGGCCTCCCCGTGAGTGGCGCTCAACATCACTTCCACTACCGCCTCATCATAATACCTCCTCATCATAATACCTCCTCATCTATCACCCTATCGTAATACATCCTCACCCTGATGTCGCATCGTCCATGAAATCCTCTTTCTGATTTCCACCGCATTGTGGTTCCACATCTCCCTCTTCCTTCTATCGCCGCCCCTTTCAGATTCCTCTTATCCTGATTACACCCCATTCACGTCCTCGCCATGATTCCTCTTCCCCCTGATACGTCAAGTCCTTAGGATCGGGGGAATGTGAGTCATTGTCTAATGCACATCTTTCTCTTGCTTACCCTCCCCTTCCTTTCCCCTCCCCTCTTTCCCCCCCTATCCTCCTCCCTCCCTGCTGTGCTCCCCCACCCCCTCTCATTCCTTGTTCCCCTCTTCCCCATCCCCAATCCTTTTCCTCCATTTCCTCTCCCTTCTACCCCCAACTTCACCCAATCCCTCCACCCTCTCAAATCTTCCCACTCCTTCCTCTCTACCTCTGACTCCTCCCCCCCTCCCACCTCCTATCTCCCCTTTCCCTCCTGCAGGCGGGCGCTACAATACTATGCACTACCGCGGACGTGACGGGCCGAGACAAGGTAAGCACTGCCTTGGATTGTGTGCATGCGGTGGTTATGTAACTTTGTGTGTAGATGGGTATGTGTAGGTATGTTTGCATGTGTGTGTCTGTCTCCATGTATGTGTACGCGTATCCTTTTGTGTGCAGATTTTTCGGTATATGCATGTCTGTACATAATAAGTGTGCAAATGTCCAAGTGTCTGTGTCTGATAAAGGCTGGATGGAGATTTTTTTCCTGTTGTGTGAGTGTATGTATTAAGATGGCTCTGTGTATGTTGTGTCTCTTGGGGAGTGGTAATGTAGTGGTGACGTAAGCACAATTTCCTGCTTACGACCAATAAGAGTGGAGAATATTTTAATCGGTCCTGGACCTCCTCTAGGTCGACTCGGCCTTAAATGAGTACCTGGTGCAATGTGTAAACATCAGCATTGGGGAGACAATGGTTGCCGGGTGTGGGGTTGGCCACATCTCTCCCTCGTCTGCTGTGCCGGCCTTTAAAGGTGCTTGCTAACAGCACTTGTCCCTACAGTCTGTTGAAGGCAATAAGGGGATCTTTGTGTGTGGGTGGGTGTATGGATGTGTGTGTGTGGTGGGGAGTGGTGGCACAGTGGTTAGCACGCTGCGCTATGAATCTGGCTACCCGAGTTTGATTCCCGCTCACGACCAACGCCAGTGATGATTATCAAAACCGGTCATGTTCTTCTCCTAGGTCGATTCAGCCTCAAAGTGAGTACCTGGTGTGGTGTGTAATCATCACCACTGTGGAGACAAAGGCGGCCGGGCGTGGTGCTAGCCACCCACCCCCTCGTGTGCCGTTCTGGCCTTCAAAGGTGTTAAGGCTATACGGGGGATCTTTGTCTTTGTTATGGTTCTCTGTTCATATATTTGTATGTACAGTGTCACACTAACCACACCCCCTTACCCCTCCCCCCTTACCAGATGGTAGTTGGGAAGCGAAGGGCGACGCGGGCAGTGGTGGCATATACATCAACGGCTATGGCCCGGACGTAACGATGCTGACCAACGGCTTCGAGCGGGGAGCTGTATATGGCGGGCGTGGGGGGCGCGGAGGGGATCGGGGCCGTGGGGGTTTCCGTGGCCGTGTGGCATACCCGCACGGAGCGCCCGCCAACACCGGTAAGGCTTGGCACACTGTGACCAGAGTCAGCCACAACCACACGCAACCTCACCACAACAACACACATCCATACCACATACAGCCACATGGCAACCACACCCAGCCACATCTGTCACGCACAGCCACCGCCACACAGCACACTACACACAGCAAAGACACCACACCCACCATACTACAACCACGCCCAGAAGAATCGCTGAATCCACTTTACAAAACCATATCCACACACTGCAGTCGTCACTCTCCATACACTCCCCAACCGCACCTACCACACCCCCACTTCTACACCTGCCACTCCGTGAAAGAGGCAGCCCACCCAATAGAACATCGACCGTGGAGGTTGAGCGATGTAGATAATCTCCTGTGCAGGCGCAAGGTGTAGATCGTTGCATCGCGTGACTGAGGGATGCTAGCAACCGGGGAAAGTCCTTCAACAGTGGTTAGGTCGTGGCTGGCAATGATGGTGTGTAACCGTGTCTTTTGCAGGCTACATGGTGTACGAGCGACGTGATAATGGCACGGCCGCGTGGGGCGCTCCTAACGAGCCCTTCGCAAACTACCCCGGCGTCGGCGGAGGCATCGGTGGCGGCATGGGAGGTGGCATGGGCGCGGGAATGGGTGGGGGCATGGGTGGGGGCATGGGAGGGGGAATGGGAGGGGGCATGGGGGTTGGCGGTGTCCCGCGCGGCGGACGTGGGGGAGTAGGGCGCCCCACACGGTGAGAGGGACGCGCACGCATGTATACACACGCGTTCGCATGTACAGAGTAGTTTAATAGACATATCCAACCTGTGGCCGGGACCATTCCGAGCCACCCCAGCGGTGCTCCGATGTTCCAGTGCAAAAGAGGTACGGAACAGCTGTAAGTGATCTTTAAGCGGCCGTGTCGCTTGGCCTGCAGCTACGAGGGCTCGCGTGGTGGAGTGGGCGACCAGCAGCGCGTCTACCGTGGCTCCTTCCCCGGAAATCGCTTCGACCGCAGCGCGGCGGCGCAGCAGCAGCAACAGCAGCAGCCGGCGCAGCACCTGGACTGCAACACGTACCAGCCACCACCGGCGAGAGATGGAAACACATATCAGCCCCCGCAGGTACAGCCCGTCATGTCGGCATAGAATTATTCACCGTGTGGCTCTCCGTCGCTTTCCGTGTGTCTCTCCATGTCTCTGCTTGTGTTTGCTACTTGTTTCACTCCTTGTGTGTTCTACGCACCTCTCCTTATGTTCCCTCCCATCTCTCCCTGTGTCTCCATCTCTACCCATGTTTCTCTCCACTCATTCTAGTGTCCTCCCGCTGTATCCCTCCCCGTGTTGCCCCGTTTCTCCATTTCTCACTGTGCCCATCCCAGTATCTCTCACTGTCTCTGCCTGTCTCTCCCAACTTATCCCTCGTGCGTCTTCCTCCATTCTGACATTGCCTCCCTGTGCCGCGTATCTCTTGTGGTACAGGCTAGCAGTGGAAGCTCGTACCAGCCACCAGCCCGTGACGGAGTGAGCTCCTTCCAGCCGCCGCTGCCTCGTGACACGGCCACGGCGGCCGGTGGGGGCGGCGGTGGAGGAGGAGGGGGCGGGCCCGGATTGGACGACTGGACCAAGCCTCTCCCTCGCAATGACCGTATTGAGAAGTGAGATCCCCAACTAGGGGTAGGGTTGATGGGTGGGGATAAGGTTATTGTTTGGGTTAGGGTTAAGGATTAGGGGTTAATTGCTTGGGCTGGAGTTATGGGATAGCGACACGGTTAGAACTTCGATGTTAGGATTAGACTTGGGGGGCTAGCGTTAGGGGCTCGGGTGAGGGGTCAGTATTAAAATTTGGAATAAGGTTAGTGTTAGAGTGACGGACACTGTTTTAGGGATTTCAGTGATGCATAACATTGATGATTATGTTCGTCGGATATTTATAGAACCGTGCCTGTACAAATCGATAATTTATAATTCATCGTGCTTCTATTGATTTATTGAAAGATATGTGCCCTCTACCCAACTCTCAACAACTTATCCTGATCCTGCTGTTGGGATTTATATCCCGAGACGAGATGTCCGTTGAGAGTCTCACAAAGGAGTGCATTACCCCGTGTTAGGGACCCACGGAAGCAGATGTCGCAGAACTGTTTGCAATTTATAGCACACAAAATATTTAACAGATCTAAATAACCATAACTTTGAGGTACGGAAACGAGCTCCGCGTCACTCGGAAAGCCTGGCCAACGAGGCGGGGCATATAAGTGTCTCTTTTAAGAGGTGTTGATTGAACGCTGCTGCATTTGTGCAGTGGGGTGGCTTTCGAGATGGAAGAGCTGTCATGGAGAAACAACGCCTGGTAGGAGACGGTTGTTGGTCCTCGGTATAGATTATTGCCATCACACTTCTCCTTACTTGCTTCTGTACGTGTTACACACCCCCCCCCCCCCCACCACAGGGAGCTGTTTGCCGGCAGCAACACAGGAATAAACTTTGAGAAATATGACGACATCCCGGTGGAGGCTACGGGTAACGACTGCCCTCCGCATATCGAGAGCGTGAGTAGCTCACCATGTGACCATTGCTTCTCGCAATGCATTCCTCTCATTGCCATTCGCACCTGTGATTGGTACGGTTGGCTATGTATGTTGCGAAAAAAATTCAACATAAAAAGACAAATATCCCTCCTATAGCCTTAGCATTGACTGTTGGGGCAAGTGCTGTTAGCGAGCACCTATGAAGGCCGGCACGGCACACGAGGAGGTGGGTGGCCCGCACCACACCCGGCCGCCTTTGTCTCTGTATACATACATACATTCATCAACATACATACATCTACACCGTGCAATGCTCACAGTACAATCCTTATCACAATCGTCACAGTGCCGTTCACACCGTACAGTCTACGCAGCGCAATCCACACTACGCAATCCTCGCAACAATTCTTGCCGACCAGAATTTTACTCCCAAACGTTTTTGGCCATGTTCTGTCGATGTGCAATAATAGTAATCTATTGTATTTGCCGGGCTGGTCGGTAGGTATCAGCCTCAGAGCTAGATGGCTGATCTCAAATTGTTTTTCTGGCTGTGGGCTAAGGTCCACCCTTGGGCTGATGCTGCGTCCTTCCGGCCTTAATAGATGTTTTATCTTAGTGTGAGCATGTTTGTGGAGGCATGTGTTTACACGTGGCCGTGCATGTGTATGCGCATAGAGCGATTGTTGATGTGTGCCTGTGTGCACATGTGTCAGTTCCACGAGCTGGAGCTGGGAGAGATCATCATGAGCAGCGTGACGCTGTGCCGCTACGAGCGCCCAACGCCCGTGCAGAAGTACGCCATCCCTATCATCAAGGCCAAGCGTGACCTCATGGCGTGTGCACAGACCGGTGCGTGGCCGTTTCTCACATCGCCATAATTAACCCGTGTGACTCAGCCGTGTCGTCACGCAGGCAAAGCCCTCGGTGTCTGTACCCAGAGGGCTTTGCATTTAGCCAGATTATCGTGTGTCTCTACTCGGAGGGAACATGTATCATTGTGCAGAACGTTTGAGCCGGCTCCGCTGACAATCCTGGTTTTGAATCCCGGTTCTCGAGTGTTGCAAATGGACTGCACAAGAAAACCATGATGTTAAATTTGGTTTTGCACTAAAATAAAAAAAAATCTGTTAGACTTGTGATGTACACAGTCTCATAGCAGAGTGGGGGAAAGTGTGCCCCTTAGTGTGTGAAGGATACAAAGGCCACTTGAAATAATCAATTTGTTGAAATCTCGTGAAAAATCTCTTCCGCAGCCATTGTGACACACTGTTCTGAGGGATTTCAAATTTATTCTTAGTCTTGTGATGTGGCCAAGGTGTAATATATTTGGAGAAAGAAAAGACAAAGAAAAATAATGGTCTGTATCATATTTTCTCAAACGTTTAGTGGCGCTAACTCTGTTGGTGAACACTCGTCCACAGGCTCTGGAAAAACGGCTGCTTTCCTCCTACCGATCCTAAGTCAGATCTACACCGGAGGACCAGGCAAGGTGGTGGAAGACACCAAGAACCCGCAGGTAAAGGAATTCGTCACGTGGCCTAGAGATCAGAAGGCCTGAGCCAGCACCGCTTCAACCCTGGGTTGGACTCTGTTTAAGCCGCCGCCCCAACATTAGACCAAGTAAACGAGATTGGCGAGTGACTAAGAGGTCGGAGACACTGAACCCAGGACAACTGTGATTCTGGTTTGGAATCCCAGTTACAGATGCCCCTGCTGTTGAACAGGTCCTTAAGTGGTTCAGAGCTCTGGTGCAGAGCCAACGGACTGGGTTAAAATCCAACATTTCAGCCGTGCATCCTTGATTGAACCGGATTCTGAAGTGTATTGAGCTGATGGTCTCAGACCCTTCGCCATGTATTAAAATGAATGCTTATGCTCACCATACAATAATCAAGTCAAATGTAATAATAGTTTATATAATTCATATTTGGTTTGTATATGTTCTGTTAATTATTTTACCTTCCCACTAGAGCCTCTGGAGGTGTTAGATTCACCATAATGCAAAAATACTGCTAATTATCAGTATCTCAACCATGAATCATGATGATTAATTGAAACGCGAGCAGGCTGTCCTTTGACACATGGTAGTACGCTGCTGTCTGCAAGAGTTAAAAATGCAAATATTTTGACATTCTAATAATGCCCCTAGCACAATTGGAACATGTAATTGTGGAACCCCAAAACCAATTGGACTGCAAGGTGGCCCAGGATATACGACTACAGCAAGTACATTTTTGAAATCCATCTGTGCAGAGCTTTATTATCCTTTAAGTGTGGTGGGTTTCTCCAGTTTTCTTCAGTTAATCCCACACAAAGCCAAGCGCATGTTAACGGGAATCATGGCCAAGTAATCCCGGTGTAGCAGGATACTGCCGACAAAATCTTGAGACTGTTACATTGTAAACCAAGGACACTGTTAAATTGTTTTCATCGAAACGTCTAGCTTCTGCCACAGGAGACGGTGAAGTATGGGCAAAGGAAACAGTACCCCATGTCGCTTGTGCTGGCGCCAACTCGGGAGCTGGCGCTGCAGATTTACGACGAAGCTCGCAAGGTACGGGGACCGGAAAAACTGAGGAACTGGGCTTGGGCCCTGGGTCTGGGTGCCTCTATAAGAGGTTAGGGGGGGTTATAATCGCTGTGTCAGAGACACTGAGCTTGACACTTCTGAGGGTCTGGCCTTGAGCCCTTTGGATCTCTAAATTTCTTTGTTAGGAGGTTCATAATTGCCATATCAGAGAGAGAGAGCCAGCACCGTAGAGAATATTGTGCATGTGGACTTGTGCTTTAAACCTACACTTGGTACATGTACGTTGTGTGTGGGAGTGCGTATGTATGTGTACGTGTCATTTTGAGGGGAGTGGTAGTGTAGCGGTTTTTAGCGTGCTGCGCTATGGACCCGTAGACCCAAGTTTGATTCCTGCTCACAGGCTACACCAGTGACGATCATCTGAACCGGTTCTGGGCCTCTCGTAACTCGACTCTGTCTCATGAGTACCTGGTGAGATGTGTAAACATCGCCATGAGGGAAACAAAGGCGGTCGGGCGTGGTGCTGGTCACCCCCATTGTGAGCCATGCCAGCCTTCATAGGTGCTCGCTAACAGCACTTACCCCAACAGTCTGGGGATCTTTGTAATTGTGTCATTTTATACGCACGTACATTGTGTGTGCGTATTTGTGCTTACTGGATAGTCTTACACTTCGATTTAAAGCTTTCGTGACTGCAGGGATTCATCTTCTTGGTTCTTTCGGTAAAGTCACGTAGAAGGGAAGTAATAAAATAATAAACGACGTTTTGGCCACAACGCAAGCAGCCGTCCTCAGGTGAAGACCAGGCCTGTCGGGGAGACAGCGTCTCTTTTATTACTTCCCTTCTACGTGACTTTACCGAAAGAACCAAGAAGATGAGTCTTACACTTGTGTGTGTGTGCGTGCGCGCGTAGTTTGCGTACCGCTCGTGCGTGCGCCCTTGCGTGGTCTACGGGGGAGCGGACATTGGGAACCAGGTGCGTGAACTGCAGAAGGGCTGCCACCTGCTCGTGGCCACGCCGGGCCGCCTCGTCGACATGATGGAGCGCGGCAAGGTCGGCCTCGATCACTGTCGGTCAGTAAATCCGCCTACACACTCGGTAGCCCACCTACACACTCAGAAGCCCATCTGCACACTCAGAAGCCCACCTACACACTCAGAAGTCCATCTGCACACTCGGTAGTCTCCCTGCTACTCGCTGACCCAGGGCTCGACAATCGCATCAACAAGAAGAGCTGTGTTTTTCGAATTTGGTCAAAATAACTATTTGAGGAGCCGCAATGAAAACGAGATGGTGGCGCTTAATAAATAACGTGACGAAGCAGTCCTTAAAGAGCCTCACGTGGCTCCGGAAACCGCAGGTCTCCAACCCCTGCGCTCGCCCATCAAAATGCCCCCCTATTCCATCCATATTTTTGTCCGTCGACATGCCAGCCTATATTCACACCCACTATCCCGTCCACAAGCCCACTAGCCCGTTCCGGTGTTAAGTCGGCATTTTTATTTTAGTCATAGTCTTAAGCTAGTCGATGACAACCCATGGAGTGTTCGTCAAGTCTTCGTCTGTGGATTTCACTTGGTAATTTTATTCGTTTAGCCGGCTAAGAGCAGTCAGACATTTAGAGTGATCCTGGCTAGGACGGCTCAAGTTAGCCAATCAGAGAACTCGGTGTATCTTTGTCTACACATATACATCTAACTAGCTTTACCACCCGGCTTCGCCCGGGACTTAATTCACTACGCCCGGCCGCCTTTGTCTCCCCAGTGGCAATGTTCACACAGAACACCAGTTAATTGTTTGAGGTTGAGTTGACCTAGGGGAGGCCCAGGACCAGTTTTAAATAATCTTCACCGGTGATGGCCATGAGCGGGAATCGAACTCTGGTCGCCGGGTTCGTAGCGCAGCGCGCTAACCGCTACACTACAATGCGTGACGCTTCCACATGCGCGGGTCACGTGACAGATTTGACGTCACAGCTCACTTGCCGTGCAAAAAATAAATGCATTATTGAGCTCCCCCCCCCCCCCCTCAAAAAAACCAAAAGTGTATTTTGATAATTTTGCATGATGTACAGTCTGGAAAGTACCCACATGGCAAGTTTCCAGTTTGTTGCATGTCGGGAAGTACGCTAAGCATTTTGAACAGACGCACATATTCACAACTTTGCCTTTTACATATATGGAGATTACCATGTTTGGTATTCCGCGGTGTACCCCGCAGTCTCTTTAAAGCGTTTCTAAACTATCTTAATGTGCAATCTTCACTCGACTCTTGAACTGCGTCTCGTCACGAGTTAGCCACGCTGTGATGTTTGGTGGGCAGCAGTCATAGTCATCCCGCTTTGGTGGTTTTCATCCACATGTAGTTGTACGTTGACTAAAACGAAGCACGTTAATGGTTATTTTCATCGCACATTTCGTGAACATAATTTCCAAATTGATTATCAAAAAGTCGATCATCAATTATTGCATAATCAATTTTGGACAAACTTGCAAACGAAATATTCCATGTCGAGGGATTGTCCAGGTAAATAATTTAAGTTTTTTTTATTTCATAAATTATTGTTTACAACGATCCCATTGTGCGCGTGATTGATTGTGGTTGTTGCCACCACACCCCTTCCACTCAGGTACCTGGTCCTGGATGAAGCTGACCGGATGCTGGACATGGGATTTGAGCCGCAGATCCGCCGTATCGTGGAGCAGGACGTGATGCCGACCAAGGGCGATCGCCAGACCCTGATGTTCAGCGCCACCTTCCCCAAGGAGATCCAGGTGAGACACGGTTGAAAGTCTACGGTTAGAGGAGGTGGCGGAGAGCAGATGAAATATCTTAAGCTTTGGGCTTAAAGAAAATTTAAACCCAAAATAACAGAAATAGCTTTCAGGAGTTTCTAACGTTGAACATGTTTATGTGTCCGTAAGGCACACAGCACTTGCACCACTAATTTAGCTTTTGCACTTAATATGGCTAAATTCCAGTTGTTGAGAATCTTCAATGTCGATGCGCAGGATTTCTTGACAGATCTTCTGATGTGTTTTGGGGGGTTGTTACCGAGTGTTGTTCGGCACTGCGTCCTTCATTTTGCTCCACGTGCTTGGAGCTTCAAACGATGTTGGATTTACTGTCATGTGAAAGAACATTTACTCTCGGTGGGGGAAAAGTGCTGCCCAGCCCCACTTTGTGGAACAGTGGTTACTTGAAGGATCTCAGAGGTAGCTCTCATGGAATGTTCACAGCTTTTTGAAGATAACAATAAACCGGGTTGTCCCCTTCCATACCCCTCCACGCGTTGCCATTGCGCCGCCCACGTTTTTGACTGCCGCCATTGCTGCCCCCCGTCCCTCACCAAGATCCTGGCGCGTGATTTCCTGGAAGACTACATCTTCCTGGCGGTGGGGCGGGTGGGATCGGCCTCGGAGAACATCACTCAGAAGGTCGTGTGGGTGGAGGAGATGGACAAGCGCTCGTTCCTGCTCGACCTCCTCAACGCCACCGGTGATGGTGCTGCCCTCGCTGCTCGCATTCCTCGCTGCTGTTCGCCAATCACTGCTCACCCCCCCCCCCCCCCACGACTCTCGCGTCTCACTGATACACTCACTGGTGATGCTGCCGCCCACTTGTGATGCAAATCACTCGCGCCCTTCTCAGCGCGCGCCGCCACTCACTCCTCGCCACGCCGTTCTCACGTCGGATTTATTTAATCTCTCACCTGCTGCAGCTGCATCCGCTACCACTGCTGTTGTTTCCCGTAATTGATGTTGCTGCTCTAACAGCTGCTAATGTAGCAACCATTATCGCCAGCATCGTAGACGTCACTGCTGCTGTAAAACCTACTGGTGCTGCTATCGTCGTCATTGCCGTCGTCGTTATTCCATTGCTCAGGGCGGGACTCGCTCACACTGGTGTTTGTGGAGACGAAGAAGGGAGCGGACGCGCTGCAGGGCTTCCTGTGCTCGGAGGGCTACTCCTGCACGAGCATCCACGGGGACCGCTCGCAGCGCGACCGCGAGGAGGCGCTCAGCCTCTTCCGCACAGGCCGCCGGCCCATCCTCGTCGCCACTGCGGTAAACATTCCAGCCGCCGTGTCCGTGGGGCACTGGCCTTCCTGGATGGATTGAACGAGTCGGCGTTTTTGCAAACGAGGCAGCCATTGAAAACGAGATGCGACAGTTCAAGCAACTCGAACAAAACGAGATCAACAATAATAATCCATCCTTGAATTGAATCGAGGACCCTCCAAAATCGTGACAAATTGCCCAATCGCCGAGGAAATGAATGGTCACATGACTTCCGCTTTACCTCACCCACCTGCTCTCCCCCAGGTGGCAGCACGTGGGTTGGACATCCCGAACGTGAAGCACGTCATCAACTTTGACCTCCCGAGCGACATTGAGGAGTATGTGCATCGCATCGGACGCACGGGACGAGTCGGCAACCTGGGTAAGCGCACGTGTACACACATCCACAGCTCCTGCACGCGCTGCACTGGCGTGCACAGGTACACGCACACAGCTGCTGTAAACTCACGCACACACCTCCGCCACCCCCTCCCCTCTCCGTCCCCCCTTGCCCACTCGACCTCGTGCAGGCCAAGCGACGTCGTTCTATAACGAGAAGAATGAGAACATGACGCGGGAGCTGCTGCACCTGCTGGTGGAGGCGCACCAGGAGGTCCCCTCGTGGCTCGAGACGATGGCTCAGGAGCACCGCAGCAAGCCGGCACGCGGGCGCCCCAAGCGGTGACCACCACACCAAACAGCCAACCACCGACACCGCAACATCAGCCACTGTGCTCGCAATATAATGCATTACTCACAGCTCGCTCGCATGACAATTCACTGAATGTCCGTTGATGGTGGCGGCGTGCGTGAACTGTGATACACGGTGCCCGGTGTCATCACCAACCCATGTGTCCTCCCCTTCTTGTTTTGCCAATTCTTCCTCCACCACCACCAGCTTTGCCGGAGGATTTGGTGGGCGAGACTACCGGCAGACGAGCGCCGGTAGTGGCGGAGGGACGTACAACGCTCACCAGCGCGGGGGCCCGCGGGGGGCACCAGGGACCACGACCGTGTGCAACCCGGGCATGGTGCGCGGGGTCGGGGCTGGGCAGCCCACACGGGGGTTCAACCGCGGTGAGAGAAGGGGGGAGAGTTGGTGGTGGGGGAACAGCGGACAGAAACACATTCACATTTATTCACACACTGGTACAGAGAACAGCGATCGAGATTAAAAACACGGACATACAGACACACGTGCGGTAAGTCCTCACTTAAACGCGTGGTGTTCACGCAACCCGTTTTCACTAAAACGCGGTTCTTCCATTTGGGAATACTTTTCGCACAATGCGGAAAGCGTACCGTTATAACGCAGAACGCGCACACCATTATAACGCGGTTTCTGAACGGTCCAACGATGGACTATTTTTTTGAGCTGCGCAGCTGAGCAGTACGACACAGTATGGGGAATGATACAGTAACAGCGCGTACCCTCCGTGATTTGTCCCACCATCTTAACGTGTGTGCTTATATTGTATCGCACCAAACTTTATCGCGACATTATTTATGGGGAATTGTTTTTCGCTTTACCTGGCACTTTTCAGGAACACATTTAGCGTGTTAAACGAGGAGTTACTGTACAGGGACAGACACTGGGACCAAGATTAAGACAAGACAAAGACACATACCAGGGACGTTTGAGGGATTAATTGCTGTGTGAGGTGGGCAGGCCTACGAGCACACAAAGACAAAGATCCCTTTTCTAGGCTTAACAGACTGTTGGGGCAAGTGCTGTAAGGCCCGAACGGCAAATGAGGAGATAGGTGGCCACAGCACCACATCCACTGTGCTTTGTCACCCCAGTGGCGTTGTTTACATACTGCACCGGGTACTCGTTGGAGCCTGAGTCGACCTAGGGAAGACCCAGGACCGAATCAGATAATTGTCACTGGTGTTGGCCATCAGTGGAAACTGAACTCAGGCCGCCGTGTTTGTAGCGCAGTGCACTAACCACTCCCCACGCACACACACACACACATACGTACATACACGGACAATACAGGAACGTACACAGACATGTGCGTGCACGTGCGTTTACATGTATTTTTATGCGTGCGTTTGCACTTCACCCATAACACTTGACGTGCCCTCAGAGTGAACCTAACCTGGCACAAGTGCCGTGTTGACCGTCGCTGGCATTTAGTGTTGAATGGTATTTGTTGTTGTTGTTTGTGTCGCTGTGTTTTTTTAAATAATGTGTGCTTGTGTCCATACATGCGCACGTGTGTTCTCGTGTGTAATACATGTGTCTGTGTATCTGTGTGTGCAGGTGGCTATGGGAACTTTGGCCACTTTGCCCCCCAGCCTATGCCAGGCGGGTTCCCTATGGCGTACGGAGCCCCCATGGATTGGTGGACCAGTTAGGCCGGCCCGGTACATGGCACGAGTACACAGCCAGAGTACACGAGAGAGATGAATTTCACGAGCACACGTCGTGCGTACACAGTAGTGACACACATGACAACAACACGAACACACAGCCTCAACAACACAAGTACACAGCGAGATGAGCACACAGCAACAGCTTGTACATAGCTCGAGTCAGCAAGCTAGCACAGCAGAATTAATATTGTGTGCACGGTGGGATGAGTATACGATCATAGAACGTGAGTACACACTCACAGGTAGTGCAAGCACAAGTTGCGTAGTAGGACATGAGCACGCAGTGCAGGTATACGAGGCTGACGCACGAGTGTGCAGCAAACGCACACGTGTGTATGTACGCATGTGTAAACACAGCCTTGTACACACGTTCTCACAAGCTTACTAGCTTACATGCGTACTCGCTTGTGTACACGCGCACGCACGCAAGTACACACACACACGTACGTGTCTACGCATTTGTGCACATTTACACACACGTACACACTTGCGTACAGGCGTACGCACTCGCACGTACACACACCTTTACAAATACTTGCATGTACGCGCACACACAGGCTCCCCTCCGACCTTGTACTCGTGTTTAACAAGACATAGTTTAAACGTATAACAAGTACCGACTCCTAATCTTCTTCTCTTCTTCTTGATGATTAATTCTGATTTGCTTATTAAAGTGTTACATTGACTTAGCTGCGTTTGAGGTTAGAGTAGCGGTTCCTTAAGTGATTACAAAAAAAAACGCGTTTCGCTAGCGGCATAACGACGAGGGGACAGAAATTTTTATTTTTCTTCTTAGATTCTTTTCTCTTCGATGAAACGTCGACAAAGGTTTGCATGGGAATCCAACCGATGCACTCGCACCTCGGGGGAGAGGGTTTAGCCCGGCACCACGACACGACGCAGAGTGGACCGAATGGGCCAAAGCACCACCAACACCCACACCACGTCACGTTACGGGGAAACAATTTTCAGTGTCGCTCCGCCTGTCTCAAAGTTCGATTGACGTAGAGAGGCGCCGGGATTTAGCGTCGCTCCCACTGATGTTCCTCGTTGGTTGGGGATGTCTTGATATCTTGACCTCCTGACCTTTCCTTGTCCCCGCAAAGCCCTAACCTGTGTATCTCTAATCCTAAACCCAAAGCAGCCCGAACCAGCTGAGCCTCATTGTCTAACACGGAGCTGGTTTGGTCTCGTATGATTATAGCGGCAAACAGGCCCACATCCTCTACACTGGGTCTGACCCAGCGGCTCTGAATTAAAAACGAAATTCAGCGAAGGGTTTTCGTTTGCTCGCGTTAATGAGAAGGGAAAGACAAACCAGAGAGAGAGAGAGAGAGTCCGAGGCAGTTGCACTCTACAGACATACAGGATGCACAGGCACATGACATAGCGTGGAACACACACACACAAGGCATAAATGCACTGACCACACACACATGCACTGACCTGGGCATGCACAAACACACGCATAGAATTAGATACAGGATAACGCAAACGGCACTCGCACATACTACACAAACACTCACTAAAGATAAACGCACACAAAGAGCACATAGGACACGCCACACACACAGCACATGTCCATCCACAATCCTGTGCGAGTGCAACTGTCGATTGCAAATATTGGCTATGTGAAGATTTTTTTTTATGTATAAATAGCCATTCTTACTGCTCTGCTAGCACCTCTCTCTCCTCTCACACGTTACCAATGTTGGGTTTTGTTGAAACGGTAAACGGGCGGCAGGAACAAACACCCGTGAACTCTCAAAATTCCCGGAAAAAAACTCCTCTGCCGCGCTTACGCGGCGGTAGCATTGAGGTGATGGTGGTGGTGCGATCGGGCGCCAATTCGCGCCGACGCACGCGCACACTCGTCTCCCTTGGAATTCTCCGCATCCACCTACGCACACACATGCACACCCTGTACTCACACCAGGAACGCTGTCAAGCAGGACAGGACGTTCACGATGTTTGGGTGTGTGGGTAATACGTGCAGGTGACTGAGTGGGGAGTTTTCCAGGCACTCGTTTGTATCTCAAGCTGTCTTGCATTTTGCAGTTCCAGGTGAGGCGCGTGGTGGGACGGCCTGTGCCGCAGCGGGTGAGGAGGTGGTGGTGGTGATTTTCTGATTGGTTAGCGAAGTGATGAGTTTATGCTTGTGCCGACGGTTTTTGGTCGGCAGGCCCCGCTTGGGCTTTTTTTTGTCAGTGAGAATAGTTGGTATGCGGTCAGGCAAGTGTCTGTCTGCCGCTGTCGACATGCCGGCTGTCTCCGCCGAGGTGTGTGCGTGTCTCTTGTCCGTGGAGTTGTCTATCGGGCAAGGCGAGTCGAATCGCCGGAGGATTTGGGTTCGCGGTCAAGTTGTATCCGTCCGCGGTTTAGATCCGCGGATGTCTTTTTTTTTTACTTTCTTGGGCGAGATAAAACGTGCGCACTTTGCTGCCAGCGCGACTTAACGGCACCTCCATATTACACAGAGCTTTTAAAAGAAAAGAAAAATGATAATCGATTCTTTTAATGGGAACTTTGATCACAACTCTTAATGGTGCGATGGTTTTTTTTTCTGTATGTCGTCAAGTTTTTGTTCTGTTTTTAAAAAGAGTCCAAAGCTGTGACGCTGCGTGTGGCGTCGTAAGGGTATGTGTTTGAACTTTTCGGGCCGATGTTGCGGCCGATGACCTTGCCAGAGAGCGGCTGTGTTCATTTGTAAGAGTTTCACCGTGTTTGGTCGTTAAAGAGAGAGTAAGGGGGCGTGTCTTAGGTGATGGCACTAACACATGTATGCACAGACAGGTTTAGACACACACACACGGGGCTATAGTTAGGTGTCTTAAACAAACAAGGGTCAAGACGGGAAAATACCACATGTGGTGTTGGAATGGACGCTTTAAATGCATCCGCAAATAATAGGTAAAAATAATTTTACGAAAAAACATGTAAGCAAAACCTAACGGAAAAGTGCGCGGAATAATACAATGTGGAATTAAAACGCGACATGTAAACGCAAGGCGGTGGGAATGAAATGCGATCCGAGGGCAGGGACCGTCGGAGACTCTCGAGTGTCCGCAACGTTTCTTTCCGCAAAACTCAAACCACGGAAGGAAAACCTATTTAATGGAAGTGTTACCACGCGAACCGCATCCCCCTCCGTTTTCTCCGTCTGCCGCTCTGCTGCGTCGGTGGGGAAAAGATTAACAAGCGACTCGGAGCACCCGCGTTCACCGCGAACAAACGTGCGAGTGAAATAGAATAATTAATATTAACGATGACGATGATGACGACAGAGACCCCCCCCCCCCATCCCTTCCCACCGGTTGACCCCATGAAGTCATTAATTCTGGCAAGATTCTGGTCATTTTAGATTCTGTTTTCTAGCATTAGTTTTGGTTGTAGCTGAACGTCACCCTTTAGTCCTGACGGTTTTACAAAAGCGCCAATTTTTCTGAGCCATGGACTGTTGGTGCTCGGAGAAACCCAGAACTAACGTGACGGGTGGAAGTTGCCTTATTCCGTGACAGGCTTAATGCTTGGCCTGTTTTGCATCTTTGGTCGAAAGGGTTAAAATTACAGCGAGCTGAAGAACCAATCGACCCTGCTCATATGGGACAACTGACACCTCCCATCCTCATGCTTTAGGTGCCTTAGCTTGGCTTGAGGAGTTCTCCGATTGTCTCCGGTGAGTGGCGGTAATCAACCCGGGCCCTAAGCAAATGTGCCCGTGAGAGAATGGGGTCTTTTTCTCCGTCGTTTGTGACTTATTGCGATTTGCTACAGAACACGCGATTAGTCTCGGTTTACAAAAGTGAGCATCGATAGCGGTTCCGTGTAATTATTAGGTTTGCACCTGTGGGTCTGGAGTTCTCGGGACCGCTAGATATCTTGGGAGTAGGGTCTGTGTCAAATCAGTATGCTGACAGGTTCTTATCTCCTGAGTCGCGAATGCTTGTTGTACATATGCGACTGCATAATGCTACTCGCTACAATGGGGGGTGCCGTAGTGAGATTTTGACCTTTGCGCTTTCCCTTGTAACACGTGGAGTATGCTTCGCTACTACTAGTCACGTGCCACCCGCTCCAGCCTACCAGCGACTCGGAAAATGTTGAGCGAGAAATTATGTCCTTTGTCATCATCGTCATCGATTGTAGGAGTGTAGTGAGTCGATGTGTCTCAGCCCGGTCACCGATGACTTGGCACGTACAAAACAAAAATGCACTTCCATTTCTGAAACGTGTCAACGAAAGGGCCTGCCTGTTTTGAGTTAGTTTACTTTGCGTTAAGTTTGTGTAAAAGGTTTAAAGAGGCTATTAATGCTAAACTATGATAGCTGCTGTGGGTTTGACGCAGAGGCGCCGTCTGTTTTTTTTTCGTTAATATCGTGGAAATAAAATCTAGCGGGAAATGTTAGCGATTTTTTTTTGTTACACTCGGCCTAACGCGTGAACTTGCGTTCATCCCTTCCCACCCCCCTTCCCTGTTTATATAGCGAAAACTGAAATGTGACAATATAATGAATAAATTGCGCGATAATTTAAAACAAATTCCAAAAAGCACGACCAGGAAGGCCGGAGGTGTAAACGATGCACCAATACAAATCGATTCTCGCCGTCGCGATAAATACACGTGCCGAGTCTCTGTTGTAGGTGATCGATGCGTCTCGATCCGTATGCTTTGTACGTTCTGGGATGACGTGATTCCCCTGCAACCTCCGGAGGACGCGTTCACCGCAATGTTTACAAAAATAACCGGTCATCGAATCGCGACAATTCATCGATTCGTCGGCGGTGCGTGGGGGTAGAGATCTGAATGTCTCTCAAAGTCGGCATTGTTAGTAGTTAGTCGAAGCAATAATAAGAATGGTGATGATGTCATATTTTGTGTTTAGATGCAAAAATGAATCTGAAACTTTGTAACAAAAAAAAATTGGCGGCTAGACGTAAGTGGGACAAGTGGGGTTCATCATCACTTGAGCTGTTCAGTTTATTTCTTGGCCAAAAGAAATAAATCCTCCGCAGTGGTAATTTATACGCGGAGTTAACCCTCGATTATCCGTGGGCACATTATTGAGGCGCCAGATGAAAATGCGCTTACCAAGTTTGGCCTGGTTTAACCATTACCTGCTTTTGCATGATGGGGGGGGGGGGTTCAGGAGAATTGGCACCCACGTGACCGCAAAGCACGCACATAAACGGATTACTTTTAAGAACCCCCCTCATTCGACATCGGTAAACACTCGGAACAGCCTAATCTCCATACCTTTGGCAACCGCCGCCTTATCCTGGATTCCCCGGCCCCCCCTCCCCCTTATCCCGGATAAGCGAGCGTTGACTATTTCCAAAACCGAAGCAGCAACCACATTTTGTTTTAAGAGCGCGAGTATTTATATCGTCGCGGAATGTTTTTTTTATTGGAAGCTAAAGTGAAGGAAGACGTCAACTTACTTGAATTGGGTTTAACCTTTAACCTTCGCCCTTGCGCTGCTTCGAGAAGTGACCTTTTATTATGTGCGCACACACCGTTGTTTAAGCTTGCGGGCCCGACCTTGCGTTCGATAGAAGTTTCCTGCCAGACTGCGTCATCGGAGAGCGACGAAAGATTAATGTGGTGCCAATCGTTACAAAAGGTAATTTTAAAAAAAGGCTTAAAAGGTGCTCACGCCACTGCTTGGCTGTACAAGGACCTCCGCTCACGGGAGCTCTTGAAAGCCTCTGTGGAGGTTATTTAAGAGTAGTGATAATTATAATTTCATTTGTTTTATCTGAAAAAGCCTCACCGAGTCTCAAGGCTCTCCCCTTCTTCATAGGAGTTGTCCTGCGATGTTGGGATGTTTTGGCCGATTTAACGTTATTGTAATGTATGTTTAATTGGACGAGTGGTTTGGCTTCAAGATGCGTTATGAAATCGGAGAGCCCGGAGAAATCCCCACCCGCGTGTGCACACGAGGGGGGGGGGTGGTGGGGTAATAACGCTTGAAAAAGCTCCGCTATACGGATGGGTTTGGCGATCCAACTTGCTGTGTTGCCATCTCGGGATGATTGACAGCTCGTGACGGCAATGATCTCTAGGTTAGGGTTGTTGGCGTTGTTAGTCTTAGGGTTAGAGTTCATAGTCTTAATGTATGATTAGCAAGGTCAGTGCCGATAATTGTTGGGGGAGAGTTGGCACTGATGATTGTATGGAAGGATAGGTTTTTTAGTTTTAAGGGTAGGGGATAGGCTTATCCTTGTTGATTCGTATGGTGGTAGTGTTCAGATTAAAGTTATTGGTGTTGAGAATAGTATTCATAGGGTAGGAGTCAATTGGCGTTAAGATTGGAGAAAATAGGAGGAGCGTTTTTGTGAATGGTCGTGTTGGGGGAAGGGTTGTATTGTAAGGGATATGATTAGGATTGACGTTATTCAAGTTAGAGTTAATACTTATTACCTGGTGATATAAAGGTGTTAGGGTTATGATTTACGACCTATAGTATGAGTGTTAGGATTATTACACGAGGGTAAGCTCAATGTTTTGATAGTGTTAGGACTTGGGGTATTGGTTAACTATAATGTTACTAGTGTTAGTATTCTGACTAGGACTTGCGTCGTTAGGGTTATATTCAGGGTAGAGGTTATGGTTGAGCATTAGAGCAGTGCCCGAATGTAAAGACTTCAGGTTAGGACTGCCAAGATCGTTGACATTTTAACACGAAAGTCATTTAACTCGCTAAAAGGGAGTCCGTATAGTTGAGACTTAAGTGGTCAACACTCCAACATGCAAAGCAATTCACTGCACATGACATGTGCACGCGTGTGTACATTTGCACAGCCCAGTGCATGTGTTTATACACACACACGTACACGGGTGTGTTTGCGCGCGTGCGCGTAGCAGTGTGTGCAATACGCTGAGTGTGGGTGGCTGCGTAAGCTGTATGGTGTCTGGCGTGGTGCCGTGTGTGCACTACGAGGTGTAGTAAGAGTGTGCGCGCGCCGTGCATCGTGCATACGCCATGGTGTGTGCACGTGTGTACGAGTGCGTGTGCACTGTGTGGTGTGTATTGCATACACTCGGGGGAGTGTGGTGTGCACTGTGCGTGGTGCATACACTTTGGTGTGTGCGTACGAGCGTGTACATTAACATTGAGGCCTGAGCTGCCGTGCAGCCAATCTGTGCCCCATAGGGAGTTTTACCTTTGAGGTCGGATTTCTTATCTCTGCGTTTGAGCCTTGGGACCAAGCCCCTTGCATTAACTCTCATTTACCTCCCCACTCCTCCATGCTGCATTTGTATCTCGTGCAGTCCCGATTGTTAGCAGGGCATTACGAGTTATCACAACCAAAACACCCTGTCGGATCGACTCGGCCTAATTATCATCATCGTCTCTGCCGTGGCGGATAAAACGAGCGGATAAAACGAGCGCACACCGCTCCATTGGGCAGTCGATGGGGAAGACAGGTTGTTGCCATAGGAATGTGGAATTTGCAGCACTGGCTCAGGTCTGACCAACAGAAAGTGAGCGCCACCCAATGCTCATTCAATCGGGGTGGGGGGGGAGGGGGGAGACACTTCAATACTTTTTCTAAATTTTAAAACAAAAAAACGTATTGAGAACGATAAAGACGATTAACCTCCTTTTTTTAAGCTGCCGTTTTTTGTACGATGAAACACAAAGATAGTAATTTATTTTTTTGCACCTAAGCTGAGAAGCCGACGTGGGGTGGTTTGGGCGTTGCGAGTGTGGTATTTTATTTTTATATGAAAAAAAAAACCCAATAACTGGAGAGAAGCGGCTTGGGGGGGGGGGGGCGGGGTTTGGGTCGGGCTACCCACGACCTCTGCGTGCGCGTGACCTTGCCCGTGACCTCACGGCCACAGTCGCCACCGTGGAACCCGCGTCGTGTGTTTTTGTAACGCAGGGCAGCGCTGCCTCGTTCCACTTTAAGCTCGGCTGCGACGATTTTGCCTTCAAACAAATTTAATCCGTCGGCATCAAAATGCTTTGCTAAGGCTGAGCTTTTGTAGTTGTCGTTGTTGGAAGCGAGAGTGGCGTCTGTAACGACCAGAGCTGCTATCCCAGTGCGAGAACCCACCCCGGTATAGAATCAACGGAGCGTATGATAGAATGCTTGTCGAGTTTAAGTCGTAGTCGAGAATTGGTGCAGGAGCCTCATTCCGTTGATTTTAGAAGCTTCGTCACTTCTGATGCCCTCATTTCATCCAATACATAATCCTCCTCACCACATCTAATACAAAACCCTAATCACGTGCAATATTGAACTCCAAAAACGGAACCCTTATCAGACACAGAATCCTCATCTCATCCAGGACAGATTCTCTAGCCCCATGAAAGTCACAGCCTTCATCTCATCCAATTCATAACGTTTGATCCATCGGATATAGAACTCTTACCCCTTAAAATTTAGCACCATCATCAAATGAAATAGTGAATCCTTGACCTATCTGCTACAGAATCCAGGTCTCATCAAATACAGAACCCTGCATCATACTCTACTACAGTATCCCTCCTCATCTCATTAGTCTGCCTCAGCTCAGCCCACAAGTTAAACCGCCGGTTTGGCGGAATTAATGAGTCGTCATCCTCGTGCAAATCCTGAGACGTTGCCAACTTTGTGAAAAAGTTTGGTTTGGCTTCGAAAAAGTGTTTTTATTTGGCTTCGAATCGGCGATACACTGGGCACAGTTAAGTGGCTCATCGGCAATCCACCGTGGGCCACATGCAAACTTTGCTCAACTGCGCGATTGCTCATTTACAGACGTTGTTGCGGCTCCTGTGTTTCACGTCATCTGAACGAGAAAATGTTAATTTATTTCATGAGGTCGGGTTCCCATGAGCTCAAAGGTTCAGGGTAAACAGTTGAGGTTGGGTGTTTAAAGATGAAATTAAAGAAGCTGGCACGAAAGTTCACATCGGGCAAGTTAAGTTATTATTCCCGCATCCCTTTTCCACACACTCAAGTCTGGACAAACGGCCCAGCGGTGTGTACGTGCGTGCGTGAGTGCGTGCATGCATGCGTGCAGCGATTGCCTAACATGTGGATGGCATCCTTTGTTTAATTAGGTGAGAGCCCTTTTGGATTTATATTTTTTTTTTGCAAGGGGAGGCACTGATGGGTTGGAGACGCTTAAAGAAGGACGGTTACTGACGTTTTAATTCTTGTCCCCAGTCGAGGGCAACATTAACGCACAGGCTACACAATGGCCAGCTCTTGCGAATGGTGTCACGGGGTTCCGAAACATCCACGTTACAGCTGGCTGCGGGCTTCGGCAAAACAGAAAATTTTCCCTCGTGAACCGAACGACGTGTGGCTATACCTGGAGTCGAACCGTGCTCAATGGCAGCAGTGGCTGTCTGATTGCCACTGGGCCACGCACCGAGCCCCCAACCCTGCAGACAATTTGGCTGATTAGAGACTTGAATGGGGCTGGTGTTGGTTAGTCGGGGTTAGGGCTACGACCCCTAACCCTGACGTGGTGCAGCAATATTGGTAAACTATGTCAGGGTTAGGCAGGGTTAGGGATATTACCATAACCCCTGACCTGGTTTAACCTGGTGGTGTTGAGCTGGGTCAGGTTTAGAGTCAGGGAAAGGGCTATTGCTGTAAACCACAACCCGGTTTTACCTTTCGTGCTCGGCTGGCGTAGAGTAAGTACGTGAGGCAAGTGCGAGATTCACAGCCCCAGCCCAGTCCCTGTCCAGACTTGCGTTGGAATTAAAGAGTCCAGGCCCTATGTAAGACACCTCTCTATAAATACACGTAAATATGTAAGGTATAAAATAAATCCTCAGCAGTTGTGCAGAAATCCATGGATGCCGTTTAACAGAAGAACCTTTGTTCGCCAGGTGCTTTTTACGTGCAATTAATATGCAAACAGTGGCAACCATAAAACGTTGACTGGAATTGGGCAGGGGCAGCGAGACAATTTGGTGGCGATTATCGTAAGGACGGTGATTTTTTTTTATTTACCACAAATTTCTGTCGCTCGGTTCGTCGACGGTAACAGCGGAAATGGAAAGGTCACCGGTTTAGGACCGCGAGCGAGGATAAGTTCATTTCAGTTTTAACGGACTCGTTCAACTTGGTGCGCGAGACAAACGAAAGCGAGATGGCTCGAACGTCTACGGAGTTGTGACTTAATTTAAAAAGGAAAAAAAAAAAATCCAAAACTATTATTTGCGCGTTTGTCGTAACTTGGGACGGATCACGTAAAAACAACACGCTTAAATGTGCGGGCGGGCGAGTGAGCGAGGTGGCCTGTGCAGCTCCTGCAATGGCGAGAATAAAACCGCAGTCCGTCGTTCATTTACCCAGGAAAGCCTCACTGAGCTGTGACTCGCTTCCAGGAGGTTCCTGCTACATTCGGACATTAGGCCAAGGCAATCGGATATGACAGAAATGTCCTGTTTGTTGTACCGCCTTCGGCCACCTCGCCGCCCCCCTCCTGCCCCCCCCCCCCGTAGTTTGGGGGTCTCGTGCACATATTAATGATTGTGCGCGATCCACCAACCCTGCCTTTGGCACCAGATTACGACAGCGTAGGAGATTTTAAGGCAGTGTGGGGAGCTGTGTAAACTCCTTGAGTTGGAGGGGGGAATCGACAAGTGAAAAGGGCAGCGATTGGGCACTTAGAGGAGGAGCCTCATTGCTTTCAAGCAGAGCCTGGCCATAACCCGGTTCGGGTTAATTCCAACGATAACAAAATCGATGCCCTAACCACGCTAGTCAACCAAATCCCTCGCCCTGAAACTATCCCTAGCCCTCATTGGCCAAGCGGAGCATCGCCCTGATCCTCCCCTAACCACGGGAGACAATTACAACTGGCCCTACGCCAAACAGTGCTCCAGTGCCTCCACGCAGCCCTCTCGCTTGGGATTCTCCCATCTCACTGGAGTCTCTCTCGACGCCCTCCGCGCCAGCAGCAGCATCCGTTCGGTACGCGACGGTAAGAGTCGTCCGCGCCCGTCCGTGGCAGCGCCGTGCGCCGCGCCACGGCCGCGTAAACCCAGTAGCGAAGCGAGAGCCTCCCCTCCCTCACGCACATGTGGTCGGTCTGTCAGGCACACGGGCACACGGGCGGGCAGACAAAGCTGCTTCCCAGACAGGAACAAACTGCCAGAAAGACAAACTTGCCTCTAGGCAAGCCATTTTAGCCGATGGTTGGATTTGCTGGCTAACGGCTTGGCTGACTGGCTGGCTTGTTGTATTGACTGGTTGGCTGGCTGGCTTGCGAACCGGCTGGTTGGCTCGCTAGATGGATAGCTCTTGAAACAGCTGCAGGGGGGGGGGGGTAGCTGTCTGGTCGACCGGATGGTTGTATGGTTTTCTGCTTGGGAAATTGTCCGGTTGTTTAGCTGGCTGCTGAGTTGCTTGGATAGCTACCGAGAGTAATTGGTCCTTTGATGTGGATTGGCCAAGCGAATTGGTTGTCTGGTAAATTGCCGGTTGGTTTGTTTATCGAGCTCGTTAAACCGACTGGTAAGCAGGTTGGCTGTTATCTGGATTTGCGAGCCGTCTGGCTCCGATACATCTGTTGTTTGATTAAGTTGGTTGGTAAGTAATCTGGTCGATTAACCAATTGGTTGTCTGTCTGCTGAGTGAGCTGGTTGGTCGTGTGGCTGGTGGACTGGTCAGTTACCTTAGTCAATTGGTTAGCTGGATTAAGTTGTGACTGTATTAGTGGTTGGTTAACTCGTTGATTAGTTAGCTGTTTGATGAGCTATCTGGCTGGTTTAGCTGTTGGTTAGTGCAATAGTATCGCTGGTTGGCTGGTTAGTTAGTTATTTAGTAAGTTGCCTGGCTGCAGGATCAATTTCCTGATCGGCAGCTTCTATCACTCGGTCTCACGTTCTCCACAAAAGATGGGCCCTCTTCGATCTGGCTCAAAATCGCCAGGCCAGGGCAAGGCGCTCCTCCTTGTTCAGTGTGTGAACACGTCACTCACGCACGCATGCACGCACGTATGCACGCACGTACGTACGCACGCACGGAGTTTAAAGAAAAGTAATAATAAACGTAGCAAAGTCCCCATGCAGTCGTCTTTTAAAAGGAAAAACAAAAGTAATATTAAGAATCGTTATTTGTTAATCGCACCCTCACAGTGGAAAAATTGATACCGTGTACGCCTGACATTTTTTTTACTTGAATTTCACACGGCGGCGATAATGGCGACGACGTTGCTGATGTTATTAATCCTAAGCGTGTGGGTCAAGTAAGACGACACCCTCCCGCTGTGTGGTGAGTATACACGCAGGACCGCAGCAACTTCAGTTAACCCAAGGGGGTGGGGGGGGAGTGTGTGTGGTGTTTCGTTATGGCTATCTCACGGTGCGTTCCCATTTAAGTTTATAGAGGCTGGCCCAACTAAACTCGGGAGGTTGACCAACGAAAAAATGTAGTCGCGCGTCGAGCAAAAAGGCGGAATTAACCGATTACTGAACTGATGCATGAACAATGGAACGAATGAATGGATAATTCACCCAACTCCTTCCCACTGTTTCACTATCGAGGCGCGCACGCTCTGCGAGAGCCACGTACGCGCGGTTTGTTGCGGGTCGGCGAGTAGCTAAATAAAAAACAATCGACCGATTGATAATTGTGTGAGGCGCCAACGAGGGTGGGTGGGGGGTGGGTTTCGTGGTGTAAACGCCCGCAGAGTCACGCGCAATGCACCGTTCCGGCAACCGTGGCCGCAGGTGGAGTTTGTTTTTTCTTACTCTTTACGTTTTCGTTCCCCCACCTACCTACCCACCCACCCTCCCTTTTCCGTGTTGTGCTGTTGAAACGCGCATTGTTTTTTTGCCCGCCCCCTCCCCAAGTTAATAAAGACGCTGGAAAAAAAAAAGACTCCCATGTCGATGCGTGTGCACACGTGGACACATTTTTGTTGGCCATGCATGCACGCTCACACGCACGGCTCGTTTAAGCACACGCTAATAATGTATCGGATTGTCCATCGGCTATTATTATATTGAATGGAATTAATAATTAATAATAAGTAATATTTAAAACTTTTTTTCAAAAACAGGCTATAATGAAATGTACCGTACGAGTAATTGCAAAACTCCACGACTCCAGGAAGTGGCCCCGAAGCTTGCCATAACGTAAGGGACCGTGGGCAATTACAGCCAACGTCAGTTGAGCGTGGACAATTAGACCCAAGCCGAAACATCACATATAAAAAAGATTGTTAACATTTTTTTTAATGATAGAATATAGTATTGTCATCAGTAAGACATAAGTATACGATGTTTGCAGTCGATACCACATTGGGGAAGTGGGTTAAAATGGAGTTACAAGATTTGAGGATACAACAACAGAGTGAGTTAAATAAAAGCGTGTAAAAACACGTGTTCTGCCTAAATGATTTTAATCTAATTAATTAACAAATCTGTTGTCTTATCTGCTAAGTTAGCTGGTTGTCATGTGGCTGATCAATTGGAAATATGGCTTTTTCTCCGGGTTCTGTTTTTCCCTCTACATTTAGAATCAACATGCATTTAGAGTATTTGGCTGCTATAAATTTCCACGTTAAGAGCCAATTCGTTGAGCTATCATGTGTGGCCAGATCGCTTGTGAAAAAGCGCTACGTAGCTCAGTTGGCCTTACCTGGTAAAATAAAAAGTTGAGTTGATCGTTATACAAGTGTGTTTTAGCAGTTGTAGAATCCAAAAAATCTATTTCCATATATGCCCGGCAACCCTGTCAATACTTAAAACGAATAGCACGATGTGATTTATCAAACCATGTACAGCTGTTTGAGTTAAGTTCGTACTACTTGCCGAATGAAACTGGACGCTCCGGATAAAAAGTGGTATCAAAGTAAACATTTAGGTATTTTTTTATATTGTATTTTATTGAACTTCACAGTTACATGTATTCTCTGGATTTTAAGACACTTCACCCTGTATTTTAAAGAAAAAGTTGGGAGTGCGTCTTTTAATCAAGTAGCAGCGTGCGTGTGTAGACAGATTTTTAAAAAATCATTTTTTATTGGTAATGGGAACAGGTCTGGGGTGAGTTTTGTTTATTGGAGTAATCTGGAGAATACAGCTCCACGCGTCCTGCTCCATTGGACCAGAAACACGAAAAACAGCCTGGAGATCATTGTTATTGTTTATTTACTCAAGAAAGGCTCGCGGAGTTCTTCAGGCTGTCTTTCAGAAGAGTCCTGCCATGTTTTCAAAGTCGGGTGCCATTTTGCTTTGTGTAATCACAACTTGAATGTTGCAGTTAACCTTTCAGCATTGAGATGTTTGGTCAATACCATTTACACTATATGTTTTAGCTGTGTGAGGAACCCATGCACAACAGGGGCATAACGTATCAACTCCACGTGGAAAGGCACCCGAGTCAGGAATCAAACGCCGCAGGCCCTTCTTGCAGCGATGTGCACAAGTGTTCCCGTTGTCCCACCCTGCTGCCCAACTCCTGCCAAATTTTTGACAGCCTGTTTGGGGCAGCCTCCTAGAGGTCGAGATTCTTGAGGCTGTAAACCCCCCCCCCCCCCATCTGTCACATCACCTACACGAATTGCACAACTAAAACATGGAAGTAGCGCAACTCTAATACAAGGACGGAGTTGAAGAAAAGACTCGTGAAGGCTGGTATGGAGTATAGTGTAATATGCTCACAAGCGTTGACTCGTGAAAAAGGGCAGACCTTAAGAGACTGGAACATCATTGGAACCTCATTTGCCAGTAAAAAATATAATTGGTTTTTTACCCTTTTATCTGGCAACAAAACTGACACCTTTTTTACAAGGAGTCATGTTTGCATAGACCACAATACCTGCAGTCATAATGCAAACAAAAAACAACTCTAATGTATGCACTGTCCTTGAAGTTGATTGCGCCTTTTGGCGTCATCTGGTCCAACACCATGTGAAACTAGGCTCTAAGGAAAGCTGTCTCGGGTGTGGACCAATCAACTTCAAGGACAGTGCATACATTTTCAGAGTTATGTTTTTTGTTTGCATTATGACTGCAGGTATCGTGGTCGATGCAAACATGACTCCTTGTAAAAAAGGTGTCGGTTTTGTTGCCAGATAAAAGGGTAAAAAACCAATTATCAGACTGGAACATCTAAGATGTGGGGATTGTGTGCCACCGCATGGGAGAAAACAATAGAAAGAGGAATGAGGGAGTTTGAGATCTGACTCGGAGAGAGAAGCCTCGTGAGAACATCTCGACCAGGTAAGTGATGTGGTCTGGGCACATTTTGCAAAGTGGCCGCCTGATGAAGGAAGTTGGGAAAGAGGCCAAGAGGCAGGAGCAGACATGCTGCTCGATTTGAAGGAAGTGGGAGGATGTGTGGGGGGGGGGGCGGGGGGGGGAACTTACGGTCACATGGAGAAAAGTTTAAGATCGGACGAGATCGAGGGAGATTGGGCCAAACACCGGCCACTGGGCAGAGACACATCAAGGAGGAAGATGCTACAGCATCAGTGGATGCTGCCATGTCTACTTTCAGGTTGCGGAGCAACAAAAACGAGACCCTGGTTTGGAAACTTGACCTCATCAACAACACAACCTGGGAGGACTGGCTGCACCTCAGAAATCGCCTGTTTTCAACTATGTGTAATGCGAGCAAGGATTGAGGGGGGGCGGAATCTGGGTCACGTGGGGAGTGGGTGGAGTTAGGGTCACGTGGGGGAGAGGATTTAGGGAGAGAACCGGAAAAAAAGGGGGAGTTGAGACGGAGTGAAACACGAGGAGGCCACGCTGGGCAAGAGGGAGAGTGGCGCGGTCGCCACGCGGTGGGAGACGTCGACACCGACAGCCATCGGTGTCAGACGAAGAGAGCTAACGGGGCAGTGAGAGGCTAGCTGTGTACGGGGCAGCAGTGACGCTAGATAGCGGAGCAGCGGTGTGGCTGCAAGGATTGCCTATCGGAGCAGCAGGGAGACTGCACAACGGAGCAGCCGAGGGCTGTGGAGAGGTCGTCGAGCGGGATGCGGGCCTGAGCGAGACGCCGTGGTACGGAGATTCTACGAACCCAATAAAGGACAACGGAGATCGACATCTGAGAGAGAGTCCTTTATTACATATGTTTTAAATTTTGTGAATGATCATTGATGTAAACTTTGTAACTCCCAACAGATTAACACAGGATCCAACAACATTGACAATAATCAGTAGTTACTTTTCAACATTTTCCCCCCCCTGACACAACTGGATTTGTTGCAGAAACACTGAAAACACATCGGAGAGCGAGCGGCACCGCACAACCAAACAAGTGAATTTAGCAGCATGCATTGCTCGCCTAGGCCACCAGCCTCGACAGCCGATCGTACGACTGCCAAGGGTCGAGAGCCATTGCATGTGCAGCGCGGTGGTAACGCTCGCGCCTCACGGCAAGGAGTTCATGCGTGGAGTTTGTGGTCTGTTCTCCTGTCCTGCACGGATACTAAAACTAAACTCAGCTATTTAGCTCTTTTTTAGAAGCGACCTAACCAGAAATTATAGTGCAATGAAGTGGCTTCTGTCGAAATTTGTAGCAGCCAAATACTCTTAAATGCACGATTCTAAATGTGGAGGGGAAAAACCGGAGGACCCAGAGAAAAATGCACGTGACCACGGGGAGAGACACGCAAACTCCAAATATACAGCAGGCGTCAAGGGTCGGGATCGAACCCACGACCTCCTGTACACCAGGTGTCTGTCTACTTGACGGACCTGTTCTCCACCTGAGGACAGCTGCTTGCGTTGTGGCCGAAACGTCGTGAAAATTATTTTATTATGTTTTATTTTTATTATTTTATTACTTCCCTTCTACGTGACTTTACCGAAAGAACCAAGAAGACAGGTGAGGTAGTTAACATCTCCCCACCGCGGATACAGTCATTACAAAACGCATTCGCAAGATAAGTCTGCCAATGCTCGATAGAACCGTGCGGGGTGAGGGGGGGGGGCATTGGCAACAGCTCAGTCGCTGTCCCACTCACTGGGTGCAAGCGGCATGAAGTCGCGCGACACGTCGTACTCGTAGCCTGCGTCGCCGGGCTTCAGGCGCCGCCGCTCAAAGCCGTGGTCCATCTCGCGCTTGCTCAACACCAGCGCCGCGTCGCTCACGGCATTGAGGTCCTCGCCGCACCCGCCCAGCGACTCCTGCCGGCCACGTGGTGACGGTGTGAATCCCGTCCATGTATAATAAAGGACGTTGACGACACACAGCTTGGTCTCCGTCTCTGTCTTTATTCTTATGCCGCTCACACTCCGCTGGACCCGACCGTGGACCGGCTGTTCCACTGTCGCGCCCCGCGCGCTGTTTCCGTCAGTTGCACTCCCGCACACCGCTGGCTGACGGTGTGCTTGGAGCTCCAGCCGTCTCCAGCCGCTACGTGGCCGATGGCGCTCAAGACCTCCCACGGCTCGACGTGGTCCCGCTTCGAGTCTATGCCAACTGCCACGAGCCTCTTCCGGATCCCCCCTTATATTCCCCTCTCTCGTCATCCCGTCTCCACCTTCCACCACGCCCTTTCCCAACCTTCCAGATCACGCCCTTCACTTAGCGCTAGGCCTCGGCAAGGTAAGGTAAAAGTGTAAAAACAACGAGCCTACCTTTACCCTACCTTTTACCTTACCACAATACAATCACTCTACCCTACCTTTTACCCTTTAGCAGGTAAGGTAAAAGGTATAAAAGCAACGAGCCTACCTTTACCCTACCTTTTACCTTACCACAATACAATCACTCTACCCTACCTTTTACCCTTTAGCAGGTAAGGTAAAAGGTAAAAAGCAACGAGCCTACCTTTTACCCTACCCTTTACCCTTACCCCTTGGCATGTCGACACCTTTACCCTTTTACCCGGTAAAAAGGGTACAATTACCTTACCTTGCCGAGGCCTACTTAGCGCCGCCCCCCCCCCCCGGCTCCGCCCCTAGGCTCCGCCCCTGATCATCCGAGCATCCGATTGGACCGGAGGTGGGCGGCGGACCTCCCCATATGCCCACCTTACTGGGCCCCGCCCCCAATACTCCGGGCGTCCAATTGCCCCAGAGCTGAGCGGCGAAACCTCGCTTACGCTCGCATTACACATGCGAGCCGATCTGGAGATTCTCGGCAGCTCGGGATCCCACGCGATAGAACACTGGAGACAACCCCTGGGTGAACTGCAACGTCTCGAATGCACATCGGATCGCTGAGTGTGTGTCGATGTGTGCTCACCCGTATTTTCAGCAGCAGGCGAGTGAGTTGAGTGGTGGACAGCTGTCGGATCAACTCTCCATGTCGCTCACTCTCCCTGAGTCTCTCCACGGTTTGAGGGACATCTACCTCACACACACACACAACATCAGCATCTTAACAACTCACTATCATGCCGCTTGTTTACCGAGGAAAGCCTCACTGTGCAATTCCAATTGAGTAATTTTCAGGTATCATCTTCTTGGTTCTTTCGGTAAAGTCACGTAGAAGGGAAATAATAAAAATAAAACGTAATAAAATACAATTCTCACGACGTTTCGGCCACAACGCAAGCAGCCGTCCTCAGGTGAAGAACAGGCCTGTCGGAAAGACAGCGTTTGTCTTTCCGACAGACCTGTTCTTCACCTGAGGACGGCTGCTTGCGTTGTGGCCGAAACGTCGTGAGAATTGTATTTTATGTTTTATTTTTATTATTCCCCTTCTACGTGACTTTACCGAAAGAACCAAGAAGATGAATCCCTGCAGTCACGAAAGCTTTAAATCGAAATTAAATTTTCAGGTACTTTTTCAGAATTGGGATATTTAGCCAATGATAGTTAACACTGCATGGGAGGAAACCTCAGAACGTGGAGAAAACCCATGCAGGACGGGAGAATATACAAACTCCACGCAGGAAAGCGCTTGAGTCGGGAATCGAACCCAGGGACTTCTTGCTTCTAGATTTGAAGCTTTCGTGACTGCAAGGATTCATATTCTTAGGTTTTTTCGGTAAAGTCACGTAGGTAAAACATTAAAATTAATAAAAGTAAAATAAAATAAAAATCACGACGTTTCGGAGGCAACACAAGCTTCCGTCTTCAGGTGGAACCGTCACAGCCACGACAGCTGTATCAAGTAAATGAGAGATTGCAAGAGCTACCACTCCGTATATATAATGGTTGGAGAGGGGGGAAGGGCTCACCCTCTTAAGCCTCACCTTACCATATGAATAAAAAAGTGTGCCGTACTTGGCCCTTCCCCCCTCTCCAACCATTATTTAAACGGAGTGGTAGCTCTTGCAATCTCTCATTTACTTGATACAGCTGTCGTGGCTGTGACGGTTCCACCTGAAGACGGAAGCTTGTGTTCCCTCCGAAACGTCGTAATTTTTATTTTATTTTACTTTTATTAATTTTAATGTTTTACCTACGTGACTTTACCGAAAAACCCTAAGAATATGACTTCTTGCTTGTGATGCGGTGTTGCACGTGCAATGCTCTCAACCCTCCAGAATCTGAATATTTATACTGGAGGAATCCGATAAGCTTTTAAGATAAGCTCATCGGATTCCTCCAGTATAAATGTGTGCTCCTAATCTCAGCTGTATAAAAGACACCTGGGAGCCAGAACTCTTTCTGATTGAGAGGGGGTCAAATACTTATTTCCCTCATTAAAATGCGTTAAAAAGCGTTTTTCTGGATTGTGTTGTTGTTATTCTGTCTCTCACTGTTCAAATAAACCTACCATTAAAATTATAGACTGATCATTTCTTTGTCAGTGGGCAAACGTACAAAATCAGCAGGGGATCAAATACGTTTTTTCCCTCACTGTAAATTAAGCTGAGGGTAAGAGGAGTGAAGTAACCAGGGAGGACTCACTCACAATCCTCACCCGATTCTACTCTTGCGTACAGGCGATATGTTGCGCAGCGAAATGCCAAATGCGAGGTCTGCTAGCCGACGCCTCCGTTCAATGACTCCAGTGGTTTAATATATGTCCGAACAGTTTGGGCTGCATGGCCACAATCGTACTACTCTGGCTTGTGTCTTTAATTTTCCGTGTATGATTCCCAGTGTGGTAACTACATTATCAGCTCAGGGGGTGCGGCAATCGATGAGGTGGAGCCCCAATATCTGAGTTGTCTCGCTGGGTCGCACCTAGAGGCTATTTTATATCACGGCTCCTCTTGCATAACCACAATCTTTACTGCTCACGGTCTCGAACATTCAACGCTGTAGGGGCGCTCCATCTTCGCTTTTGTTGACAACAAATCTCACGGTGGTTGTCAAGGCGGTTCCAACCGGGGGGGGGGGGGCAAGGCACCCCCAGCCCCCACGCTCGTCATTCTACAGATGATTCCACTCGTGAAGGAGATGTACGCATCGTCCCGTTGATGTTCTTTCTGATGCGCTTGACAATTGTGACCACCGTCGCCTTCGAGGAGGAGGAGTGTCAAAGCCAGGACGAGGTGCGATGTCGAATGAGGGGGGAGGAGGGAGGGGGGTGTTTTGTGTTTTTTTCTTATCTCACCGGAGAACGCGGAGAACGCGCGGAGCGGGACGATTCTGCGCCGCACGCGGCTCGAGTCGTGCTCCGCGTAGTCGAGAACGAGCGCGGGGGGGCTCAGCCGCACCCCACAGCGCAGCGGCACGTGGGGGGGCATGGGCTGTGACGGGGTGGGGAGGGCAAAGACATTTTTTTAATTTCAAAATCCCCCGTATAGCCATAACAGAACGTTGGAGAAAGTGCTGTTAGCGAGCACCTTTCAAGGCTGGCACGGTACACGAGGGAGTGGGTGGCCAGCACCATGCCCAACCGCCTTTGTTGTCCCCAGTGGCGATGTTTTTGCACACCGCACCATGTACTAATTTGAGGCTGAGTCGACCTAAGGGAGGCCCAGGACTGGATCAGATAATCGCCATTGGTGTTGGCCGTGAGCGGGAATCGAACGCGGGTCACCATGTTCGCAGTGTAGCGCGGGTCGCTTACTGCTACACTACAGACTGGGGGTGGACACATACAGACACACGTACACTCGTAACACAGCTCAACATTCGTGCACAACACGGTGGCCTTAAAAGAAAACATTAAGCAGACGACGTTTCGGGCAATTGTCCTTCATAGCTCTTCACAGCACCAGATAAAGTGGAGAAGAGTTAGATACTTAAACGCACTTGTTTACACCACGGGGCCTGGTTAGAAATGTTTGGGAATTCAGTTCACCATGGGAGTCCAGTTCACCATGGGAGTCCAGTTCACCATGGAAGTTCAGTTCACCATGGAAGTTCAGATCACCATGGAAGTTCAGTTCACCATGGAGATTCAGTTCACCATGGGAGTCCAGTTCACCATGGGAGTCCAGATCACCATGGTAATTCAGTCCACCATGGAAGTTCAGTTCACCATGGAGATTCAGTTCACCATGGGAGTTCAGTTCACCATGGGAGTCCAGATAACTATGGTAATTCAGTCCACCATGGAAGTTCAGTTCACCATGGAGATTCAGTTCACCATGGGAGTCCAGTTCACCATGGTAATTCAGTCCACCATGGAAGTTCAGTTCGCCATGGAGATTCAGTTCACCATGGGAGTTCAGTTCACCATGGGAGTCCAGTTTACCATGGGAGTCCAGTTCACCATGGAAGTTCACCATGGTAATTCAGTTCACCATGGAAGTTCAGTTCACCATAGGAATTCAGTTCACCATGGGAGTCCAGTTCACCATGGAAGTTCACCATGGTAATTCAGTTCACCATGGGAGTCCAGTTTACCATGGGAGTCCAGTTTACCATGGGAGTCCAGTTCACCATGGGAGTCCAATTCACCATGGTAATTCAGTTCACCATGGGAGTCCAGTTCACCATGGAAGTTCAATTCACCATGGGAATTCAGTTCACCGTGGGAATTCAGTTCACCATGGGTAGGGGTCAGCAACCTGTGGCTTCGGAGCCGCACGCGGCTCATTAAGGAATGTTTAGTGACGTTATTTATTAAGATCTCGTATTCGCCACACGCATCGCGTGCATTGTCAGTAGACCCCCCCCCCCCGCCATAGGGGCCGTCCATAAATGACGTCACGCACCTAGGGGGGGGGGGTCAGACATTTGTGACGATGCGTGACGAGGGGGGGGGGAGAAATGTGACGTCACATTAAAATGCGCAACTTTAAATTAATTTCGACATTACCGAAAGAACCAAGAATACGTGTGTTTTATTGTTTTATTTTTATTATTTTATTATTTCCCTTCCACGTGACTTTACCGAAAGAGCCAAGAATACGTGTATTTTATTGTTTTATTTTTATTATTTCATTATTTCCCTTCTACGTGACTTTACCGAAAAAACCAAGAATACGTGTATTTAATAGTTTTATTTTTATTATTTCCCTTCTACGTGACTTTACCGAAAGAGCCAAGAATACGTGTATTTTATTGTTTTATTTTATTATTTCCCTTCCACGTGACTTTACCGAAAGAGCCAAGAATACGTGTATTTTATTGTTTTATTTTTATTATTTTATTATTTACCTTTTACGAAACTTCACACTCGGCAAAGTTTGCGCGTTCGGTCTCCGCGAAGGCGGATTTAGCTGACGTTTAACAAAGCGTGGCTCCGTTGCGATAACAGCCCAAATTACTCACGACTTTGACGCTTTTTAACACAGCCAACTAGTAAGGGTTGTCGCGTAAACAGAACGTGCCAATTCGTGGCGGGTTTTAACGACACATTTATATATTTACGCGATTTAACCCCAAAAAACCTCTTTTATGGACGACGTTGACGCTGACAATTCATTTAAGCGTCCCTACCGTCCGCTTGCTTTTCCCAGTCCGTATAGGCGCCAGCACGAAGCTGATTGGTCGAGCCACCCGTTGCTGGTCACGTGCTCCTAACCGCGCGCCCATGCGCACTACGAAATGTAAAGTGGGCGTCTCCCGGGGCAACAGATGCTCAATGACGTCACTACCGTTCGTGAAACGTGGACTCATTTTTTTTTGTATAAACATGTTTTTTTTCTCTCTATCTTTTTGTAACTCGTGCCGCGGTATACATATAATTGGTATTGGTTTTGTAGATACTTTTGAATGATCAAATAAAGTCAATGTTGATTTTTTTTTCAACTAAAGTTTTACAACGTCCGTGCTCACGTGGCGAGGGGAAGACGACGCCATAGCGCGTGCACAATACATTATAACCACAATTATGTTTAAAATACGAGGTTTTCACCCTTAAAAGATATACAATTGCTTATAATAAATCATAATTAATCTATAATGTTTAATGAAAGTTTTTGGTGTAAATTGTAATAACGTCCGGTTACGGCGCGCGGCTAATGACGTCACTTCCGTTCTCGCGAGTCGTGGGAAGTTTGGTGGGAGGGGCTGAGTGGGAGGGGTTCGAGATCTCGCGAGAGTTCGCGGGGGGAGGGGGCGGGGGTCACAGGCTCGAAATATCGCGAGATTTCCAACGAGATTCCCTTTCTCCTCCGGGATCTACAGGTAATGGCTGTGTGTCGCCTCGCTCGCCGCCCTCAATCCGTTGTCAATCTCTGCCATCCGCCCCCATCGGGGCGACGTTTCCGCGCGAATCGCTCGGCGATGGCGAGGGGGACCTTTCTTCTCGCTCTTGTTTCAGCTATGAGCGATTTTGGACACGAACCCACTTAACGCGACTTCGTTGTGTTGGGAGGCCTGTGAATTTCGGGCCTGCGTTAGCGAGGCTTCAGTCTTCGTTAGAGCCCGAGTTGTGATTAATGTTTGCACTTTGTGGTTTTGTTTTGGCTGTTAATGGTCTACTGATGTGGTGGCAATTGGCTTATTTGATCATTAGTTTTAAGTGTTTTACCGGTAGGCCACGTTCGACCTATCGCTTCATAGATTGCTATATTGTACTGCACTTTGGTTAAATGTGTCGATTCTTACTAAAACGCCTGCGACAACATCACTGGGCAGTGCACCAGGCCTCGTCGGATGGTTGTTAAAGCTAAGCGGGGTTGCTTCTGGAGAGTACTTGTATGGGCGACTGCCGTGCATAACAGGGTGTTATAGGTGGCCCACATTAAGTTGTCGGCATGGGAGCGCAGTGCAGCAAGTTCAGTTGTGCAGTACCTCCTATGCGCCCACATCCAATGTTCCACTCTACGGTCTCCGTACTGTCCGGCATGGTGAATTATTGATATCGTATAACCACCAACAGAGAGGCCCTCACCCAGGAGTGAATTGAGACCGTGAATGGATTTGTCCATTGCCTCCGAACTAAAGAGACAAACGAGACAGAGTACACACCAGACTGAATTGATGGTTACAGTCTTTGAATTCTACATTAAGCGATTCAGTGGTTAAATACCACATGTAAGAACGGCTTGTGCGTACTTGTCCAGGAGACACTTGCTTGAAGGGCCTTGTGATATTGGGATATCGCATCCAACGAGCGGTTAAAGCTTTAACAAACAGAAATCTGTGCACAGATGGATTCAGGAATATTGCTGCACTGGTATTTTCATGCCACCTCGCAGCCCCAAGCATGCACAGTTTTATACTCCCAGGCAGTCTCTCATCCCGAGTACTTGCACTGCTTTGATCTCATGGTGTTTTTGCCGTACGCGTGCGTTCGTTTGACTGTACGTGCATGGGCGGCCTGGCGTGATGCTGGCCAGAAAAACCCCTCGTGTGCCGTGCCGGCCTTCATAGGTGCTCGCTAACAGCACTTGCCCCAACAGTCCGTTAAGGCTATACGGGGGATCTTGGTCTGTGTACGTGCACGTGTGAGGATTGGTGGCGCAGTGCTTAGCAAGTCGTCGTGTCTGGGTTCAGACCTCCCGCTTGGTCGACTGGGCACTTAAATTGAGTAACCCGGTGCAGTGTGTGTAAACATCCGCACTGAAGAGACCTCTACCCAGTGGGAAATCACCGGCACCGTGAGGGGGCCCCCGTTGTGTGCCAGTGAAAACTAGGATATAAAGTCACGACTAAAACTTTCTGTGGGCGGAGGAAGGGGGGGTGAACATTCTGCGGCGATGAAGACTCGTACCTCACGCCGGCTGTAACAAGTGCTCTCTCTCTGCTGTGTGTTGTAGGAGCCATGGGGCGCGTGATTCGCAGTCAGCGCAAGGGCGCCGGGTCCGTGTTCCGAGCTCACAACAAACACAAGAAGGGGCCTGCGCGCCTCCGCGCCATCGACTACGCCGAGAGGCACGGATACATCAAGGGCATCGTCAAGGTGGGCACACGGCTGCTGCACGCTCCACATTGAACGCAACCGCACTAACGACTCGAAACACATGCACCAGGTGCGCTTTATGGCCACGCGAAGTTAGGAAGGCTCACTGTTTATAGGTTACAGGACAGACCCAGGTGTTCGGGGTTGACTAATTTAAATGACTGGCAGATCCACCACCTGTGCTCCTCGCTGTGTTTTAGCTGCCCGGCGTTCTATTCGTTGTTGTGAGCATCGCCCCTTCGTCCTCCGTTGTTGCTTGAGGGCGACAGCCTCCCAACTACCCAGTAGCGTCCTTCACGAGCCACTACATCAGGGGTGGGGAACCTTTTTCCTGCCAAGGGCCATTTGGATATTTATAACATCATTTGCGGGCCATACAAAATTATCAACTTACAAATGTGCCTGTTATATTTGGTAAAACATTTCATTAATTAACTGACCCCTAATGTGATGGCTGGAATTCCTTCTCTTTGGTGAGGCATGTGATGTTAGCTGGTATTGATGTTGCTGCTACTCGCAACTGCTTTTCCAAGTTTGCTTCGAGATTTATTGAATTTCGAGTCCCGCCTGCGGTTGCCTTGGCAGGGCCACACCAAATGATTTCGCGGGCCTCGTACGGCCCGCAGGCCGGACGTTCCCCACCCCTGCACTACAGCACCACCGTGCACAACTACAGCAACCCCAATTAGTCATACAGTGCCGAACACGCACCATAATTAATACACCACTAATACTAGCACACGGCATACTTGCACACGGCGAGGGTAAGGCTTGTCACCAGAGGTGTGGACTCGAGTCATGTGACTTGGACTCGAGTCAGACTCGAGTCATGAATTTGATGACTTGCGACTCGACTTGGACTTGCATAACAATGACTTTGTCCCACCTATGAGATGTGGACTCGAGTCATGTGACTTGGACTCGAGTCAGACTCGAGTCATGAATTTGATGACTTGCGACTCGACTTGGACTTGCATAACAATGACTTTGTCCCACCTCTGCTTGTCACTGATGGTGATGTGCTGTCACTCGGTGGTGCTATGAGGTGGAGCCTGTAGGAGTTAGTGCCGTGCAGAAAATAGGTTAACAACTGTCCCCTCCTGTAAATAAATAAAGATTGGAAAAACTTTCCATGAGGACATGTGATGCTTTCCAAAACGCTTTTGTCTTCAGAAGTTTTTCGCTGGCAGTACAGAAGCTGTTGGGAAATATGTGTTTACAAATATCCAATTAATCTTCTTAGCGCTCTGTTTCAACTTGAATGGGATAAGTCCCTAATAGCAACAGAACTTTACACTCGCGTTTCATTCAAATTGAATCATCTTCACTCAATTTATTTTGTCCCCCCTTTTGCAGCCGAATGGAGCCTATGCATGAACGCATTAAATATACTTTGGAAAGTGTTTTAAAGCTTCTTGGTTCTTTCGGTAAAGTCACGTAGAAGGGAAATAATAAAATAATAAACATAAAACATAATAAAATAAGTATTATATATTATTATATTGTATTATATTATGTTTTATTATTTTCCTTCTACGTGACTTTACCGAAAGAACCAAGAAGATGAATCCCTGCAGTCACGAAAGCTTTAAATCGAAAAATGATTTAAAGCTGTACATTTTTTGTGTGTCTAACCAAAGGATATCATCCACGACCCTGGCCGCGGAGCTCCCCTGGCTAAGGTCATGTTCCGGGACCCGTACCGCTTCAAGAAGCGCACGGAGCTCTTCATCGCGGCCGAGGGCATCCACACGGGGCAGTTCGTCTACTGCGGCAAGAAGGGTACGGCCTCGCCACGACACTCGCCACGACACTCGCCACGACACTCGCCACGACACTCGCCACGACACTCGCCACGACACTCGCCACGACACTCGCCACGACACTCGCCACGACACTCGCCACGACACTCGCCACGACACTCGCCACGACACTCGCCACGACACTCGCCACGACACTCGCCACGACACTCGCCACGACACTCGCCACGACACTCGCCACGACACTCGCCACGACACTCGCCACGACACTCGCCACGACACTCGCCACGACACTCGCCACGACACTCGCCACGACACTCGCCACGACACTCGCCACGACACTCGCCACGACACTCGCCACGACACTCGCCACGACACTCGCCACGACACTCGCCACGACACTCGCCACGACACTCGCCACGACACTCGCCACGACACTCGCCACGACACTCGCCACGACACTCGCCACGACACTCGCCACGACACTCGCCACGACACTCGCTATACTACTCGCCATTAAACTCACGACTCGCTATGCTACTCCCCACGACGTTCACTATAATGCTTCACCACAATGCTCACGAAACCACTCGCTGTGCCACTCGCCCTGTCACTCATTCCACTGCTCGTGACAAGGCTCAATATACCACTCATCACGAGGCTTGCTATATCCCGACGCTCACCTCACTTCTCACCCCTCAGCTCACCTCACTAATTTCATGTCTCTTTATACCATGATGCTGTACGTACTCGGACAAACTGACTTACTCGGACAAACTTGACTTCCACCCACACTGGAATGGTGGTGCATTCAATTGCACGTTTGTGCAAATGAAATTTTACCATACATTGTAGCGCTACGTGGGGAGCGTGAATGTATGCATTTTGCACTTCTTTCGTGCCGTACGTAGCCAACCCGTGCTAAGCGGAGGTCCGATTGTGTGACGGTAGTTCTCGCCCTATAGTAGCAGTACCAGCCCTGTAATGTACGTGTTACCCACTAGCCCAGCTAAGCATGGTTGCTCCTATGAAGAGCTACATCAGTAGCTTTAGTAAATGGGGTTGGCGTTTGGTCCATCAGTTAGCCCAGCTGGGTGGGGCAGTATGCGGTCTGTGATTTGTGGATGCTGTCACCACTGTGGTTAATGTGGATGTGATGGATGCTGATGGGCTCTATGAAGGGGGTTGTTATTGTGCTTGGGTTGGTTACGTCTGTTCTGTTACTGTGATGGCAACTGTTCGATTTCCATTTACGGCCAACAACAGCAAATATCTGAACCGGTTCTGGTCTTCCCCTAGATCGACTCAACCTTAAATGAGTACTAGGCGTGTGTGTGTTGTGTAAACATCAACACTGGGGAGACAGACGGCTGGGTGTGGTGTTGTCCACCCAGCCCCCTGTGTGCTGTCTCGGCCTTTATAGGTGCTCGCTAACAGCACTTGCCCATTGGATCATTATGGCGGTACCCCGGGGTACCAAATAATACAAAATGGCCGAGGCAATTAGATATATTATTTCTGGGACAGTTTTTTCCAGGGGTGTACTTAACTCCGAAATCAGTGCTACTCCGCGATATTGAAACGCAGCGAGGACGATTGCGCTGAAACCCTGAACGCTCGTACGCACCGTAGTGCATCGTGTACAGCTCGTCGAGATGAGTCGATTGCCGCATCGCCGACCATCAACAGACTATAAAAATTACTGCATCACGGACATTATGCGAGAGCCGGGGTACTATGGTACCCCGGGGAACCATGGTACCCCAGGGAACCGCCATAAGGGTAATTTGTTGAAGGCTGATATTGGAGATATTTGTCTTGGGTGGTAATTGTGAATGTGATGGTTTCTCTGAATATAGTTGACACTAAATGCGGTGAGTACTGTGAATAATGGTGGTTATTGCCAATGCGGTGGTTATTGCCAATGCGGTGATTACTGTGGTTGTTTCTTGCCACCTGCAGCCCAGCTAAGTGTGGGGAACGTGCTGCCTGTGGGCGCGATGCCCGAGGGCACCATCGTGTGCTGCGTGGAGGAGAAGAGCGGAGACCGGGGCAAGTTGGCGCGCGCCTCGGGGAACTACGCCACCGTCATCTCGCACAACCCCGACACGCACAAGTCCCGCGTGAAGCTGCCCTCGGGCGCCAAGAAGGTCATCTCCTCCGCCAACCGCGCCGTCGTGGGTACGTGACACTAGCGGGGTGGGTGGCTGGTGGGATGTGCATGGAGCGAGGGGTTTGTGGGCACGAGGTTTTGTGTATGTGATGTCTTGTGTGTGTGCCGGTTGTGGTGTGCGTGGGGAGCGGTAGTGTAGCAGTTAGTGCGCTGCACTACGAGCCCGGCGACCCGAGTTCGAATCCCACTCACGACCAACACAAGTGGCGATTATGAGAACAAGGTCTGGGCCTCTCCTAGGTCGATTGAGCTTCAAACGAGTGCTTGGTGCGGTGTGTAGACATCGCCACTAGGCAGACAGTCGGCCGGGCGTGTTGCTGGCGACCCACCCCCTCGCATGCTGTGCCGGCCTTCATAGGTGCTCACAAACAGCACTTGCCCCAAAAGTTTGTTAAGGCTGTAAGAGGGATTTTTGTCTTTGTGGTGTGTGTGGGGTGAGTGTGGTGTTTTTTTTCATGTCTGTGTAGAGTGTACATGCGTGTGCATGGGTACGTGTATGTGCGTTTGTGTGTTGTCTCAAAATTGAATCTTAAATCAACGGCCCTTACCTGAAATAAATTGACCTCTGTTATGGTATGTGTACTGTGTGGTGCGCATTTTGTGTCGTCTGATTTGGGGTGTGATGTGTGTGGTAAGTCCGTGTTGCGGTGTCACTGATGATGTTGTGTCTAATATGATGGGTGTTTGGTGGTGTGGGTCTCTGTTGTGTTGCCTCCAGGTGTTGTGGCCGGGGGTGGTCGCATTGACAAGCCGATCCTGAAGGCCGGTCGGGCCTACCACAAGTACAAGGCCAAGAGGAACTGCTGGCCTCGCGTGAGGGGTGTGGCCATGAACGTACGTCCTTGCACACGAGCACTCGTGCACATGCGCATTGAAACACAAGCACAATCACTTGCATATACACGTGAGCACACTTACAAAAATCCACAGTTTAGCCTTAACAGACTGGGGGAAAGTGCTGTTAGTGAACGCTTTTGCAGGCTGGCACGGCACACAAGGGGGTGAGTGGCCGGCACCATGCCCGGCCTTTATCTCCCCATTGGCGATGTTTACACACCATAGCAGGTACTCCAATTAGCACGGTTGGCTACGTATGCTGCGACAGACGTTCAACATCCATACATACTCAATTTAGTCTGAGTTAACTTAAGGGAGGTTCAGAACCGATTCGTAGCACTGCGCGCTAACCTTTGCACTGCCGCTCCCCACCGTCACATGAGCACATTCTCAACAAGTCAGCGCGGAAACGAACACACTGAACGCGGCTGAAATATCAAATGATTTTATTTAACAGCCAAAATAAAAATGTTCAATTCAATATTGGTTGGTTGTTTACCAAACCCATCGATCTGTGCTCACTCAACGCTTGCATTGTCCACCACCACCACAGCCCGTGGAGCATCCATTCGGTGGAGGAAACCACCAGCACATTGGCAAGCCGTCCACCATCCGCAGGGATGCGCCGGCTGGTCGCAAAGTGGGTCTCATCGCTGCGCGGCGCACGGGTCGACTGCGCGGAACCAAGGTGGTGCTGGACAAGGAGAGCTAAGCGCCACCGCCATGCGACCGTGTGCCGGCGGGACAGTCCACGCGACCGCCAGCATCACCACCGTCGTCACGGTCACCGCCGGCATTTGCGTGCGTCTGCATGTGGTGCCGTCAATAAAGACTTCCACGTTTTTGGAAAAGAGGAGTGCTTGAGTGGTGTGGTGTTCTTTGTGGGTTTCTGGTGGTGGTGGTGTTGGGGCTTGTACAGAGGTCTGCAACCAAAACAACAAGAAGAGCATTTTTTTAATTGCGTAAAAGCTATTTTAAGAGCATGTGGATACAAGACGGTCCTTAAATAACGTCGCTTTAGTCTTTATAGAGCCGCAAGTAGCTCTGGATTTGTAGGTTGCCGACCCTGGGCTAGTGTGTCTAGATTTGGAGAGCGACGGTGCAGGGTTTAGCGTGCTACACTACAAACCCGGCGTCATGAGTCGGAGTCCCTCATGCACAACACTCGTGATGAGTTTGAACCAGTCCTGGGTCTCCCCTAGGCTTGACCGGTCTCAAATGAGTACCTGATGCAATGTATAAACTTCACCATTCGACAAAGTGATATGTGGTGCTAACCACCCTAATGTGTGCCTTGGCCGGCTTTTATAGGTGTTTGCTAACGGCACTCACCTCAACAGAACGTGAAGTATGATATTGTGCGGATCGAAGGATCTATTCTCTGTTGTATTTAACGAAGCTGTCGCCACCCCCCAATCCTGCATTTCAACAGTCCGTCTAGCGCCAAGAATACTTTGTAATAGCCTTTACTCAGTCCACTACAGGATGAAGGCCTCCATGCTGCGTCGGGTTTTTTTTTACCACAGTTCACACTGACCACATGGTGTGGGTTAGCAACGGATGGGGGTCCAGGTTCGGTTCAGACATCGCCGCTGTTTTGATAGTCGTGACTTGGAATTGAACTCCGATTTGTGGCTTCAAAGTTCAGCGCGCTCGCCACTGCGCTGGCGTTACACACCAGTAAGAGTACACAGGTGAGTCGCGTCTGTCCTTCCACAATGTAACGGCAATATGCCAATTCGCTCAAAAACTTTATCAATTCGGGCGATACTCCATGCTATGACATGGATAAATGTGCATTGACCAAGAAAATGTAACGATCCGTGTAAACTACAGAGGCCGGAAGATATGCAGGCTTGTAATTTACACAGGAGACGGGGATTCGAGAAATGCAACCTTTTTGTGGCACACCACGAGAAGGGGAGTAGAGGCAGACAAGCGAATAGGAAAGGGGAATAGAAGTCTTACTTGTAGGAACCTCCTGATAACACCAGCCCACAGGGGATTATTGTGTCCGTCGTGCAGGGAGGGGGTGGGGAGGGAGGGGCTGGGTGGGAGGGGCTGGTCACCCCGTGGTGCCCTTATAAAACTCAACGTTTAACCTACTCACGCCGGCTTGTGCCCGCCCTCACAGTCGGCCATATTTGCGGAATACACCACGCCGCCGTTGACCATGGCCATTGACCGAGCAACCCAACGTTCCTACCAGCTCCCTCCGCAGGACAATGTGTTTAAGACGGACAAAGTGGGGGGATGGCACGAGACGAGCATCAGGAAGAGCCGCTGGGGGAACGAGGAGAATGAATCAGTGACGTTGGGGAATGAGAGTGAGACCGGAAAATCGGCAGTGAGCTTGCACCGAACGGCGTCGGTTTTCACAGTGGGCGGGGCTAGTGGAGGGATTCAGAATGGGGGTGGTCACACGACTCGAGTGTGTTTTTTATATTACCGGGAGATTGAACAGAACTAGAGGCATCAACGCGTCGTCTGTTAAGAAAAGCAGCGTGCGAATGGGCTCGGACGCAATTGTGTCGCCAGCAGGTGCGATGGCCGAGATAGACGACGGAGCAGCAGCTAAAGGTGCGGAAACGTCCAAGAGGACGGTGCGACCAAAGGGAGATGGAGCGATGCATTAGGCTCGTGCGTGCAGGAGCGAGATTGATTAATTGCAGGGTCACGGGAGATCGTGAGGTCCTTCACCCAGCAGTGGACAGATCGTGGCTGATGTCGTCTGATTGCGAGCCAGTGGTGGGGAAGAGGAGGATGAGGAATCCATGTCAATGTTGAGTCACAGTCGTTTCCGACTTCGCAATTGCCAACCCCTGATCAGCGCCCTGCCTTAACACATTCCTGCGGAGGGAGCTGGTAGGAACGTTGGGTTGCTCGGTCAATGGCCAGGGTCAACGGCGGCGTGGTGTATTCCGCAAATATGCCCGACTGTGAGGGTGGGCACAAGCCGGCGTGAGTAGGTTAAACGTTTAGTTTTATAAGGGCTGACCAGCCCCTCCCCACCCAGCCCCACTCCCCCCCCCCTCTCCACCCAGCCCCACCCCTCCCATTCAGCCCCTCCCCACCCAGCCCCACCCAGCCCCTCCCCACCCCCCTACCCAGCCCCACCCCCCACCCAGTCCCTCTCCACCTAGCCCCACCCCACCCTCCTCACCCAGCCCCACCCTGCCCACTCAGCCCCTCCCCTCCCACCCCCTCCCCACCCTCCCCTCTCCACCCAGCCCCACCCTCCCCACCCAGCCCCTCCCCTCCCACCCCCCACCCAGCCCCTCCCCACCCTCCCCTCTCCACCCAGCCCCACCTCACCCATTCAGCCCCTCCCACCCCCTCCCCACCCTCCCCTCTCCACCCAGCCCCACCCCACTCAGCCCCTCCCTGCACGACGGACGGACACAATAATCCCCTGTGGGCTGGTGTAACCAGGAGGTTCCTCCCAGTATTACAGCCAAATTCAGACGTGACCGGTGACCCCGTGCCCCTTACACATCTCAACGTTCATCCTACAAAGTGCCATGACAAGCGAGAAACACAAATAAACGAAACATTTATATATTTTCTTACCCATATTGAAACGGCTGTACTTAGTATGGACCCGAAAACTCAAATTCACATGTACGATCTTGATTTGAAGCTTTCGTGACTGCAGCAATCCATACTCTTTGGTTCTTTCGGTAAATTCACGTAGTTTTATTTTTTTATTTCCCATGCACTGTATACGAATATGGGGTTTTAAACCGTATGGGTTGACGCGTAATGCAATTGCGTTAAGCAGTCCACGGTAGGTGGTACTCATTTTAATGACCAAGAAGAGACGATGATGAGGATGAGGGTTGGGTAAAGGCGATCACAAACAACCTTATTTTGGATTGGAACCAACAGTAGTTTCACAAACTCAGGAATACTATACTTGTCAGCAATAGCAATTACAAAAGCTCTCCCAGTCAGTGCGTTTATCGAAGCTACCAAATGCAATCACCTCGCTGCGTAAACGCATTACCGCTTTCCGTTGTTGACAGATTCGCACGCTTGCCCCCATAATTTTTAAGATCGATGCGTTTATCGATTAAAGTTATGGAATATATTACGCGTGCAAGCAGCCAAAAAAGCTCGCTTAGTTCTTCTGGAGAATAGTGTTAATATTAATACTATTTATACGGTAACATCATTTTGGTGATGCTGCTTTGACAGTGGTTCGCACAAAAACACAAAAAAAAACCTCAACACATTCGTCAACAACAGCAACAACGTGTGTGTGTGGCCTCCTTAAAAGTAAATAAATATAACAGGCGACGTTTCGGGCAATGGCCCTCCACCCGAGTGAGTACAGTCCAGGATGGCAATGTCCAGATGTCTTGTGACCCCCCAATTAATCAACCACCCACAAGATTTTAATTGTTCCTTTGCACAGTAACTTGTTTTAAATAACAACCTTACTTTAAAAAAAAAATGTAAACACAAGACGTAATGAAGTTGTAAAGATTTACAAGTATCTGTACCACCCCAATGGACCAATTCATCAGTGGCGAATGTGAAGCCGCCCAATCGGGAGACATTCGCGAGGTCAACGATGGCAGCAGCAGCGGCAGCAGCAGCGATGGCGGCTCCGGTCAGCATGGAAGTCGACACGGGCACCCCGGGTAACAACAACAACAACAACCACCACAACAACAACAAGCAGAGAACAACAACAACAACCACCACGAGCACACCGGGCACAGACGGGAGAGGCTCGATGAGAGGCGGGCGATGTCCGGGCTCGATGCTGTCGTGTTTATCACGCCCGGCGGCCGCTGCATCCGCGGGTCAACTCAGTCGGTCAACTCGCTCCGTCTCATCTCGTCAACTCGCTCCGTCTCAACTCGCTCCGTCATCTCGCTCCGTCATCTCCGTCAACTCGCTCCGTCTCAACTCGCTCCGTCTCAACTCGCTCCGTCAACTCCGTCATCTCGCTCCGTCAGCTCGTCATCTCGCTCCGTCAACTCCGTCATCTCGCTCCGTCAGCTCGTCATCTCGCTCCGTCAACTCGCTTCGTCAACTCCGTCATCTCGCTCCGTCAACTCGCTCCGTCAACTCCGTCATCTCGCTCCGTCAGCTCGTCATCTCGCTCCGTCAACTCGCTTCGTCAACTCCGTCATCTCGCTCCGTCAACTCGCTTCGTCAACTCCGTCATCTCGCTCCGTCAACTCGCTCCGTCAACTCCGTCATCTCGCTCCGTCATCTCGATCCGTCAACTCCGTCAACTCGCTCCGTCATCTCGCTCCGTCAACTCCGTCAACTCGCCCCGTCATCTCACTCCGTCAACTCCGTCATCTCGCTCCGTCAACTCCGTCAACTCGCTCCGTCAACTCCGTCAACTCGCTCCGTCATCTCGCTCCGTCAACTCCGTCAACTCGCTCGGTCAACTCACTCGGTCAACCCATGGCACCGCGTCTGTCCCGTCACCTCCCGCCGCCGGCGAGCGAGCCCCCGACGCTTCCCCCGGTGTGGCCTCAGAGGTGCACCCAGCCTGGCACGGGCGCCGCGGTGACGTCACAGCCACTTCGCGGCGGGGCTGTTGTTGTTGTTTACACCGACAGGGGAGGAGGCGCCGCAGGGATCCGTGGAGTGATTTGTGACGAAGTTTTGTTCACTCATAGGGGTTCAACGTCCGCGCGGTGGCGGTGGTCGTTGTGGTGGTTATAGCAGCGGTGGTTATGGTCGTGCTGGTGGTGGTTGTGGTCGTGCTGGTGGTGGTTGTGGTAGTACTGGTGGTGGTTATGCTAGTGCTGTGGATGGTGGTGATTATGGTAGTGCTGTGGATGGTGGTGGTTATGGTGGTACTGGTGGTGGTTGTGGTAGTACTGGTGGTGGTTGTGGTAGTACTGGTGGTGGTTATGGTAGTACTGGTGGTGGTTATGCTAGTGCTGTGGATGGTGGTGATTATGGTAGTGCTGTGGATGGTGGTTATGGTAGTACTGGTGGTGGTTGTGGTAGTACTGGTGGTGGTTATGCTAGTGCTGTGGATGGTGGTGATTATGGTAGTGATGTGGATGGTGGTTATATCAGTGATGTTGGTAGTGGTTATGGTAGTACTGTTTGTGGTGATGGTGGTTATGGTAATGCTGTGGGTGGTGGGTGATGTTGGTGGTAGTGCTGATCGTGGTTATGGTAGTGCTCTTGGTGATGTGATGATCATGTTGATGGTGCTGATGTTAATGCTTAAGCTGGTGAAGGTTGTGAGTGTGCAAACCCTGAGTTACCAGAGTGGTGATGTTGTTGTTGGTGGTGATGGTGATGATGTCGATGGTGATGTTGTTGGTGGTGATGGTACACTTGGTAGCACGATGGCAGTGATCGTGATGTCAGGGTGATAACGCTGATTTCCGCAGTGTGCTGATGGTGCTGTCGGCGATGCGAATGTTGTGATGTCGGCGTTGTTGATGTTGAAGATGATGTCGGTGGTGATGTTGGTGATGGCTGCAGGGGTGAGCGTGATGGCAGTGGCTGCGGTTACGGGCAGCGTCTCCGTGTCCCTCCACCCCCTCGTCATCCTCAACATCTCCGAGCACTGGACCCGACTTCGAGCCCAGGAGGGGCGGCCTATGCAAGGTGCCTCCTCCTGCTCCGCTTCATTATCCTGCTCCTCATCCTCCTCTCTATGCTTAACCTCATCCTTTTTGATCCTCAATCTTCTCAGAATTGTTAACCTTAAAATCCTAATCTTCCTCCTCGTACTTGCGCCCCGGCGGCGAGATGTTGACTACCTCGCCTGGGATATGCAGGAGGTCGTGGGTTTAATCCTGACCCTGACGACTGTATTTTTGGGAGTTTGCATGTTCTCCGCGTGATCGCGTGGCTTTTTGTCCAGGTCCCGCGGTTTTTCCCCTCCGCATTTAGAATCAACACGCGTTTAGAGTATTTGGCCACGAGAACATTTCCACGCGATAAGCCACTTCGTTGAGCTATCGTTTGTGGCCAGGTCGCTTCTGAAAAACAGCTGTTTCGCTCAGTGGGTCTTACCTGGTAAAATAAAAAACAAGTTTAGTTTTACAAATCTAACTTCTAATCCTATCTTTCCTTCATCCCTCCTTCCCGATGATCTCTCCCTCTTCATAATTTCGTATTTTTCTTCTCGCACTCCTCTTCGTAGCTTCTCCTCAACCTCGCCCTTCTCAGGCCCACTCTCTATGCCGTTATTACGTGTGAGGCCACTCGATTTTCGAGCTTACTACCGTACATGATGAAGCTCCAAGCAGTTTCGGTGAAACGTCACCGTGTGTTGATGTTGGATTCAGTCGGGAAAAGTCTTAAGCCAACAGCGCCACCACCACCATTCGTGTGGAGGAGCCGCTTCATTGGTAAGTATCCAATCGCCACATTGGCCAATATATGTGTAAACGAGACAATCTTGTCGGGTGGTGGAGGGTTAATGACAAGAGTTTCGGTGTAAAACTACCACGTGGCCTGACCCCAAAAGCATATACGAATCAGTGTGACGTCATCTTTCATCGCGATGATATCGTGCGCTGCGTGACGTCATCCCGCGAGGCTTGAGACGTAACGATCGCTACCCACGACTGAGTGGCTTCCGGGGTCAGAGCCGTGCATTGGCGAGCGTTACGGAGTCCACGCGCGCGCGGGTGATCCGTTGTGCTTTGTGCCCGGGGTCAGTCGTGGGAGCGCTGATCGGGAAGCAGGAGGGGAGAAACATCGAGGTGATGAACTCGTTCGAGCTCCTCTTCACCGAGACGGACGGACGCACGGACATCGACAAGGAGTACTACTACACCAAGGAGGAACAGTGTAGGGCATCGCACACGTATACGGACACACACACATATACTGACACTATTTTTTCCTGGATTTTTCTGTTTGGTCGTAGTCACTTTAAGATGTTTCTTCTTCATGTTTTTGTTTGTTGCGGTTGCACCCGATTCAAAAGCCGAATGGCTCACAGGGCTATACCAAATAAATGAAACTGAAAACTGATGCACACCCATATGTATACGGACACACCCACATATACGGACATACACACACATGTATACGGACACACACACACGTGTATACGGACACGCACACGTATACAGACAAACACGTAATACGGACACACACACATATGTATACAGACATATACATATGTATAAGGACACACACACATATATGTACACACACACCCAAATGATCACCCTATAGTCTTAACAGACCGTTGGGGCAAGTGCTGTTAGCAAGCACCTATGAAGGCCAGCACCGCACACAAGGGAGTCGGTGGCCAGCACGAAGCCCTGCCGCTTTTGTCTCCCCATGGCGATGTTTACACACCGCACCAGGTCCTCATTTGAGGCTGAGTCGAGGCCCAAGGCCAGTTCAGATGCTCACCACTGATATTAGCCATGGCCATGAATCGCACTCGGTTCCCTGATGTCATAGCACAGTTTGCCAACCACTGCGCCACCTCTCCCCTAGCACACACACACCCATGTACACGGTGGTAGTGAGTGTGTGTAATGAGCGCCGTGTGCGTGTCTCTTTGTGAAGTCAAGCAGGTGTTCAAGGACCTGGACTTCTTGGGCTGGTACACGACGGGGGAGACACCCAACCCCTCCGACATTTACATCCACAAGCAGGTGCATGGGGCTCACTGACCATCAACTCATCCACTCACCCACTCACCCACTCACCCACTCACTCACTCACCTCCTGACTCATCTACTCGCCCATTACATCCACAAGCAGGTGCATGGGGCTCACTCACCCTCCACTCATCCACTCACTCACCCACCCACTCACTCACCCACTCACCTACTGACTCATCTACTCGTCCGTTACATCCACAAGCAGGTGCATGGGGCTCACTCACCCTCCACTCATCCACTCACTCACCCACCCACTCACTCACTCACCCACTCACCTACTGACTCATCTACTCGTCCGTTACATCTACATCCACAAGCAGGTGCGTGAGGCCCACTAACAACTCCACTCACCCACTCACTCATCCACTCACCCACTCACTCACCCACTCAACTACATCCTACACACTCACCCACTCACTCATCCACTTACTCACCTACTCGCCCATTACATCCACAAGGAGGCACGTGGGGCTCACTCACCCTCCACTCGCCCACTCGCCCACTCATCCACTCACCCACTTATTCACCCACCCACTCGCACCATTACATCTATATTCACAATCAGTCACGCAGTATCGAATATACATTTCAGGTGTCCTTTGTCAGACGTTGTTTCTGTCTCGTCTGTACTGCTTGTGTCGTTTGTACTCTCCCTCTTGTTTGTCCTGTCTATCTTGTTTGTATGTGTGTATGCTCTAACTATAATCCCCAACCACCCGAACACTTTGTGTTGTCTTTGTGCGCAGATTTGTGAAATCAACGAAAGCCCGATATTCCTGAAGCTCAACCCTCAAACCAAACACACGGACGTGAGTACAGATGCGCATGCACACACGTGCACAGGTGTACATAAACGCACTCGCATACACACACAGGTATATACGTGCACACAGAGACAAAGAAACCCTATATAGCCTTAACAGCCTGTGCTGTTTGTGAGCAGCTACGAAGGCCGACACGGCACACGAGGGGGTAGGGCACCGCGCCTGGCCACCTTTGTCTCCCTGTACTGATGTTTACACGCCGCACCGACGATATTGTTCGCGTGATACAATCCCAACGCAGCTGAACCATTTAATAGTAGGGGGGGGGGGCATTATGGGGAAGGGGGTCCGTGGCCGCCGTAAACGGGAGGCATCACGACAGAGAGAGGGTGCGTTATTTGAATGGGGGGGGGATAACTGGGGAACCCCGCACCTCCGATTAGCGCAGTTGGCTACGTACGGTGCGAAAGAAGTTCAACGTACTTGCATATAAACGCCCCTAAAAACAATCGGCGTACATACGGCCGATGTGCGTTTGTATTTCCCCTCCGCATATGATGTACTCACTTGAGACTGAGTCGACCAGGGAGAGGTCCAGAACCAGCGAGGATAATCGTCACCGGCGTTGGCCGTGAGCGGGAATCGAACTCGGGTCGTCGCAGGTTCGTCACGCCGTGCGCTAACCCACTTCGCCGCCGACCCCCCCCACGTACAGGGATACTCAAACAACAACCCGGAGTCTTGCACAACAGCGACAAGGCAAAGACACGAACACACACACAGCGAGTTGACACGGTGGGCAGCACAGGTGGTGCATCTGCCAGTCGTCTCATTCATTCATAACAGAGGTTACGTTTTTTTTAGTCAACCCATGGCACCGGGGTTTAGAGCAGGGGTCGGCAAACCTGCAGCTTCGGAGCCACGTGCGGCGGCTCTCTTTAGGGGTTTCTGCTCCGTGATGTTATTTACAAATGACCACCGTCTCGTATTCACATTGCATTGTGGCGCCTCTTGACGCGTTGTTTTTTTTTACCGAAATTCTGAAGAACGAAAAATGGCTCTTGTTGTTATTTTGGTTGACAAACCGCGTTGTGGCCGAAACGTCGTGAGAATTGTATTTTATATTTTATTTTATTATTTCCCTTCTACGTGACTTTACCGAAAGAACCAAGAAGATGAAACCACCTCTTGGCTGCTATGCACTTCCACGCGATAAGCCACCTTAGTTGAGTTACCAATTTTTGCCAGGTCGCTTCTGAAAAAGAGCTACATAGCTCAGTTGGGTCTTACCTAATAAAATTGAAATAGTTTATTATACCAGGTAAGGCCCACTGAGCTATACGGCTCTTTTTCAGAAGCGACCTGGCCACAAATGACAGCTCAGCGAAGTGGCTTATCACGTGGACATTTCTAGCAGCCAAATACTCTAAAGGCACGTTTGTAAATGTGGAGGAAAAAACCGGAAGACCCGGAGAAAAATCCACACGACCACGGGGCAAACACGTAAACTCCAAATATACAGGCATCACGGTCGGGATCGAACCCATGACCTCCTGCACACCAGGCGAGGCAGTTAACATCTTGTGACCTCTTGCCGACAGCAGTGAACCTTCCACACTTCACATGGCCTCAAAGTTCACTGAGCCTGGCACAAGCGGCGTGGTGACGTCACTGCTACTAAGTGGCGAATGGTTGCCGTTGTTGTTATGTGTCTATGTGTATGTGTTTACACGTGTGTGTGTGTCTGTCTTAATGCCACAGTTGCCGGTCAGTGTCTATGAGTCGGTGATTGACCTCGTGAACGGAGAGGTGAGAGAGACCTGCGCGCAGCACACCTTGAACACAGCCTGCACACGGATACCACAAATAGACAACGCACGCAGACACCGCACACAGACACTGCACACAAACACCGCACACAGACACCGCACACAGACACCGCACACAGACACCGCACACAGACACCGCACAGAGACACCGCACACAGACATCGCACACAAACACCGCACACAGACACCGCACACAGACACCGCACACAGACACCGCACACAGACACCACACACAGACATCGCACACAGACACCGCACACAAACACCGCACAGAGACACCGCACACAGACACCGCACACAAACACCGCACAGAGACACCGCACACAAACACCGCACACAAACACCGCACACAGACACCGCACACAGACATCGCACACAGACACCGCACACAAACACTGCACAGAGACACCGCACACAGACACCGCACACAGACACCGCACAGAGACACCGCACACAGACACCGCACACAGACACCGCACACAAACACCGCACACAGACACCGCACACAAATACCGCACACAGACACCGCACACAGACACCGCACACAGACACCGCACACAGACACCGCACACAGACACCGCACACAGACACCGCACACAAACACCGCACACAGACATCGCACACAGACACCGCACACAGACACCGCACACAGACACCGCACACAGACACCACACAGACACCGCACACAGACACCGCACACAGACACCGCACACAGACACCGCACACAGACACCGCACACAGACACCGCACACAAACACCGCACACAGACACCGCACACAGACACCACACAGACACCGTAGACAAACACCGCACACAGACACCGCACACAGACACCGCACAGAGACCGCACACAGACACCGCACACAGACACCGCACAGAGACACCGCACACAGACACCGCACACAGACACCGCACACAGACACCGCACAGAGACACCGCACACAGACACCGCACAGAGACACCGCACACAGACACCGCACAGAGACACCGCACACAGACACCGCACACAGACACCGCACACAGACACCGCACACAGACACCGCACAGAGACACCGCACACAAACACCGCACACAGACACCGCACAGAGACATCGCACACAGACACCGCACAGAGACACCGCACAGAGACACCGCACACAGACACCGCACACAGACACCGCACACAGACACCGCACACAGACACCGCACACAGACACCGCACACAGACACCGCACACAGACACCGCACACAGACAGCGCACACAAACACCGCACACAGACACCGCACACAGAGACACCGCACACAGACACCGCACACAGACACCGCACACAGACACCGCACACAGACACCACACAGACACCGCACACAGACACCGCACACAGACACCGCACACAGACACCGCACACAAACACCGCACACAGACACCGCACACAGACACCGCACACAGACACCGCACACAGACACCGCACACAGACACTGCACACAGACACTGCACATCACACAGACATCACACACAGACACCACACACACCTTGTACACACCCACCACACAGACACCGCACATCACACAAACACCGCACACAGACACCGCACACAGACACCGCACACAGACACCGCACACAGACACCGCACACAGACACCGCACACAGACACCGCACACAGACACCGCACACAGACATCACACACAGACACCACACATCACGCACACCCCGCGCACAGACACAACACCACACACACACGGACATATTGTGTTTGTACGTCACACCACGTTTCTTATACTGTATCCTCATGTGCATGTATCGCGTATCTAATTGTTCTCCGTGCGCAACCATGCGGTGTGCGCGTGTGCATCGCCTGCGTATCGTCACCGTGCTGCACGTCATGGCGGACCAGGCGACGATGCTGCTGGTGGAGCTGCCATACACACTCGCCACCGAGGAGGCTGAGAGGATCGGGGTCGACCACGTCGCGCGCATGAGCAGCACCGACTCGGGGGACGGCTCCACGGGTACCGCAAGCTCCGGTCGCCCGCTAGCCGACTCGCTCGCTCGCCCGCACGCTAGTCCACTCGCCCGCACGCTAGTCCACTCGCCCGCACGCTAGTCATCACTCACACTCGTTGCTCTCTCACTCACCCTCACATTCTTCACTCGCTCATTCACCCGCACACTCATCACTCACTGATCCGCACGCTCATCACTCACTCACCTGCACACTCATCACTCACTGATCTGCACGCTCATCACTAACTCACCCGCACACTCATCACTCACTCACTCACCCGCACACTCACGACTCACTCACCCGCACACTCATCACTCACCCACACACTCATCACTCACTCACCCACACACTCATCACTCACTCACTCACCCACACACTCATCACTCACTCACACAATCACCACTCACTCACCCCCACACTCATCACTCACTCATCCGCATGCTCATCACTCACTCACCCCCACACTCATCACTCACTCACCCGCTCATCACTCACTCACCCACACGCTCATCACTCACTCACCCGCAGACTCATCACTCACTCACCCGCAGACTCATCACTCACTCACCCGCACACTCATCACTCACTCACCCGCAGACTCATCACTCACACACCCGCACACTCATCACTCATCCTCACACTCATCACTCACTCACACTCATCACTCACTCACCCTCCCACTCATCTCTCACTCACCCACACACTCATCACTCACTCACCCTCACACTCACCACTCGCTCACCCACACGCTCATCACTCACTCACTCGCACACTCATCACTCACTTTCCTGCACACTCATCACTCACTCACCCGCACACTCATCACTCACTCACCCGCACACTCATCACTCACTCACCCGCACACTCATCACTCACTTGCCCACTAGCCCACTCGCTCACCCGCATTCATCACTCACCCTCATACTCATCACTCACTTACCCACACGCTATCACTCGCTCACCCGCATGCTAGCTCCTCACTCGCTCACTCACCACACACAAGTCAAAACCGCTCACGAACTCAATCACCCGCTCATTCACTCATTCAACAACAACCGCCATTCACCACTAAGTGGTGGTGACGTCACCACGATGCTTGTGCCAGGCTGTGTGCACCTTGAGGCCACGTAAAGTGTCGAAAGCCCGCTGGCAGGAGGTCACGGGGCAGACCCAGGTGCCACGGGTCGACTGACTGAGACGACACTCATTCACACACTCGCTCACCTGCTTACCTCACTTACTCACTCACTCACATACTCATCTACACGCTCACCCACACAGAGTCTATATAATTGCTGGTCGGGAGATTAATTTATTGTTGAATGTCTGTTGGCTTCTGCAGTGCACAGTGGTGGTGGTGGTTGTAGTTGTCGTTGCTGTGTTTGTTGTTGTGGTTTGCGCGGTAGTGGCTGAGCACCTGTTGGCACAGCACAGCGCCATCAAGATGCTGCACAACCGAGTGAGGGTCATCCTCCAGCACATGCGCGCCATTCAAGCCGGTACTCGTGCGTGCACACACACACACACAACAACAACAACAACATTCCCCACTAAGTGGTCGTGACATCACCACGGCACCTTGTGCCAGGCTAGATGCACGCTGATGCTGTCACGTGAAGTGAGAAAGGCTCAATGATCAGGTCACCAGACAGAGCCAGGCGTTATGGGTTAATTAAGATGGTTGTCATAAAAATCACAAAGACAAATATCCCCCCCATATCGCCTTTAACGGACTGTTAGGGCAAGTTCTGCCCCGACACCTCCCTTGTGTGTAAAAATTCACACGAGGGGGTGGGTGGCCAGCACCAACGCCCGACCGCCTTTGTCTCCCTGGTGGCATCGGTGGCCGTGAGCGGGAATCGAATTCGGCTCACCGGGTTCGTAGCACAGCGCGCTAACTGCTACACTCGCGCTCGCCATACGTAAATGCACACACACGGACACATTTGCCGGTGTTCATAGCTGCTCGCTAACAACTTCTTGTCCCATAAATCTGTTCACGGCCATACCGTGGAACCTTTGTTTTGCGTTGTTTGCGTGCACGTGTCCATGTTTCCGTGTGTCCGCGTGTCTGCCCTCGCAGGTGAGCTCCCAGTAGTTCACGAGATTCTGCGCGATGCGAACAGCCTGTGCCACCGTCTGCCCGTCATCAGCACCACCTCCTTCCAGGAGGACTTCTTCGACGTAAGTCGTACAATTGTGTCTTCATCAGCCTCGCCATCGCCACCGGCAGAAACCGTCCTTTGTTGGAACCCTTTCGGTCACAACGCTGGTTTCACCGCAGCGGGCCGGCCGTGCGGGGATACGCCCCGGACGACGACGTTGAGGAGTAGAATCCGCAGTCCCTGATACTAAACTGTAGGCTCAACTTGTTGTTTTAACAGGTAAGGCTCACCGAGTTACATAGCTGTTTTTCAGAAGCGATCTGGCTGTCGCAAATGATAGCTCAACGAAGTGGCTTATCACGTGCAAATTAATAGCAGCAGCGAAATACTCTGGAACGCACTGTGATTCAAAATGTGGAGGGGAAAACTGGAGGACCCGGAGAAAAATCCACTTCACCACGGGGAGAGGGGGAGAGACGTGCAAACTCCAAATAAAAAGGCGTCAGGGTCGGGATCAAACCCACGACCGCCTGTATACCCGGCGAGGTAGTTAACACCACCACTACCATTGCACCACCACCAGATGTTGTTCATAGTGCGTCGCACCAGTCTTAATTAGTTTCTCGCTAACAGCACTTGCCCCGACAGTGTGTATAGGCTGCATGGGGTTTCTTTGTCTCTGCGTGAGCAGCAATGCAACGACGTGGCACTCATGGCGTACCTCGGAGCCGTGACCCGCAGCTGCAACACAGGAAACCTCTTTGTGAACAAGTTCAACACCCTGTACGACCGGCAGGGCGTGGGACGGCGCATGCGGGGGCTGTTCTTCTGAGAACGCGGGAGGCGCGCACACACCGCACACACCGCACACACCGCACACAACGCACACACCGCACACACCGCACACACCACACGCACACTCAGCACGCGCACCACACGTGCACCACATGTGCACACACAGCAGACACACCAGACACACGCTCCGCACACACGCAACTATACGTGCACACTCCACACACACACACACACGTACAACACGTGTGCACACACCGCAGATACACCACACAGCAGACACCACACACGTACTGCACACGTATGCACACTCCACACACGAAACACACACACTCGACAAAACACACGCGCACCACGCCCTTCGCAATCCCAACTGTGACACGAACGCGTTCGCACACAGGCGCGCTGAAGCAGTGCCGCTCGCACTCGGCGCACACAGGAAGCAAGGAGGAGCAGCTCTGCAGCAAGGGCACGGAGGCGTTTATTTGGGGGGGGGGGGGGGGGGACTGTGACCTCGTAATAAATTCTCACATTCGCACTCGAGAGGTCGTGTCGCGAGCTGTGGCGGATGCGTGCGTGTGGGCATACGAGAGCGAGCGACTGCGTGCAACGTTAAACTCTACCCACCTGCGCGGTTACCCCTCTGGCCAATAGTTGCAACGACGAAGCCGCGGTTGTAACGATCCGTCGACCGACGCCGATTCTCACGCCGGCCAACCGAGTGGCAGCCAAGGGTAGGGGGAAACATGCCCGGAGAGGGGCTGCGTGCGTCCCAGGAGACGGAGCGGTGGAATGGGATCGCGTGCAGGCGTGCCCGGTGGGTGGATCGCTGCGTCGTCGCAGCAGCACACAGAGTTGAGGACAGAACTCGATAGTTGGTCCTGGACCTCGATTGGCGGTCGCGGTGCGAGTGGGGGTCGTGTGCCCGCTGCATCGTGCTGGGTAGGTCGTTACCGCCGCCTCACTGCGCTTTACCCCGCTTGCCCGCATTGAGCGACGTGGCTTTGCCCGTCGGCGTCACCACCGGTGCCGCCGCTGTTGCCGACGCCGCCGCCACCTTCTTGCCTGCTCCCTGTGGCCTGGCCCGGAGCTGCGGTGCGGCCGGAGCCGCGGGCAGTGCTGGCCGGAGCGGAGGGCCGGGACGCGGCTTGGTGCGGTAGAGCAGCTGGCGCGAGAAGAGCAGAGGGACGCGGCCCCGGTAGAGGAACACGGCGAGGAGCGCGCCTGCGTGGGGCGTGGGGACGCGGGTGGTGGGGAGAAGACACCTGTGAACTGAAACTAAAATACTTTATTTTACCAGTGAAGGCTCACTGAGCTATGTAGCTCATTTTTGTTCCGAAGCGACCTGGCCACAAATGACAGCTCAACAGAGCGGCTTATCGCGTGGAAATGTCGAGCAGACAAATACTCAAAACGCGTGATTTTGATTCCAAATGTGGAGGGGGGAAAACCCGGAGAAAAACCCACAACCTCCTGCGCACCGGGCGAGAGAGTTACCATCTCACCACCGTGGCGTCCCATGTCAGCAAAAGCCTCTAATCCAGCCACGCAATTCCAATACCCGCCATTTGCCACGAAATAACGGTGACGTCACCACGGCGCCTGTGCCAGGCGAGGTGGACTTTGAGGCCACGTGAAGTGTCGAAGCCTCGCGAACGGGAGGCCACGGAACAGACCGAGGTGCCGTGGATTGACTGAGATGACTGGCAGATGCACCGGGCGTGGCCCCTACTGTGCCGTCATAGACATACTTAACAGCGCTTGCCCCAGCAATCCATGCGAGGCTGATTCCAGTGGGATATTTGTGTGCCTGGTGTAGTTCGAGTGGCGTGGGTTGGCGATCGCTGTCTCTCTCTCTCTCTCACAGGTTGAGTACCTAGCACAGGTGCGAGTAGGTAGACGAGTCCCAGCCTGGACGGGGACGGAGCGGAGCAACCCCACATCAGGGCCAGCGCCACCGCGGGGTTGAAGACGCCCAGAGACGTTGACTCCACTGCGCAGCGCACAGCAAGACCACAAGATCGCACCGCCACATTCATCAGTCAGTCTTTGAGTTGCCATACCCGTCAACCCCTTGGCAGTGCCCTACCTTATTACAGACCAAATTCAGACCTTGGTGGTCACCCCGTGCCCTCTTATAAATCTCAGCGTTCATCCTACAAAGTCCCATCACAAGGGAGAAACACAAACAAATAATAAAAAAAATTAACCCGTAAAAAGAAAGTTTTTCACTATAAATCCTTTATATGCGTGGCGGCTAGAGTCCTCTCGTCCTCTGGCTTGAGATGGCTGCCACCTCTGGGTCAGATGATTGCCTGTCACCATTAAGCAATTGGTAATTAAATATAATTTTTTTTTCCTAAAAAGTGTAAAGTTATGGAAAAACATTTTCACGAAAATAAATTGTCACGCACAACGAGTCTGCGTGCAAAATGTCAGCTCGATTGGATCACGGGAAGTGGGTTAAAAAACGACCGAAAGATTTGCACGGTCGTAAGCGCGCAAGCAAGCAAGCAAGTAAACTTAATATAAAGGATTTTAAAAACACGTTTTTTATGTTGCCCGTATTGAAACGGCTGTACGCCGTATGGACTGCACAGCGCACACCCAGAGGCGCAGCTGTATATGTTGAACACGGCTCCTTCCTGATTTGCAGATAGACCCGAGTTTGAATACTCGGTAAATCAATTTGCGGATGAACAGCTTTGTGGAATGGCAGATTACAATTCCTTATAGGGGAAATAAATACTAATTAACTGATTACTAACGTAGCATATAATTACAATAACACATTACAACTAATTACTAATCTACAACTCATTACTAATCGTAACAATTGACTGATTACCAATCTGTTATATAATCAAATCCTTGCACCTGAATGAGTTCAATGATGACGAACTGAATTTCGATTTAAAGCTTTCGTGACTGCAGGGATTCATCTTCTTGGTTCTTTCGGTAAAGTCACGTAGAAGGGAAATAATAAAATAATAAAAATAAAACACAATAAAATAATTCTCACGACGTTGCGGCCACAACACAAGCAGCCGTCCTCAGGTGAAAACCAGGTCTGTCGAGGCGACAGAGTCTACGTGACTTTACCGAAAGAACCAAGAAGATGACGAACTGCCCGATGATGCTGGATGTAATTACCAGCGTAAGTTGTGGATTCACTCTTCAACACACCGGTGGAGTACAGCAGTGAACTATTTGTCTTTTGTCAACGTGACACTTTTTTTGCTGATTGGCCGTGTCGGGTGGTGGAGGGTTACGACACATTTATAAATAACGCGATCTAACCCAAAAACGTTTATTATGAAGATTCTCAGATGTTAAAAAAGAGACATACATATGATCACATAGCTGCCAATCCAAATCGCAGGCACGCGAACCGTGTCCTTCCCCCGCGCCTCCAATTAGCACGGTTGGCTACGTACGGTGCCAAAGAAGTTCAACACAAAGACATTCACGAGTCGATTTGCGGATAAACGGGGAGTTTGGCGGCTGAACGAGTGACGCAGCCCAGACTCACCGATGCAGCTGAGCGTGGCCACGCAGGCCGCGACGAGCAGGGCGCGCGTGCGTGACACGGGGACCACGTCGCTGCTGCTGCTGCTGCTCCTGCTGCTGGTGCTAGTGCTTGTGCTTGTGCCGACGTCACCGCTGCTGGTGGTGGTAGCGGCGGTAGATGCTCCACCAGCCTTGGCCGAGGAGGTGGAGGAGGGCACCCCGAGCCTCAACACCACCAGCGCTAGCACCACGGACAGCGCCGCCTCTGTGAGCATGGCTTCAATCAGCGCCTGGTGGCCACCATCGGCTGTGGTTGTGGTGGTTGTGGTGGTTGGCACCACCGCCGCCACCACCACAGCCGGCGGCGGCGTCACCACGCACTCTCCGGCGCGCGCCAGCATGTGGCGGATGACGTGGTGGAAGGAAAATTGTGTCGCCCAGAGGCGCAACACGCAGAGTCGCCCCACTAAGGCGCCCACTGCCTGGGCCACGAGCAGCACCGCGAGGTGGAGACACGGGAGGGATGCGTCCAGGGTGGACACCAGGGCCAGCACTGGATGACCCTGGGGGGAGGGGGGGGGCGGTGAGGGGAGCGGTGGCGCAGTGATTTTACTCAAGTTGCCCGGTATGCAGGAGGCCGTGGGTTCGATCCCGACCCTGACGCCTGTATATGTGGAGTTTGCAAGTCTCTCTCTCCCCGTGGTCGCGTGGAGTTTTCTCCGGTCCTCCGGTTTTTCCCTCCACCCTTCCTTAAATTCCCCCCACCAACTTCCGTCACATCCCCAACCCTCATCTCTCTTTCCCCTCGCCTCCCCACCGCTCCCCTCACCTCCCACCTCTCCCCTCACCTCCCACCTCTCCCCTCATCTCCTTCCACTCAACCTCCACACTTCCTTTAATTCCCCCACCAACTTCCTTCACCTCCCCTCACTCATCTCTCTTTCCCCTCACCTCCCTACCGTTACCCTCACCTCCCACCTCTCCCCTCACCTCCTTCCACTCAACTTCCACCCTTCCTTTAATTCCCCCCACCAACTTCCCTCACCTCCCCTCCCTCACCTTCCCCCTCCCCTCCCTCACCTTCCCCCTCCCCTCACCTTCCCCTCCGCTCCGCTCACCTCCCCTCCCTCACCTTCCCCCTCCCCTCCCTCACCTTCCCCCTCCGCTCCGCTCACCTGGGTGAGGGGGTGCGAGCCCGCGTGCGCCACGGCCAGGGCTCCCGCTGCCCCCGCGGCGAGCTCGAGAGCGGCACGCACCCCGCGGGCCCCGCTGCCCTCCGCGGGGCCCGCCAGGGCGCGCACCTCCAGGGCGCACGCGGCCCACTGCGCGGCCACCAGCGACTCGCGCGTCGCCAGCAGCGCCCAGCGGAGCAACGAGGACGAGGAGGAGGATGAGGAGGGGCAGCAGAGGCGGCACAGGAGCGAGAGCGTGCGCAGCAGCAGCGCGCAGGACGCCACGACCACGAGCAGGGAGCCCAAGCACACGTTCAGAGACATGGTGGTGAGGTGGTGGGGAGATTGGGGGTGGGGGTGAGGTGATGAGGTGACGGGCTGACGAGGGCGACGAGGGGATGGACGCGCAATGGGGATGGAAAAGCCCGGAGCGGAGACACACGGAGAGACACCGGGAGGCGGAGGAGACACGTGGAGATAGAGAAGACGCAAGGGGTGGTGGGGGGGGGTACTAGGGGACACGTGAATACGGGGGAGACAGGAGACAAGGGGGGAGACACGTGAGTTGGCGCGAGAAGAGAATTGTAGAAACACGGAGAGACAAGGAGAGAGAGAGAGAGGAGCGGGAGATGGAGGCGAGAGTCCAAGAGAGGAGGGGAGATAAAGGAGAGGGAGGGGGGGGCAGAGAGAGAAGGTGAGGGCGTAGTTATTGTGCATATAAGTGAGTAGAGGGGGAGGAGAAATGTGATTATGGAGGTGGGGGGGAGAGTGGATAGAGTTCACGGGTGGAGGAGAGAGGGCGAGGGAGAGCGAGGGGGGGAGAGAGGGGGGGGGACAGGGGCGGGGGGCGTGGGAATGCGGGCAGGTGCATTGAAGGTCACCTGTGCCACGTCGTGTTAGGGGTGTGGGTGGTGTTAGGGGTGTGGGTGGTGTTAGGGGTGTGGGTGGTGTTAGGGGTGTGGGTGGTGTTAGGGGTGTGGGTAGTGGTAGGGGTGTGGGTAGTGGTAGGGGTAGTTAGTGATGTTAGTGGTAGGGTTATAGAGAGGGGTAGTGTTATGGGTAGTGTTATTGGTAGTTAGTGATGTTAGTGGTAGGGTTATAGAGAGGGGTAGTGGTAGTGTTAGGGGTATGGGTAGTGTTATGGTTAGGGGTATGGGTAGTGTTATGGTTAGGGGTTAGTGTTAGAGGTATGGCTTGTGCTATCAGTCGGGGTAGTGTTATGGGTATCGGTAGGTTTCGAGGTAAGGCGAGTGGCGGGGTTCGGGCTGAGTGTAAGAGAAGAGTCTTCTATTTTCTAGTAACACGGCAACACCTCCGTGGGTATATATCGAGCTCAGGCATCCGGTCAACATCACGATCATCAACATCATCATCATCATCATCGGATGTGGAACTTTCGTTGTCCCGCACCAGAGGGGAGGGAGTGGGGGGGGGGGCGACTGTTCACGACGTTTCTCGTTGTGTGAAGTTCCTGGTGTCCTGGTGGCCTTTAGTGCGGCCCCTGACGCATCCCATCATCGTCGCTGCTGTGTCACAAACCCAACAATGGTTTCAAACGGTGTGGCGGCCCTCACGCAACTGATGATGTCTTAGGAGCCGTCCATAAATGACGTCACGCGATTTTGGAGGATTTTTGACCCCCCCCCCCTCGTCACAAAAAGTCAGACCCCCCCCCCTCAAATATGACGTCACAAAGCTCTGCCCCCCCCCCCCAAAACCATATTTCCATTTTTAAAATAAAACATGCTTCAAATGGCTTTCAACTATTGTCATTGTAGTGCGTATTTAATGGGGTGCTGCACTCTGATGTTGTAGGAATGTTGTTAAAACAATTCTATATTTATTTAAAGTTGCGCATTTTGATGTGACGTCACATTTCTCAAACCCCCCCTCGTCACACATCGTCACAAATGTCTGACCCAACCCCCCCCCTAGGTGCGTGACGTCATTTATGGACGGCCCCTTAGCGAAAAGTGGACCCCCCCCCCCTCCCTTCTGAAAATGAGTGACGGACACCGTGCGACACGAATGTGCAATCTCAGTGTTGCTGCTCCCACGTGGCGAAAGAAAGGACATCAACCTGAACGTGCTCACGCGTAGGTGACACTCAGGGTTCTAGATTAGAAGCTTTCGTGACTGCAAGGATTCATACTCTTAGTTCTTTCGGTAAAGTCACGTAGGTAAAAAATGAAATTAAAATTAGTAAAAAATAAAATAAAAATCACGACGTTTCGGAGGCAACACAAGTCTCCGTCATCAGGTGGGACCGTCACAGCCAGATTTGTTGCACACGAGGTACATCCTCGCTCACCCCCCCCCGCCCCCTTCTTAACCTGTATACAAAACAGGTCCCTGCGGGGTGGGCTGGTAGGAACGAACAAATGAATGCCTATAATAAAATGAAATGGCGGGGGTACAATACGAAGGGAGAGTTTGAGGCCTAGTTCTAGGCTTTAGGCCTAGCTGTAGGCTTTAGGCCGCTGTGAGTTAATTTTTAATTTAAATGTTTTAATTAAAAACTATCTCAGGGAATTATAAGGGAATGTTACACTTGTTTAGCCAGGAAAGCCTCACTGAGTCTAAAGGTTTTTGTAGGGTCCTGCCAAGTGTTTGCAGTAGGGGGCGATGTTGCTACACCTAATCGGACATCGGACGGACGGACGGACGATATAATCTATTGTAGGCTGGTTCACTTCGTTCCTACCAGTAACAGGACCCTGCGGGGTGGGCTGGTAGGAATAATACTTAGTACCGGTACAGGGATATCGACCGGGTATAGAGGAGTTAAAGAAAAAATTACTGTATTCTAGTGTAACGTTAATTAAAAGTGTTTGTTTTGACAAGAAACGCTGTGAGATTTAAAGACCCCCCAACACCACCCTCAACACCACCCCTCCCACCAGCCCTCCCTCCCACCCCCCACCATCACCCCCCACCACCACCCCACCACCCCCCACCACCACCTTCTGCACTCGGCCTCGCGAAGCCTGCCGCACTAGGCCTCGCGAAGCCTGCCGCACTAGGCCTCGCGCCGTGCTTTTCGTGCACAAATAAGGCGATTAAATGTATCTCGTCTCTGTGTTAATAAATGTTTCTTGTCTCTGTGTTAAAAAAAACGTGCTGCGTTTCAGTAAAGTAATTTTTTTTTTAAATAAACGTGCTGCGTTTCATCTCTGTGTTAATAAGCCTCCCGCACTAGGCCTCGCGAAGCCTGTCGCACTAGGCCTCGCGCCGTGCTTTTCGTGCACAAATAAGGCGATTAAATGTATCTCGTCTCTGTGTTAATAAAGGTTTCTTGTCTTTGTGTTAAAAAAACGTGCTGCGTTTCAGTAAAGTATTTTTTTTTTAAATAAACGTGCTGCGTTTCATCTCTGTGTTAATAAGCCTGCCGCACTAGGCCTCGCGAAGCCTGCCGCACTAGGCCTCGCGCCGTGCTTTTCGTGCACAAATAAGGCGATTAAATGTATCTCGTCTCTGTGTTAATAAATGTTTCTTGTCTCTGTGTTAAAAAAACGTGCTGCGTTTCAGTAAAGTAATTTTTTTTTTAAATAAACGTGCTGCGTTTCATCTCTGTGTTAATAAGCCTCCCGCACTAGGCCTCGCGAAGCCTGTCGCACTAGGCCTCGCGCCGTGCTTTTCGTGCACAAATAAGGCGATTAAATGTATCTCGTCTCTGTGAATAATAAAGGTTTCTTGTCTCTGTGTTAAAAAAACGTGCTGCGTTTCAGTAAAGTATTTTTTTTTTTAAATAAACGTGCTGCGTTTCATCTCTGTGTTAATAAGCCTGCCGCACTAGGCCTCGCGAAGCCTGCCGCACTAGGCCTCGCGCCGTGCTTTTCGTGCACAAATAAGGCGATTAAATGTATCTCGTCTCTGTGTTAATAAATGTTTCTTGTCTCTGTGTTAAAAAAAAACGTGCTGCGTTTCAGTAAAGTAATTTTTTAAATAAACTTGCTGCGTTTCAGTAAAGTAATTTTGAAGCGAAGTTTAAAGTTTTGCCGTGATGCGCCGGAAGCGACGGCCATCTTGTTTAATTCACAGATCGCAGGGGGAGCGGGCGGCCATCTTGTCGGACAGGGTCATGCCAAGTGTTTGCAGTAGGGAGCGATGGTGATACAAGGACGGACGGACGGACGCGGACGGACGGATGGACGCGGACGGACGGACTGACGGACGGACGCGGACGGACGGACGGACGCGGACGGACGGACGGACACATTCATCTATTGGTGGTCTGGTCCACTTCGTTCCTACCAGTATAATCTCGTGTCTCTTAGAGATCTCTTCACTTGATGCAGCAAATATGGCTGTGACGGTCCCACCTGATGACGGAGACTTGTGTTGCCTCCGAAACGTCGTGATTTTTATTTAATTTTTACTAATCTTAATTTCATTTTTTACCTACGTGACTTTACCAAAAGAACTAAGAGTATGGACACTAAGGGTGTCTGAATGGGATCCCGCCTGGATAAACAATGGTCTTTAATCTCAATTAACGGCGTCTATTTCGTTTGTTTCCCTCCCCTTAGTTATGGTTAACAATACAGTTTGATTGTGCATGCTGTTGTCACCAAGACATGCCATATTTAATCAATCATGTTGACGTTAAATTATGAAGACTTTTGACTTTTTTTTTTCATGGCTACCCGCAAGGGAGAAGCCAACGAGCCGTATGCGGATTCGGAGCCGCAGGTTATCAACCCCTGATCGAGGTGATGATTTAAAAGCGCACAGATCCAGTGGCTTTTTAACATCGGAAGGAAGAGCGTTCCAGACGGCCCACCCGCGCAACAACCAGCCAGCAAAACTTTTGAAAAGGTAATACGGTAATTAAGGTTAAGTTTGTGCACTGCGTCCGATTTCCTCCTTAACGCGGTTGTTTTTGCTCTGATTTAAATTTGCTTCATTGCTCGACTTTGTACTCTTTGGTTTTTTCGGTAAAGTCACGTAGGTAAAACATTAAAATAAATTAAATCACGACGTTTCGGAGGCAACACAAGCTTTTTACCGACGTGACTTTACCGAAAAAACCAAAGAGTATGAATCCTTGCAGTCACGAAAAACTTCAAATCTAGAATAAATGCTCGACTTTGTTTTTCATTTAATTTGTCATTGCGGTGATCTCAGATTATTCTCGCAAAATGAGACTCCTCTGGAGTTTTAGGCTGGTCCACAGAGCACTCGAGACTTCAACCCCTCCCCCCCTACGTCTCCCCTGCCCCCCCCCTCGGCGTCCCTTCCCGCCGCCCCTCCCCTCGCCCCTCCCTCGCCCCGCCCCCCGGCGTCTCCTCCCTCCGCCTCCCAACGTCTCCTCCCCCCGCCCCTCCCCCCAACGTCTCCTCCCCCCGCCCCGCCCCTCCCCTCCCCCTAACGTCTCCCCCCCCCCTCCCCAACGTCTCCTCCCCCCGCCCCTCCACCCCCAACGTCTCCTCCCCCCGCCCCTCCCCTCCCCCCAACGTCTCCTCCCCCCGCCCCCCCAACGTCTCCTCCCCCCGCCCCGCCCCCCAACGTCTCCTCCCCCCGCCCCGCCCCAACGTCTCCTCCCCCCGCCCCTCCCCCCCCAACGTCTCTTCCCCCCGCCCCTCCCCAACGTCTCCTCCCCCCGCCCCGCCCCCCAACGTCTCCTCCCCCCGCCCCCCAACGTCTCCTCCCCCCGCCCCCCCAACGTCTCCTCCCCCCGCCCCGCCCCCCAACGTCTCCTCCCCCCGCCCCGCCCCAACGTCTCCTCCCCCCGCCCCTCCCCCCCCAACGTCTCCTCCCCCCGCCCCTCCCCAACGTCTCCTCCCCCCGCCCCCCAACGTCTCCTCCCCCCGCCCCTCCCCAACGTCTCCTCCCCCCGCCCCTCCCCAACGTCTCCTCCCCCCGCCCCCCCAACGTCTCCTCCCCCCGCCCCCCAACGTTTCCTCCCCCCGCCCCTCCCCAACGTTTCCTCCCCCCGCCCCTCCCCAACGTCTCCTCCCCCCGTCCCTCCCCAACGTCTCCTCCCCCCGCCCCCCCAACGTCTCCTCCCCCCGCCCCCCAACGTCTCCTCCCCTCGCCCCTCCCCAACGTCTCCTCCCCCCGCCCCCCAACGTCTCCTCCCCCCGCCCCCCAACGTCTCCTCCCCCCGCCCCTCCCCAACGTCTCCTCCCCCCGCCCCCCCGCCCCCCCCAACGTCTCCTCCCCCCGCCCCCCAACGTCTCCTCCCCCCGCCCCCCAACGTCTCCTCCCCCCGCCCCCCAACGTCTCCTCCCCCCCGCCCCTCCCCAACGTCTCCTCCCGCCGCCCCCCAACGTCTCCTCCCCCCCGCCCCCCAACGTCCTCCTCCCCCCGCCCCTCCCCAACGTCTCCTCCCCCCGCCCCCCCCAACGTCTCCTCCCCCCGCCCCCCAACGTCTCCTCCCCCCCGCCCCCCAACGTCTCCTCCCCCCGCCCCTCCCCAACGTCTCCTCCCCCCCGCCCCCCAACGTCTCCTCCCCCCGCCCCCCAACGTCTCCTCCCCCCCGCCCCCCCAACGTCTCCTCCCCCCGCCCCCCCAACGTCTCCTCCCCCCCGCCCCCTCCCCAACGTCTCCTCCCCCCGCCCCCCAACGTCTCCTCCCCCCGCCCCTCCCCAACGTCTCCTCCCCCCGCCCCCCCAACGTCTCCTCCCCCCCGCCCCCCAACGTCTCCTCCCCCCGCCCCCCAACGTCTCCTCCCCCCGCCCCTCCCCAACGTCTCCTCCCCCCGCCCCCCAACGTCTCCTCCCCCCGCCCCCCCCCCCAACGTCTCCTCCCCCCCGCCCCCGCCCGCCAACGTCTCCTCCCCCCCGCCCCGCCCCCCGGCGTCTCCACGGTTGCCCCGGGAGACGCGGGCGGCGTCTTCTTGGCGTGTGGCTCATGGCGGCGCTGCTCCCCGATCCGCTGCTGGAGGCGCGGGACCAGGCGCGGGCTCCCCTCAAAGACTTCTGCCAGATCGTGGTGACGAGGAGCGAGGTGAACGGGGAGACAGGGTAGAGGAGGAGGGGGACGACGACGACGAGGTGGGATGGAGAGGGGAGACGGAGGAGAGTGGTTTGTGATGATTTGTAACGGGAGCTTTACCGTGTTGTTGTTGTTGGTGATGATGAGAAGTTTCTGTCAGATCGTGTTGACGAGAGGAGAAGTTGACGAGGCGGTTGTTGTCGTTGTGGTAACCGTGATGGTTGTGGTGAAGAGGAGACGACGCGTAGGGGGTGGGGTGTTGACGAGGTGCCTTGTGATGATTGTTCTAACAACTGAATTGTAATTGTGTTGAAATGATGACAACGATGCTATGTCGTGATGTTGATATTATCTTGTCGATCAGTGTGTGATTGAGGGGATTGTGTTCATAGCGGTGATGTTGATGGTGCGGGCGATGGGTGCAGCGGTTAGCGCGCTGCGCAACGAATTGGCGATCCGAGTTCGATTCCCTTTCACGGCCAACAGCGGTGACGATATATTTCAACCGATCCTGGGCCACCACTAGGTCGACTCAGCCTCCAATGAGTACCTGGTGCTATATATATAAATATCGCCACTAGGAAGACAAAGGCGGCTGGGCGTGGTGCCGGCTTTCATAGGTGTGCTACTCGCTAGCAGAACTTGCCCCAATAGTGTATTAAGGATGTACGGTGGATATTTGTCTGATGGTGAAGGTGATGTGGTTACATTCGTCTTTTTTTCCTGATATAATTGAGCACCATGAGGGTAACAATTGATACACATCAATCAGCCCCCCCCCCCACCCAATGTCATCGTTCTTAACACACCACAGTATTACCGTATGGAAACCTCGCTAAACCCATAACAGCTGGGTGGTTCTGACCCTATGAATTCACGTCACGTCCTCAGAGTGCAACCTAGCCTGGCACAATCGCCGTGATGACGTCACCGCGTCTGTGGGCTGTTGTTGCAGGTGATATGAATATTAGATGGTGGTGTTGATGGTGGTGACGGTGCAGGTGATATTAATATTAGATGGTGTTGATGGTGGTGACGTTGGAAATGGTCCAGGTGATATGAATATTAGATGGTGGTGCAGGTGATATGAATATAAGATGGTGGTGGTGATGGTGGTGCAGGTGATATGAATATAAGATGGTGGTGGTGATGGTGGTGCAGGTGATATGAATATAAGATGGTGGTGGTGATGGTGGTGCAGGTGATATGAATATAAGATGGTGGTGCTGATGGTGGTGCAGGTGATATGAATATTAATTGGTGGTGATGCGGGTAATATGAATATTAGATGGTGGTGGTGATGGTGGTGCAGGTGATATGAATATAAGATGATGGTGATGGTGGTGATGGTGGTGGTGCAGGTGATATGAATATTAGATGGTGGTGATGGTGGTGGTGCAGGTGATATGAATATTAGATGATGGTGATGGTGCAGGTGATATGAATATTAGATGGTGGTGGTGATGGTGGTGCAGGTGATATGAATATTAATTGGTGGTGATGCGGGTAATATGAATATTAGATGGAGATGGTGCAGGTGATACGAATATTAGATGGTGGTGATGATGGTGATGGTAGTGCAGGTGATATGAATATTCATTGGTGGTGATGGTGATGCGGGTAATATGAATATTAGATGGTGGTGCAGGTGATATGAATATAAGATGGTCGTGGTGATGGTGGTTGGTGATGGTGGTGCAGGTGATATGGAGGTGGTGGCAGGTCTCTCTGCGTCACGTGGGTCGGAGCACAAGACCTGGGGAGACGAAAGAGACTCACGCGGAGTTTCTGGAGGACAGAGTCCTGCAGGGTGAGGACACACGGGGAGACATGGGGGGAGGTGAAACACCGGGGGAGACACAGCGCAATACGGAGAGAGACGGGGAGACACACATTTCATGAGACGCGGTGGGACACGGGGAGACGTGGGGCTACTTGAGGAGTGACATGGCGGGAGCCGAGGAGATACAGAGATACGTAATCAGGTGACAAAACGAGGGAACACGGAGGGAGACACGAGGCATCAGCATAGGGGAGACAAAGGCGGCCGGTCGTGGTAGCTGCTAACCAAACCACCTCCCTTATAGGTGAACCGTGTCGTAGGATATGCGGGCGGAGTATGTTTGTGTGTGTGAGTAGCGGTGCGCCGAATCCGTCGATTCCCGCTCACGGCCAACACCAGTTGCAAATATATTTTTTAACCGGTCCTGAACCTCCCTTAGTATGTACCGTGTATGTTGAACTTCTTTCGCATCGTACGTAGCCAGCCGTGCTAATTGGAGGTGCGGCAAAGAAAAAACAACAAATTAAACGCAGAGAGTAGTTCGAAAGAAGTGAGTCTTCAATGTAGATTTCAAAGTGCGCAACTCCAGTGGCTTCCTAACATCGGAAGGAAGAGCGTTCCAGACGGCCGCAGAAGCGCGTCTGAAAGCGGGCGATGCGTTTCAACGTCGACTCGGCCTCAAACGAGGACTTGGCGATCGGGAGACAAAGTGCGGCCGCGCGTGGTTGCTGGCCACACCAGCCCCCTCGTGCGCCGCGCCGGCCTTCATAATCGGTGTTTGGCTAACGGCAACTTTCCCCAACAGTTCGTCAACGGCAATAGGCGGTCTTTGTCTTCTTCTCCTCTCTCTCTCTCTGTGTGTAGTGAGTTCAAGGAGACGTAGACGACGTAGTCGGAGGCACACTTATTTATTATAACTTTACACTCAACACAGGCGAATGTATACAACACTCGAAGGGGTAACGGCCCCTTCACCCATCTAACAGGGAGACCCCACTAACACTAGCCCGGCTAGCCTGCTCCCAGGTCCTCCACTCGAGAGCTAGGGGAGGCTAGCTGATCCAGCTCTGGCCAAGCTAGGATCACGGCACCCTTAGCCAACCAGACCGGCTCTTGCAAGAACATCAGCTCTGGGCTCTCGGGGCCGCGCCACTGGCTTGCCCTGGTCGGTCCTTAGAAGGACAGCGAGCCAGGGGAGTACCAGGGCCTATCTAGCCGGTCTTCACTCTTCACTGGTTAAGCTGAATACTGAACCCCGAGCCCACCGACTCTCCGCCTTATATAGCAACTCCCCCCCGAGGGGTGGGGCCGTGGGAAATCACAGCGCCGTTACAGCCCCCCAGTGCTAACCCATGCGGACGTGGATGTAGGCACCCTTACGCGTGCGGGCGTAACCACCCCTTGTGTGTTTGTTTGTCCTCCCGTAACACCCCGACATGTGTGTCCCGCAGGCCGCGTGCTCGCCGTGTTCGGGCCCGAGCTGCTGTCGAGAGCCCAGGACGCGTGCTCGGGCCGCCACGACTTCCTGTCGCGCCTCCCAGCGCCGCTCGGCGTGCGCGTGCTCGCGCTGCTGCGCCTCGAAGACCTGCAGAGCGTGGCGCGCACGTGCACGCGCCTGCACGCGGTGCGAGGGTGGTGTGGGGGGCACGGGGAGGGGGGTTCGGGGGTGGTGTGGGGGGCACGGGGAGGGGGGTTCGAGGGTGGTGTGTGGGGCACGGGGAGGGGGGTTCGAGGGTGGTGTGGGGGGCACGGGGAGGGAGGTTGCACTGGGGGGGACACGGTGGAGACAAGCAGACGAGGGAAGACATGGGCATCGCGGTCGGCCAGATGTAAACTACCTCGCCTGGTATATAGGAGGTCGTGGGTTCGATCCCGACTGACGGTGCCGACTGTATATGGAATTTGCGTGCATCTCTCTCGATCATCACGGTGGCTATGAGATGTTAACTACCTCGCCTGGTATACAGGAGGCCGTGGATTCGATCCCGACCCTGACGCCTGCTGCTGTATATTTGGAGTTTACGTGTCTCTCTCTCATCATCATCACGGTGGCTAGATGTTAACTACCTCGCCTGGTGTACAGGCAGTCGTGGGTTTGATCCCGACCCTGACGCCTGCTGCTGTATATTTGGAGTTTGCGTGTTACTCTCCGCCGTGGTCGCGTGGATTTTTCTCCGGGTCATCCGGTTTTTTCCCCTCCACATTCAGACTGAACATGCTTTAGCAGTATTTGTCTGCTATACATTTCCACAAGAGCCACCTCGTTGAACTATCATTTGTGGCCAGGCCGCCTCTGAAAAAGAGCTGCACAGCTAAGTTGGACCTTATCTGGCAAACTAAAAAGTTTATATTTTTGGGGGGAAAATCATACACAGCGAGAGACTCACAGAGGAGATGTGGGAAGGCACACGGGGAGCAAAGGGAGATAAAAGGGGGAAGGCACAATGGGACACACAATAACAATGTGGCACGCGTGTCCCGTGTGTGTGCGTGTGTCCATCAGCTGTGTGAGAGTGACGCGCTGTGGGAGGCGGTGTGCTGCGGCTGCGATGGCTCCTGCTCGTCGTCGTCCTCCTCGCATCGCGAGTCTCTGCGCGCCTTGGCTGCGGACATCGGCTGGAAGAAAGTCTTCTTCTCCAGCAAGCTCCACCTGCAGCTGCAGCTGCGGCGACGGCGCCAACGCAACGACAACAGCGACATCAACGACGCGCAGCAGCAGCTTGCGCTCCCGGCACCGGAGGCCGTCCCAGCGAATTGATCTGCGCCCGCTCGCTCGCGTGCCGGCAGGAAATCGCAGGTTTTTTTCCTGCTCGTTGCTTGGTGGAACGGCGGTTGAAATGTGTTTTTTTGGTGGAAAGCGGATGGTTTCTTTTGTCATGCTTTTGGTGGAGGAAGAGTTGGGGGATTTTTTTTTCCGTGGTTTGTTTTCGATGCAAATGCGGATTCTGCCGATTTTCGTGAGGTTTTATTTCTGGAGTGGAAGGGGTGGGGGTGTGTCCGTGAGTTAAGGAGGAAAGACCGTTTTTTTTGTTAGCCACCGTTTCCGTTTACATCGGTGAATGAGGTTAAATGAGTTTTGGCGGAAAGGACTGTTTGCCGTGGGTTTTAGGTGAAAGGGAGCCATGGTTTCCGTGTACATCGGTCAATGAGGTTAAAGGAGTCTTGGCGAAAAGGAGTTTGCCGTGGGTTTTAGGTTTAAGTTTCATTTTATATTAAAAAAGGGGGGGGGGTGGTAGTTTCACCCGCATTTGAGGAAAGGTGGTCGATGCCAGATTTAGGTTCTGAAGTTTCCATGGAATTGTATGAAATGATTTTGAACAAGTGCACTTCTTCAGGAACTGCTGACAGTAATGCACATAGGGTCGAGTGGTTTTATTTTTTTGTGGTTTTCAAAACGTATGGCTTTCTGGCCTGTACTGTTACTCTGTTAGGGTGGGGCTTTTTCACTCGTCAGTTACAGATGTTATTGTTTGTGTTTGGCATTAGTCCCGCTAATGGGCCCCAGAGTGTAGTCTCCATATACATGGCTCCCAGAGGCAGACTTTGCAGCGGTGAGCATCGGTGACGTCGTCCGTCTCCGTCTCATCGCTGTCTGTCCCGGCGGTCACGTTTGCTCGAATATATTTTGATGGTGACGTAAGACAAGAGGACCACAATGCAGTTCTTTAGGAACGCTTGATGGTTTTTGCATAATGCACAAAGGCAACCTGTTTTGTACGCGTTGCTGTGTCTGTTTTTGGTGAGGGGGAGGGGGCCGAAAACACATTTAACATTGCCATCCTTTTCTAATTGTGCAATTCGTTCATTAAAATCGCTTCTAAGAGATGCGTTGAATTGTATCAGAATCGATGGAAATGCGATGTTTTGTCCGTTTGCACGTACAGCGCACTTATACGACTCTACAGATTTAAGCGGCTGTAGATTCAGTGAGCCGTGTGGTCTTTCTACTGCCGGATGCAGGCATCCCCAACACAGTCACCACTCACCATCCCTCAGTCCTGATATGCCACAATGCATCGCACTCTCTCCTTCCTGCAGCCAAACCGATTTCATTGCTCCATCTCTGCAGCGGACGTCCTCATTGGCCACCTGTAGCCATGACCGGCTCAAGCCCCCGGACTTTTCTCAGCAACATTTACAGTTTGGATTTACACGGTGGCGTCGACTGGACATCTGTGAAAAATTCGCTTTGTAGCTCATCAGATTCCTCCAGTATAAATCGTCTGAGTCTGGTGTCTAAAATACAACGGAATCTTAGTCCACTGTAGTGGGATTATACTGGTAGGAACCTTCTGGTTACACCAGCCCACAGGGGATTATTGTGTCCGTCCGTCGTGCATCCCAAAATGGGAGGGGTGGGGCTGGGTGGAGAGGGGAGGGTGGGGAGGGGTGGGGAGGGGCTGGTCACCCCGTGGTGCCCTTATAAAACTAAACGTTTAACCTACTCACGCCGGCTTGTGTCCACCCTCACAGTCGGCCATATTTGCGGAATACACCACGCCGCCTTTGACCCTGGCCATTGACCGAGCAACCCAACGTTCCTACCAGCTCCCTCCGCAGCAGGAATGTGTTTTATTCCAGAGGTAGTCATATGTATGTATGAGGTTCTCGCCGTCTCTCTGTGGGTCTGTGTGTGTAAGGGTCGGGTCTCCATGGTGAGTCTATGGAACTACGATTCTTTGGGTCTCTCCGAGTCAATAACAACACGGACGTATAGAGCGGTGTCTAATTGCGACCGCGTCTGGACATCTGTGAAAAAGATCTTCATAGCTCATCAGATTCCTCCAAGATAAATATTCTCATTCTGATCTGAAGATGTCGTACACAAGCAGTGGCCATATTTATGTTGTAGAGAGTGGCCATCAATCGTAGGCAAAGTAGAAGAGGAAAATCTCGAGCAGGGAGTCGTCAGCACGGGTGGCTGGTGGGGGGTGGGGGGGCATTTCCAGACAGTGGGGGCAGCAGAAGAACAGGAGTAACCTCCCACGGAGCGAGGGCGTTCTCATTCTGTCTCTCGTTCCAGGTCTCTCGTATTAAGGCAGAGGAAATCATAGATGCATGACGACAACCACGGACTAAAACACAACGAAATGCACATTAAAGTTTTGAACAAAAAACATTGATTTTTTTACTTTTTTTGGTTTATAAAGTGAAATCATTTCTTGTCGCAACACCAGTGGTTAAGTTAAAGAACCAGGGACGGTGGGGGGGGCTAATCAGGAATGAGGAGGGTGGGGGGGCAATTTCAGAAGCTACCCCACTCCCCCCCACCAATTGAACCCCCCCATCCATGACCCCACACTCCAGTACAATCACAAGTATATAACGCCCGTCTCTAAAATGATCAAGTGAGAAAATACGACCGTTAAGCGAGCGGTTTGCAACACAAAAGATACAGGAGCAAAAAAACAAATCTGCCGCTCTTAAAATGACACAAGTGGCACTTTGCGGTTTCAGATTCGGTTAAAAATTATTTCCTCAAACACGTCGCAGTGGGCAGAAACGGCCGCCCGTCTTTGGTCACTGGAGCGGTGATGTCACCACCACCACCATCATCATCACCACCCCCATCTACTCCACCGTCAAACTCCAATACCCATCAATGTCGACATCACCAGTATCGCAGCCACCACTGCCACCATCACTACCACCTCCCTCTTCCGTAAGCAATTCAATGCAATTCTCATCATTGGACGCATGGGGCCTGCTTAGCGTTTGTGGAAACTGCGTTTTCTTTTGGAGAACATTTGGTTCCAACATAAAGCAGTGGAAGTCAGGGCCCTGCCAACACTTTCACGCGAGCGATGCGCACGTGCAATCGGAAACGTTCGCTCGGGCGGTAAAAACACCGAAACTTTACTTTGTCCGCGGCGCTGTCTTGACCGATTACTCGGAAGCATTTCTGTGAAAGAGCAGCTGCTGCTCGGAGTGCCTCTGGGAGAAATCGCAGATGCCACTCATTGGTAACCGCGACCCGTGTCCTTAGAAAAAAGAAAAACGCGAGAGCTCCGTGAGATAAAAGTGCGGAGTTCAGGCCACCCCCTCTCGAGGAGCAGCGAGTCATCCGTCTGTCCCCAATCAAAACGAGAGGTCAAATCGAGAACTTTTAAAGACACAACAGTGGTTTTTTTTGTTTCCCTCCACCTGCCAGGAAAACCCGAGTCTCAAAGACTCCGGTCATCCTCGGAACAGCGGCGGCTTTTGGCTAAGCATTGAAACAAAACACGGTCACCGCATCGCGCGGCGCTTTCAGATGCGCTTCTGCGGCCGTCTGGAACGCTCTTCCTTCCTATATTAGGGGCCACTGGAGCTGTGCACTTTGAAATCATCATCTAGATTCTAGATTGACACTCATTTCTTTAAAACGGCTTTTTGTGCTTAAGTTTTTTTGTCCTTCCCCCGCACCTACGATTAGCACGGTTGGCTACGTACGGTGCAAAAGAAGTTCAACATACATAGACATAAAAAAAATCAGCACGGTTCTGTAAAGTTTTTGCAAAAAGGGGGACGATGTTGCCTGCCAGTAAATATGCAGGCAATGTTTCAGCACTGGGATGTTTGGCCGATACCAGTTGCATTGTTCATTTTCTTTTTGCGATGGTCGGGGGGAAACCGGAGAACGAGGAGGAAACCCACGCAGAGTAGGGGGGGGGTTAGTGAAGAATGCACAAACCCCACGCGGGAAGGCGCACCGAGACGGGAATCTAACCCAGAGACCCTTGATCGACGCGAGGCACGAGCGTTCACAACGCGCTCACCACCACCACCAGGCTCGAGTCGGCAGCGAGAACGCAGCTCCCCGCACTCGACACGAGCTCACGGGGCCAAACAAGGCATCGTGAGACTCCAAAGTCAAGGGGGCGCTGGGTGTGAACACGTCGGCTGGGAGAGTTCGCGATGCACTGGTGTGGATCAATATATCGATTGTCTTAAGCTCACGGCGTTCGTTTGCCTGCAACGGACGCGTCGACGTTTTGTCGATTCGTCCTACGAAATAGGTCTAACACACGTCACCCCCCGCAGCCACTCGAGACCGCTACATTCACAGCGATGCCGAGAAAAATATGTTGATTCTTGAATTGAATCACCCCCCCCCCATCCCCGCCACCCCCCCAGAGTCGGCAGGTGGACGCCACGTGGACAAGGTGGTAGACAGGCAAAGGCCCATTCTGCCATGCTGATGATCGCTAACAACGGTGAAACGCAAAGGCAGTTCAAGGCGAAGGGCGCGGCTCGACGTCGCGTTTGGCTTTCCCCTTTTGAAGCGTTGCTAGCGGTGAGTTTTTGCGCCGGGGGGGTGGGGTAACCTGCTACGGCCCACGGGCCACGGTTGGGACTCCACGACTTGCGTTGCAAACGGCCCCCCCCTGCAAATGACGACAGCGACGTCACCACCAAGCAGCGTGGGTGCGCCGATCGCGAAGAAGAGGGGAATATTCGACGACCTGGCAGGGTTGCGTTTCGAAATTTCGGCGCGCCTCGGTCACCCGTAAAAGGTGAGAGCGAACCATATTCCGCGTTTGATAACGTCGAGGCGGAAATGTGTGGTAGATCGTGAAAAGGGTTTACGTACTTCAGACCTCAAGAGGTAACTCGTCACGGAGGGCTTTCCTAACCTCCAGGCACTAGCCCCCCCCCCCCCCCCCCAGACTCGTCAGTTTACCAATCATCTGACGCGCACGGCGTGTTCGACAAGTTCAGTTTCGAGTGGTGGGGGCGCGAGGAACGGAGTTTGCAGCAACAACAACAAAAAACAAGTGCCGAGAGGGCGACCCCTTCTCCTGTTTACATCCCTGAGCCAAGAGTGGATATTCCACATTCCTATGGTGGGGGCCAGACTGTGGTACGGGTTTATTGACCCCAAATGGATCGGATCGGTTACAACCACTGGCAACATGGAGTTCGTTTTTGCACTAATTCGACCGTCCGTCGATACCCGAACCTCCACTCGGCGCTAATTTCACCGCCGCGTGAGGCATTCGCGGAATGGCTCCAGCAAGCCATCGCCACGTGCTGTTCGGCACGATGTCCGGCGTTTCGAGCTACGTGCTTGGGAGAGAAAAAAAAACCCGATAAACGCTTATTGTCCCCGCTCCAAATCACGTTGTAGCATGCACTCTCAAATGACGGCAAACACGTGTGCATTTTGGAAACGGGAAAATTCGAATGTAGTTCATAGATCTTGCGATGAAGACTCGCCTGTCCCAGTGCCCCCTTTGTTCCGCAAAGTTCGACGGACAAAACAGCTTCGGATAAAGAGCGACATTGCGTGCTGTGTGCGTGCCGTGTAAAACGGCCGGACGCGCAAATTGCACTTTTGAAATTTTGAGATACAGAGTTTGATTGATTTGATCCTCGTTTGAGGGAGTAAGTCAAGTGGCGGTGCGCGGCATTGCTTTCAGCTGTGAAACTCTGGACCACGTCTTTTTTTGGTGTTTCTTTAAAGTGAAATGTCAAATCTACCCTCCCCTATGTCTATGGGAGCTTTTTTCCAGTATCCAAAATGATGACTTTTTACTGTCTTTTGGCATTCTCTGGTCTAACACTGGTGAGACAAGGCCATAAACAGGGGTGGGGAACCTGTTTCCTGCCAAGGGCCATTTGGATATTTATAACATCATGTTGCTATGAAAAAAGCTCCTAGATTTATTGAATTTCGAGTCATGCGGTTGCCTTGGCAGGGCCAGACCAAATGATTATGCGGGCCTTATATGGCCCGCGGGCCGGACGTTTCCCACCCCTGCCATAAAGAATGCTGCCTCTGGTGTAGACCAATCAGTTTCAGAGACAATTAATATATTACGAGATAATGTTTTGCCACAAGTACGTGTGGTTAATGCAGACCTGATGCCTTGCGAAAGGCACCTATTTGGTGTTTGAACAGCTAAACGCCCGTCTTCTCTCCCCCTGTTTGTGACCCTGAGCCAGCTCTGGAAATTTCCACATTCCCATGGCGGGAGCGAGAGAGACGATATCAAATTCGGCAACAACAACAACAACGGCAGGAATGTTAAACATTTGAAACTTGCGCAACAAAAATCAACGAATCAGACAAGCCACGAGAAATGAACATTTTTGAAATGTGATTTGGGAACGAAGCGGCGTGAAAGAGACCGTGAGAACGAACGCGGCTGGCCGCTAAACGCCCCAGAACATGGGACACAACAACGCAGAGCAGTGCTGGTGGGGGGTGGGGGGGGGGGGGGAGCACAGTGGCCGTCAGCGCTGGGGCAATTGCAGCGTCGCCCCCAAGGGTTTGCCAGAGCAGAGAGCCGAGTTGCCGAGCGTGCAGGGGAAGCGAGCGGCGTGGTGCGGAGGCTGACGGTGCGGTACCACACAGCGGAGCGACGCTTACCGCCTCAGCAATGTCACGCAGTGCCAACGGGGCAATGCCAGGCATTGCTAGGCCATGTAACGCATTGCTAGATAATACCATGCGCTACTTTGCAATACTAGGCATTGTTTGGCATTACTAGGCAATGCCATGCATTTGCTAGGCATTGCTGGGCAATACCAGGTAGTGCGAGGCAGTACTGAGCAATGCCGGGTGGTGTCGTGCCAGGCTGGGTGCCCCTCACAGGAGCCAGGAGAGCGGCACCCAGTTGTGCGTCTCCCCGGCGGTGCGCACGGCGCTGGCGATGAGGGTGGCGCTGTCGTGCGTCACCTCGTTCACCACGACGAGGTCGACGAGGTGCATCACCGAGGCCTGCAGCTCCCGGGACTCCGCCTGCACGCGCGCGTGGCGGGTGGACACCCAGAGTTAATCACCGCGGCAGAGGTCACAATCGGGTACCCGATACCCGTACCCTACCCGATACCCGGCTACCTGTACCCGGCCGGGTACGGGTAGGCCGTGAGTCACTGGTGAGTCACCGTTTGTCACTCATTTCCCAACGTCTTGTCTCTTCTCACAATTCAAGTTCCTAGAATCAACCCACCCGCGCCTGCAACATGGCTTCATCCCAGAGGTCGCAATCGGGTACCCGTACCCGTACCCTACCCGATACCCGGCCGGGTACGGGTACCCGTTTGCGACCCTGGTGCGGCCGGGTACGCGTACGGGTAAGGAATCAAAACCCGTTTGCGACCTCTGCACCACGGCCACCTGTATTTAACCGCCAGAGAACTTGAATCGATCACCGCACGGACCTTAAATTCGCTGATTCTACGGTAAAAACGTTGCACCGTTCCTGCTGTACATCTGTTCTGCCTGGTTTGTGCTGTCCATCCCGTATCGTCCATCTCGCACATTTCCGTTTGTACTGTCCATCTCGCTAGCTCCATTAGCCGATAGGTATCATTTGGCTAGACTCTGAATAATCTATTCTCGCGGACAAGAATCAGTAATGAAATCTGTAAATGACGAGAAAAAGCCATAATCATAATGGAATAGTAGTGCGGGCGTGGTAAATCACGAGTTTCCAACCACGCACAGACATGCGTAACGCACACACGACCTCTGTGCATTATGTAAAAACCATCAGCAGTTCCTGACAAAGTGCACGATGGTCCTCTTGTCTAGCTGTGTCACTGCTGCTGTCGGTCGACGGTGTCGCATTCGTGCAAAAGTATTTTGATGCCACGGTGGCGAGATGCTATCTCCCTCGCCTGGTATGCAGGAGGTCGTGGGTTCGGTTTAAACCCCGACGCCTGCTGTGTATTTGGAGTTTGCATGTTTCTCTCCCCGTGGTGGCGTGGAATTTTCTACGCATCCTCCGGTTTTTCGCTCCACATTTAGAAACATGCCCTTAGAGTATTTGGCTTTTTATAAATTTCCACGTGATAAGCCACTTCGTTGAGCGATCATTTGTCATAGCCAGCTCTTGATTTAAAGCTTTCGTGACTGCAGGGATTCATATTCTTGGTTCTTTCAGTAAAGTCACGTAGAAGGGAAATAATAAGAACCAAGAATATACATAGCGAGGTCGTTTGTGAAATAGACCTATAGAGCTCAGTGGGCCTTACCTGGTAAAATAATACCATACTATGCAGTTCTTGAGTCATTTGAAACACGAGATGCAATGTTCGATATTTACTTAACCCTCGTTCGCCCTGGAGCGACTACAATGTCCCTTTCACTTAACACACACACACACAATGCAAACCTGCAAGAACTCCTCTCTAGCAGCTACGCACCCAGGCTGCAAGTCTCGGCCTCTCCCTATGTCGTGTGATGCCACGTCAACGAACGGCGGCTCACGGGGTGCGATCGTGTGACCCGTTGGGGGACTGGTCACGTGACGCCGGTACCTGGAAGGCCTCGCCGATGCTGGCTGGCGGAGCCACGAACACGACGAAGGGCGCAAAGTCGGGCGAGCGTAGAACCTTCAGGGCCTGGGGGCATGACACGCAACTCCAGGTCAGGGAGCAGGGGGTTGACTGACCCTCACTCGCTCGCTTGCTCACCTCACAAAGTCAAGCACAAACTCTAGAATAAAATTCAATTGAATTTGCGCTTTCTTACAGCGCTAGGCTATCACGAAGGTGCTGTGTTTCACACAAGAGTATTAGTCTGCTGTAGTTTCACAGTAGCGGGGCAATGTTGGTATGGGGCTTTGACCCAATGAGGTAAAATGAGAGTTTTCATGTCTAGACCATGACCCCAGCACACAGTGGCTTCGAGTAACGTCACGGATTCTGAACGTCAACTTTGAAACAGTGGCACTATTAACCAGGGCGGCCGCTGGGTTCGAACCAAGAATCATCTGTATATGAACGGCAAACGCGCGGGGAGTGTACTTTATTTTTTGTGACATAAATGCAATTTTTTTTAATGAGAGACCACCTAGGACAGCACGCAGCATCCAAGGGAACTGGTTCATGGAATTCCATGCAATAAAGATGCACATGGCTTCAGATTGATAGCGCACACAGGCACTCCATCTCCTACATACGCACCTTCCATCTACTGCTCGCAGGAAGTGACATTACATCATCACATACAGGAAGTGATCTCATACTTCAAGGAATCTCACGAAGCACACAGGAAGTGACCTTTCATGCTATGCACAGGAAATGACCTCACACCACGCACATTCACTTCACATGGTCCACAAAGGAAGTGACCTCACACACCGTGCACAGGAAGTGACCTCACACAGCGCAAGCAGGAAATGACCTCACACAGCGCAAGCAGGAAATTACCTCACACAGCGCACGCAGGAAGTGACCTCACTGCGCATGCAGGAAGTGACCTCACACAGCGCACGCAGGAAGTGACCTCACACAGCGCACGCAGGAAGTGACCTCACACTGCGCGCACAGGAAGTGACCTCACACGGCACCCATAGGAAGTGAGCTCACGGCTGGTGCGCAGGGCAGCGCTCACCTGCGGTTGCACATCGAGCACGCACACGGCGTCTCCCTGCATGATGTCACGCACACACTGGAGGCGCAGGCCCAGCATGGCCTCCCCGTGGTTCCCGTACTCCACCATCTCCCCACGCGTCACCCACCCACGCATCTCCACGTCCGACACCAGCTGATACGGGCCAGAATCTTGCGCAGCCCCACCCGCTTTCCCCGGTGCCGCCCCTGCCCCGGAGTTGGGGGCAGCGTCGCCGTTCGGAGAGGTTGGGTGCTCCGTCGTGTCTGAGGGAGTTCGGTGAAAAAAAAAAACTTGACCGATCCCGCTGGCGTCAACGCAGCGAGCCCGTTGGCGGTTCTTTGACAGTTACAGGCTGGTCGCCGATGGGCTCTGCAGCCGAGATAGAGAATGCCGCCTGTCCACTTGCGGAGTGATCTCCCTTCCCCAGATTTATCCCGATTGCGCAATGAGCAGTGCGTCTTCGCGAGCCAACAGATCCATTTAGAACGCTCGCAGAGGGCAGCGCGACCCTTTGCGTTAGTGAATCAGCCCGTGGAAGTGGACGTCGCAGAGCTTCCACCATTATCCTTTCGTCATGTGACCTCCGTTCCACACCCTGTGAGATGCATGTTCAAGTAAAACAATTAATGTGACGGTTCTTTTGTGCAGTCGTAGGCGACCGGTCTGACAACACCTGACTGTCTTAATCAGCTGGGGGCCGATGAGATCGGAATCCAAACTCGGCATCTCAGCAGTGCCGGCTCCACATCTCCTGAGCAACCGGGCCTCACTCGGCGTCGCCCTCAAACCAACCCATAACCTCGCGTTCCCCACCGCCGCGGTGGCGAGATGTTAACTCACCCGCGGCCTGATATGCAGGAAGTCGTGGGATTGATCCCAACTCACGAGGGCCATATATTTGGAGTTTGCATGTTCACTCTCCCCGTGGTCTCGCGGATTTTTCTACGGGCCCTCCGTTTTTTCCCTCCGCATGAAGAATCAACGCGCATTTAGAGTATTTGGCTGCTATAAATGTCCACGTGATAAGCCACTTTGTTAATTTATCATTTGTGGCCAGGTCGCATCTGAAAAAGAGCTACATAGCTCAGTGGGGCCTTACCTGGTAAAATAAAAAAAATATTTAGTTGAGTTTGGTAGAGTAGTCCCTCAGTTAACAGCGATATCGGTTCACAGTTTGTTTCCGCCTCCCATAGAACTCCATGGTTTCGACTAATTTTAACATTTTGATTAACGGCATGTTTACTTTACGATACGCGGGTGCTAATTTCAGCCAATCAGAGCGCTCGTAAGTGGGCTGAGCCATGCCCTCAGCCAATCAGAGACACCCATTTATGAGCTTTAGGCCTCGAGACTGGCTCATATTACCTTTTGTGCGCTGGAAGCAGAAACAGCTCTCTGGCTTTGAATGGATTAATGCTATCAACATCAAATTCCTCTATTCGATTCATAGTAAATTCAGTTAAAAGTAGCTTTCGTGGAACGGATTAAAAACGTTAACCGAGGGACTGCTGTATCTGTATGCAAGGCTCATTACTCACAGAGCACCGGAGTCTTGAACGTGTCAGGGTCGGTGGAGAGCAGTACGGACTTAATATGACTCCTGCCGACACCGGGAGCTCCTGGGGGGAGTGGGGAGGGGGAAAGAGAGAGGGGGGGGGGCAGTCAGGCATAGGCAGAGAGGAACAGAGGAAGGGTTTCTGAGCCGGACGTCGCAGCAAGCGAAATATCCGTGGGCTGCGCTCATCTCACCCAGCAGCACGAGGGTTCTCCGTGGGAACGGAGGAAGCTTGACGACCTCCTCGTACGACAGCGTGTCCAGATCGTCGAACACTGCGCACCGCACCGCACCGCATGGGCAGAAAGCAAATATCGAGTGGGTGAGCGAGGAGACGCGCAGGCGAGACAGTGAGTGAGTAAACGAGCAGGTGAGCGAGCAAACGATGTGTGATGTATGCACAGTACGTCACCAACCGTGCTAATCGGTTGGTTACGTAGAGCGAGGACCAGGTGCGTAAGCAAGTGCGGGAGTAGACTCGCTGGCGAGTGGGTGACTACACGCTGGCGAGTGGGCGAGTCGACTCGCTGGTGAGTGGGTGGGTAGACACGGAGGTGAGTGGGAGGGTAGACACGGAGGTGAGTGGGTGGGTGGACACGGAGGTGAGTGGGTGGGTGGACACGGAGGTGAGTGGGTGGGTAGACATGGAGGTGAGTGGGTGGGTAGACATGGAGGTGAGTGGGTGGGTAGACATGGAGGTGAGTGGGTGGGTAGACACGGAGGTGAGTGGGTGGGTAGACACGGAGGTGAGTGGGTGGGTAGACACGGAGGTGAGTGGGTGGGTAGACACGGAGGTGAGTGGGTGGGTAGACACGGAGGTGAGTGGGTGGGTGGACACGGAGGTGAGTGGGTGGGTAGACACGGAGGTGAGTGGGTGGGTGGACACGGAGGTGAGTGGGTGGGTAGACACGGAGGTGAGTGGGTGGGTAGACACGGAGGTGAGTGGGTGGGTGGACACGGAGGTGAGTGGGTGGGTGGACACGGAGGTGAGTGGGTGGGTGGACACGGAGGTGAGTGGGTGGGTGGACACGGAGGTGAGTGGGTGGGTAGACACGGAGGTGAGTGGGTGGGTGGACACGGAGGTGAGTGGGTGGGTAGACACGGAGGTGAGTGGGTGGGTGGACACGGAGGTGAGTGGGTGGGTGGAAACGCTGGTGAGTGGGTGGGTGGACACGGAGGTGAGTGGGTGGGTGGACACGGAGGTGAGTGGGTGGGTAGACACGGAGGTGAGTGGGTGGGTGGACACGGAGGTGAGTGGGTGGGTAGACACGGAGGTGAGTGGGTGGGTGGACACGGAGGTGAGTGGGTGGGTGGACACGGAGGTGAGTGGGTGGGTAGACACGGAGGTGAGTGGGTGGGTGGACACGGAGGTGAGTGGGTGGGTGGACACGCTGGTGAGTGGGTGGGTAGACACGGAGGTGAGTGGGTGGGTAGACACGGAGGTGAGTGGGTGGGTGGACACGGAGGTGAGTGGGTGGGTAGACACGGAGGTGAGTGGGTGGGTGGACACGGAGGTGAGTGGGTGGGTGGACACGGAGGTGAGTGGGTGGGTGGACACGGAGGTGAGTGGGTGGGTAGACACGGAGGTGAGTGGGTGGGTGGACACGGAGGTGAGTGGGTGGGTAGACACGGAGGTGAGTGGGTGGGTAGACACGCTGGTGAGTGGGTGGGTGGACACGGAGGTGAGTGGGTGGGTGGACACGGAGGTGAGTGGGTGGGTAGACACGGAGGTGAGTGGGTGGGTAGACACGCTGGTGAGTGGGTGGGTGGACACGGAGGTGAGTGGGTGGGTGGACACGGAGGTGAGTGGGTGGGTGGACACGGAGGTGAGTGGGTGGGTAGACACGCTGGTGAGTGGGTGGGTAGACACGGAGGTGAGTGGGTGGGTGGACACGGAGGTGAGTGGGTGGGTAGACACGGAGGTGAGTGGGTGGGTGGACACGGAGGTGAGTGGGTGGGTGGACACGGAGGTGAATGGGTTGGTGGACACGGAGGTGAGTGGGTGGGTGGACACGGAGGTGAGTGGGTGGGTGGACACGGAGGTGAGTGGGTGGGTAGACACGGAGGTGAGTGGGTGGGTGGACACGGAGGTGAGTGGGTGGGTAGACACGGAGGTGAGTGGGTGGGTGGACACGGAGGTGAGTGGGTGGGTGGACACGGAGGTGAGTGGGTGGGTAGACACGGAGGTGAGTGGGTGGGTGGACACGGAGGTGAATGGGTGGGTGGACACGGAGGTGAGTGGGTGGGTGGACACGGAGGTGAGTGGGTGGGTGGACACGGAGGTGAGTGGGTGGGTAGACACGGAGGTGAGTGGGTGGGTGGACACGGAGGTGAGTGGGTGGGTAGACACGGAGGTGAGTGGGTGGGTGGACACGGAGGTGAGTGGGTGGGTGGACACGGAGGTGAGTGGGTGGGTGGACACGGAGGTGAGTGGGTGGGTAGACACGGAGGTGAGTGGGTGGGTGGACACGGAGGTGAGTGGGTGGGTAGACACGGAGGTGAGTGGGTGGGTAGACACGGAGGTGAGTGGGTGGGTAGACACGGAGGTGAGTGGGTGGGTAGACACGGAGGTGAGTGGGTGGGTAGACACGGAGGTGAGTGGGTGGGTAGACACGGAGGTGAGTGGGTGGGTAGACACGCTGGTGAGTGGGTGGGTAGACACGCTGGTGAGTGGGTGGGTAGACACGGAGGTGAGTGGGTGGGTAGACACGGAGGTGAGTGGGTGGGTAGACACGGAGGTGAGTGGGTGGGTAGACACGGAGGTGAGTGGGTGGGTAGACACGGAGGTGAGTGGGTGGGTAGACACGCTGGTGAGTGGGTGGGTAGACACGGAGGTGAGTGGGTGGGTAGACACGGAGGTGAGTGGGTGGGTAGACACGGAGGTGAGTGGGTGGGTAGACACGGAGGTGAGTGGGTGGGTGGACACGGAGGTGAGTGGGTGGGTAGACACGGAGGTGAGTGGGTGGGTAGACACGGAGGTGAGTGGGTGGGTGGACACGGAGGTGAGTGGGTGGGTAGACACGGAGGTGAGTGGGTGGGTGGACACGGAGGTGAGTGGGTGGGTGGACACGCTGGTGAGTGGGTGGGTGGACACGGAGGTGAGTGGGTGGGTAGACACGGAGGTGAGTGGGTGGGTAGACACGGAGGTGAGTGGGTGGGTAGACACGGAGGTGAGTGGGTGGGTGGACACGCTGGTGAGTGGGTGGGTGGACACGGAGGTGAGTGGGTGGGTAGACACGGAGGTGAGTGGGTGGGTAGACACGGAGGTGAGTGGGTGGGTAGACACGGAGGTGAGTGGGTGGGTAGACACGGAGGTGAGTGGGTGGGTAGACACGGAGGTGAGTGGGTGGGTAGACACGGAGGTGAGTGGGTGGGTAGACACGGAGGTGAGTGGGTGGGTGGACACGGAGGTGAGTGGGTGGGTAGACACGGAGGTGAGTGGGTGGGTAGACACGGAGGTGAGTGGGTGGGTAGACACGGAGGTGAGTGGGTGGGTAGACACGGAGGTGAGTGGGTGGGTAGACACGGAGGTGAGTGGGTGGGTAGACACGGAGGTGAGTGGGTGGGTAGACACGGAGGTGAGTGGGTGGGTAGACACGGAGGTGAGTGGGTGGGTAGACACGGAGGTGAGTGGGTGGGTGGACACGCTGGTGAGTGGGTGGGTGGACACGGAGGTGAGTGGGTGGGTAGACACGGAGGTGAGTGGGTGGGTAGACACGGAGGCGAGTGGGTGGGTAGACACGGAGGTGAGTGGGTGGGTAGACACGGAGGTGAGTGGGTGGGTGGACACGCTGGTGAGTGGGTGGGTGGACACGGAGGTGAGTGGGTGGGTAGACACGGAGGTGAGTGGGTGGGTGGACACGGAGGTGAGTGGGTGTGTGGACACGCTGGCGAGTGGGTGAGTCGACTCGCTGGTGAGTGGGTAGACACGGAGGTGAGTGGGTGAGCGAGTGGGTGGGCAAGGGCAGTTGTACCCGAGCAGTGCTGGGCCATGTAGGGTCCGCGCAAGCCTTTGGCCCGGGTCAAACCCAGGAAGCTGGACTTGGGCTGAGGCTCGACAGGTTTGGAGCTCACGCTGTGACTGAGAGAGACAAACAAGACAAAGACCCCCCGTGTAGCCTTTAATGGACCATTGGGGCAAGTGCTGTGAGCGAGCGCCTCGAAAGGCCGGCACGGCCGCCTTCGGGGTCCCGCGGTGGCGAGATGTTAACTCCCTCGCCTGGTACGCAGGAGGTCGTGGGTTTGATCCCCACCCTGACGCCTGCTGCTGTATATTTGGGGTTTGCGTGTCTCTCTCCCCGTGGTTGCATGGATTTTTCTCCGGGTCCTCTGTTTTTTCTCTCCACAGATTATTTGGCTGCTATAAATTGCCACGTGATAAGCCACTTAGTTGGGCTATAATTTGTGGCCAGGTCGCTTATTAAAAAGAGCTGTATAGCTCAGTGGGCCTTACCGGGTAAAATAAATATTTTTTTCGTTTTTTTTTTAATACGGCAGCAGCGAACTTTGCTGGACGTCCTTGTACTGATGAGTCCCAATTATGACAAAGCCACGACAACATAACCACCACACATTCGGTCACCTCTTTTGAGCTGAAGGTCTGATGCTATCATTTGTGATAGAGATATATTGCTCAGTGGGTCTTACCTGGTAAAAATCTCAATAAATGGTTTAGTGTCCCCAATGCTGATGTTTTCACCCCGAGTTGACCTGGATTGTGCCCAGGTCCGGTTCAGATATTTCTCGACACCGATGTTAGCTATGGCCAGGAACCAATCTAAGGCTGCGGGGTTCAGCAGCACAGTGTGCAAACCGTTGCACCACCACTCCCCGCATTCACACACAAACAAACATGCGTACACACGCGTACACAAACACAACAGAAGCCAGTGATATTCCAACCCAGTCCTGGGGCCTTCCCTAGGTCGACGCAGCCTTCAATGAGTATGCGGTGCGATGTGTGTAAACATCAGTACTGGGAAGAGTGTTTCTACCACCCCACTCATAGTCCATGCAGTCTTTATAGGCAAATGTTAACAGCACTTGGCTCAACAGTTTATAGAAGGCAATGGTGGGTGGGTGGGGGGGGGATCTGTCTGTGTGCAAGTCTGAATCTGTTGGACTGTACCATTCCACCAGGTCTCGGGAGGGTATCATCCCGGTCGAACCATCTTCCGTCTCCCCCTCCCACCTGCAAAACAAGTTGATTGAGAACATTCGTTATAAGAGTACTCACGTCTGCGCGTGTGCGTCTGTCCGTTCGTGTACGTGTGTGTGTGTGTGCACGTGATTGTGTGTAACAGAGACGATTATCTGAACCGGTCCTGGGTCTCCCCTAGGTCGACTCAGCCTCAAATGAGTACCATGTGCAGTGTGCAAACATCGCCACCAGGGAGACAAAGGCGGCTGGGCATGGTGCTGGGTATCCACCCCCACGTGTGCCGTGGCAACTCTCATAGGTGCTCGCCAACAGCACCTGCCCCAACGGTCTGACGAGGTTAGCGAGGTATAATATTTATTCATCTTCTTGGTTCTTTCGGTAAAGTCACGTAGAAGGGAAATAATAAAATAATAAAAATAAAACATTATAAAATACAATTCTCACGACGTTTCGGCCACAACGCAAGCAGCTGCCCTCAGGTGAAGAACAGGGCTGTCGGAAAGACAGCGTCCGAAACATGTGACTTTACCAAAATAACGAAGACGATGAATCCCTGCAGTCACGAAAGCTTTAAATCGAAATTTAATATTTATTCAGATGTGTGTCTCTCGTCTCCCGTGCGTGCGTCCAAGTGTCTCTGTATCCCTATCTGCGTGTATATACATGTCAGGTCACGCTCAACGCCCATTGCTGGTATTTTCATATGCCCACGACAAGCGCTGAGGTCCGTACACACACACAATCGCTGTTAGACGATCCACAAAATAGTAACTGCTTTTATCTGCCCCTTGGGGATTACTCTCTGCCAACCTGGAGTAGAGGGACATTTGGGTCGTTTCATGTCAACTCACTCGGGGCCCAAAATCTGACCACCTCCAATGGCCTGTAATGTTGAACTTGAAAAACATATTTTGTTTGCAATGACCCATAACTTGTAAGCCGTTGGACGCAGTGACCCCCCCATTCTGAAGCTGTATCGTGTCTCCCTGTTACCCACAACCATGCCAAATGTGTTCACGATTGGACTTGGTCACATATTTGTTTTCAGTGATCTGATGCGAAAATTACCCAGATTATACAACAACACTCAAAGACATCGTCAACAACATTGCGGCCTTAAATTATACGAATAGGCGATGTTTCAGGCAATGGTCCTTTTTAAATCCTTTATATTAAGTTCACTTGCTTGCTTGCGCGCTTACGACCGTGCAAATCTTTCGGTAGTTTTTTAACCCACTTCCCGTGATCCAATCGAGCTGAAATTTTGCACACAGACTCGTTGTGCGTGACAATTTATTTTCGTGAAAAAATGTTTTCCAAAATTTTCCACTTTTTAGGAAAAAAAAAATTTCATATTTAATTTAAAATACCAATGTGATAAAAGTGAAACTCTTACTCAAGAAAAACAGAAATGAATAATAAAATAAAACCGATGCCACGCATATAAAGGATTTACAGTGAAAAACTTTGTTTTTACGGGTTAATTTTTTCAGAGCTAAAACACAGAGGTGTGGATGACACGAGTTGGAGACTGCACTTGTTAACACCATGGAGCCCTGATGAGAATCACAATTTTAGAAATGTTCCGTGGTGACAAGTTAAAAAAACTTACCACGTGTATAGTTACACCGATCGTAGCCATTAGGCAGCTCTATTACAGCAACACCCAGAGGAACCACCTACCAGGCAGGCCAGCAGAGCCGGTTTAAATCTACATTGCAGGTGACGGGATGTCTCAATTTGGATAGCGAACTCGTTGTACTTGAAATTTGCTCAGATTTATGTCACGCCCTCTTTGTCGAGCTAAACTCTCGTGTGCTGCCGTTCGTCTCCCACGGACGTCGCGATGGCCAGATCTGAAGGAAAACCTGAAGACAGCCAATGTTTTCGCCGCTAAGTTCACGCCTTTGGTTTCTCCAACACAATGTTGGGAGAACATCTTATAGCGTTACCGTGAAAGTGCAGACAAGCAGTGAGGGGGTGAGTCAGGTGAGTGAGTAAACACACAGATAAGGAAGTGGTTGAGCAGGTGAGTAGACATGCAGATTAAGGAACAAGTGAACAGGTGAGCGCGCGGATACGCAGGTGAGCAGGCAAGTGGGTTGACAAGCTATGAAATTTGGATCAAAATTCTGACGGACAGCGACCAAAGAAAACGGAGCGAAAGTGTGAAAGTGCACAAAGGACTATTTTTTTTTTAAACTACTTTTTTTTTAAGCAGGTGAGGCCCACTCAGCTATATAGCTCTTCTTCAAAATTGACCTGGCCATAAATGATAACCCAACGAAGTGGCTTATCATGCGGACATTTATAGCAGCCAAACACTCTAAAGGCATTCATATTCTTAGGTTTTTTCGGTAAAGTCACGTAGGTAAAAAATTTAAATTAATAAAAGTAAAATAAAAAATAAAATAAAAATCACGACGTTTCGGAGGCAACACAAGCTTCCGTCTTCAGGTGGAACCGTCACTTGATACAGCTATCGTGCTGTGACGGTTCCACCTGAAGATGGAGGCTTGTGTTGCCTCCGAAACGTCGTAATTTTTATTTAAATTTTTATTTTACTTTTATTAATTTTAATTTTTTACCTACGTGACTTTACCGAAAAAACCTAAGAATATGAATCCTTGCAGTCACGAAAGCTTCAAATCTTAAACTCTAAAGGCATGTTGATTCTAAATGTGTAGGGACAAACCGGAGGACCTGGAGAAAAATCCACGCGATTACAGAGAGAGAGACACGCAAACTCCCAATATACAGGAGGCGTCAGGGCCGGGATCGAACACACGACCTCCTGTATACCAGGTGAGGTAGTTAACATCTCCAAGCCACCGTGGCCGACGGAAGCCACAGATTCGGTTTGTACGCGCGGGAGCCCGACGGTTGGCGGCGTCGGCAGCGACGACGCGTGGAGACCTTCATCCAGCAGTGGAGACAAGGTCGCAAGGCTCACCAGTCCCACTTGGCGCGCGACTTCACGCGGAGGACGTCGCCACTGCGGAAGGCGAGACCGTCGTGGGGACGGTTCAGGACGCCCTGCGACTTTGGGTCAAAGTTGAACTGGGCACGCACGAACGTCTGGGTGCAAGAAAAGCCGCGGGGGGGCGGCGGGGGGGGTTCATAATGGCCAGGTCAGAGACACTTTAGATTAAACGTTCACGAAGGCCAAGTCACAGTCACCACACCGGCACCAATAGACGTGACGTTAACCATTTGGGAGAAAGCGTGAAGGATAACGTTGACGCAACCGTTGACGCCAAACCCAGACTCATAACCCCGACTATATGGCAGAGGCCCAATCCTAACACTCGAACTCGAGTCTGATCATAACACTTACCCCGAGCCCGAACTCTAGTCCTCGCCACAACCCAAACAATAACGCTAATCTTGTGTTGCGCCCGAAACGTCGTGATTTATTTTATTTTATTTCTACCTACGTGACTTTACCGAAAGAACCAAAGAATATGGATTCCTGCAGTCACGAAAGCTTCAAATCCAGACTTAACCACTAACCCTAGCCTCTACTTAACCCTGACACAAACCCTGACCCGATTCCCTAACCCCAACTCCTACTACCCTCATAACAACCCGAACCAAAGTCCCTAACCCTTACCCAACTCGAATATTATACCTGGCCCCCAACTCAAACCATAACGCCAACTCGGGTTGGCTACGTACGGTGCGAAAGAAATTCAGCACACACACATTCCATACGAAACTCCAACCTTGACCCTAACAATGGCACGAGTTTTAATCTTAAACCCTCCATCCCTAAACCTAACCCCCTAGCACCGACTCCTCCTGAAACCTCTTCTCTGACCTTACCACCAGGGTGACCTTGACCGTGACCCCCCCGTGACCTTGACACCCCCCCCACCCACCCCTCTTACCTTGACAGCACGTGCCCTGCACACCTGCGTCACGTGGTCCAGGTACAGCTCCGACAACTTCGCCGACGTCATCTCTAGTGGGGGAGACACGGGGACAGGGGCAGGCAGACAAGAGGGTCAGAGACGAGCAGACACCGAGATGCAGAGACACGTGGACTGACACGCACACACAGACAGACACGGAGACCAGCGGGCAGACACAGACACGGACACAGGGGCAGAGATAGACGCAGAGACAGGCACAGTGGCAAAGAGACAGGCAGGCAAGGTGACGGGGACACGCGGAGACACACAGAGAGACACAGAGACACGTGGGAGACACGCAGAGACACACACAGAGAGACACACCAAGACACAGAGACACACAGGGACACACACAGGGACACACACAGAGACACACAGGGACACACAGAGACACACCGGGGACACACAGAGACACACACAGACCCACAGAGACACACAGATACCCACAGAGACCCACAGAGACACACACAGACACACACAGAGACACACAGAGAGACACACAGGGACACACAGATACACACAGACCCACTGAGAGACACACAGGGACACACACAGAGACACAGAGACACACAGACCCACTGAGAGACACACAGGGACACACACAGAGACACAGAGAGACACAGGGACACACACAGAGACACACAGACCCACTGAGAGACACACAGGGACACACACAGAGACACAGAGACCCACAAAGACACAGAGACACACAGGGACACACACAGAGACACACACAGAGACACACAGAGACCCACAGAGACACACAGAGACCCACAGAGACACAGACCCACACAGGGACACACAGGGACACACAGGGACCCACAGAGAGACACACAGAGACCCACAGAGACCCACAAAGACACAGAGACACACAGGGACACACACAGAGACACAGAGACCCACAAAGACACAGAGACACACAAAGACACAGGGACACACAGAGAGACACACAGAGAGACGCGTTACCGCTGTGAGCAGGTTCCTTGGGTTTCAACCTCGCCGCCGCGCTCTGCCCCAGTGAACGGGAGTCGAAAGTCCGCGGTCGCGCTGTTAAATAAATAAATAACGAAAACCACCGCGTCTTTAAAATGTTTTTTTTTTAAACCGTTCCTACTTTTCCTTATCGTCGCGGCGGACTTTGTTCCGATATCGCAATAATGCGAAGAATAATAAAATAATAAAGCCTCCCCCACGCCGAATTGGAGGCGAGACGCGGATCACCGACGGAGCGCCGACTCAGCGGAACGGGCGAGACCATCTGGGAACGACGGGTAAGGAGGGGGAGGGGGGTTTAGTAACAACCGCGTAAAAACTCAACTAACTAGGAGGATAACGACAACGTGGATTTATTAAAAGGAGATGAGGTGAAGAGTTGACTGTTTGTTTAAATCTAAAGGAGAGAAATGCGCTTCGGTGGCAATAATTGTCGAGTTTTAGACATTTACACACGAACCCGCGGTGATCGATGGTTCAGTCCGTGGGCGCGTGACTCGCGAGCAGCTGATCGGTCACGTGACGTTGTTTTCGAGCACGCGAGTTGTTGGGTTTCAGCGCTACGTATAATTATTTATTATTAATGTTGTTTCGATCTTATTCTTGGTTATTTCGGTAAGGTCACGTAGAAGGGAAATAGTAAAATAATAAAAACAGTAAAATACACGTATTCTTGGTTCTTTCGGTAAAGTCACGTAGAAGGAAAATAATAAAATAACAAAAATAAAACAAAATACACGTATTCTTGATTCTTTCGGTAAAGTCACATAGAAAGGAAATAATAAAAAAAAACAATCAAATTCTCACGAAAACCACACCTGATAGATGCTAAAATTCTCACGACGTTTCGATTGCAACACAAGCAATCATCATCAGGTGTGGTTTTCGTGAGAATTTTATTGGTTTTTTTATTTCCCTTCTACGTGACTTTACCGAAATAATCAAGACTATGAATCCCTAAAGTCACGAAAGCTTTAAATCGAAAAATTGTACGATCTGATAACGTCTATATTACTTTATTATTGTGCTCGTTAACCCACGAAAGCATCACAGAGCCTCAAGAGTTTTCTCACTCGGAGACTTTTCTGCTGCTGCTATGAGGCCGTCCATAAATGACGTCACGCACCTGGGGGGGGGGGTCAGACATTTGTGACGATGTGTGACGAGGGGGGGGTGTGAGAAATGTGACGTCACATCAAAATGCGCAACTTTAAATAAATATAGTCAACACGTTCTACTTAATTAAATAGACTTTTTAATAAATACTTTCTCCTACAACATCAGAGTGCAGCGCCACATTAAATACGCACTACAATGACAATAGTTTAAAGCGATTTGAACCATGTTTTATTTTTTTGGGGGGGGGCAGAGCTTTGTGACGTCATATTTTTTTGGGGGGGTCAAAAATCGTCCAAAATTGCGTGACGTCATTTATGGACGACCCCTATGTGTGTGTGTGGGCGCCGTGGTGGCGAGCTGTTAACTACCTCGCCTGGTATACAGGAGATCGTGGGTTCGATCCCGACCCTGACGCCTGCTGCTGCTGTGTATTTGTATTTAAAGCTTTCGTGACTGCAGGGATTCATCTTCTTGGTTCTTTCGGTAAAGTCACGTAGAAGGGAAGTAATAAAATAATAAAAATAAATAATAAAAATAAAAACGTTGTGAGAATTGTTTTATTATGTTTTATTTTTATTATTTTATTACTTCCCTTCTACGTGACTTTACCGAAAGAACCAAGAAGATGTGTATTTGTAGTTTGCGTGTCTCTCTCTCTCTCGACCCCTGGTCGCGTGGATTTTTCTCCGGGTTTTCCCTCCACATTTATAAACGTGCGCTTTGAGTATTTGGCTGCTATACATTCCCACGTGATATGCAGAGGTGGGACAAAGTCATTGTTATGCAAGTCCAAGTCGAGTCGCAAGTCATCAAATTCATGACTCGAGTCTGACTCGAGTCCAAGTCACATGACTCGAGTCCACATCTCATAGGTGGGACAAAGTCATTGTTATGCAAGTCCAAGTCGAGTCGCAAGTCATCAAATTCATGACTCGAGTCTGACTCGAGTCCAAGTCACATGACTCGAGTCCACACCTCTGGTGATATGCCACTGCGTTGAGCTATCCCAAACGAGTCATTTGCAGGCGATGTCTCGCGGCATTCCCATGCGATTTGTCCACTTCCTGATCCACTGTGGGTGTAGGTTTAGCTGTGGTTTGACCACTACCAGTTAACACTGTGGGTGTGGGATTCGCTATGGGAGGAGGAAACCAGAGGACCATGCAGAACAGGTGGAGAGAACGCACAGACTCCAGTTCCGATTTAAAGCTTTCGTGACTGCAGGGATTCATCTTCTTGGTTCTTTCGATAAAGTCACGTAGAAGGGAAATAATAAAATAATAAAAATAAAACATTAAATAATTCTCACGACGTTTCGGCCACAACGCAAGCAGCCGTCCTCAGGTGAAGACCAGGTCTGTCGGAAAACAGCGTCTGAATGACGCTGTCTTTCCGAACAGGTCTGTATGAATGACGCTGTCCTTCCTACAGACCTGTTCTTCACCTGAGGACGGCTGCTTGCGTTGTGGCCGAAACGTCGTGAGAATTATTTTATTATGTTTTATTTTTATTATTTCCCTTCTACGTGACTTTACCGAAAGAACCAAGAAGAAGACTCCAGTTCATTTATTGGGTACTAGCTGTACTCCCCATTGGCAATGTTCACACACCACACCAGCTACTCGTTTGAGGCTGAGTCGACCTAGGGGAGGCCCAGGAGCGGTTAAAATAATCGTCACCGGTGGTGGCCGTGAGCGGGATTCGAACTCGGGTCGCCGGGTTCGTAGCGCGGCGCGCTACCCACTACACTACAATGCGCGACGCTTCCACGTGCGCGGGTCACGTGACAGATTTGACGTCACAGCTCACTTGCGTTGCAAAAATGTATGCATTATTGAGCTCCCCCCCCAAAAAAAATCTAAGTGTATTTTTATAATGTTTGCATGGTGTACAGTCTGGAAAGTACCCACATGGCAAATTTCAAGTTTGTTGCATGTCGGGAAGTACGCTAAACATTTTGAACAGACACACATTCACAACTTTGCCTTTTATATTTATGGAGATAGCCCTGTGAGCCATGCGGCTCTTGACTCAGGTGCAGCCGCAACAAACAAAAACATGAACAAACATGAACAAACAACAGACGTGAGAAAATCTTGACTTAAAGCTTTCGTGACTGCAGGAATTCACAGACTCCACACTCGCTTAAAATCAAACTCTCTTGCACACACACACACATGTCTACGGAAGAGGATGAAAGCATACAAACTCCATTCCACACACAATCACGCCCACACACACACAATAATACACAATCATTCCACACACAATAATACACAATCGTTCACACACATAATCACGCCCACACACAATCACACACAAGCACTCACAATCACACGCAAAATCACACTCATACACACAATCACGTTCAACAACAACAACAACAACCGCCATTCGCCACTAAGTGGCGGTGACGTCACCACGACGCTTGTGCCAGGCTATGTGCACCTTGAGGCCACGTGAAGTGTCGAACGCCCGCTGGCAGGAGGTCACGGGGCAGACCCAGGTGCCACGGGTCGACTGACTGAGACGACCGACATAATCACACACAATCACACATATAATTAATCACGCACACACAATCACACAATCATTCTCACACAATCATTCTCACACAATCACAAACAAAGACAACGATCCCCCGCATAGCCTTAGGCTGTTGGGGCAAATGTTCGCGAGCACCTATGTCGACCTTCATAGGTGCTCGCTAACAGCCCTTGCCCCAACGGTCTGTTAAGGCTATTAAGAGGGTGGGGGTGGGGAGGGGCTGGTCACCCCGTGGTGCCCTTATAAAACTCAACGTTTCACCTACTCACGCCGGCTTGTGCCCGCCCTCACAGTCGGCCATATTTGCGGAATACACCACGCCGCCGTTGACCCTGGCCATTGATCGAGCAACCCAACGTTCCTACCAGCTCCCTCCGCAGGAATGTGTTTTTAGTAGCGACCTGCCCATCACAAGTTATAGCTCAATGAAGTGGCTTAGCAGAATGCAGTGGTAGCACATAAGCACAAACAAAACACGTTCCCTCTCAAAATAACACCGGTGTGCGGCCTTACAACTATTTTAAAATAATGTGCGATTTATATATAGTGCTTTTGACAAACGTGTTAAGATTAGTTACTATTGTATATACGAATACGGCACAGTATTGTACAGTATACGCTTGACCTGCATATATAATGCCAAATATATATTACCGGAGCATGTTTTTGTTTGCATGTTCACAACCAGTACCGTGTGTGGATTAATGCAGACTGATGTTTGAACATTTTCACACCTTCCTGTTTTATTGCCACAAAGGTTAAAACCAATCCTTATTCCTAACTACGTGGCTTCAACGAAAGACCCAAATAATCGTCCTTATCAAGGCCGTAATTATAATATATATGTTGGGGGGGGGGTCACATTCCCCCCACCCCAATAAATTGCTATAAAAAATGATTGCTGCTATGTAAATAAAAACAAGTTGCTAAACATTGGTCACAATATCTGGACTTGTCTTCATATAAATCAACGCATAGATTTCTGTTCATATGATTGTGGTTATGGTTGTACTTAAACAATCCCTAATCTCTGCCATTACATACAATGAATCAAAAAATGGTAAAACAAAGTTAAAACATAGCAATGTAATACAATACACTATTAGACATTATTGTAAAACAAAACAAAAAGTCCATCCCATGTGTTAGTGAATTTTTTTCATATTTTAGGCAGGAAATTAGTTTCCAAATTTAGATTTTTTTTCTGTGTTGGGACCCCCAGACCCCCTGAAAGATTTGCCCCCCCCCCTCTTCTACCCCCACCACCTTTCCTCCCTACGCAAGATGGCGACCGAAGTGCGTCACCGACGGTGACGTCACCAAATAAATGCGCGGTGATTGTCCCCCCCCCTCCACCACCACCACCCCCCCCCCGGGGCGCGGCCGCTTCACCTCCCGAGTGTGTCTGTGCACTTGCGCGGCCACCGCCATCGTTCCGCGGGGCTCGCGAAAATAAGTCCGCTCCGTGTCCGACGTCAAAATCCTCTCCCGCGGACCCCACAGACCCTGCCCACACCCGTCAGATGTTTGCCGGAACGATCGTCGACTTCTTTAGAAACTTTTGATTTCTTCACGAAACTTTTATTTTTCAAATCGATGTTTTACTCCAGAGGTGAGGAGATGTCGATCACCGCCCCCCCCCACCACCGCGATCGATTCTAATCGATTGGGGCTTAACGATAAAAAGATCGATTATTCGCGTCGCGAGTCCTGTTACGTCCGTGTCGCCTTTTTATCTTCTCGTCTCCCTCAGCTCGGCTGTTGTCCCCCCCTCATCATCATCCTCCTCCTCCTCCATCATCATCATCATCCTCCATCATCATCATCCTCCATCATCCTCCTCCCCCTCATCATCATCATCCTCCTCCATCCTCTTCATCATCCTCTTAATCATCCTCCTCCATCATCATCCCCCCCCCCTCCATCATCCTCGTCCTCCTCATCCTCCTCATCCTCCTTTTCCATCATCCTCATCCATCATCATCATCCATCATCATCCTCCATCATCCTCATCATCCATCCTCCTCCTCCATCGTCCTCATCATCCGTCATCATTATCCTCCTCCTCATCATCCTCCTTGGCTTCATCGCGCGGGGGAGCGGTCGGATCGATGTTGGGGGGGGGCGGGGGATGCTGTCGACGCGTGATTATCGATTATCGATAACGAGGGCGATGGTGGGGAATGACTCACAGTTGTCAACCCCTTCTTCTTGTAACAGGGACATTGCGTTTTCAGGTCCAGGCGACGTACAGACGTTTCAATACAAACTGTGTTTCTACCTTGTGGTGATGGACTTTGTAGGGTGAACGTTGAGATTTACAAGGGCCTCTGTAGGGCACTAATAAGGGGTTGACAGCTATGGAATGAGCAACTTTTGTTTTAAAAGAAATAATTCGCTGGTCATGTCCCAACCGCGTTGTGTCGCTTTAACTCCGCGGGCAAGGCCCTCTGACCTGTGTAGATATTTTTCAGAAGCTACCTGGCCACAAATGATAGCTCAACGAAGTGGCTTATCATGTTTCATTTCAGTTTTCAGTTTCATTTATTTGGTATAGCCCTGTGAGCCATTCGGCTCTTGAATCGGGTGCAACCGCAACAAACTAAAAACTAAAATATGAAAAAGAAACATCTTAAAAATAAATCTTAAAAATAAATAAAAAGATAATAGAATTAATAATATAAATAATATAAATCACTGATTTGTTATTTTATTTATTTTATTTCTATTATATGTTTGTTTTTTTACCTACGTGACTTTATCTTAAAAACCTAAGAGTATGAATCCTTGCAGTCACGAAATCTTCAAATCTAGAATCTTAAAGTGGATGCGCAAACAGAAAAATCCAGGAAAAAACTGCAAAAAATGTTTAGCGGCAGCCAAATAATCTTAAACGCGTTGTGATGTTGATTCTAAATGTGGAGGGAAAAACCGGAGGACCCGGGAGAAAAATCCAAGCGACCACGGAGAAAAATTTTAACTCCAAATATACAACAGCAGGTGTCAGGGTCGGGAGCGAACGCCGTGACCTCCTGTGTACCAGGCGAGGTAGTCAACATCTCGCCATGTACATACAACATAGTTCGGGGCTCTTGGTGGCTGTAAAAAAAAAGTTGGCTTAGCGGATTTTTACGTCTCGCAAGCCGTCAAATCGTGGTCGCGTGGCGGCAAGGTTATCCTGACGCGAAGAGGGAACGTAAAAAAACCCATCCGGGATTAGCAATTAAGGACGAGGGCAGGCATCAGAATTCATGAACCCGATCATAAGCAGATGGGGTGAACACGCGAGTTCAATGCTGCAAGCTTGGCACTGTCTTGTTAGCACAGCACGTGTACGACTGAGTTCCGGTTTTCAATGTTTTGAAATTTCAAATACAATTTCGGGCCTTGTTCGGATTATTTCCGTTAGATTTTAATGACAAATATCTTCTTGCCAACAATAGTGACGTCGCCCAAGGCCACTTGACACCACTTGTGGCAGGAAAATCGCGAAAGTGACGCCGTTATTAAATTAACTGATGGTTTTTGGATCAATTAAACTTTTTTTTGGTATCATCCTAAATTTCGTGTCTGGGCCTAACTTTCGAATTTTGTGAATTAATCCAAGATTTGGGAGCATATCCCTGCCTTGATTCACATCCATGGTGTTCCTCCAGTTCTCGGTGGCGAGATATTAACTACCTCGCCTGGTATACAAGAGGTAGTGGGTTCTATCCCGACCCTGACGCCTGCTGTATTTGGAGTTTGCCTGTTCTCCCTGTGTTTGCGAGGATTTTTTTCTGGGTCTTCTGGGCTTTCCCTCCACATTTAGAAACATGCATTGAGATTAGTTATTGGCTGCTCTAAATTTCCACATAACAAGCCACTTTCTTGAGCTGTCATTTATGGCCAGGTCGCTTCTGAAAAAGAGCTAAAAGCTCAGTGGACCTTACCTGGTCAAAATTTTTTTTTTAAATAGTAATAGTTATTCCCTTCCTGAAATAAGACGCAAATTAGACCCAAACATCTCCACACCCAGCAGTAAAAAACGGTTACAGCACAGTTGGTCGATTGGTGTGGGTTACTCCCACGTCTGCCAACACGTCTGGTTGATATGGAAGAGTAGGCCAACTACAGTCTAGAGGGGCTCTAGCGCTTTCTTCAGCGGAGGCTTTTCCGCTGTTAGTGGCAGGAGCAAGCAATTGCATCACTTTACCTCTGTGAAGCTTTACTACAGGAGTCTTTAAATAAATATATGATGTGCTGTGGTCTGTGTTCAACTAATCACCTTAGGTTTGGCATGATACTCTGGAGGTTGACTTGGCTTGGTCTCATTCCTCTGGGGTCAATGGAGTGAGCACCACTTTGTGTGGGAAGTCAGCGGTGGTCATTCTTCAACGTGTAGAGGGAATGGCCCTCGGAAAATGTTGACTTTTCACCACTGGCTTGGGGCCTGCTGCCAGTGCTGAGAAGTTATGCAGCTCCATTGCCAAAGCAAGGGTAGGGGCTTCTGGCAGAGGTCGCAAACGGGTTTTGATTCCTTACCTGTACCCGTACCCGGCCGCACCAGGGTCGCAAACGGGTACCCGTACCCTAACCGGGCACCCGTACCCGGCCGGATACAGCTAGGGTACGGCTACGGGTACCCGATTGCGACCTCTGGGATGAAGCCATGTTGCAGGCGCGGGGTGGGTTGATTCTAGGAACTTGAATTGTGAGAAGAGACAAGACGTTGGGAAATGAGTGACAAACGGTGACTCACCAGTGACTCACGGCTTACCCGTACCCGGCAGAGGTCGCAAACGGGTTTTGATTCCTTACCCGTACCCATACCCGGCCGCACCAGGGTCGCAAACGGGTACCCGTACCCGTACCCGTACCCGGCTGGGTACGGGTAGCCGGGTATCGGGTAGGGTATCGGGTACGGGTACCCGTTCGCGACCCTGGTGCGGCCGGGTACGGGTCGCAAACGGGTACCCGTACCCGGCTGGGTACGGTTAGCCGGGTATCGCATAGGGTACGGGTATCGGGTACCCGATTGCAACCTCTGGCTTCTGGTCTTGCAATGGAGTTCAAATCCGGCAACAGGGTTGACTCGGCCTTGTTATCACCGCTGTGGGCATCATCTCTCTGGTACGAGTAGAACGGCCTCCTCCGAATGTATGGAATGAATGCATGGTTCTAGATTTGAAGCTTTCGTGACTGCAAGGATTCATACTCTTAGGTTTTTTCGGTAAAGTCACGTAGGTAAAAATAATAATAATCATCAGGTGTAACTGCTCCAGTAAAAATTGTACCACGCTACAGTAATTTTACTGGAGCAGTTACACCTGATGGCGGAGGCTTGTGTTGCTTCCGAAACGTGATTTAATTTAATTATTTAAATGTTTATTATTATTTTATTATTATTATTTTTTTACCTACGTGACTTTACCGAAAAGAACCTAAGAGTATGAATGCATGGTGCTTGCGTTTAAATCAGGATAGGCTGGGATCCTTTACAAAAAATGTTTGCGGGTCGACGCGAATGTTTGACCGACGGAAGTGATTTGCCACCGGTTCTCGCACTCCAGAATGTGCGGACGAGGAGCAGCGATCGTAGCGGAGTTGCACGGGGTGGGCCCGGTGGCACGGTGACACGGTGGGCCCGGTGACACGGTGACACGGTGGCACGGTGACACGGTGGCACGGTGACACGGTGACACGGTGACACGGTGACGGGGGCACCCTCAGGGACAGCCGCTCGTGGGAGTGACGTCGGGAGCGGTCTCCCGTTGCGTCTCCACAGTGCACCACCTTGAGCAACACGATGTTTGCGACCCAACAAAGAAGGAAAGCTACCTTGTCAATCTCACGTTTTTCCCCAATCGTCAAATATTTTGCAACGGAAAATTTAACAAATTATTTGGCGATGCTGCCGCCGCTGCTGCTGCATCGGCAGCGCTGAACAAGCACGATTAACTAAACATTCAACGCAGTCAATAATACCGACCTTCAAAAGAAAAAGTGTATAATCAATCTAATTTAGCATTTTATTAGTTGATTTGATATCTTGCTTCTCTCCCCCTCAAATATAACATCTTGAAAGTCTCGCTCTTTAACTTTCGCGTGAATTGTGGTTTTTCTAAAAAAAATTCTATCACCTTATCACAGTGTTTGTAGATTCCTTTTGCGACTCATCTGAGTTTTTTTTTCTTCTGTTCAGCCTATTGCACATGTTTTAATTAACAAAAAACTACAATCGCTATTCGAAAATGTTGAAGACATAAGGGATAACTTTTTTTTTTTTTATAAAAACCGTTAATAAACATGTCTAACATTTTATAATTGCAATAATTAAATTGCATTTGTATACAAATGCATATACAACATGTAATTGTTTTAAACAGCACATACTTTTGATTAAATATAAAAAAAAATTGAAATATCTTGGCGTAAAAACTTTCCAGATGCAGCTTTTTCAATTTCCTTCATTTGATGGAATCTTAACCCAAGATGTCATCAAATTAGTTAAATTGAATTTACGATGTATCAGCCTCTTCAATGGACATACTCCATTTAAATATAATAATCAATAGCAACCCACAACAGAACACCTGCAGCAGCAACATTGGTTGCAGCGTTAACAGTAACAGCAATTAGCAATACCAACAATATCACTGACAACAGCAGCAGCATCGTCAACATTGAAAATTGCATTTTGGGCAGTATCGCTGCAGCCTCAGCAGCGGTGAATGCAACAGTAGTGGGAGCAACAGCACCATCCGCCGCCAATGCAACAGCAGAACTGTAACGGCAGCGATATCAGCAATTGCAACAGCACTCATCATCATCATCGTCAGCATCAACAAGTCGGACCTGCATCGCAAACGGCAGCAGTACTTTTAGCCCCAAAAACATCAGTTACCGTCGACGGCATTGACCCCATTAACAGCAGCAGCAGCAGCAGCAGGCTAATGTGCAATCGTTAACTGCAATAGAAGCGGTGACATCAAGGGAAACGTTCGCTGCGACGAGAGAGAGAGGAGCGACAGCGATGTCGGGGGAGGGCGTGCGGGGGATGAGCGTGGAGATGCTCGCGTCTATGCTGGAGAGGGCGGTTCTTGGTGGAAAGGTGGTGGACCCAAGCGGCCGCGGTTGTTGCGGCGGGGGCGGCGGCGCTTGCGAATGCGTCGACGTTGGCGGCGCCGGCATTGACGACATTGCCGACGTCAACAATAGCGGGGTTGATTGTTTTGGTGTTTTCGGCGATGCCGGTGGCGGCGGCGGCGGCGACGATCCTGCAGCTGACGGCGTTAATAGTCCCGCTGACGTTGCCGATGGTCATGCCGAACATGTTGCCAAGCGCGAAAATAGCGTGCCAGCCCTGCTCGTGATCGACGGGCGAACGTTCGCCGAGTTCAACAGCTGCCACGTGGCGTCGGCGCTCAACGTGTGCTGCTCCAAGCTGGTGCAGCGGCGGCTGCAGCAGGACAAGGTGTCCGTGTTGGAGCTCGTGCAGCACGCAGCAACGAGCGGGTCTCAGGTGCGCTAACGGAGCTTTCGTGCTCCCCTTGTGTTGAAGAACTCTTCGCGCCTACGGATGCACGGTCGCTCTGTCTCCTCCGAGTGCAGGGGGTCGGCAACCAAAGTAACAAGGAGAGAGACTGCTTTTTTAGAATTTGGTCAAACAAAACCTCAATATTTCAAGAGCCGCAATGCAAGTGGTGATTACGAGACGGTGTGCTGCTTAATAAATAACGTCACGAAGCGGCCCTTAATGAGCCGCATGCGGCTCTGGAGCCGAGAGGTTGCCGGTCCCTGCTTGAAAGTGTAAACAAGTAAACCCGTAAAAACAAAGTTTTTCACTATAAATCCTTTATATGCGTGGCATCGGGGCGGCTAGAGTCCTCTCGTCCTCTGGCTTGAGATGGCTGCCACCTATGGGTCAGATGATTGTCTGGCAGCATTAAACAATTGGTAATTAAATATTTAATTTTCTTTTTCCTAAACAGTGTAAAATTTTTGAAAATGTTTTCACGAAAATGCATTGTCACGCACAACGAGTCTGTGTGCAAAATGTCAGCTCGATTGGATCACGGGAAGTGGGTTAAAAAACGACCGAAAGATTTGCACGGTCCTAAGCAAGCAAGCGAACTTAATATAAAGGATTAAAAAACTGAATGAAGTTAAAACGTTTTTAAATGGCTGCCCGCAAGGGGGCAGCAAAAGAACTGTAAGGGGTCAGCCAAAGAGCCGCAGTTTGGTGAGTGTGCGGAGTGTGCGGGGTGTGCAGAGTGTGCAGAGTGTGCAGAGTGTGCAGAGTGTGCGGAGTGTGCAGAGTGTGCGGAGTGTGCGGAGTGTGCGGAGTGTGCAGAGTGTGCAGAGTGTGCGGAGTGTGCAGAGTGTGCAGAGTGTGCAGCGTGTGCGGAGTGTGCAGAGTGTGCAGAGTGTGCAGAGTGTGCAGAGTGTGCGGAGTGTGCAGAGTGTGCGGAGTGTGCGGAGTGTGCAGCGTTGGCCGAGCGGTGTTTGTGGTCACGCAGATGGAGGCCGGTGGGCGCGTCGTGGTGGTGGTGTACGACCAGCGCTCGCCGTCCGCTGCATCGCTGCCGCCCCACGGCTTCGTGTCCGTGCTGCTGGGGAAGCTCCGTCGGACGTTCTCCGACGTCTACCTCCTCAATGGTGAGAATCACCTCCCTTCCCCCCACCCATCAAATCCAATCAAACCATTTACTGCATTCCGTACTCGTGCCATCCTAAAAGAGCAAGGCAGTCTGTGGAGTAACTCGATTTGCAATGTGGCGACGTGCTGGCGTGACGTTGCCGTGCGATCTCGTTGGGCCATTTGGAGCTGGGTCCAAGAAACACAAATGGGGGCCGGTGAGGACGAATCTGTGGGGCTGCCGAATATGGGGACTGAACGCTCACTGAGAGCGTAAATAAGCAACGAAGCGTGCACATTAGACCGGCCCACCGGCCCCTGAATGGACCGGTCCCCGGGCATTGTCCCTATGGACTGCTGCCCTGTGGCCAGTCCGGGCCTGGCTGTGCTTGACAGGCTCAGTCTGCAGTCGCTTTGCCCCAGGGGCCGATGATTGCTTTGTGTTCTCGCAGTTTGGTGACTTGCGGGTAATTTCCGCTAACTTTGCGGGTGGCTGTTGGGTAATTCTCTCGCTGTGGGTTCGTTTGCTTGGCAGACAAGCGCCATGAATGGGAGGCCTGGAATCGCCCACAAGGTGGCAGTCATGTCCACGTGGGCAAGTCAACGGTGGTTATCCTGTGGATTTCCTGCCTCCACCATAGGAATTAAGATTATTTATAATGGACTCAAGGCTGCAATGAGGGTGGGGATTAGCACTACCTCAAAGCATTTTGGAGCAAGAAATCGCCGAATGTTTTGCGTTGTTGAAAGCAGAATTTTGTGTGTGTATCTGTGTGTATGGGGAGTGGTGGTGTAGCGGTTAGCGCGCTGCGCTACGAACCCGGCGACTCGAGTTCGATTCCTGCTCACGGCCAACACCAGTAACAAATATCTGAACCGGTCCTGGGCCTCCCCTAGGTCGACTCAGCCTCAAATGAGTACCCGGTGTGGTGTTGATACATCGCCACAAGGGAGACAAAGGCGGCCGTGCGTGGTGTTCGCCACCCACCCGCCTTGTGTGCCGTGCCGGCCTTCATAGGTACTGCTCGCTAACAGCACTTGCCCCAACAGTCTGTTAAGGCTATACGGGGGGGATCTTTGTCTTTGTGTGTGCGCTGCATGTGTGCAGGTGGATTTGCTGCATTTCAGCTGCTGTTCCCGCAGCTGTGTGAGAATGCTAGCCGCGTGGACACTCGCACGCCACCTCTTGCGCAGCCCGTGTCCAGCCCTTCGCTGCACCTTCGCGACACTGGTCCGACCTGCATCTTGCCCTACCTCTACCTCGGCTCTCAGCGTGACGTCCTTAACAAGGCAAGTGGCTGCAACCTCACTCATGAATGTAAACGAGACAGACCTGTGGAGCACCTTGATTAGGAATGCTGCCTTGGTGTCGGAGATATCCTGACATATTTGGTCATTGGCTGTGTTGGGTGGAGTAGGCTCTACGGCACACATATTACTTACGCGACAAGACACATTGAATGAAATACGAATCGAAGTGTTGGTCGGGAATGCCCGCATGTTAGTAAACTCATCCACTTTCCTGTATCCTCCTTATACATAATCAGAATATTTATTTATACTGCAGGAATCCGACGAGCTATGAAGCTATTTTTCACAGATGTTCAGTAGGGGCACCTTGTAAGAACGTTACAACAACAAAGAGTGCAAAAACACGATAGTAGTGCAAAGTACGAGAAAAGCAAACAAATCACCCAAACGCAACTCAAACGAAACCATCCCCATCCTACCAGAAGCGACCTGGCTACAAATGATAGCTCAACAAAGTAGGCCATCATTTGGACATTTATACAGTGCCAAAATAATCTCAATCATCTCAATGCATGCTTCTAAAAGCAGAGAAATAACCGGAGGACCTGGAGAAAAAATCCTCGAGACCACAGGGAGAACAGGCAAGCTCCGAATATAGAGGAGTCGGGGGGTCGGGATCGATCTCCCGACCTCCTGCATCCTGGGCGAAGTAGTTAACATCAATTATAGATTTGAAGCTTTCGTGACTGCAAGGATTCAAACTCTTAGGTTTTTTCGGTAAAGTCACGTAGGTAAAAAATAAAATAAAAAGTTAATAAAAGTAATAATGGAAATAAAATAAAATAATAAATGACTTTTTTATTATTTTATTTCCATTATTACTTTTATTAACTTTTAATTTTATTTTTTACCTACGCGACTTTACCGAAAAAACCTAAGAGTATAGTTAACATCACACCACTGTGGCCCAATTGTTGACAATGAAGATTTACGCTGCGTCTATCTCCCCAAACCTGAGAGTGTACACAGAGGCATATGTATTTGTGCGTGCCTTGGTATGCAGACAAAGGAAAGCGGTCACTACGAACCCGGCCACCCGAGTTGAATTCCCAACCCACGGCCGACACCATTGACGAATATCTGAACCGATGCTGGGCCTCCCCCAGTTCGACTCGGCCTTAAACGAGGACCTTGTGCGGTGTACCAATGTCAGCATAGTGGAGACAATGTCAGCTGTGCGTGGTGCTGGCCATACACCTGCCTTCGTGTGGCGTGCCGGTCTTAACAAGTGCTCGCAAACAGCAGCACTTGGCCCTAACGGTCTTATAAAGGCTATACGGGAGGGGATCTTTGTCTTTATACTTTTAGCTTTTTTCGGTAAAGTCACGTAGGTAAAAAAATATTAATCATAAAATAAAATAATAATAAATGAAAATAACTAAATAAAATCACGACGTTTCGGAGGCAACACAAGTCTCCGTCTTCAGGTGGGACCGTCACAGCACGATAGCTGTATCAAGTGACGGTTCCACCTGAAGACGGAGGCTTGTGTTGCCTCCAAAACGTCGTGATTTTTATTTTATTTTTTGTTTTACTTTTATTAATTTTAATTTTTTACCTACGTGACTTTACCGAAAAAACCTAAGAATATGAATGAATGCCTTTAGAGTGTTTGGCTGCTATAAATGTCCGCATGATAAGCCACTTCGTTGGGCTATCATTTATGGCCAGGTCAATTTTTGAAGAAGGTGGGACTGTCACAGCTAAATTTACTGTATCAAGTGAAGAGAAATCCAAGAGCCAAGATCTTAAATGCTGGTTAAGGGGAGGGGGGAGGGGCTTATCTAAATGTGGCAGTCAGGGACTGGGAGGGTGGGCGGGGCTAGAAGGGAAGGTGGGCGGGGCTAGAAGGGAAGGTGGGCGGGGCTAGAATGGGGAGGTGGGCGGGGCTAGGAGGGAAGGTGGGCGGGGCTAGAAGGGAAGGTACAAGTGAAGAACCTCCACAGGGATTGCGGCCGATGTTGGCTTCCAAAACCTATTTTATTTTATTATTATTATTTTACCTACGGGACTTTACCGAAAAAACGTGGATAATCACCACCTGGACATTTGATAGCACAGCAAAATAATCGAAACGATACGTCGTCAAATTTCGATTTTAAAGCTTTCGTGACTGCAGGGATTCATATTATTGGTTCTTTCGGTAAAGTCACGTAGAAGGGAAATAATAAAATCATTTTATTTTATTATTTTTGTTCTTTTTTACCTACGTGACTGCAGTCACGAAAGCTTCAAATCTAGAATCTTTGTCTTTGTGTGCAACCCCCCCCCCCCCCCCCCGCATGCTCACCGCAGGAGGTGATGCTGCTGAGCGGCATTACACACGTGCTGAACGCGAGCGTTGGCTGCCCGCGACCGGACTTCATCCCCGAGGGGAACTTCCTGCGCGTGCCGGTGCACGACAGCTACTGCGAGAAGATCCTGCCCTGGCTCGATTGCACGGCAAACTTCATCGGTGAGCGCGTGACCCACATCTCGCCACCCCCCCCCCCTACTAAAAAAAAAATCATGACCCTTAGTGCGGCTCGGCTGGATGGCACATCTCATGCGGCACAGTGGCGAGATGTTAACTACCTCACCTGGTATACAGGAGGTTGTGGTTTCGATCCCGGCCCTGACTCCTGCTGCTGTATATTTGGAGTTTGCGTGTCTCTCTCTCTCTCACTCTTGTCATCATCACGGTGGCTAGGAGATGTTAACTACCTCGCCTGGTATACAGGAGGTTGTGGTTTCGATCCCGGCCCTGACGCCTGCTGTATATTTGTAGTTTGCGTGTCTCTCTCTCTCTCACTCTCGTCATCATCACGGTGGCTAGGAGATGTTAACTACCTCGCCTGGTATACAGGAGGTTGTGGTTTCGATCCCGGCCCTGATGCCTGCTGTATATTTGGAGTTTGCGTCTCTCTCTCTCTCTCTCGTCATCATCACGGTGGCTAGGAGATGTTAACTACCTCGCCAGGTATACAGGAGGTTGTGGTTTCGATCCCGGCCCTGACACCTGCTGTATATTTGGAGTTTGCGTCTCTCTCTCTCTCTCTCGTCATCATCACGGTGGCTAGGAGATGTTAACTACCTCGCCAGGTATACAGGAGGTCGTGGTTTCGATTCCGGCCCTGACACTTGCTGTATATTTGGAATTTGCGTGTCTGTCTCTCTCCTCGCGTAGTTTTTCTCTCCGGGTCCTCCAGTTTTCCCCTCCACATTTACAATCAATGTCCGTATAGAGTGTTTCGCTGCTATACATTTCTACGTGATAAGCCACGCGGTTGGGCTATCATTCTGGCTAGGTCGCTTCTGAAAAGAGCTATATAGCACAGTGGGCCTTACCTGGTACATGTTGTTTATGTCGTTTATTGTGAAATTTCGGTCACAGTTCCTATGATCACTGTTACATTGCTTTTATGGCTTTATTTAGGTGATTTCGAAAAAAAATTGGTTTGGCCATGTTTGTTTGTTGTAGTACGGAGTTAGAATGATGGCTTTAATCTAAGTTGTCTTGTGGTTGTTGTTGTTGTTTGACTTGCATCCCAGTGGGATTTTTTCACACAGCGTTGGTGTACGGTGCTTTTTTTCTGGAAGACTTTGCAGTTTTTTCCTGGATTTTTCTGTTTGCGTATAGTCACTTTAAGATGTTTTCTTGTTCATGTTTTTGTTTTTTGTTTGTTGCGGTTGCACCCGATTCAAGAGAGCCGAATGGCTCACAGGGCTATGCCAAATAAATGAAACTGAAATGAAACTGAAAACCTGGTAAGATAAAAATAGTTTAAATTTTGTTTAAATGTCATGGCCGATGCAAAGAGCGAGTGCTCACATGAGTTCTGGAGGTCCCGGCTGCCCGGAGCTTTTCAGCGGTGACACGCGCACGCACAGCCTCAATCCTAGTCGATGTCAGAATCCGAATCGGCAAATATTTATTAGTACTGGAGGAATCCAGTAGGACTTCCAGTAGGGGCACGGGCTCAGAGCGTTACAGCAACAAACAATACGGAAACACGGCTAGGAGCGCAAAGTATATGAAACGTAAACAAATCGCTTAAAATATATATATGCCTGTGTCTGCGTGTGCGTGCCTGGCTGCCCCTCCCTCCCTCCCCCACCACACGACCCGCTGTGCGCTCTTAGAGGGCGTGCGTGAGCGCGGGAGCCGCGTGCTGGTCCACTGCCTCGCCGGGATATCGCGCTCGGCCACCGTTGCGATCGCGTACGTCATGCGCTGCAAGCGCCTCTCATCGGACGACGCCTACAGGTCCTGCCGACTCACCCGCTCGCTCCGCCCCCCTCCCGCCCTCACCCACGTACCCCCCTCCACTCGCTCACCAATCCGTTTATTACTCACCTGATGGCCGGCTCACTCGCCCACGCTCTTACTTGTTGATGACGAGCATCGCGCGGGTTGAAGACATGGAGGGAAATTAGGTGGGTATTGTAACTTCTCTGGCTGGTGAGTTTTTGTAGGTGACGGCCGTTCAACTCTGCCCAAAGCGTTGCTTTTATGCAGGCGTCGATTTTTGGTTTCTTCGCTCCGTGAAATGTATCGCGGCATGTTGTCTTGGGTAAAATGAGATTGGGGCTGTTGAGCATGTTATGGGGGGGAAGAGCGTGGTACGTGGTTGGCAGGCTCAGGCGGTGGTTAACGGCACTAGCAACAAGTTTCAGCGGGCACCAGACATTTATGTATGGTTATAAACGAGCAACTGTGTACCTTTGCATGGAAAAAGAACGAGGAACAGGAAAGGGAACATTGAATCAGAATCCTTGTTTTAGACTGGAAGAATCCGACAAGCCATGAAGTTATTTCTCACGGATGTCCATTAGGGGCACGGGGTCAGAAGGTTATACCAACAAACACGATAGGAGTGCAAAGTATAGAAAAGATAAACAAGTTACTAAATACAAATAAAAAAAAGTGTATCAGTACAATTCTTTGGTTCTTTCGGTAAAGTCACGTATAAAGATAAAATAATAAATTAAATAATAGCATACGACGTTTCGATTGCAACACAAGCAATCATCATCAGGTATAATGAAATAGCGACATAAAATCTATTTAATTATACCTGATGATGATTGCTTGTGTTGCAATCGAAACGTCGTATGCTATTATTTAATTTATTATTTTATCTTTATACGTGACTTTACCAAAAGAACCAAAGAATAATTCCTACAGTCACGAAAGCTCCAAAATTAAGATTGTATCAGTACAAATTGTATAAGTACATCAATTCATGCCGAGAGAGTGAAAGGGAAATAAGAGGAAAAATTACGGATAAGGAACGGACAAAAACATGACTGGTGGGTCAGGAGAGATGGGGATAGGGAAGACGAGGCTGGGCAAGGGCCTCGACGTTGTCCGGAGCAGCGTGTCTTCACAGGGGAGAGGGGGAGGGATTCAGATGAGAAGTGGCCACACACAAGTCACGTGACGTACGGCGAGGCTCGAGCCGATTTAGACGAATAAATGTCCGTGTAAACATCCGCCCTCTCCATTCAGCGTATATCTCGAGCGCCTTCCAGCAGCAAACTCGCTGTCCTGTTAAGTTCAGTTTGGCGCAGGGACGAAGATTCTCGGCTCGTCACGCATCGACAGGAGCTGACGCTCGGTGCTCTGTGTGTGTGTGTAGGTTTGTAAAAGAGAAGCGCCCATCGATTTCACCCAACTTCAACTTCCTGGGGCAGCTGTTGGAGTACGAGCGTGAGCTGGGCACAAACCTCCACAGCCAGCAGCAGCACCAGCAGCAGCAACAGCACCAGCAGCAGCAAGTCCATCAACAGCAGCAGCAGCAGCAACAGCAACATTCCTCACACACATTGCACAGAACACAATTTCAGCATTACCTACAACTGCACCAGCAGCAGCAACAGCAGCAGCAGCAGAAACTCCACGGGCAGCTGCGGCAGCAAACGTCGCTCCAGACGCAGCTGCCGCACAGCGGGCAAAGCCCGTTGCCTTGCCAACAACAGCAGCATCAGCAGAAGTCGGACCAAGAACCGCGGCCGGCAGCGTCGACGTCGACTTGGTCAGGGCAGCTCGGTCAGCGGCCCGGCACGGCGGGCGCCTCGACGGCGCGGGGGGGCGACGCGGACGCTGCGGGCGACGGCGCCGCTCCGTGCTCACGACGCGAGTGGGGCGGGGAGGGGGAGCCAGCAGCGGCGGCGGCGGCGGCGGCGGCCCTCTGCCTCGACATCCACTTGCCCGTGACCCCCTCGACGTTTGCGCAGCCGCAGAAGCGAAAGCAGCCAACGGCGAAGCATTTCTCGCCAGTCATGGAGAACCCGGATTCGCCACTCGAGAGGACAGAGGGCGACGAGCCCAGCGCGGACACGCGCGTGAGCGCGCAGACACCGGTGAGCATGGGCACGGAGACGGGCGCGTGGGTGAAGAGGCAAGCGGGCGCACACGCGGGCAAGCGGGTGGAAGCGAACGAGCGAACGCGAGACTCCGCGGAGCCCCGGCTGCCGAGCGCTCCGATCCAGAGGAGCTGCAGCGTGGAGGACTACCTCGCCACGGGGCTGCTGCTGGGCATCACGTCCGGCGCGCACGGACAGCCGTGCCTCCACCAGCATTTGCTGCAGCACCGCTACTACTACCGCCAGCTCGGCCTGTGGGCCCACGCGCCGTCCGTGCCCTCGCTGACTGGGCCGTGGGATCCCAAAGTGGAGCTCCGCCGGAGGGACAAGGTGCGCTTGTGTGTTAGCGCGTAGCCTTTGTAAAGAACAGTGTTGACCGCATTCCGATTCCTCACTCTGACCACAACCATAGCCTTCAATATTCTAACTATTTTTATTTTACTAGATAAGGCCCACTGAGCTATATAATACCTATTTGTCAGACGCAACCTGGCCACAAATGATAGCTCAACGACGCGGCTTACTATCACGTGGAAATTTATAGCAGCCAAATACGCTAAACGCGTGATGCTGATTCTAAATGTGGAGGCACAAACTCGAGGACCTGGAGAAAAATCCACGCGACCACAGGGAGAACATGCAAACTCCAAATATACAGGCGTCAGGGTCGGGATCGAACCGACGACCTCCTGCATAATATAACTTGCGCACCACCGATAGTTCACGTATAGACTCAAGGGTCTCCTCCTCTCATCTGCTTGTGACTGACTTTCACCGTGAACCTGATCTGATTTTTACCACACTGGCACGTGTTGTCGACCGCCTATGCACTCCAATCATTGTGTTGGGCACGGTGGCCAGGACCACTCTTGGTTCATTGTTTTGGGAGGCTGGTGTTGGTGGATGGAACAGATATTCGTTTGTGTCGCACACCTACCGTTAGGAAAGAGAGAGATTCCTGTCAGGAGAAATGCAGCTGGGAGGCTGCTGAACTGTGTTGACTTTTGAGTGTCATCCCCTTGTACGCGTAGATTCTCTCCGCTCAGGTTTCCTCCCACACGTCAACGTACTCGGTAAGGGGTCGGCAAAACCTCACCGGGAGATTTTGTGAGGCCTCTTCTGTGGGTTAAATGATATTAGCAGGTCACACCCAAATGATGGGGGAGTGTTTGCCCAGTGGTTAGTGCACTGGTCTTAGCACCCAGCAACCCGAGTTTGATTCTCGGCCATGGCAAAAGATACCTAAATTGGGCCTGGGTCCCAAGTTCACAAAACCTGCACTGACCAGTGTGATGAAGCTTGGTTAAAAACCTTGATTTTCACGCACAGCATCGGGACAGTGGCTTGACAAAGGGCCAGAGGTCGCGATTGGGTATCCGATACCCGTACCCTACCCGAAACCCGGCTACCCGTACCCGGCCGGGTACGGGTACGGGTACCCGTTTGCAACCCTGGTGCGGCCGGGTACGGGTACGGGTAGGCCGTGAGTCAGTGGTGAGTAACCGTTTGTCACTCATTTTCACAATTCAAGTTCCTAAAATCAACCCACCCGCACCTGCAACATGGCTTCATCCCAGAGGTCACAATCGGGTACCCGTACCCTACCCGATACCGGGCCGGGTACGGGTAGCCGGGTATCGGGTACGGGTACGGGAACCCGATTGCAAGCCTGGTGCGGCCGGGTACGGGTACGGGTAAGGAATCAAAACCCGTTTGCGACCTCTGCAAAGGGCCTTAAATTATTTCGTAGTTACTTGAACTTAAACCGTAACCCCTAACACGAATGCTTAACCATAGCCAGGGTCAAACCGTGACATCTGTACCGCAACGACGCGCGTCCCGTTGTCCCCCCCTCCCCTTGCAGGCGTTGGACGGCCGCGGATCGCGCCGCAGCTGGCACGAGGAGACTCTCCTGGAGAAGCAGCGGCTTGCTCGGCGCAGCTGCCAGATGGAGTTTGAGGGCTCGGCGCGCCTCTTCCTCGCCGCCGCCGCCTCCTCCTCGTCCTCCTCTGCCTCGTCCTCTGCTCCGAGCTCCACCTCGCCGCTTTCCGCGCACGACCCTATGCCCAAGCGCGCCAGCTTTTCCGGCAGCGCCGAGCTAGTCCAGGTGTCCTGAGGTTGGCGTCGGCTAAACTTTCGCCGGCGATTTTCCCACCCGTGTTGGATCCCGATTGGCCGTGCACCGTCGATCAACTCTGCGTTTTAGCCCGATGCTTGGCCCCGATCACCCCACCGGCCTTCAGCTTCTTCCTCCTGCAAATCCTGCTCACGGAGTGGCGAGCGGACGGCCGTCAAGCGCTCATGCGGGAGCGGCCGTCGATCAGCCTGAGGACCTCGCGGCGACGGTCGGAGAGGATCCACACGTTGCCTTACTGCATCGGGGGGCTGACCATCCTCGAAGTAATTTGCGTATCCCGAGATTGAATAGCTGTGCCGTGACCGCAACGGTTGCCTTTGCACAAAAACTCTGCTTGTGCGGATGGAACGTCACGTGATCGATTACGTTTTTTTGGAATTTAGCCACTTGTTCTGAGCATCTAGCGATCGTTTGCTTTGTCTGTGCTGCACCGTCGTTTTGCGTGCCTCTGTGGGGATGGGGGGGGGTGGAAAGGGGGGCTCTCCTCGGCTGTGTGTGGCTGTGTGTGGCTGTGTGTGGCTGTGTGTGGCTGTGTGTGGCTGTGTGTGGCCGCGTTCGCTGTTCCCCTGCACAGACCTCGACCGTTGCCCGAATTTATATGGCGGTGGAGGCTCCTCAAAGAGCCATCCCGGTGCGTCTTAACATCGCTGTTACTCTCCGACCTTGATATCTCGAGTAACTTGTCCATTGACTGGGCTGTCTGTGGTTTGTTTAGCGACGTGCCATTATGTAAATGTGGGCAAATAAGGCGGTGTGTGCGTATGTGCGCGAGTGTGATCAGTAGCTCTGCATCCGCTTAATAGCATTTGATAAGAACGGAATGTCCCGTTTTTTTACGGTGAGGTTTTAGGCTGTACCATCTTTAACCTGTGTGTCGTATTCGTTTTGGGGTTTTCTTTGTGTTTGCAGAGCTGCTGAATTTGCAATGCTGTAACTTTCCAAGCCCGTTTCTCCCCCGCTATTTTGTCGTCGATAGTTTAACCACGCGAAGAAATGGGCAGTTTTAACGACTGTGGTGACGTGAATATGGATGTAATTGCGGTAACCGGTATACACTTTAAATGCTGGAGATTGAGAGATGTACTTGCGAGTGTGTGATGGATGTTGGGATGTGGGGGGCACATCTCTGGGCTTTCTCACAAAGATGCGAATGACCCTTCTGTCGTCTGGCTGCGTAATGCGAACGTGGAAGATCCCTGTCACTCACCCTTCCGACATTGAGATTTAAAATAAAACATGTCAACTTGTTGCGGACACGTGTACGTCACGGTTGAGATTTTTGGATAACTTCAAAAAAGCCTGCGCATTAAAGCAATACAGTAAACCCTTGTTAATTCGACACATGTGAGGCTCTGGCCTTGTCGAAATATCCAATATCCCGAATTACGTACAATGGTACTCGCCAATGCCTCCTGCCCCAATTAGAAACAATTCTAAATTTGTTTTCCCAACGCTTCACACACCATATGCATTGACACACACCCTGCATCAATTCTATCCAACACTTTGGATTTGTCTCTATTATTTTCTTGGGTTTTTTCGGTAAAGTCACGTAGGTAAAACATTTTAATTAATAAAAGTAAAATAAAAATTTAAATCACGACGTTTCGGAGGCAACAGAAGCTTGTGTTGCCTCCGAAACGTCGTGATTTTTATTTAATTTAAATTAAAAAATTTTTACCTACGTGACTTTACCGAACAAACCCAAGAATATGAATCCTTGCAGTCACGAAAGCTTCAAATCTAGAATTGTCTCTATTACTTCTTGATATAGGTGTGTAGACGACATTTCTGCGAGGGTTGGCTTGCACAGAGTGCACAAAGCGACGACGGGTCTGCACTAACGCTCGCCACGCGTGCCGCCACTGGACCGAGTCGTTACATTGGCCTTGGCGTGCGGCGTCGCTGCTGCACGTGCATGCCGACATTGGACCATTTGGCACGAGAATTCGGCTCGTCGCGAATTACAAATACGCCGAAAGCGCGGCTGTGCCTGCTTATCCCCAATTACGGATGATCATATACCGAAATAACGAGGTTTTACTGTATTTAGATATATTTCACCGCTGACTACTGTTTGTACCCACAGCGATGACACGCGCTTTCGCGTACGTTTACCCACAATGCATTTGTCGCACGAAAACTGGTGTCAAGGCGCCCTTCCCCCCCTTCCAACCCAGCTTAAATATACGCTCCAAGCATGGTGCTGTTTCATTCAGACGCTGTCTCCCCGACAGACCTGGTCTTCACCTGAGGCCGGCTGCTTGCGTTGTGGCCGAAACGTCGTGAGAATAATTTAATAATGTTTTATTTTATTATTTCCATTCTACGTGACTTTACCGAAAGAACCAAGAAGATGGTGAGTGCACGTCAGGGCCCCGTGTGATGCCGCGCTGATTGGCATGGTGAAGCGAAACGGGGGTCCAAGCACCACCATCTGTCGGCGACTCCTTGGATTTAAATCAACTCGGGATGTGAGCTGATTTTTATGATTATTTCTGCAGCGGAGATTGAATTACTGTGAAAACGGTGTCTGGACTTGTGCCCCCCCCTCCCCACCCACCCACCCACCCCCTGACATGCCGCACATGTCAGCGATCCAGCCGATAGGTAACTTCTTATTTTTACTTTATTAAATAATTAGCAATAATATTAATATAAATCCGTCAGTTGGTGTCCTTGTCATTTTTAATGGAGTAGGGAAGGGCAACTAAACTAAACTTTTCTATTTGAACAGGTAAGGCCCCACTGAGCTATAGAGATTTTTTTCAGAAGCGACCTTTGCCACAAATGATAGCTCTAAGAAGTGGCTTATCATCACGTGGACATTTGGAGGGTAAACCCGGAGACCCCGGAGAAAAAAAATCCTCGCGATCACGGGTCGAAAGAGTGAGCAAAACTCCCAACTATACAGCAGGCATTAGGGTCGGGATCGAATCCACGACCTGCATACCAGGCGAGGTAATGAACATCTCACCACCGGCGGATTTTTCGCTCATCGGATTCCTCCAGTATAAATATTCTGATTCCAACACACGCAACGCGCACGCGTAGTTACACCGACCGGAACAAAGAAACCCCCCTAAACTCCTGAGCGCGCGTGTCACCGATGCCGTTGTCAGACAATCGCCGAGATAAATGCGTGAGGAGCAGATGGTGCCCATTGTGGGTTGTGGCGGGACGGTGGGGGGGGGGCTGGGGGGGGGGCGGGGGATTGAATTCACAATCAAGAGGCACGGCCTCAAACTTTCTCTTATTGATGCGCGAACGTTAAGGGGGGAGGTGATGGTGGTGGTGGTGGGAGGAGGAGGAGAAAGGGAGAGAAAGACTGAGAGATAGGGGTGTGGAGTGATAGGAGGAGGTGGGGGGGTGTGCAAGATGGTTTCAAACAAAGGGAGCAAGGAGAGTGAAAGCGCGCACAGAGAGAGACAGGGATGGGGGAGAGGGGCTCCTATTGTGTGTAGAGGGGGGCGGGGGGGCTAAGTAATGGCACGTGAAGGCCCCTTGTTCAGCGCGCCACTAAATACCATGACGACGCATTCAGGGCGCTTTTCGTTGTTTACAGGACCATGTGTTCGCCACTGAATAGTCCTGGCACCGCGCGCACGCACGCGTTGTGCGTTTAAGAGTATTTGGATGCTGCTATAAATGACCCAGAGTGTTTGCTTGTCTTGCACCAATGCTGCTGCTGCTGTTGGAATAATGCACTCCCAGAAGAAAGTTGTGCGTGTGGCTGATGGATCGTGTAAGAAATATTGCTGCTTTTTTTCATCGTTTTCTAATAACATCTCGCCACGGCGGTGAGATGTTAACTACCTCGCCTGGTATACAGGAGGTCGTGGGTTCGATCCCGACGCCTGTATAGTTGGCGTTCGCTGTGTCTCTTTCCCTGTGGCCGCCGCGTGTATTTTTAATCGGGCCCTCCGGTTTTTTCCCTCCGCTTTTCGAATCAACGTGGGTTTGGAGTATATGGCTGCTATTGCATTTCCACGTAATAAGCCCACTTCGTTAAGTTATCATTTGTCATGGCCAGGTCGCTTCTGAAAAACAAGCTACGTAGCTCAAGTGAGCCTTAGCTGGTAAAATAAAACATTAGTTTAGTTTTAGGTCCACTCTACATGTATGTGTCGTTCACTGCATTATTGCTGTATTTTAATAAGCGAGCTCTTTGAGGTTACATGTCTGCCTTTGAGGTTACATGTCTACGGGATCTGTCTTTTCTCAAAGACGTCGGAGCATGGCCTTACTTCCATTCAGTGCTGACCACATACAGAACCATACACTGGCACAGAGACCCATAGACTCACTGAGACCCATATATTCACACTGAGACCCATAGACTCACGTAGAGACCACGAACTCACATAGAGACCTATGGGCTCACATAGAGACCCATAGACTCATACTGAGACTCACGTACTCACATAGAGACCCACGGGCTAAAATGAGACCCACAGACTCGCATAGAGACCCATAGGCTCGCACTGAGACCCACGGACTCAAATAGAAACCCATAGACTCGCACTGAGACCCACGGGCTAACACTGAGACCCACAGACTCGCATAGAGACCCATATACTCATACTGAGACCCATAGACTCACACAGAGACCCATAGACTCACACAGAGACCCACAGACTCACATAGAGACCCATAGACTCATACTGAGACCCATAGAATCACACCGAGACCCATAGACTCACACTGAGACCCACGGGCTAACACTGAGGCTCTTTACGGGCTGCTTCTTGACAATATGTACGTATGTACAGTATGTACTCAGATGCATTGCGGCTCTTGAAATACTGAATTTTGTACCGAATTGTAAAGAAATGGCTCTTCTTGTTATTTTGGTTGCCGACCCCTGCTCTAGGATGAAGAATTATTATGGATCGATTGCCGCTGCCCGCCTGTGCCTTGGAATGCCCCTGCGCACGCGGGCGCGGGGGCGTTGTCGGACCGTGACACCCCGGGGGGAGGGGGGGGGTGTGGAGAGGGTGGGGGAAGGGTTGGGGGGTGGGCCCAGGCCGTGACCTCCCCGCGCGTGACCCGCGACTCGGGCGCGGTGTCGGCAGCTGTCGCTCGCTCCGCGCTCCTCCTCCCGTCGGCACGGGTGGAGGCGGCGAGTCGCTCAGCGGGTGGACCAGAGGTGGCTAACGGGTTTAGATTCCTTACCCGTTACCCGGCCGCACCAGGGTCGCAAACGGGTACGGGTATCGGGTACCCGATTGCGACCTCTGGGGTGGACTCAGGGAAGCCGGGGCTTGGAGCACGTGGGCCGCATCTTATACCACGTCGCGTACAATTTACATATCGCCTTAACCACCTCCCATCTCTCAGCTACCCTGGGATGTTCGTCTCTCCCCTCCCACCTTCCCCCCTCTCAGCTACCCTGGGCTGTTGATCTCTCATCTCCCACCCTCCCGCCTCTCAGCTACCCTGGGCTGTTGATCTCTCACCTCTCACCCTCCCGCCTCTCAGCTACCCTGGGCTGTTGGTTTCTACCCCTCTCACCCTCCCATCTCTCAGCTACCCTGGGATGTTCGTCTCTCCCCTCCCACCTTCCCGCATCTCAGCTACCCTGGGCTGTTGATCTCTCACCTCCCACCTTCCCGTCTCTACAGCCGCAGCAGCTGCTGTCCATTGTGTCCCTTATGGGCTCTGTGGGGGTGGTGGAGGTCGCAGTTGGGGGGGGTGATTGTGTGGTGGTGATGAGTGGGGGTGGTACGTGTGTGTGTGTCTAGGAATGGTACGTATGTGTGTATGTGTAGGAGTGCTACGTGTGTGTGTGTAGGAGTGGTGGTGGTACGTGTGTGTGTAGGAGTGTTTGTGTGTGTAGGAGTGGTACGTGTGTATGTGAGTGGTACGTGTGTGTGTGTAGGAGTGGTACGTGTGTGTGTGAGTGGTACGTGTGTGTGTGTAGGAGTGGGGGTAGTACGTGTGTGTGTGTAGGAGTGGGGTGGTACGTGTGTGTAGGAGTGGTACGTGTGTGTATGTGTAGGAGTGGGGGTGGTACGTGTGTGTGTGTAGGAGTGGTACGTGTGTATGTGTAGGAGTGGGGGTGGTACGTGTGTGTGTGTAGGAGTGGTACGTGTGTGTGTAGGAGTGGTACGTGTGTGTGTGTAGGAGTGGGGGTGGTACGTGTGTGTGTGTAGGAGTGGGGTGGTACGTGTGTGTGTGTAGGAGTGGTATGTGTGTGTGTAGGAGTGGTACGTGTGTGTGTGTAAGAGTGGGGGTGGTACGTGTGTGTGTGTAGGAGTGGGGTGGTACGTGTGTGTGTGTAGGAGTGGTACGTGTGTGTGTGTGTAGGAGTGGTACGTGTGTATGTGTAGGAATGGTACGTGTGTGTGTAGGAGTGGTACGTGTGTGTGTGTAGGAGTGGGGGTAGTACGTGTGTATGTGTAGGAGTGGGGGTGGTACGTTTGTGTGTGTGTGTAGGAGTGAGTGTGTGTGTCGGAGTGGTACGTGTGTGTGTAGGAGTGGTACGTGTGTGTGTGTAGGAGTGGGGGTGGTACGTGTGTGTGTGTAGGAGTGGGGTGGTACGTGTGTGTGTGTAGGAGTGAGTGTGTGTGTAGGAGTGGTACGTGTGTGTGTAGGAGTGGTACGTGTGTGTGTGTGTAGGAGTGGGGGTGGTACGTGTGTGTGTGTAGGAGTGGGGTTGCACGTGTGTGTGTGTAGGAGTGGTACGTGTGTGTGTAGGAGTGGTACGTGTGTGTGTGTAGGAGTGGTACGTGTGTGTAGGAGTGGTACGTGTGTGTAGGAGTGGTACGTGTGTGTGTGTAGGAGTGGTACGTGTGTGTGTAGGAGTGGTACGTGTGTGTGTGTAGGAGTGGTACGTGTGTGTGTGTAGGAGTGGGGTGGTACGTGTGTGTGTAGGAGTGGGGGTAATACGTGTGTGTGTGTAGGAGTGGTACGTGTGTGTAGGAGTGGTACGTGTGTGTAGGAGTGGTACGTGTGTGTGTGTAGGAGTGGTACGTGTGTGTGTAGGAGTGGTACGTGTGTGTGTGTAGGAGTGGTACGTGTGTGTGTGTAGGAGTGGGGTGGTACGTGTGTGTGTAGGAGTGGGGGTAATACGTGTGTGTGTGTAGGAGTGGTACGTGTGTGTAGGAGTGGTACGTGTGTGTGTGTAGGAGTGGGGGTGATTATGTGTGTGTGTAGGAGTGGGAGTGGTACGTGTGTGTGTGTAGGAGTGGGGGTGATTGTGCGTGTGTGTAGGAGTGGTACGTGTGTGTGTGTAGGAGTGTGTGTGTGTGTGTATGAGTGGTACGTGTGTGTGTGTAGGAGTGGGGGTGATTGTGTGTGTGTGTAGGAGTGGTACGTGTGTGTAGGAGTGGTGGTGATTGTGTGTGTGTGTAGGAGTGGTGATGATTGTGTGTGTGTAGGAGTGGGGGTGGTACGTGTGTGTGTGTATGAGTGGGGGTGATTGTGTGTGTGTGTAGGAGTCTATGTATGGGATGTGCAGCTGCCACCCTATAAATGCTAATTATAGGCTCGCGGCTTGGTCTATTTATCCCAGTAGCCTTTCGGTGTGTGGGGTGGGGGAGGGGTCCTGGGGGTGGGAGTGGAAGTTGGGTGACTTTCTTGGGGGGGGAGGAAGGGGAGGGGATGGTTTAGTATTGGAACTTTAATCGCAGCTGTTGAGGGAGGCAGCTGGGGCATAACGCATCGGCCCGCTCTGTCCGGAATACTGAAAGCGGCCATTCCCCATTCCCCATTCACCGCATTGCAATGGACACCAAATAGCAACACAGACAACAGGCACACACACATCCTACCTCTCTGTTGTTCACAGTCGTGTACTATGTGGGGTTTTTTTATTCCCTCCTGCATAATAGCCGCTTCGTGAACTTGAAGGCGTAATAATAACAATGGAGATAATGAACCTTAACGTTTAAAAAAAAAAACTAAATTACACGTTTAATTTCGATTTAAAGCTTGCAGGGATTCATATTCTTGGTTCTTTCGGTGAAGTCAACGTAGAAGGGAAATAATAAAATAAAAAAATTCACCAATTAAATTCTCACGACGTTTCGATTGCGACACAAGCAATCGTCATCAGGTGTGAAAACCACAGCAATAAAATTATTTTAAAAAAGTGGCGTTTTTTTCTTGACGTCAGCACCACGGGCAGCGACGAGCTGAGGTTTTCACACCTGACGACGATTGCTTGTGTTGCAATCGAAACGTCGTGAGAATTTTATTGAAAGAGACACACACAAAGGTACACGTGTGTGTTGTCTCTCTCTGTGTGTCTCTGTGTGTGGGGAGCGGTGGTGTAGCGGTTAGCGCGCTGCGCTATGAACCCAGCGACCCGAGTTCGATTCCCGCTCACGGCCAACACCAGTGACGATTATCTGAACCGGTCCCCAGCCTCCCCTAGGTCGCCTCAGCCTCAAATGAGTACCTGGTGCGGTGTGTAAACATCACCACTAGGGAGACAAAGGCGGTCGGGCGTGGTGCTGGTTACCCACCCTCTCGTGTACCGTTGCGGCCTTCATAGGTGCTTGCTAACAGCACTTGCCCCTACAGTCTGGTAAGGCTATACGGGGGATATTTGTCTCTGTGTGTGTCTCTCTCTGCTTGTGTGTCTGTCTGTGTGTCTCCGCGTCTGTGTTTTGTCTCTCTCAAATGTAGCAATCTTTGGAAGAACGTAATCAACCAGGTGGGGTGTTGGCTGTTATGTTAGCCGACTCCCTGTGTTGTATTGCATTATATTTCTAAGTTTACTAGGTTTCATATTCTTACTTCTTTCGGTAAAGTCAAGTAGAAGGGAAATAATAATTGCTTGTGTTGCAATCGAAACGTCGTGAGAATTTTATTGTTTTATTATTTCATTATTTCCCTTCTACGTGACTTTACCGAAAGAATCAAGAATGTGAATTGCACGTTGGCCAAAAAACTGTCCTTGAATATGACCCACATCGGAGTTACGTCACCGCCCTCCCTCTGAGCATCTCTCTGTAGTCTTAAGTCGACGGTTAATACATAATTCCACATTTGGAACACATTCCACTTGACGCTACTTGTGAGTTTAACGCGTGGGCTTTCGCGACCAATATCATCCACAATAGAGGGTTTTTTTGGCGGGGGGTTAGATGTTCAGTACATTGTCATCATCATCAGCAACAGTATCGGCATGGTCGATTCACTGCTGGATGAAGGCTTCCACCGCATGTTTGTGTGTATATACACAGTACATTGTATCGGTGTCTGGGGGAGCGGTAGAGTAGTGGTTAGCGCGCTGCGTGGTGCTGGTCACCCACCCCCTCGTGTGCCGTTCCGGTCTTCATAGGTGCTCGCTAACAGCACTTGCCTCGACAGCCTGTTAAGGCTACACGGGGGATCTTTGTTTGTTTGTAGCTGTTAGTGCGCTGCGCTACGAACCCGGCGACCCGAGTTCGATTCCCGCTCACGGCCAACACCAGTGACGATTATTTGAACCTGTACCGGGCCTCCCCTAGGTCGACTCAGCCTCAAATGAGTACCTGGCGCGGTGTGTAGTAAACATCGCCACAAGGGAGACAAAGGCGGTCGGGCGTGGTGTTGGCCACACACCCGCTCGTGTGCCACCGTGCCGGCCTTCACATGTGCTTCTCGCTCGCAGCACTTGCCCCAACAGTCTGTTGAAGCTATAGGGGGGGTCTTTGTGTGTGTGCGTGTGCACGTGCGCGCTTTATTCCGTCGCTATCCAGATGGCCCTCGTCCTCATTGTTGGCTCGCTCTTCAATGGGGGCAGCCGCCACCACCACCACCACCACCCTAATCAAAACGTGAGTCTTGAAACGCGCGAAACGTCAGCCCATTGTGCCGACGTTTCGGCGCGCAAGCAGATCCTCAGAAGCGAATGCGTGACTTGCGCCGGATAGCGATGCTTTGCAATTGTTGAACATGGCTCAGTCGGGCAATCACACGCACACACACACACACGCCGTGGCGTGCAATGGAAACTACGGGCCGTATCGTATTGACACACAGAGACACGCAGAGACTCATAGAGAACCCATAGAGATGCATACAGGCACTTAGAGATACATAGAGACTCATAGAGATCTGTAGACACATGGAGACCCAAGAGATACATGGAGACCCATATAGCTACATGGAGACCCATAGGTACATACAGACACTTAGAGATACATAGAGACTCATAGAGATATGTAGATATATAGAGACCCATAGAGATACACGGAGACCCATAGAGATGCATACAGATAAATAGAGACACATAGCGATACAAATAGAAACATGGAGATACAGCCTATTGACTACAAAGTAAACTCATAGAGACACACAGAGATACACGGAGACCCATAGACACATACAGATACATAGAGACCCATAGAGATACAAATAGACACATAGAGACATACAGATAAATAGAGACCCATCGTGATACAAATAGACACATAGATACGCATTACAGACACAAGCCACGGTAGTGTGATTGTGCCCATGTAACAACCCAGCCTATAGACTACAAAGTAAACTCATAGCGACACACAGAGATACACGGAGACCCATAGAGACATACAGATAAATAGAGACCCATCGTGATACAAATATACACATAGAGAGGCATTACAGACACAAGCCACGGTAGTGTCATTGTGGACATGCAACAACCCAGCCTATGGACTACAACGTAAACTCTCTCGCCCTGAATTTCGATTTAAAGCTTTCGTGACTGCAGGGATTCATCTTGTTGGTTCTTTCGGTAAAGTCACGTAGAATGGAAATAATACAATAATAAAAATAAAACTAAAACATAATAAAATAATTCTGAAGCCCTCTCGTGACCAGCAGCAGCAGCATCAGACCTCGACCGTGGCATGCAGCTCCCGGAGTCGTATTGGTGGTGGCGGTGGTGGTGATGGACAGCAGTTTCACACTGCTGGATGGAGACAGACGGCGGCTGCTTGCGTTGTGGCCGAAACGTCGTGAGAATTTTATTGTTTTATTTTTATTCTGGATTTGAAGCTGTCGTGACTGCAAGGATTCATACTCTTTTTTCGGTAAAGTCAGGTAGGTAAATTTGTTTTAAATGTTATTATTTTATTATTTCCCTTCTACGTGACTTTACCGAAAGAACCAGGAATATGAATCCCTGCAGTCACGAAAGCTTTAAAATCGAAATTTGACGACGTATCGTTTCGATTATTTTGCTGTGCTATCAAATGTCCAGGTGCTAATTATCCACTTTCGTTGAGCTATCATTTGCGAGAGTCGCAGGGTCGCTTTTAAAATAACAAAAACAGCTACACGGCTCAGTGGGGGCTTTGCCCGCTGACATGCCACGAAAAAACCCCACGCGTTTTAGCAATTTGCAAAGCTGCGTTTTTGGCAATCTGCAACGGGCCTGTACGTAAACCTGCGCGCCGTTTGCAGTTGCAGGGCCGCGCCTTTGTCTCGCGCACGCGCCGCCGCGAGCCTCTGACACGCCGCCCGTGCCACGGGCACGCGCGCGGCACGGTGGGGGGGGGGGGGCGGGGGGGGGGGGGTTCGCGCGCGCGCTCGATCCTCCGGCGCGCGCAGCCAAATTGCGGCTCTCATCTCCATGACAAAGGCGGCAGTGGAGGATTTCACGGCGCGCGCGCGAGAGAGAGAAAGGCGCTGAAAGGGAGAAGGGGTAAGAGGAGAGACAAAGGAAGGGAACAGCCGGTCGTCGTTCAGGCACAAAGAAGAGATTTGCCTGCCCCCCCACCCACCACCATCGCCGCCTCCCCCCAAAACCAACCCCTTACTCTACCCCCCCCCCGACACCCCCTCCCACCACGTCGCTATCGCTACGATCGGTCTTCTCTGCGTCTTTGTGTAACAGTACTATACCCCGACGTACGTGTTCTCTCCTCCCTTTGTTAACGTCGCTTCGCCACTACGTCGTCGCTTTATCGCTACGAACACCGCGACGACCCGATATGCGTCGCGTCAACCACCCCGACACTCACGTCGCCGACAGCATCATCATCATCATCATCGACGACGTCGTCCTCCGTCCTGTTTCGTTATCCGTCGCCTCTCAGCCTTCGCCTCCACCCACCACGACCACCACCGTCCCCCCTGTAACATCGCTTCGATCTTACGTCATTTCGATATTCGTCGTCGCACCGTTTCAGGAACGCATCCCACGACGTAAAGCGGGTTTGTTGCCGTGTTCGGGAAGCAGCAGGCTCGCTTTGCCACGATATCATTTTCACGAGATGACGATATTTTATCAATATCAATGGTCACGCTATGACGATTATCGAGATGTAACTGATGCACCATCTATACGCGCAGGTCGCATTCTAACCGTGTTGATTTGTGCGTTGCGTGGGCCTGAACACGCAACGCAACTCGCTCGGCATACGTCTGCCGTAGGCAAAGCTGCCTCTCGTTGTCTTTGCACCGCGCCGCACGGCTGTCGCCTGATGAAGCTAGTTGTAATTACTGGCGAAACGTCGTGCTCAGATTGTAAATGTTGTGGCCTGGCTCTCCAACACACCGGCGTGCTGTACTAGTATACTACACTATACACTACACTACTATACACTATACGCTACACTACTATACACTAGACACTACACTATACACTACACTACGATACACTACTATACACTTCTATACACTGCACTATACACTACACTATACACTAGTGCTGTACTAGTGACGAATTGGCCACGTTCTTCTTCTTGGTTCTTTCGGTAAAGTCACGTAGAAGGGAAATAATAAAATAATAAAAATAAAACATAATAAAATAATTCTCACGACGTTTCGGCCACAACGCAAGCAGCCGTCTTCAGGTGAAGACCAGGTCTGTCGGGGAGACAGCGTCTCCCCGTGAGTGTGAAACGTATACGTACGTCGGTGTTTGTAGGCGCATTTTAAAACATAACAAAAAAATGTCCACCGACTCAGAGAGGTCGTCGATACATCGTGGAAGAGTGCCTGGGCGGCGAGACGAACGGGTTGGATATTTGGTTCATGCGTTATTCATGTGGCTCATCCGACAAGCCTCGACCGACCCCCCCTCCCCCCCCCCCCCCAGTCTAGTTTAAAATATGCCAAGTGACTCCAATAGTCTCCACGAGTCAACCAATGGGGGAGCGAATGTCCGGCGGGTATATATAGGAGGCGGATTGAAGGCAGCTGTCAATTTGGCTTAATTCTACGTCGGCTGCCTTCTCCTCTCCGCTCCGCTCTCTCTGTGTGTGTGTGTGAGACACGAGCCGGGCCGCTGACGTTACTCGTGGGAGTGTTTGTAGGTCTCTACGCGATCACGACAGAGAAGGAGCTCAGAAGTGAGCGCTTACATTCACGTGCGCGCCGCATACCGTGTCGCAAGGAACATTCACGCTTTACGTACAGATTTTAGTGCAAGCTATCGAGCGAACTTTGTGTAACGAGGGTGGTTATACGATACGTAACTCGTAGGTCAACAGGTATATTGCACTTCGTTCGAGGGAGACACAGGCGGTTGCCGTACACGTCTTCTGTAAACACACGCGCACCGACACGCAGCTACACAACGCGCACACGCGTGAGCACGCTGACTCACGCACGTACCCTGCGCAACCGCGAAATCCTTGGGCGTCCTCGACTCGCTCCGAACGCAGCAGAAGCGACAGCAGCTGAAGCAGCAGCAGAAGCAGCAGCAGCAGCAGAAGCGACAGAAGCAGCAGCAGAAGCAGCAGCAGCAGAAGCAGCAGCAGAAGCAGCAGCAGCAGTCATGAGCTTCGCCCCGCGCTCCTCTTCCACCTCCTCCGCCGGCGGCCCGAGTCTCGCTCGCCGCCGCCTCTTCGTGCCCCTGCCCTGCGTGATGCCTCCGGGTCGCGTCGCCAGCGTTCGCCGCCGCCTCCTCTTCGGCGGTGTCGACGAGACGACGACGCAGCAGCAGCAGCAGCTGCAGCAGCAGCAGCAGCGGGCCCGGTGTCTCCTCTCCGTGCGCCACGAGCTCGCTCAGAAGCTCCGTGACGATGCGGCCGCTGCGCGCGCGCGGTGGGGGTTCGACTTCGCTGCAGGGCGACCGTGCGAGCGCGCAGAGGAGGAGGAGGAGGGCGCTGGCGAGAAGGCGGCTGGGGCCGCGTGGAGATGGGAGGAGGTGGACGCCGTGCGGGTGCCCAACTTTTACCGGCCCGCAGCCGTCGCGCGAGACGGCGACGGCTGCGACTGTGACGTCGTCCGTGACGGCGGGGACGACGGCGAGCACGCGGTCGACAACGACGACGCGGAAAATAACTCCAACAGCGGCAACACGGAGATTACGGGGCCGGCTGGAGAGAGCCCCGCGTCTCGAAGCTCCTTCAGGCCCATCGCAGAGGTCACGCCGCCCGCGTTCAACTCGGCGCAACGCAAGCGGCCGGCCTCGCGCATCGCCGGTGAGGCACGGGGTGGTGCAGCGGTGGGTGGTGCCGATTGAAACGAGGGTCGCGAATATGCCTCGTTGAGTCGTTTCGGCGAACCGCGTGTGGTGTGGAAAATGTAGCCATGCAATTGCTGGAGCTAAACTTGTAAAGTTTTTTTTAAACGTCTCATTCTCATTATACGTCTTCCCGTCTCTCGCTACATAAAATTAACTCTGTAATACAGGATTTTTTGGGTTCGATCGCGTAAATATATATTTACACGATAATACTATTTACGTGAAATAAAACTGTATTATGGATGCTTTTGGTCGCGAAAGCCTCCGTATAAACTAAACCATTTATTTTTCATTTTTATTTCACCAGCTAAGGCCTCACTGAGTTGTTAGCTTCTTTTATCAGAAACGACCTGGCCACAAATAATAGCTCAACAATGTGCGCTTATCATCGCGTGGAAATTAATAGCAGCCAAACACTCTAGACGCGTGATGTTGATTCGAAATGTGGAGGGGAAAATCCAGGAAAACCCGGAGTAAAATCCATGCGACCACGAGGAGAGAACGAGACATGACAACTCTAAATATACAACAGGCGTCAGGGTCGGCATAGAACTCACGACCTCCTGTATACCAGGCAAGGTAGTTAACATATCCTACCAACCGGGCAACTCGATTAACAAAAAACTTAACCGATCACAAACTCAAAAGCTCTTTCTGCCTCGTGACCACCACAGCACAGTGGTGGTAATGGCACCGGCTCAGGTGCCGTGTTAAAGCCACGCTCCAAGCTGATTTAGTTTGATCATCGTGATAACTTACGAGATCAGGATGAGTCCCATTTGCGAATGAGCGAGTGGGCGAGCGAGTGAACGTTTCGGTGAGTGAATGGGTTGCGATGGTGGGTGGGTGGGGTGGAGCGATTCATTGAGCGAGTGAGTGAGATGATGAGGGAGTGGAGTGAGTTTGTGCAACCAGGTGTTGAGTCTCAATGTCATCTGTCCGTACGGTGCAGGGTGGTGGTGGGGACGACGGTTTGCTTCGTATAATCACAATTTAGTAAAATGCGGTGTATTCTAGACTTTGTAAAATGTATCAGAGGGACGCTGTTCGCGTCTGTAAACGTACGTCCACTGTTTTCAACAAGTTGTGTACACGTGTGCGTACATGTTATGTGTGTACGTGGGGAGCGGTGGTGCAGTGGTTAGCGCTACGCTGCGCTACGAACCGGGCGACCCGAGTTCGATTCCCGCTCACGGCCAACACCCAGTGACGGTTATCTGAACCGGTCCTGGGCATCCCCTAGGTCGACTCAGCCTCAAATGAGTACGTGATTCAGTGTGTGGACATCGCCACTGGGGATACAAAGGCGGCCGGACGTGGTGCTGGCCACCCACCACCTCGTGTGCCCGTGCCGGCCTTCATAGGTGCTCGCTAACAGCACTTGCCGCAGTCTGTTAAGGCTATACGGGGGATCTTTGTCTTTGTATACACACACACACACGCAGTCATTCGCTTGTCTCAGCGCACACATTTGACTAACGCGTTCTCTGCGCTCTTCCCGCCCGCAGATTATTTCGTGAAGACGAAGCGAGCGCACCGAGAGGTCTCGGACAAGCGCGGAGGCCGCGCAGACGGGCAGCAGTCGCTGCTGCCCCAGACGAGCACCATGCTGACCGGTGCGTGCCCTCCCCCCAGTCCCCCTTTGTGATGTTTGGTGAATCTCGATTTAAAGCTTATTTCGTGACTGCAGGGATTCATCTCCTTGGTTCTTTCGGTAAAGTCACGTAGAAGGGAAGTAATAAAATAATAAAAATGAAAACATAATAAAATAAAATAATTCTCACGACGTTTCGGCTACAACGCAAGCAGCCGTCTTCAGGTTTGGTGAATCGTTAACAACCTTTGACCCCGTTGTGCCGCACCACCGCTACAACAACCGCGGGTCAAAGGTCAGCAAGAGGGGGGGGGGGAGGGGGGCGAGTGTGACGGGGGGACTGGGGGCGAGATGACAGAGACAGGGATGGGATGAGAGGGTGGTGATGATGATGAGAGGGTGGTGATGATGATGATGATGATAATGATGAGATGGTGGTGATGATTATAATGATGAGAGAGTGGTTATGATTATAATGATGAGAGAGTGGTGATGATGGTGATAATAATGGGAGGGTGATGATGATAATAATAGGAGGGTGATGGTGATGATGATGATAATGATGAGAGGGTGATGATGATGATAATGATGAGAGGGTGATGATGATGATAATGATGAGAGGATGATGATGATGATGATAATAATGAGAGGATGGTGATGATGACATTGATGAGAGGGTGGTGGTGATGATGATGAGAGGTGAGGGAAGAGAGAGAGAATTAGAATGAGAATATTTAGACTGAAGGAATCCGATGAACTGATAAGAGGAGCGTTACTCGGGGCGGGTCAGAAGAGGGGAAGGAGTGAGCGGAAGTGAGCAGCACGGAGCAGCGTCTGTTTTCACAGGGGGCGGGGCGAGGGATTCACAGTGGGGGTGGCCACGCGTAAGTCACGTGACTTACTGGAGGCTTGAGCTGATTGGGCGTGGGTGAGATGCTGCTCACGTGATATCGCATTTTGTGAATTATTCTTTGCGTGTTCAAAAAAACCAGTCTGCTGAGTTTCCGTGACTGCTGACGTAGCCAGCAGGGGAACGCGAACGACGATTTTAGTCGATCTAACTTGTAACAAAAACAATCTTTCTTTTGCAGATTTGACGTTTTAAAAGGAGGAAATATCTCTCGTAAGCACGAGCCCCGCGGGTGAACGAGGAGCCAAAGTGTCGTGGCGTCACTCGAGACGAAGATCACGCAGACGGAGGACGAGGCAGAGGAGATCACAGACGGAGGAGACCACAGTCCCCGTGACTCTGCTTGAGACGGACGCGTGGTGGTGGAACTCTGCGATTGCGGCTGACAATTTGCGACAGTGCGCGCGCTTCTTGTGTACCGTCCGCAAGACTGTAAATAATATATATATACACAGATGTAACTTAAAAAACTACTGCAAAGAGCACATTTATATTTTAGTATTTATGAATTTTCTATGAAAACAAAAGTTTATTGAATTAAAGGTTTCGGTGCGTAATGATGATTGTGGACACTTTTTTACCGTTGATAAATCTCGCTTCTATTGTGCAAAGCGTGTGGACGCCTCCGTGTGCATGTGCCAGTGTGTGTCAGTGGGTGTGTGTGTCAGTGGGTGTGTGTCAGTGGGTGTGTGTCAGTGGGTGTGTGTCAGTGGGTGTGTGTGTCAGTGGGTGTGTGTCAGTGGGTGTGTGTCAGTGGGTGTGTGTGTCAGTGGGTGTGTGTCAGTGGGTGTGTGTCAGTGGGTGTGTGTCAGTGGGTGTGTGTGTCAGTGTGTGTGTGTCAGTGGGTGGGTGTCAGTGGGTGGGTGTCAGTGGGAGCGGTAGTGTAGCGGTTAGCGCGCTGCGCTACGAACCCGGCGACCTGAGTTCGATTTCCGCTCACGGCAAACACCAGGGACGATTATCTGAACCGGTCATGGGCCTCCCCTAGGTCGACTCAGCCTCAAATGAGTACCCGGTACGGTGTGTAAACATCGCCACTGGGGAGACAAAGGCGGCTGGGCGTGGTGCTGGCCACCCACCCCCTCGTGTGCCATGTCGGCCTTCATAGGTGCTCGCTAACAGCACTTTCCCCAACAGTCTTACAGCCTATACGGGGAATCTTTGTCTTGTGCGAGTTTGTAGCGCGAGAGAAATGAGCGAATGTTGACAAACGTGGGGTCAAGTTGGCAGTAGAATGATTGAGCAGAATCCCAGTTAACGTGGAACTTGGGGGCGTCACCGATCCAACGTTAGCTCAACGTGAGCTCAACCAGCGGCTCAAACTGTTTATTCCGTCTGTACGGGGGATAGCGCGTTGCCCCCTCGCGCAAGGCGTGGCTTTTCTCCGGGCTCTCCGGATTCCTCCAACCCACTTGTATCATAATAACATTAATTAACAACATCCATTAATAACATTAATTGGCTGAAAACATCTTTACAAATTAAAAACCCAAATTTAGCAGCAGCAGCAGCAAGCAACCTCCTTGCAAAATATTCCGAGCGACTATTATTACTTCATCGCCAAGTGCTCCTGCAAGCGTCCTCGAGAGCAGCGGTCCCCAACCTTTTTGCCACCAGGGACCGGTTTCGTGGTAGACAATTTTTGTTCACGGACCGGGGGAGGGGGGGAGGTCATCATTGGGTCTTTCCCCCTTTTCAAAGAAGCTCTCCGGCGACGTTTGTTTTCTTACTCATGTTGACCCGGGGATAGCAGCTTGTGGGCTCGCCAACACTGTGCCTGAGACAAGTGCGCGGTGCGGAAGAGAGGCGCGGACGGAAGTGGTAAATTAAATAATGGGGGCAGGTTCCACACGCGGACTAAAATAAGTGTCGGAATCTGACTTCTCATAAGGAGCGCGCAACCGAGATCCCTCGTGTGCGCAGTTGACAGCAGGGCTCGCCCTCCTATGAGAATCTCATGCCGCAGCTGATCTGACAGGAGGCGGAGCTCATACGGCAATGTGAGCGATGGTGAGCGGCTGTCAATACAGATGATGAAGCTTCATCATCTGTCAATACAGACGATGAAGCTTCGCTCGCTCGCCCACCGCTCACCTCCTGCTGCTGTGCGGCCCGGTTCCTAACAGGCCACGGACCGGCACCGGTGTTGGGGACCCCCCCCCGGACCCCCCCCCCCCCCCACGTGTGCTCTCAAGCAGTGAACACACAGTCCGTGAGATTCCAGCAAGCGCCGCGCCTCGACCGCGCGCTGTAGTTGAGGACATCGGACGCTAGGGGGCATCGCTTGACAGAGGTGGCGCTCTCACGAGACGCACCACGCGACTGGACACAGATGAACCACCGCGCAAAGCACTTTTGGTGGTGGCGGTTAAAAAATAAATAAATGAAAACTAAACAACGAAGGTGAAATGAGAGGCGCTCGCAGACACGGCGACTGGTATCGAGGTTGCATCCCACCATCACCCTCTCATCATTCTCATCATCCACCAGAAGAAAGATGACCTCGGATCTGAGTATCAAGATGACATTGGTTTGTGGACAAACTCAAATATAACAAAGGAGGTGTGTGACCTTTGGTGTTAACAATGTCCCGTGGAATGCCAACACCATGATGATGACTTTTTGTTTTCCGAAAGACATTACTCTGAACAGGAAAGAACATTTTCTCGTTCACTGATATTCATAAAACATATAACGAGAGATACAATTAAAAGGGAATGTCTATTGCTTTGCTTGCGTTCTATTTGATGGTATACATGGAATAAAAAAACAAGTTTTCCGATGTAGGATTTTCAGACTGGAAACATGCCTCTACACGGATGACAGAACATGAGAACAGTTCTGGACATCGCACCTCTATGATGGCGTGGATTTCTCGACGAAAAGCACTTGGACGAATTGACTCAATATTGGAAATCCAATTCACAAAGGAAAAATAATACCGGGCAAAAGTACTGCATAGAGTAGTTTCAACTACAAAGTTTCTCTCATCTCGTGGATTAGCCTTTCGTGGTGACACAGAAGTACTTAATTCTCAACAGAATGGCAACTACCTTGGGATACTTGAATTACTTGCTGAGTATGATCCTTTTCTTAGTTATCATAGAGCAAAATATGGTAATCAAGGACGAGGAAAAGCTTCATATCTTTCTAGATTTGAAGCTTTCGTGACTGCAATGATTCATATCCTTAGGTTTGTTCGGTAAAGTCACGTAGGTAAAAACATTATTTTTTTATTTTATTTTACTTTTAATGTTTTTACCTACGTGACTTTACCGAAAAAACCTAAGGACGAGCTTCATATCTATCTTCAACAATATGTGAGGAAGTCATAGAGACTATGGGAAATAAAGAATTGAAAACCATTGTAGAAGAATCATCATGGGACCTCCTTTGCCAGTACCAAAATATACTAATAGGGGTTTTCCCCCTTTTTTCTGGCAACAAAACTGACACCTTTTTCAAGGAACCATGCTTACGTTAACCACAATACTTGCAGTCAAATGCAAACAAAAAACAATACTCTGATAACTTATGCATTGTCCTTGAAACTGATTGGTCCACACCAGAGACAGCTTTCTTTAGAGCCTAGTCTCATATGGTGTTCGACCAAGGGGAAAAGCCCTATTAGTATATGTTGGTACTGGCAAAGGAGGTCCCATGATGTAGCTGCTTAACCCTGAGCTCTCATTACTCTGGTGGTGCGTTGTCTTTGAACTGTGCGCCTTTTGGCGTCATCTGGTCGAACACCATATGAGACTAGGCTCTAAAGAAAGCTGTCTCTGGTGTGGACCAATCAGTTTCAAGGACAATGCATAAATTATCAGAGTATTGTTTTTTGTTTGCATTTGACTGCAAGTATTGTGGTTAACGTAAGCATGGTTCCTTGCAAAAGGCGTCAGTTTTGATGCCAGAAAAAAGGGGAAAAACCATATTAGTACATTGTAGAATAAATCAAGGAAGCCAAATAGTTTTCTCTAGGTGTTGATTCAACACCAGACATATCTTACACTGATCAGCCGACTGTAGTTATTCACTTTGTTGGAACATCAGATAACGAGGTTGTTGAACGTTTTCTCACTTTCATTCCCATTGCAAGTCACACTGGAGAAGCTCTTGCCAACATTGTCTTGAAATTCTTTGAACAAATTGGAATTGATGTAGCTAATCTAAGAGGACAGTCTTATGACAACGCATCAAACATGTCAGGATGCTACAAAAGGGCTTCAAGCACATATCATGAATATCAATCATCTTGTACGTTACATTCCATGTGCTGCACACTCCCTTAATTTGGTAGGTTTAAGTGCTGTGGAAAGCTGCATTGGGGCAGTTTCATTCTTTGGTCTGATACAAAAACTTTACAATTTATTTTCTGGTTCAACTCGATATTGCTCAGTAATGCTTCGGTGCCTTGAAGCTGAAGGTGGAAGAGAATCTACAATCGGTAGTCAAAAGAGCATCAGATACTAGATGGTCTGCAAGGCACGATGCCACAAAAGCATTGTCTAAAGGCTAGAGCTGTTTTCAAGAAGCTTTAAAGTGAATCTCAGAAAATGGAAATCAGAAGGCTGATGCATGTTATGAAGCACAAATTATACTCAAGCAGCTTTCAAAGTTGGAAACTTCTCTTGGCAAACTTCTGGGCTGTCATACTAGAGAGGTTCTATCAAGTCAGCAAATCACTTCAACATGACACACTGGAGCTTCAATCAGCTATTACACTTCTTAAATCTCCACTGGATGTTTTGATGTCGCAGCGGGATCAGTTTGAAGTGTTTGAAAATAAAGCAAAAGGCATTAAAATTAATAAAAAGTAAAATAAAAATAAAATACAAATCACGACGTAAGATACAGCAATCGTGCTGTGGCGTTTCCACCTGAAGACGTAAGCTTGTGTTGCCTCCGAAACGTCGTGATTTTTATTTTATTTTAATTTTACTTTTTATTAATTTTAATTTTTTACCTATGTGACTTTACCGAAAAAAACCTAAGAATATGAATCCTTGCAGTCACGAAAGCTTCAAATCCAGAATTAATACGGAATACTGTAACGAACAAAAACGAGAGCATTGGAAAAAAAACGAACGGTAATACTGAAGATTTTGATTTGCGAGGGAGGCAGAAGTTGAAGGTGGAAACATATATATTCATCATAGACAAGTTGTACTCAGCTTTGGTTCTTTCGGTAAAGTCACGTAGTTATAAATAAAATAAAACAAATCCTCGACGTTTCGATCGCAACACAAGCGGTCGTCATCAGGCAAAGGAGTCAGCCTCTCAAGGCAAACTGTTTATAAAGGTTTGGGGATAGGCGTAGCCCAAGTGTATCAACAGCACCATTGGAATTGCTGATACATTGGCATTGTTGCTACATTGGCATTGATGCTGCATTGGCATTGCTGATACATTGGCATTGCTGCTGCATTGGCATTGTTACTGCATTGGCATTGCTGCTGCATTGGCATTGCTGCTACATTGGCATTGCTGATACATTGGCATTGTTGCTACATTGGCATTGTTGCTGCATTGGCATTGTTGCTACATTGGCATTGTTGCTGCATTGGTATTGTTGCTACATTGGCATTGTTGCTGCATTGGCATTGCTGCTACATTGGCATTGTTGCTACATTGGCATTGTTGCTACATTGGCATTGTTGCTGCATTGGTATTGTTGCTACATTGGTATTGTTGCTGCATTGGCATTGTTGCTACATTGGCATTGTTGCTACATTGGCATTGTTGCTACATTGGCATTGTTGCTGCATTGGTATTGTTGCTACATTGGCATTGTTGCTACATTGGCATTGTTGCTGCATTGGCATTGTTGCTACATTGGCATTGTTGCTGCACTGGCATTGTTGCTACATTGGCATTGTTGCTACATTGGCATTGTTGCTGCATTGGCATTGTTGCTACATTGGCATTGTTGCTGCATTGGTATTGTTGCTACATTGGCATTGTTGCTGCATTGGCATTGTTGCTACATTGGCATTGTTGCTGCATTGGCATTGTTGCTACATTGGCATTGTTGCTGCACTGGCATTGTTGCTACATTGGCATTGTTGCTACATTGGCATTGTTGCTGCATTGGCATTGTTGCTACATTGGCATTGTTGCTGCATTGGCATTGCTGATACATTGGCATTGTTGCTGCATTGGCATTGTTGCTGCATTGGCATTGTTGCTACATTGGCATTGTTGCTGCATTGGCATTGTTGCTACATTGGCATTGTTGCTGCATTGGCATTGCTGCTGCACTGGCCATGCTCCTGTTGCTGTTGATACACTTATGCTACGCCCATCTCCAAACCTTTATAAACAGTTTGCTTTAAGAGGCTGACTCCTTTGCCTGATGACGACCGCTTGTGTTGCGATCGAAACGTCGTGATTTGTTTAATTTTATTTCTACCTACGTGACTTTACCGAAAGAACCAAAGAGTATGGATTCCTGCAGTCACGAAAGCTTCAAATCAAGATCGTAATCAGCTCTTTCTCATCGCATTAAAGCATGTGAAAATGTTCATTCATTATTTGGTTTCCTGGTCGAATTTCCAACAATGAATATTGAAGACATTTCAACAGCAGCAGCAGCCAAGTTTCAGAAGATTTACTCGGGATGACATCGAGCCTGAGTTTGTGCAAGGAATTCTTCACTTCAGGAACTTTGGGAAATTTGATGAATTCCAGCACGAGCATAAAACACGACAAGCTTCTGACATCTACACCCTTGTAGTAAACAATGGATTAACTTCTTCATTCCCTAATGTTGAAATAGCACTACGGATTTACTCGTGTTTAATGATAACTAATGCGACTGGAGAGAGACGTTTCTCCAAGATGAAACATCTAAAGAATGCACACAGATCGACAATGGCACAAGAACGACTAAACAGACTTGCTCTCGATTTAAAGCTTTCGTGACTGCAGGGATTCATCTTCTTGGTTCTTTCGGTAAAGTCACGTAGAAGGGAAGTAATAAAATAATAAAAATAAAACATAATAAAATAAAATAATTATTTTATTTTATTATGTTTATTATGTTTTATTATGTTTTATTATTAAAATAAAACATAATAAAATAAAATAATTATTTTATTTTATTATGTTTGATTTTTATTATTTTATTACTTCCCTTCTACGTGACTTTACCGAAAGAACCAAGAAGACTTGCTCTCGTGGCAATTGAAACGATGTTCTCAATAACTTACAATTTGCTGATGCTTTGGAGAAAACTTTTTCCAAGAAATCATTCAAAGCAAATGTTTGAATTGTATTTGTTGTTAGCCTTATAAAAATAAATGCCATTTTTCTTTAACTTTGTTTTCCTTTTGAAAATATTACTGGGGGCCTCACAATACCTGTAGCCCAGGGGCCTACACAATCCTAATCCGGCCCAGTGACACATACAAAGCGACTGGCCACAAATGAACCACCACGCAATGCCTCGCTGCTGATCTCGTCAAGGAAGCTATAAACCACCACCACCATCATCATCACCATCATCACCATCATCACCATCATCACCACCATCATCACCACCACCATCACCACCATCACCATCTCCACCACCATCATCATCACCACCACCATCATCACCACCATCACCACCAGCATCACCACCACCACTATCACCACGCCACACTGAGGTCGCCATCCTCGCAGGAGCAGCGGTGGCTTTTGGCTGGGCCATCGAACAAAGATGGTGGTCATCATCGTCGTCATCATCATCGTCGTCATCATTGTCATCGTCATCATCATCATCGCGAGGCGCTTTCAGATGCGCTCCTGCGGCCGTCTGGAACGCTCTCCCTTCCGATATTAGGAAGCCACTGGGAGTTGTGCACTTTTAAAATCATCATCGTCTAGATTGACAAACTAATTTCTCTAGAACTGCTTTTTGTTGTGTTTAGTTTGTTGCCCTTCCCCCGGCAAACACCAATTAGCACGATTGGCTACGTAGGGGACGAAATAAGTTCAACATGTTCTTGGTTCTTTCGGTAAAGTCACGTAGAAGGGAAGTAATAAAATAATAAAAATAAAACATAATAAAATAATCTTCACGACGTTTCGGCCACAACGCAAGCAGCCGTCCTCAGGTGAAGAACAGGTCTGTCGATAACACAGACTCTGTCTTATCGACAGACATGTTCTTCTCCTGAGGACGGCTTCAACGTGACTTTACCGAAAGAACCAAGAAGATGAATCCCTGCAGTCACGAAAGCTTTAAATCGAAATTTAAGTTCAACATACATACATACATACAAAGCACACCTCCGATTAGCACGGTTGGTTACGTACGTCGCGAAAGAAGTGCAACATACATACACGCATCGCCACCTCCAATTATTACCGTTGACTTAGTAGGGTGCGAAAGAAGTTCAACGGACATGCGTGCACGCTCACAACTGCGTGATTTCCGGATGATTCTAGAATATGGCAACAATTGAGAACTCCTTGGCACTCTGAGATGAATTCCGAGCCACTGTTTGGAACAGGGGTTTTGAGAATAAACTGCAGGTGGTGGTGCTGCTGCTGCTGTATGGAGTTAGAAGTTTAACTTACACCATGGGAACCTCATTTGCCAGTAAACATATGATAATTGGTTTTTTACCCTTCTATCTGGCAACAAAACTGACACCTTTTCACAAGGAGTCATGTTTGCATAGACCATAATACCTGCAGTCATAATGCAAACAAAAAACATAACTCTGATAATGTGCACTGTCCTTGAAGTTGATTGGTCCACACCCGAGACAGCTTTCCTTAGAGCCTAGTCTCACATGGTCCAACTCCTTGTAAAAAGGTGTCAGTTTTGTTGCCAGATAGAAGGGTAAAAAAACAATTATCACAAGTTTAACTTAATTCACACCGCACGTAGCCACCGGTGCCAATCGGAGGTGCAGGGACGTGGCCCAGCGGTAGCGCATTCGTCGAGGTTCGTGGTTCGAATCCAGCGGCCGCCCTGGTTATTACTGCGGACGTATTAACCGTGATATTGATCATACTACTTGCACATGTGCTTCAGAATCGAAATATTTATTGACGCAGGAGGAATCCGATGAGCCGTAAAGCTCTTTTCCACAAACAGTACAAAAACACGATAGCAGTGCTAAGTACAAGAAAGGTAAACACATCACCCAAACACAACTGAAACTGAACCATCCCCATCCTACCTGGCAAAACCCACTGAGCTATTAACTTACTTTCAGAAGCGACCTTGTCACAAACGATGAATCAATAAAGTGGCCCATCACTTTGACATTTGTAAGGACAGTACGGGGTGATGTAGGGACAGTGCTGCTCCCCGTTGCCGTGGTTACTAAGTCACGTGACTGGAACAGACAGGGTCACGTTCGGGTAATGTGGGACCTAAATTGACGCGATGGGCACTGACAGGGTCCAGAGGTCGCTACCGGGTACCCGATGCCCGTACTCTACCCGATACCCGGCTACCCGTACCCGGCCAGATACGGGTACGGGTACCCGTTTGCGACCCTGGTGCGGCCGGTTACGGGTACGGGTAGGTCGTGAGTCACTGGTGAGTAACCGTTTTATCACTCATTTCGGGTAGGGTACGGGTAGGGAACGGGTATCCGTACCCGGCCGGGTACAGGTACCCGTTCCATTTGCGACCCTGGTGCGGCCGGGTACGGGTAAGAAATCAAAACCCGTTTGCGACCTCTAATAGGGTCGCGTGAGGACCTAAACGGTCGTAAAGAGTAATTTGGGACAGAGACAAACAGGGCCAGGTGAGAGAGGGTTCGGGAAAAGCGGCGTGGCCGGGTGGTGAGGGGGATAAAAGCCGGCGTGGGACGGGGCTCTGGGCTGCTGCTGCTGCTGTTGTTGTGGGGGAACCAATGAGCTGTCGTCGCTGTCGTCATGTTGGAGCGGGTCGTCTTCATCGTCCTGGAACAGGGAACCTTGTCGTCTTGGAAGGCGACGGTTATATTGTCTCCGTGACTGCTACGCGTCCGCTCCTGTGTGGCCAGCCAACTACACAGGGAGCGTAGCGTAGAGTCACAGGAGTTAGCCAGGGTGTGTATCGTCACTCGCGGTTACTCGTTAAGTTATCAGTGAGTCGGCGGACTTTATTCACAATGAATATACAAATAACTGAACAAGACGGTGTCTCTGAGAGCTGCATTACACATTTATGGCACGAATATTTTTCGAAATAATCTCAGTGTATGTTTCTAAATGTGGAGGGAAAAATCGGAGGGCCCAGAAAAAAAATCCACGCGATCACGAGGAGAGAGAGAGACAAGCAAACTCCAAATATACAGCAGCAGGCGTCAGGGTCGGGATCGAACCCCCAACCTACCAAGCGAGGAAGATCACGTCACAAACACCGTGACTTTAAAGACCCCCTGCCTTCATTCGCGTGAAGTTAGGCTCCTCATCGTCTGCCACATTTGGTAAAACGAAAAAAAAAATCGAAAATCACATCGCAAATAAACAAAAATCACTTCAATTGGGATTTCGTCATCGCCCCACCCCTGTGAAGGCCTGGCAGGAGCCTCCTGAGAAGCGAGCCACGGGACGTCGGGTGCGGTAAACAAGGAGAGACACGCGGCCTGGCTGATGGTGGTGGCTGTTGGTGGGACCGTGGTTAAGACGCGACGCGGCTGTTGGTGGTGGTGGCTGTTGGTGGTGGTGGCTGTTGGTGGTGGTGGCTGTTGGTGGTGGTAGCTGGTGGTGGTGGTGGCTGTTGGTAGTGGCTGTTGGTGGTGGTGGCTGTTGGTGGTGGTGGCTGTTGGTAGTGGCTGTTGGTGGTGGTGGCTGTTGGTGGTGGTGGTGGCTGATGTTGGTGGTGGTGGCTGTTGGTGGTGGCAGTGGCCGTTTGGTGGTGGTGGCCGTTTGGTGGTGGTGGCTCTTGGTGGTGGTGGCTTTTGGTGGTGGCTGTTGACGGCTGTCGTTGTTCGTGCCACGCGCCGATGCTTTTTGGGGTAAGGGCTTTCCGAGAGGGAGAGGCGCGCTGCGCCACAGAAAGCCCACACCGCAAAAAGAGCGGCGCGCCACCATGGGGACCGGAGCAGAGGGCCCCCAGGGTAGACGACCCCCAGGGGCAGAGGTCACCAGAGGGCAGAGGGCACCCCCAGGGCAGAGGTCACCCTGGGGCAGAGGTCACCCTGGGGCACAGGTCATCCTAGGGCAGAGGTCACCCGGGGGCAGAGGTCACCCTGGGGCTGAGGTCACCCGGGGGCAGAGGGCCCCTACGGCAGAGGGCCCGCAGGGCAGAGGTCACCCTGGAGCAGAGGGCCTCCAGGGGAAGAGGGCACCCAGGGCAGAGGTCACCCTGGGGCAGAGGTCACCCCAGGGCAGAGGTCATCCTAGGGCAGAGGTCACCCTGGGGCAGAGGTCATCCTAGGGCAGAGGGCCTCCAGGGGAAGAGGGCACCCAGGGCAAAGGTCACCCTGGGGCAGAGGTCACCCCAGGGCAGAGGTCACCCTGGGGTAGAGGCCCCCCACCCCAGGGTAGATGCCGTCCTCACCGCAGCCTCGTGAGGCCGGGGGAGGTGGCCTGGGTCTGCCGCACACTCGACGTGATGACGATCCACTAAACATCACCATCATCATCTAAAACATCATTCACACTATCGTCATAATCCCCCAAAGTGTCATGATGATGACGATGAACACCGTCACAAATATCAGCACGATCATGAAAAAAACAATCACCATCGTCAACAATAACATCATCATCATACAAAAAAAAAGTAAAAATTATTGTCATCATCATCATTACAGGGAGTAACAATAGCCATTAATCTAATTCACAGCCACTGTCATCTTCAACAACACAATCACCATAAAAAAAAACGAATCACCGTCACCACCACCACCATCATAATCATCACTGTCAATAATACTCAAACGTAATAAACTACAGCCCTGTCACTAATTAATGCCACAAATCCAACACATTGAGAGCAGCATCAATAGCCCCGAACCAGAGCCACCCTTCGCCCGAAGCAACAGCAAACGCCCGACCATCGCTGGAGCCCTTCTGCCACTCGTCTGTCCGTTCCGGAAAGCCATCGACCATTTGACAATCGCCCATCCTCGGCCAGGACACGGCAAATAAAGAATGGTGTTAATGGTGTTATCATGGCCAGGGCAATTAATAACCAGCACCAACCCGGTACAAACACTGCCCGTCACAAAGCTCTCCACCATCATCACCACCACCACCACCACTACTACTCTCATCATCATCACAACCACCACCACTACTCTCATCACCACCACCACCACCACTACTCTCATCATCATCACAACCACCACCACTACTCTCATCATCATCACCACCACCACCACCACTACTCTCATCATCACCACCACCACCACCATCACCACCACCACTACTCTCATCACCACCACCACCACTACTCTCATCATCATCACAACCACCACCACTACTCTCATCACCACCACCACCACTACTCTCATCATCACCACCACCACCATCACCACCACCATCACCACCACCACTACTCTCATCACCACCACCACCACCCCTACTCTCATCATCATCATCACCACCACCACCACCACCACTACTCTCATCATCACCACCACCATCACCACCACCATCACCACCACCACTACTCTCATCACCAGAACCAGAACCATCGCCATCACCACCACGGGCACTGAGGACGGCTCGCCACCCCCCTCGAGTGACGTCACGAGGGAATCCGGTAACGTCACCACCCCCCCTCCTTACCCCCCCCCCTTCACACGCCCCCTCCTCACCCCCCCTCCTCACCCCCCTCCTCACCCCCCTCCTCACCTCCCTCCTCAACCCCCTCCTCACCTCCCTCCTCACCCCCCTCCTCACCTCCCTCCTCACCTCCCTCCTCACCCCCCTCCTTACCCCCTCCTCCACCCCCTCCTCACCCCCCTCCTCACCCCCCTCCTCACCCCCCCTCCTCACCCCCCTCCTCACCCCCCTCCTCACTCCCCCTCCTCACCTCCCTCCTCACCCCCCTCCTCACCTCCCTCCTCACCCCCCTCCTCACCCCGCACCACTCACCACAACCACACCTCCAACAGCGATAAATTACCAATAGATCATCATCGTCATCATCATCGTCGACAATAACCACCGCGAAACAATTAATAATCTTCAACGATAATCGTCGACAATAACCACCGCGAACAATTAATAATCTTCAACGATAATCGCCTTTACTCGACGCTCCTGTCACCCTGCACCACAGCTCCTGTCACCCTGCACTACAGTTCCTGTCACCCTGCACTACAGCTCCTGTCACCCTGCACTACAGCTCCTGTCACCCTGCACCACAGCCCCTGTCACCCTGCAATTCAGCTCCTGTCACCCTGCACCACAGCTCCTGTCACCCTGCACTACAGCCCTTGTCACCCTGCACCACAGGTCCTGTCACCCTGCACCACAGCCCCTGTCACCCTGCAACACAGCTCCTGTCACCCTGCACCACAGCCCCTGTCACCCTGCACCACAGCCCCTGTCACCCTGCACCACAGCTCCTGTCACCCTGCACCACAGCTCCTGTCACCCTGCACCACAGCTCCTGTCACCCTGCACCACAGCTCCTGTCACCCTGCACCACAGCTCCTGTCACCCTGCACCACAGCTCCTGTCACCCTGCACCACAGCCCCTGTCACCCTGTACCACAGCTCCTGTCACCCTGCACCACAGCTCCTGTCACCCTGCACTACAGCCCCTGTCACCCTGCACCACAGCTCCTGTCACCCTGCACAACAGCTCCTGTCACCCTGCACCACAGCTCCTGTCACCCTGCACCACAGCTCCTGTCACCCTGCACCACAGCCCCTGTCACCCTGCACCACAGCTCCTGTCACCCTGCACCACAGCCCCTGTCACCCTGCACCACAGCTCCTGTCACCCTGCACCACAGCCCCTGTCACCCTGCACCACAGCTCCTGTCACCCTGCACCACAGCTCCTGTCACCCTGCACCACAGCTCCTGTCACCCTGCACCACAGCTCCTGTCACCCTGCACCACAGCCCCTGTCACCCTGCACTACAGCTCCTGTCACCCTGCACCACAGCTCCTGTCACCCTGCACCACAGCTCCTGTCACCCTGCACCACAGCTCCTGTCACCCTGCACCACAGCTCCTGTCACCCTGCACCACAGCCCCTGTCACCCTGCACCACAGCTCCTGTCACCCTGCACCACAGCCCCTGTCACCCTGCACCACAGCTCCTGTCACCCTGCACCACAGCTCCTGTCACCCTGCATCACAGCTCCTGTCACCCTGCACCACAGCTCCTGTCACCCTGCATCACAGCTCCTGTCACCCTGCATCACAGCTCCTGTCACCCTGCACCACAGCTCCTGTCACCCTGCACCACAGCTCCTGTCACCCTGCACTACAGCTCCTGTCACCCTGCACTACAGCTCCTGTCACCCTGCACCACAGCTCCTGTCACCCTGCACCACAGCTCCTGTCACCCTGCATCACAGCTCCTGTCACCTTGCACCACAGCTCCTGTCACCCTGCACTACAGCTCCTGTCACCCTGCACTACAGCTCCTGTCACCCTGCACCACAGCTCCTGTCACCCTGCATCACAGCTCCTGTCACCCTGCATCACAGCTCCTGTCACCCTGCACCACAGCTCCTGTCACCCTGCACCACAGCTCCTGTCACCCTGCACCACAGCTCCTGTCACCCTGCACCACAGCTCCTGTCACCCTGCACTACAGCTCCTGTCACCCTGCACCACAGCTCCTGTCACCCTGCACCACAGCTCCTGTCACCCTGCACTACAGCTCCTGTCAACGCGACTCACAACCTCCTCCTCTCTACACCGGTCGTCGTTTCCCGTAGCGTCTGGAACGCGGCCATCATCATCATCATCATCCCGATGCTGCTGCACATTCACAGCAGCAACAGCAGAAGCGTTAAAGCTACAAACGAATGTTGAACTTCTTTAGCACCGTCCGTAGTCAGCCGTGCCGGGTGAAGGGCCGCAAACGAGACACGGACTTTGAGGACGCACTCAGAAGCCTTCACGTCTCTCGGCCGGCTTTCGAGGGCTATGCCACGGTCATTTACGACCCTGAAATATCGAGCGAGTGTTACACGTCGCTTTGTTTAATATTATTGTTATCATCATCATCGATGATAATAATAACTGAAGATCATAACACCTTGATATGTAGAGGGCTGCAGAGCGCGCTGTTGCCTTCCCGCTCGTCTGTGGTTCATCCTCCTGGCGCCTCTGAGTCGTCCTTTCTCTCCGAGTCGTCCTCTCTCTCTCTGAGTCATCCTCTCTCTCTGAGTCGTCCTCTCTCTCTCTCTGAGTCGTCTTTACTCTCTAAGTCGTCCTTTTTCTCTCTGAGTGATCCACTCTCTCTGAGTTGTTCTCTCTTTGAGTCGTCCTCTCTCTGTGAGTCGTCCTCTCTCTCTTTGAGTCATCCTCTCTCTTTCTGAGTCGTCCTCTCTCTGAGTCGTCTTCACTCTCTGAGTCGTCCTCTCTCTCTGAGTCGTCCTCTCTCTCTTTGAGTCATCCTCTCTCTTTCTGAGTCGTCTTCTCTCTGAGTCGTCTTCACTCTCTGAGTCGTCCTTTTTCTCTTTGAGTGATCCTCTCTCTCTCCGAGTCATCCTCTCTCTCTCTGAGTCGTCCTCCCTCTCCGAGTCGTCCTGTTTGAGTCGTCCTCACTCTCTCCGAGTCATATTTTCTCTCTCCGAGTCGTCCTCTCTTTTCGAGGGCGAGCCAAAAACCCGTGCGGTTCCTTACACGTTGAACGCATTATCATCATTATTGTTGTTGCTGTTGCCACCATGAAATAAAACAACCTTGACTCTGAGCCGCTTCGTGATTGACATTAACGGACCGCCAAAAAAACGAAAGCACAAATCAGCGCAGAGATCACCGCGTGCCGAATACATTTCTGCCGACGATGATGAACGCAACGTTGCGCGGCCGTAAATTGCTCGCGTGCAGACCCCTCTCTGGCAGTGGCTTGACGACGCCTCAAGATATTCAGCTCCCTCGCGGTAGCAATGAAATCTCTCTTTGATGGGGGGAGGGGAGGGAGGGGGGGGGGGTGGTCCAGAATTCTGTCAATCGCCCCATGACGCTGCCCGTGACACGAGCAGCGAAACGTCGCGCTCCGAATGGACCTGTCCCCGGCTCCGCTGTTCAAGAAGCATCGCCGGCCCGTGGCGTTTGCTCGGAGCGGCTCGCAAAAAATCGGCGGCGATATTTTTCGATTTAAAGCTTCTTTCGTGACTGCGGGGATTCATCTTCTTGGTTCTTTCGGTAAAGTCACGTAGAATGGAAGTAATGAAATAATAAAAAATAAAACACAATAAAATACAATTCTCACGACGTTTCGGCCACAACGCAAGCAGCCGTCCTCAGAGCAGGTCTGTCGAGGAGACAGCGTCTGACTCTGTCTCCTCGACAGACCTGCTCTCCACCTGAGGTCGGCGGCGATAGCTGCGCGTGGAACAACGCGATGACTTGAACGTGGCCCGTGTCGGGTGGACGAGGGCGACACGACACCGCATTGGCCATTGCACTCACGCGGCTATTTTATACCCCTCCATCCGCAACAGCAACAACAACAACAACAATCCGTTATTGGATGAAATGCACCCGTCTGTTAAGATCGAAAAGGCTACGCCAGCGATCAGCAACCCCGAGCAAACCTTGACGGACACCGAGACGCTCACCTCGAAACGTCTTGCGCGCGGAGGTCCCCGTTTTCACGGCGGGCCTGCGGGAGACACCCACCGCGCCTCCCGCCCCCTCCTTCACCCGGCACGGCAGTGACGCCTGCCCATCTCCAGTCGCTTTAGCCCCCAACTCGGGGCCTCATCGAGTCCCGAACCTCCACCCCCCCCCCTCCCAACGCCACCGCCGCCTCTGCGTCGCGTCACGTGCAGCCTCCCCTGCTCTGCTGGGCAGTCCCCGGGACGCGGTCACCGTCCGTTCGCTACCGCGCGGTTCAATATCAGGGGACCCCGCCACCCGAGTTCGATTCCCGTTCACGGCGGCAGACAGCGGCGGCGAATGTCTGAACCGGTCCGGGGGCCCTCCCCTAGGTCGACTCAGCCTCGAATGAAAAGCTGGTACCAGCGTGTGAACATAGGGCACTGGGGAGACAAAGGCGGCCGGGGAGTGGTGGTGGTGGTGCTGGCCGCCCGCACCTCCCCCTTCGAGTGCCGTGCCGGACTTTGGGGGTGCTGCTCGCTAACGGCACTTTCCCCAAAAAGTCTGCCGAGACTATACGGGGGATCTTTGCCTTCGTCTGCATTTAAGACACACAGATGGAGATTGATATCCGAGCTAAGGTGGTGTGGGGGAGGGGTGGGGGGAGAAGGGGGGGAGAGGGGGGAGAGGGGGGGAGAGGGGGGGGACAGGGGGAGGGAGAGGGGGAAGAGGGGGGATAGGGGGGGGAGAGGGGGGGGGAGAGGGGAGGAGAGGGGGAGGGAGAGGGGGAGAGAGGGGAGGGAGAGAGGGGGGGGAGAGGGGGAGGGAGAGGGGGGAGAGAGGGGGGGGAGAGGGGGGGAGAGGGGGAGGGAGAGGGGGGGAGAGGGGAGACAGGGGGAGAGAGGGGGGGGAGAGGGGGGGAGAGGGGGAGGGGGAGAGGGGAAGGTAGAGGGGGGGGGGAGAGGGGGTGTGAGGGAGGGGGGCCTCCATCCCCTCCGTGGTAGCGTGGGGCACGTGACGTGTCGCCCGGGCGCCGCTGTCCGTGGTGCTGAAGTGGCACTCAGAAACTCGCTCGACACACGCGCTCCCCTGTAACAGTGCCGCGTGTGTGCTGTGTGTCCTTATTAGATTCATCAATTCGTTTTTGAGAGGCGACGTTTCGGCTAACGGCCCTTCTTCATTCCACGTAAATATCTATCAATGTTCGTACGTATTTATTTCTTTAGATGTAAATATATATATATAAACATTTGTGTACAAAGCCACATGAACGTAATTATACATATATATATACAATAACTGCGCATGTATACACACGTAAATATGCATTGCTATGAAGAAGGATCATTGCCCGAAACGTCGCATATATGTTTAGTTTTAATGTCAGACGGTGTCATGCGCATTGGAATCCTAGGATGGAATGCGCATTATAAATGTTCATTGATATTATAATTGACGAATGTATCTAGTTTTAAATTTATTGTTTTGTTTACAAATAAATTGCGCTTCGTGCACCACTGCCCAGCGCAGCAGTAGCAGCAGCAGCAGTAGCAGCAGCAGCGTCATCAAATAATCGCTTTTCATTTGTGTTGGTGTTTAATTCGGTAGTCAGCCAGTCAGTCGCGTTCACGGCTAACATCAATGAACGCCGTTAGCATGACGATAACAAAGCGTCATTTGGCACGAGATGGAAATGACTACGACTCACGTAGATCCGCACGCGGTAATAACAGTTTGCATGATCGTGCTCGTAAATAATTTACGTGGGGGTTTCACCTTCATTTACAGATACGCGTGAGCACACACACACACGCGTGAACAGACACACCGCATGAGCGCACGCACACATGATCACACATGCATGAGTGCACGCACGCAGTACCGCACACACGCATGAGCACACACACGCATGAGCACACACACGCATGAGCACACACACGCATGAGCACACACACGCATGAGCACACACACGCATGAGCACACACATGCATGAGCACACACACGCATGAGCACACACACGCATGAGCACACACACGCATGAGCACACACACGCATGAGCACACACGCGCATTACCGCACACACACGCATGAGCACACACACGCATGAGCACACACGCGCATGAGCACACACACGCATGAGCACACACACGCATGAGCACACACGCATGAAAACACACACGCATGAGCACACACGCGCATGAGCACACACACGCATGAGCACACACACGCATGAGCACACACACGCATGAGCACACACACGCAGTACCGCACACACGCATGAGCACACACACGCATGAGCACACACGCGCATGAGCACACACACGCATGAGCACATACACGCATGAGCACACACACGCATGAGCACACACGCATGAAAACACACACGCATGATCACACACACGCATGAGCACACACGCGCATGAGCACACACACGCATGAGCACACACACGCATGATCGCATACTCTAATACACGCACAGACAAAGATCCCCGGTGTAGCCTTCAACAGACTGTTGGGGCAAGTGCTGTTGGCGAGCACCACGTTTGAAGTGCGGAACGGCACGCGAGGGGGGTGGGTGGCCAGTGCCGGTGTTTACACGCGGTACCAGGTACTCAATGAAGGCTGAGTCGACCTAGGGGAGGCCCGTGACCGGTTGAGACAATCGTCGGCCGCGAGCGGGAATTGCCACACACATTGCAACGTGGAAACCCCCCCAAAAACACGTTTGCCTACCGACACAAGACAAAGAGATCCCCCGTGTAGCCTCGAACGGACGACATTCACCGATGGATTGCAGGACGGCGCACGGGGGGTGTGAACATGGCCAGCGTCACGCCCGACCGCCTTTGTCTCTCGTTTACAGCCGAGCCGACCTCGAGGGCGCTAACCACGACGCCACCACTTACCCACTACCTTGCTACAATGACAAAGATCCCCCCCCCCGTATAGCCTCGACAGACTGGTGGGGCAAGTGCCGTTAGCGAGTAGCACCTATGAGGACCGGCACGGCACACGAGGGGGTGGGTGGCCAGCACCACGCCCGGCCGCCTTTGTCTCTCCCCAGTGGCGATGTTTGCACGCCACTGCACCAGGCACTCGTTTGAGGCTGAGATGACCTAGGGGAGGCCCAGGACCAATACAGATAATCGTTACCGGCGTCGAACGTGAGCGGGAATCGAACTCGGGTCGCCCGGTTCGTAGCGCAGCGTAGCGCTTAACTCGCTCACACTCCCATTCGCACACAAGAGACATTCACACGCACGCGGGGAAGAGTACGAGACACGCGCGCGCGCTCGTGAAAGTGTACAAGACACACACACGCACGCACTCGCACACTCACGCGCATACACACACACGCATGCACACGCACGCGCACACACACGCGCACACACACGCACATACACACGCGCACACACACTCACGCGCACACACACGCACACACACACGCGCACACACACTCACGCGCACACACACGCACACACACGCGCACACACACACACACACGCGCACACACACGCACACACACGCACATACACACGCGCACACACACGCACACACACACACGCGCACACACACGCGCATACACACACACGCATGCACACGCATGCACACACACACGCGCACACACACGCACACACACACGCACATACACACTCGCACATACACACTCGCACACACACACGCGCACACACACGCGCACACACACACACACGCGGACAAACACACGCACATACACACGCGCACACACACACACACGCACACACACTCACGCGCACAAACACACATACACACGCAAACACACACATACACGCACGCATGCACACGCGCACACACACACACGCACGTCAACTTTCGTTGTCACACACGAACCGAGGAGGCGCTGTGGAAGCGTCGCCCTCCCTGCGGGCGGTCAGACGCGGGGACGCAAGCCCGGCTCGGCTCTTGGGACGACTGCGTCCGTGCGCTGCTGCTCCTATAGCCAAGGACGGACGAGAGGAGAGAGAGAGAACGATGGGGGGGGGGGGTAGAGGAAAGGCGATGACAGATCGAGGGATAGAATGCGGTGGAGACCAGAAGCACAAATAACGACATTGAGAGATGAAAAAAAAAGAGACCAAAAATAGATTGCGGAAACAATGCAAGTGTTGATATACGTGTGTGTGTGTGTGTGTCAGAGATGTAGAGAAGACAGATAGACGGAGAGCCATAGGCAGACGGAGTTGACTGATGCAGCGAGAGATCGCGAGTGTGTACTAATATCCCGCGAAGACACAGAGAGAGAGAGAGACAGCGATGTGCAAGTGATCGACAAGAGACACACAAATTTGGAGAGAGATCGAGACAGGAAAAGCAGGATAACGTAGGAGCTCGAACAAAACACACACACACACAGAGGCGCCGACAGAGAGACAGGGATAAGGAGAGACGGGCAAGGAGGGAGAAGAGAGAGAGAGCGAGGAGAGAGAGAGAGCGAGGAGAGAGAGAGAGAGAGCGAGGGAGTGAGCCTGACCCGCAGTGACGCCCGTGCGTCATCAGGGTTCCCCTGGCAACACCGCGCGATGCTAAAAATAGACGCGAGTACCGCGCGCAAGGGATTGTGGGCCACGTGCTGCATCCCTCCCCCGGTACCCCCCCCCCCCCACCGTCACCCCCCCCCCCCCCTCGGTTTGCCAATACCCCACGCGTGCGGTGTGCCTCGAGGGGAGCGGTGGTGCAGCGGTTAGCGCGCTGCGCTACGAACCCGGCGGCCCGAGTTCGATTCCCGCTCACGGCGGCTAACACCGGTCGACGCGGCCTCAAATGAGTATTAATTCTAGATTTGAAGCTTTTGTGACTGCAAGGATTCATATTCTTAGGTTGTTTCGGTAAAGTCACGTAGGTAAAAAAAATTAAAGTAATAAAAGTAAAATAAATATAAAATAAAAATCACGACGTTTCGGAGGCAACACAAGCTTCCGTCTTCAGGTGGAACCGTCACAGCACGATTGCTGCATCAAGAATTTATCTCACTTGATGCACCAATCGTGCTGTGACGGTTCCACCTGAAGACGGAAGCTTGTGTTGCCTCCGAAACGTCGTGATTTTTATTTTATTTTTATTTTACTTTTGTTAATTTAATTTTTTTACCTACGTGACTTTACAGAAAAAACCCGAATAATACTCAAATGAGTAGCAGCCTGGCGCGGCGTGGTAAAGGCTGGAGACAAAGGCGGTCGGGCGTGGTGCTACCCCACGCAAGCCCTTATGTGATGTTCGCTCACGGCCCTTGCCCCGAAACGTCTGTCACCATCTCTCGCACGAGTCCAACGCCTCTCACACTCCCCGCACCGCCTCGCGCATCCACCCCAAGCGACTCACTTCACTCGCTCCGAGAATCCACCCCCTGCTATGCAAGGACGAAGCGAACAAAAATCAACAACAACAACATGAAACACTCAAAAAATGTATCGTGAAATTATCGTGAGAAAATCCGCCTAACCTAGGCAATTGTTTATTGCTGCCGCAGCTGTTGTTGTTGTTGCGATGAGAACGGTGACTCGATCATTGGGCCGAGCAATCTGCGCGTTGCGCATCCTGCCGAGGGAGGGATTCGTACGTTCCAAACGGAGCGCTTCGTGAGCCGGGGGATGGTCGGGGGCGGGGGGGGGGGCGAGGTTCCTCGGTTCCAATGATCCCAAAGTGGTGGCGTCGGTGGCGTAGCGCGGCGCTCAGAAAGCTCCACGCCGCTGACAATTTTTCATTTTTTTTTTAACTCGGGACATTGAGCGCCCGTGTGCTGCAGTGGAATAAAAAAACAAATACATTTCGATTTAAAGCTTTCGTGACTGCAGGGATTCCTCTTCTTGGTTCTTTCGGTAAAAGTCACGTAGAAGGGAAATAATAAAATAAAATAATAAAACATAATAAAATAATATAAAATAATATAATAAAATGGTTCATTTTTATTATTTTATTATTTCCCTTCTACGTGACTTTACCGAAAGAGAAATAATAAATGATAAAATAAAATAATAAAAATAAAACATAATAAAATGATATAAAATAATATAATATTATGTTTTATTTTTATTATTTTATTTTATTATTTCTCTTCTACGTGACTTTACCGAAAGAACCAAGAAAAAAAAAACAAATAAGCACGCGAACGATGTCTCGTTCTCATATACACCTCCGTCTCTTCGCTTAAACAACATTTTTTTGTTACCGCAGAGCTATGTGGCAGGAGGTCTTTGCCAGAAGCGACCTGGCCACAAACGATGGCGTCAAACGAAGTAGCCTATCGCGTGGACATTTATAGCAGCAGCAGCAGCCAAATATTCTAAAACCCACGTGGATTCTAAATGCGGAGGGAAAAACCGTGGGGCACCCGGAGAAAAATCCACGCGACCACACAGAGAGAGATACACCGCGAACTCCAAATATACAGCAGCAGGCGTCGGGGGGTCGGGATCAAACCAACGACCTCCTGTATACCAGGCGAGGCAGTTAACATCTCCTAGCCAACGTGATGAGATATTATTACAAAACGATAAAAAAAAACCACCCAGCAATGTTTCTTACACAATCCATCATCCACACACGTACGGCCTTCTTCTGGGAGCGAATGGCTCCAGCGGCATCAGCACCGCTCCTGAAAGACAATCAAACACTCCGGGCCGGTTTCGACACGCAGTGTTTCATCAGCAGAGTAACAGACTCGCCGTAGAATCGATGCTGGCGGACTGCCAAGTTTACAGGCAAGGATTGCGTCTCTTTACGCATTAGGGTTTCCTGCATCGGATGGAACATGTGCAAACAAAGGCAAATTGCCCCCCCCCCACCCATAAAGCCTTAACAGACTGTTGGGGCAAGCGCTGTTCGCGAGCACCTATTCAAGTTCAAGTTCATTTATTATGTATAGCCCTGTGAGCCATTCGGCTCTTGAATCGTGTGCAACCGCACCAAACAAAAAACAAAAACATGAACAAAAAACATCTTAAAGTGAATATGCGACTAAGTGCAAACAGAAAATCCAAGAAAAGACAGCAAAATATTGCAGAAAAAAAATCACCGTACACCAACGCTGCGTGCAAAAATCCCAAAAATCCCACCTATGAAAGCCGGCAGAGCATATGAGAAGGTTGGTGACGAACACCACGCCCGGCCGCCTTTGTCTCCCCAGTGGCGATGTTTAGACATCGCCCCAGGTGCTCATTTGAGGCTGAGTCGACCTAGGGGAGGCCGGCTCAGATAATCGTCACTGCTGGTGTTGGCCTTGAGCTGGAATCGACACCCGGGTGGCCAAGTTCGTAGCGCAGCGCGCTGACACACGCACGCACGCACGCGGAGAGCACGTGGACAAAGACACGTTCACCGAGGCATGAATCCAAACTTGCATCATCGGCTCTCTATTAAACGCAGACAGCGTAAGTTGCTGAGCGCGTCACGTGGGGCGCGTCAAGCAATCATCGGGCGCGCGCAGCGTGGAGCGAGTTTATTTGCGACTCGAATGGGGGAATGGGTGAAGGCGGCGAGACGGAGCGTGGTTGGTGGTGGTGGTGGTGGTGGTTGGTGGTGGTGGTGGTGGCGCTGGTGGTGGTGGCGCTGGTGGTGGTGGTGGCGCTGGGAGGATTGGGGTTTGGAAAGCCCCCCCCCTCCCGCTCTATGCGCTGTGCGATGCATTAAATTAAATGCAATCTGTTGGTCTCCTATAACGCGGTAGTCGTAGTTGCGTGCCTGAAGAACACCGTGCATGGGAAAATCGCGTTTATGATCAATAGAGAAGATAATATAATCGATTATAATAATCGATTATCATCAATTATCATCGATGCGTATCATACATTATCAGCGATTATCATCAATTGTCGGGAATTATCATGGATTATCACAGATTATAATAGATTATAGCAATAATCAACTATTATCATCGATTATCATAATTTATCAGCGATTATGAAAAACTATCAGAAATTATCATAAATTATCAACGCTTATCGGCAATTATCATCGATCATCATCGCTTATCTGTTGGCTTTGGAGGGAAGGGGGCACCGGATTTAAAACAAACCGCCCATAATCACGAAGCATCATTATTTAAAATAACTTATTTTTGCACATCCTAATATAACATTATCGTCTTAGGTGGTGTGTATACGCACTCTTTCGGTGTTTACATTTGTTTACTATGCGAAATGGGCGTAAATAAACATACAAAGTACGGAAATAAATATCCTCCTGTAAAAGTGTCCTTACCACTCCCACCTCGAAGACTCTATATCATGGTGTGATGTACGTAGTACTACGATCTTGTTTCAACAACAACAACAACAACAACATCATCATCAACAACAACAACAACAACAACGTGATTGTGTCTTCTTGGTTCTTTCGGTAAAGTCACGTAGAAGGGAAATAATAAAATAATAAAAATAAAACATAAAATTATTCTCACGACGTTTCGGCCATGACGCAAGCAGCCGTCCTCAGGTGAAGAACAGGTCTGTCGGGGAGACAGAGTCTAAATGAAACATTCAGACGCTGTCTCCCCGACAGACCTGGTCTTCACCTGAGGACGGCTGCTTGCGTCGTGGCTGAAACGTCGTGAGAATTATTTTATTATGTTTTATTTTTGTTATTTTATTATTTCCCTTCTACGTGACTTTACCGAAAGCACCAAGAAGATGAATCCCTGCAGTCACGAAAGCTTTAAATCGAAATTTAACGTGATTGTGTTTGATGTTCGCCGGACCGATGCACCCTTTCGGAGCGGTTTTTGCCGATTTCGCCGGATCGGCCCGGGACCACCCGGATACCATGTTGGAAGCGGCCGGATAATGATAATCGATGATCAACTGTAATATATAATATATGGGGTAAAGCACAATCCGCGATGACGCGTGAGATGCGTACGCAGGCTGAGCAAAGACCGAGGCTGAGTGGGTTGCATCTAGAAGAATCCAGCAGCATCCCACTGCCTTGCTCAACCGTGCAACGTCGTTCCCGTTCGCTCGATCGCGTTATATCCAGCCCGCATCGCGCGTTACAAATAAAAATGCGTCCCCTAAATACATTCGTCATCGCGTTATATCAAATTTGCGCGATGAAAACACCAACAACAACATGCGGCGTTGTAGGAGAACGGCCCGCACCGTGGGATTGTCTTTAAACTCGCAGTGGCTTGAGATTAATAAAGAAAATGAATGAGACCAGCAGCGACACCAACACCAACAGCAGCAGGAGGAGGAGTGACCTTGAAAAAGCAACGAGCATGAATATCGAGTGGCACTCCTGACTCTGCACCTTACATGTGTGACACACGCGTGTGTGTGCACGACACACGCGCGGGTTCGTTACACGCGTGCGCACTGCAATCATTTTGTAATAAAGCTCGTTGAGACGACTTCTGGAATCCGTCTTTTATTCAACTTATGTTACAGTAACTCCACGCTGCTGATAGGCAGCATGAGAGGGACAGATAGACAGAGAGAGACGCACTGCCACGTGGCAACTCGGAGCCCCGCTCCCGCGTGGCCCCCTTCCTCTGTTCGTTCCCGTTCTGACCACGTGTCGTTCGTCTCCACCCCTATTTAATACCCGGGTCACGTGGTACGTTTCCACCAATCCTCGTTAGCCTGCATCGAATCTTCCAGGCTCCCTCGGCAGCTCCCGGGACCACGCGCCTGACTCATCTCCCCATTGGCTGTGGCCAAAGCCAGCAGACCCAATCCTTACAGCTGTCACCTTTCCATCACGTCAGGGCCACGCCCCCAGGCTTCCCCCCATTGGCTGTAAACCAGGACCGGCAGAGCCAATCACCATGACGAGTTGTGACACGTCAGTGAGCCGGATATATCCTCATTATAATTTAACGGCACTCGTGACTGTTGATTTTGACTTCCAGCTGCAGGCGCACACCCGCGGCCCTCTCGCCGGCTTGCAGGGAGGAAGTCCGCGAAGGCAACCGGCGGCCGGGGAGGGGGGAGAGGTCAGAAATCTAAAAATAACAACAGCAACTGCCGGTAAATAAAACTAGATTCAAAGCTTTCGTGACTGCAGGAATTACTCTTTGGTTCTTTCGGTAAAGTCACGTAGAAATAAATTAAATTATGTAATAATAGAATCCGACGTTTCGATTGCAACGCAAGCAATCGTCATCAGGTACGAATGAATGAGAAAACAGAGAGAGAGACTCACACAGAGACACACATAGAGACAAACAGAGATAGATACACACAAAGGCACACAGGTGTGCGTCTCTCTCTCTCTGTGTCTCTGTGTGTCTCTCTCTGTGTGTCTCTCTCTGTGTGTCTCTGTGTGTGTCTCTCTGTGTGTCTCTCTCTCTCTGTGTCTCTGTGTGTCTCTCTCTGTGTGTCTCTCTCTGTGTATCTCTCTGTGCCTCTGTGTCTCTCTCTCTCTGTGTCTCTCTCTGTGTGTCTCTGTGTGTCTCTCTGTGTGTCTCTGTGTGTATCTGTGTGTGTCTCTCTGTGTGTCTCTGTGTGTGTGTCTCTCTGTGTGTCTCTCTCTGTGTGTCTATGTGTGTGTCTCTCTCTGCTTGTGTGTCTTTCTGTGTGTCTCCGTGTCTGTGTTTTGTCTCTCTCTCAAATTTAGAAATCTTTGGAAGGACGTCATCAACCAGGTGGGGTGTTGACTGTTATGTTAGCCGACTCTCTGTGTTTTATTGCATTATATTTCTAAGTTGACTAGGCTTCATATTTTTGGTTCTTTCGGTAAAGTCACGTAGAAGGGAAATAATACAATAATAAAAATAAAACAATAAAATTCTCACGACGTTTTGATTGCAACACAAGCAATCATCATCGAAACGTCGTGAGAATGTAATAGTTTTGTTTTTATTATTTTATTATTTCCCTTCTACGTGACTTCACCGAAATAACCAAGAATATGAATCCCTGCAGTCACGAAAGCTTTAAATCGAAATTTACTAGGTTTGTTTTCCCATTCATTCGTACCTGATGACGATTGCTTGTGTTGCAATCGAAACGTCGTATTCTATTATTATTATGTAATTTAATTTCTTTCTACGTGACTTTACCGAAAGAAACAGAGAGCATAGTGATAGGTTTTTACCCTTTCAACTGGTACAAAAACTGACACCTTTATACAAGGCGTCATGTTTGCAATAACCACAACACAAGCAGTCAAAATGCAAACAAAAATAAACAACTCTAATAATGATATGCACTGTCCTTGAAGTTGATTGGCCCATACCTGAGACATCTCTGTCTTAGAGCCTAGTCTCCATTGGTGTTGGACCAGATGACGCCAAAAGGCGAGAGTTGTCACCCCTCAATAGTTCAAGAGCCGCAATGCACTGTGGGTGAACTACAAGAGACGGTGACCCTGAACACGTGACGTCACGAATCAGCAGTTCCTTGAGAAACAGTCACCTCCACATTGGGCCCCAGAGCCGCAGATTTCCCGAAACCCTTCACGGTTCTACATCAATCTGAGACCTGCGCCAGCTTCGATAATTAATCCCCCCCCCCTCCCACCGGGGTAACATTTGATGTGATTCGGGTTGTAATAACTGGCGAAACGTCGAACTCAGCTTGTAAATGTTGTGGCTTGGCTCTCCAACACACACCAGGTAAATATGGCTGTCGCCTGATGAAGCTGGTTGTAATAACTTGCGAAACGTCGAACTCAGGTTGTAAATGTTGTGGCTTGGCTCTCCAACACACACGAGCCGAATCTGTCTGTCGCCTGATAAAGCTAGTTGTAATTACTGGCGAAACGTCGTACTAGTGACGAATTGGCACGTTTTCTTTACGTGACATCCCTTACGGATTGGCCGTGTCGGCTGGTGGCGGGTTTAACGACACATTTATATATTTACGCGATCTCACCCCCCGCCCCCCAAACAAACTATATTATGGATATTATGGAGCATTTGCGATGTTCACAAAGGGGCTTTACTCCCGAAACTGCCCCATGGCTCACAAAGCAAAGCAAAACAACCCTCAATCAGTGCCGGACTAAGCTAGTGCTGGGCCTGTAGCATCTGTTAGAAAGGGGCCCTAAAAAATAAACCACGTAAATATTAAAACACAAATTTTTTACTTGCATAGTAAAGTTAATCGTGTTTTTTCATTTGCTATACAGCCAGATAATACGACAAATCGCTAACTTTAAACACCCAGTCGTTCATACAAGTTGCAGGCAGTATAGTACTATAGTAATAGAGCAAGTGCAGAATCACTGAACCGGAATTGATAGCTTGAAAGCTTTTACACCATGGGAACCTCATTTGTTAATTAAAATATGATAATTGTTTTTTTACCCTTCTATCTGGCCACAAAACTGACACCTTTTTACAAGGAGTCATGTTTGCATAGACCACAATACCTGCAGTCATAATACAAACAAAAGACATAACTCTGATAATGTATGCACTGTCCTTGAAGTTGATTGGTCCACACCCGAGACAGCTTTCCTTAGAGCCTAGGCTCTAAGAGTTATGTCTTTTGTTTGTATTATGACTGCAGGTATTGAGGTCTATGCAAACATGACTCCTTGTAAAAAGGTGTCAGTTTTGTTGCCAGATTGAAGGGTAAAAAACCAATTATCAGCTTGAAAGCTGTTAGCACGGGGCCCTTGAAAGTGCGGGGCCCGTAGCTACTACACGTGCAGTTACTACACATGTAGCAGCTACACATGTAGTAGCTACTACATATGTAGCTACTACACATGTAGCTACTACACATGTAGTAGCTACTACACATGTAGCTTCTTTTGCGACGAGGATAATTCGGCACTGCCCTCTATTGCAAGAGCCACAATGCACTGCGGTGCTTTGGAGCGACGTCACGAGGCAGTACTCAAAGAGCCACCGCTCTGTGGAGTCTCAGTTTGCCGAGCCCCATTCACTAAAGCAGCTTAATCCGTTACAGTTAAAAATGCGAAATTATATTTCATTGCATGTCAAGGGGAAACGTAGAAGAATCCCCCCACCCCCACCCCCCCAGGGGTTTGATCTTCCACCACGTGGTCGCTCATGGTCCACCCTCGTCCATGGCAGCAGCAGCAGATGCGGATTATCCTGATGCTGACCAAATGTAACAGGTCCCTGCGGGGTGGGCTGGTAGGAACGAACAAATACGATACGAAGGGAGAGTTTGAGGCCTAGTTCTAGGCTTTAGGCCTAACTGTAGGCTTTAGGCCGCTGTGAGTTAATTTTTAATTAAACTGTTTTAATTATTAATGTAAAAGCTTTAAATTTAAATGTTTCTATTTAAAAACATCAGGGAATGTAACATTGTTAAACATTAACTCCCTTTCACACACGCGGGGGTACGATACGAAGGGAGAGTTTGAGGCCTAGTTCTAGGCTTTAGGCCTAGCTGTAGGCTTTAGGCCGCTGTGAGTTAATTTTTAATTTAAATGTTTTAATTAAAAACTCTCAGGGAATTATAAGGGAATGTTACACTTGTTTAACCAGGAAAGCCTCACTGAGTCTAAAGGTTTTTGTAGGGTCCTGCCAAGTGTTTGCAGTAGGGGGCGATGTTGCTACACCTAATCGGACATCGGACGGACGGACGATATAATCTATTGTAGGCTGGTTCACTTCGTTCCTACCAGTAAAATGTTCAACTCAACGCAGCAGTGGTGGTGCGACTGTGATGGTCATCCAGAACAGAGACCGTACGACGTGTATCATCGACGCAATGCCCCGATCCACAAATCCGAATGAGACATCGCGGCTATACCACCCCGCCGCCGCTGCTGCTGCTGCTTCGTGTGAAATTGTCGCTGTCGCTCTGCCATCTGCGTCAGCCGCATGGAAGAGGAAGAAAGACCTGAGCACTGAAGTCCATTGACTTGGAACGGGGCCGTACGCCATGTAACGCCGCAATGCCCCGATCCACAAATACGACGAAGGAGACACCGCAGCGATGATGATGATGTTGATGATGCTGATGGTGATGATGCTGATGATGATGCTGATGTTGATGATGATGCTGATGATGTTGATGATGCTGATGATGATGCTGCTGCTGATGATGCTGATGATTCTGATGATGATACTGTTGATGATGCTGATGATGCCGATGATGATCATGCTGATGATGCTGATGATGATGCTGATGATGATGCCGATGATGCTGATGATGATGCCGATGATGATGCTGATGATGATGCTGCTGATGATGATGCTGATGATGATGCTGCTGATGATGCTGATGATTCTGATTATGCTGATCATGATGCTGATGCTGATGTTGATGATGATGATGCTGATGATAGTGATGCTGATGATGCTGATGATAGTGATGCTGATTATAGTGATGCTGATGATGATGCTGCTGCTGAAGATGCTGATGATGATGCTGATGATGCTGATGATGCTGATGCACTACTCTGCTGCTGCTCCGGACGCGGTAATCTGCGCTGGATCACCAGCTGAATGTGACATTGCAGTTGTTGCTATACAACGTTAAACAATGTTGTTGTTGTTGTCCTTTGCCCCGCATCTCCAATTAGCACGGTTGGCTACGTACGGTGCGAACGAAGTTCAACGTACACACAAACAGACGTGAACCTGACATTGGCGGCTAAGAACAGCAAATGGCAAACACCTCACGGACTTACCTTGACATTCAACCGGACACCCCCCCCCCATCCCCCGTCGCACCCCCACCGCTCGCTCCCCCCCCCCCCCACTCTTCTGAATCAAATATTCAGAGCGCGTCCCCTCGGCTCGTGCAGAGCGACCGCGCGCGTGCACGCGCGCGCGCGCCCCCGCGTGATGCCAGAAATAGCGCAGCCGTGGGGGGGGGGGCTCGCTATAAATAACCACGCGGTGGGGGGCGAAGCGCGTGCCCGGAGAGTCAAGTGAAGGGCCCCCCACCTACCCCACCCAACCCACCCATCACACCCCATCCACCCCACCCAACGTCACCCACCCATCACACCTCCACCCACCAACCCCACCCACCCCACCCCACCCAACCCATCACACCCCACCACACCCACCCCATCCCACCTCCACCCACCAACCCCACCCCACCCACCCCATCCAACCCAACACACCAAACCCACCCACTCACCTACCCCACCACACCTACCCCACCGACCCCACCCCACCCACCCCACCCACCCCACCCAACGTCACCCACCCACCCACCCCATCCCACCTCCACCCACTAACCCCACCCCACCCACCCCACCCACCCCACCCAACTCACTCCACCCACCCACCCCACCTTACCCTACCCACCCCACCCACCCCACAGACCCACCCACCCTACCCCACCCACCCCACCACACCCAACCCATCACACCACACCCACCCCACCCACCCACCCCATCCACCCACCCACCCCATCACATCCACCCCACCCATCACACCCACCTCACCGACCCCACCCCACCCACCCCATCCACCCACCCCACCCCACCCTCCCCACCCACCCTTTACCGAGGCAAGTACTGGTAGCGACAAAACATATTTAATGATGATAATCCTAACGATAATAATGATTTTCATGATTGTTGTTATCATCGAACGCTGTTTGGTAGCGAGAAACATATTAAATAAGAATCGTAATAATAATAATGCTAATTATGTGCCGGGTGTCATTATGATGACTATTAATTATTATAATCACTATGATTATACTCATACTCAGGATCATTATGACGATTAATCATTGTTATAATAATTATGATTAATACAAATAATCATTTATGATGAATAACAATGAGTGCCAATAATTATCAGTACGATGATCATTATGATTTTTATCATCATAATGACGATTGTGTGTCATTGAACAACGATTGTTACGATGGTCATTGGACGCTATTTTGGTATTCGCGCTCGTTCCTTGCAGGCCACGGCTCCCGAGTCGCGCTAAGCATCACGGACAAAGTCTGCAGCAGCATCAGCTGCCCAGTAGAGGGACGATATTGCCACGTGCAATGTAATCCCAATGGGGCAAGTGCTGTTATCGAGCACCTATGAAGGCCGGCACGGCACACGAGGGGGTGGGTGGCCAACACCACGCCCGGCCGCCTTTGTCTCCCTAGTGGAGATGATTACACACCGCACCAGGTACAAATTTGAGGTTGAGTTGACCTAGGGGAGGCCTAGGACCGGTTCAGATAATCGTCACTGGTGTTAGCCATGAGCGTGAATCGAACTCGGGTGGCCGGGTTCGTCAAAAGCGCGCTAACCACCGTGCCACCGCTCCCCAGACGTACACACGCACGCGTACACAATACGTACACAACATGTACACAACATGTACTCGTGGTGGCGTGATGTTTACTCCCTCGCCCGGTGTGCAGGAGGTCGTGGGTTCGACGCCGACCCTGACGGTGCCTGCTGCTGTATATTTGGAGTTAACGTGTCTTCCTCCCCGTGGCCGTGTGGATCTTTCTCCGGTTCAAATACTATTCCCCATTCCCTGTGCATGGATGTCTCTGGACGTGTCTCTGTGTGTGTCTCTCTCCCTCGTCTGTGTCTTTCTGTGTCTCCGTCTCCCTGTGCATGAATGTCTCTGTGTGTCTCTGTGTGTCTGTCTCCCTCGTCTATGTCTCACTGTGTCTCCGTGTCCCTGTGGATGAATGTCTCTGTGTGTCTTTGTGTGTCTCTCTCCCTGGTCTGTGTCTCTCCGTGTCTCCGTGTCTCTGTGCATGAATGTATCTGTATGTCTGTCTCCCTGGTCTCTGTGTCTCTCTGTGTCTCCGTGTCACTGTGCATGGATGTCTCTGAACGTGTCTCTGTGTGTCTCTCTCCCTGCTCTCTGTGTCTCCGTGTCCCTGTGCATGAATGTCTCTGTGTGTCTGTCTCCATGCTCTGTGTCTCTCTGTGTCTCCGTGTCCCTGTGCATGGATGTCTCCTGACGTGTCTCTGTGTCTGTCTCCCTGTGTCTGTATCTGTCTGTGTCTCCGTGTCCCTGTGCATGAATGTATCTGTGTGTCTGTCTCCCTGTGTCTGTGTCTCTCTGTGTCTCCGTGTCCCTGTGCATGGATGTCTCTGGACGTGTCTCTGTGTGTCTCTGTGTGTCTCTCTCCCTGCTCTGTGTTTCTCTGTGTCTCCGTGTCTCTGTGTGTCTCTCTCCCTGCTCTCTGTGTCTCTCTGTGTCTCCGTGTCTCTGTGTGTCTCTCTCTCCCTGCTCTGTGTGTCTCTGTGTGTCTCTGTGTCTCTCTGTGTCTCCGTGTCTCTGTGTGTCTCTCTCCCTGCTCTGTGTTTCTCTGTGTCTCCGTGTCTCCGTGTCTCTCTGTGTCTCTCTGTGTCTCTCTCCCTGCTCTCTGTGTCTCTCTGTGTCTCCGTCTTTCTGCACGCTCATTACAACGGCGAGGCTACCACCTGCTGGATGATCACGACATTGCACCGCGTGCCACGTCACTCCGAGGTTGAGTTCCTTCACGGGGAGGAATCGGTCAATTCCGGCTCACGGCCACCAACACCAGCGTTGATTATAATATGAACCGGTCCTGGGCCTCCCTTAGGTCGACTCAGGCTCGAATGAGTACCCGGTGCGATGTGTAAACATCGTTTCGGCCTTCATAGGTGCTCACTCAGGGGCCGTCCATAAATGACGTCACGCACCTAGGGGGGAGGGGGGCGGTCAGACATTTGTGACGATGTGTGACGAGGGCGGGGGGGGGGGTTGAGAAATGTGACGTCACATCAAAATGCGCAACTTTGAATAAATATAGACAACACGTTCTACTTAATTAAATAGACTTTTTAATAAATACTTTCTCCTACAACATCAGAGTGCAGCGCCACATTAAATACGCACTGCAATGATAATAGTTTAAAGCGATTTGAAGCATGTTTTTTTTTTGGGGGGGGGGGGCAGAGCTTTGTGACGTCATATTTGAGGGGGGAGTTTGACTTTTGTGACGTCGTGTGACGTAGAGGGGCGGGGGGGGGGGGTCAAAAATCGTCCAAAATCGCGTGACGTCATTTATGGACGGCCCCTAACGACACTTGCCCCAACGTTCTGTTGTGGGCGCTATGCGGGTGATTTTTGTATTTTATGAGTGGTCAGTATCGTGCGATTAGCGAAAGTGAGATGAGTGGTGTGAGTGTCCGGCGATCGGTGAGTTTCATCTGAGTAGGGGATGGTGGTGGGAGAATCTTCTGAGTGTGAGTGTCCCTGTCTGGTGAGTGGTGGTGAGAGGTGAGAGTCGTCTGGTGAGTTTCCCGTGTTAGTGTTGTATCACCTCGTCCATACGACGGGGCTGCCCTATACAGGTAGTCCCCGACTTACGATGGAGATGCGTTACGACGACGCCATTGTAAGTCGGAAATATCGTAAGTCGAAGATGGCCTAGCCTACCCAGGAGTCTTACAGAATGGTGATAATTTAGCAAAACAGAGCCATTTACAGTACCGTACTGTATAAACTATATACTGTATGTATGTATTAATTACAACACTGTATTGCACAGTACAATTTAAAGTAAAAAAACAAGGTAAATTCGTAGCCTACCTATATGAACTGCAATTTCATAGAAAGTTTTTTCAGTACTCAGTTCAGGCTGAGTCGACTTAGGAGAGGAGGGGGGACGGGAGGGGGGTGGGGTGGCGGGACAGGACCGGTTCAGATCGCCACTCGGTGTCGGTGGCCGTGAGCGTGGAATCGAACTTGTGTCGTCGGGTTCGTAGCGCCCACACAGACACAAAGATCCCCCGTGTAGCCTTAACAGACTGTAGGGGCAAGGGCTGTTAGCGAGCACCTATGAAGGCCGGCACGGCACACGAGGGGGTGGGTGGCCAACACCACGCCCGGTCGCCTTTGTCTCCCCAGTGACGATGTTTACACACCGCACCAGGTACTCATTTGAGGCTGAGTCGACCTAGGGGAGGCCCAGAACCGGTTCAGATAATCGTCACTGATGTTGGCCGTGAGCGGGAATCGAACTCGGGTCGCCGGGTTCATAGCGCAGCGCAGCGCACTAACCACTACACCCACCGCTCCCCCACACAGACACACACACAACAACAAGAACAACCGCCATTCGCCACTATGTGGCGGTGTCGTCACCACGACGCTTGTGCCAGGCCATGTGCACCTTGAGGCCACGTGAAGTGTCGAACGCTCGCTGGCAGGAGGTCACGGGGCAGACCCAGCAGGTGCCACCGGTCGACTGACTGAGATGACCGAGATGACTGGCTGATGCATCGCCTGTGCCCCCTACTGTGCCAACTTGATGTGCTTTAGCCACCCGGCGCTCCGCTCGTTGTTTTGAGCGTCGCTCCTCCACCCTCCGCTGTTGTTGGAGGGCGACTGCCTCCAACTGCCCAGTAGCGTCCTTCACGAGCCTCCTCCACAGATGCCGATCTTGACACCGCTGGTACCAGTCATCGGCAAGTCCACTCAGCTCCACGTCCTTCTGTACTACATCACTCCATCTCTTTTCTAGCCCGTGCCGCGCCCGTTTAGCCCCCTCGATCCGGCCGAACAAAAGCTGTTTCGGCATGCGGCGGCTGGGCATGCGGGCTACATGACCCAGCCAACGCAGCCTTGCCTGCCGGAGGAGCTCACCAATGGGACTTTGCCCAGATCTTTCAAGTATTTGTGAGCTCCTCACACAATCCAGCCTGGTTAAACCCAGGATGGATCGTAGGCTGGCCAGCCTAAATGTTTCCAACCGGCGAAGATGCTCTATTAGGGGGGGTCCACGTTTCGCAAGCGTAGAGAAGGGAATGACTGTGGCCGAGAAGACTTGAAGCTTCGTGCGGAGCGACAGACAAGGTAGCTTCCACACAGCGTTACGCAACCGATGAAAATATATTGCCGCTCGACTGATTCGGAGTGAGACCTCTGCTGTTAAACTGGAGCAGGTCATAAGCACACTGCCCAGGTATGGGAAACTCTCCACTCTCTCCACTACTGCCCCATCATCGATTGGGATTTGTGTGGGTGGAGTGAAAAAGACACACACACACACAGACACACACACAGACACACACACAGACACACACACAGACACACGCGCACAGACACACACACAGACACACACACACAGACACACGCGCACAGACACACACGCACAGACACACACGCACAGACACACACACTCACGCACAGCAAGTCCCCGGAGGCAGACAGTATCACGGAACAGCCACACGCGCTCATCAATCAGGCCGCTCGATCAATAAATCAATGCGCCCATTAGTCAAATTAATCTGCGTAAACCATCTACACGTTTGCGCGAGCCCATTCTCGTGCAGCCGGACACACAGAATCAATTGCACAACACGGGGCTCGCTGGGCAGAGAGAGAGAGAGAGCGAGCGAGAGAGACTCTTTGGCTCACGATCGCTGTTCCGAAAGTTCACATTCAGGTCAGGATGG